>NC_047169.1:4283316-4883316 GCF_009819705.1 Hippoglossus hippoglossus | reverse complement strand
ATCAAATGATCATGTATCGTAAAGGTTCCAAGTGTAATTAAAGAATTTTCATGTGTGGAGAACAGATCTAATTTGTTGCCTACGATTTTTTGAACACAAACCCAGTCCAGCAGGAACACTGAAGTACGTGATTGTTCATAGTGGAGGTTTCTCAAAGAAGTGCTTTACATTACAATACAAGGATTTCTATATGGGAAATCGATAAAATGTCAAATAAAAGAAAGAGATGCAATGTCAAAGACATTGATACAAATGATTTGATCCACCCTTTAGTTCGGGCCCAAATGTAATCGATCTTTGTTGGTTTCAATAAAATCCGTTCAGTAGTTTTTGCATAATCCTGCTCACAGACAAACAGAAATGCAGACATACTGTGACCTCCTTGGTGGAGTAACTCATTCATTAGTCAAAAAGGCTGATCCCAACTCTGAATTTAGCAATGATCGGTTGAATAAAATGCTTTGATTTGTGTTTTCTGACCGTGAACCATCTCTTTCCCAATTTACTGTTATTTGACCTTATTTAATTTTTGTGAGTAACAGAAGATTGGTTCTGACACGACAATCTCTTCTTTCTTTGAGGCCGTCAGGAAATGCATGGCGTACTCCAGGACAAGGCTTGGCTTTGGATGATAACCGCTTATAAAAGCTATTATATCTTTTATCTGCTCCTGTTCCTGCTGAATGATACAATTATTATTTGTTACTGGGAATCCAGGTTCAATCCAACCTGTTTCAATTGGCCCAGAGGAGGAAATAGGTTGTCTGCCAGACTTTACTACAATAAAAAGCTATAAATCATTGAAGGCAATAAAACAACAGAATGAAACAGAGTTGCATAACTATAATAAATAACTTTTACCCAAGATGCAGAGTGTATCAATGACCAAGTATCAGTGTATAATTCAATCCAAGTAAAGCCTAGTTCACGCATCAGAGTTTTTAGCCCGACTTTCAAGTCACTGACGAGTTTTGGAAGTCGCTGACAAACGCTCCAGATCAGAGCTAAATCTGCGTTCGATCACTGGACGCCAATCGCAAAGTGTGAACTCTTCAAAGATGCAACTCAAGGGGGGATAATGACATGATGCAGACTCTAGATGAGTCAGTGACAACACCAGGCAATCAGAGTGCAGGATGGGGCGACTGCACATGTCTGTAATGCAACAGCACAGGTTTGTGTATATCACAGGGCATGAGACGTGTTTTACTCGTAGAAAATAACTTTATTAAACTCGAATGCATAAACCAACAAAAACCAAAATGGAAACAAACAGAACACAAATTAACATGAAATAAAACACTTCAGACAAGATCAACACAGGGACAGGGCTGGGACTTACCACGGCGACGAGAACCAAAGGAAAAGGGGAAGGATTATTAAACTAACCACCCGTGACACTGCAAACCAACAAAGCGGGTTGTGAAGAAAACGCCACCACCAGGGATTGGGTCGCCGCCTCAGGCCCACAGCACCTGACCAACAACAAAAAGATAAATGTGTTAAATCAAATGCTGGTGAAAACAACACAACACAACAAATAAACCAAATACAAACCAATATAAACAACAATGTCATTGAATGTTACTAAAAGTTAGGCGTCCCCCCGAGGTGGTCACTCCACGCTTCACCTCAACTGCGCGTGGAGAGCCGCAGTGAAAGAGGGATAACGATTCTTTAAAAGCGGCGCGCTTCCTTCAGAGCTGTACCCTGTCAAGCCAAGGTACAGCCACAGCAACCCGGAGGGTGAGAGTCTCCACAGCCGTAGCTGAACCCAGCTGTAGCACAACATGCACAACAATCAGCTGGGATACAATAAGCGAGAGACGGGCAGACAACGTTACTTACCAAGCGGACCCGCAACTGCGCCCCGAAGGTCCCCGGCGGAGTGATCCCACGCCAGCGGTCGGTCGCACTGCGTCTAAGGGGGTTTGAGTGGTAGTGACGTGTCCTTCCGTGTCGAGGCTTCGAAGCGTGTGTCGAGTAATCCAGGAAGATTTTTGTGAAGCGCGTATCGAGGCTTGGGTTGATGACGTATGTGGACTTGGGACTTTATTGTGCGTTTGTTTGCAAAAAAAAAGAAACCGCCTGAAACCCAGCACTGTGTAATTTATTTTTATTTTTAAACAAAAATAAATAAAATGTTGTCCCTAGCTCACGTGTTACATGTTGTCCCTAGTAACATAAGCACAGACACAAACCAAGTAACACAAGCACATTCACATCACAACCCTCTGCCCAATTTGTTTCCACTTTCCATTTTGACCCCGCCATTGTATCATAAAGACAGACACCATATTAATAAGTTCATAATTTATGTATTGGCATCACAAATATCATTCATTCATTTATTCAATTCAAAGCTTCACACACCAAAGCCATGGTGTCATTATAATCACTCTGCCTGTTTTACATGTATTGTCCACTTGATGGCACTGTAGAGCAAATGAAGCACCATGAAGCTTCGGCCCATGAGTGAACCAATTGGATGGAAAGCGTCAATGCCTCGTGAAGCTTCATGTCGCCATCACTATTGAGTGAGTCGCTGACTGTTCCACCAAACTCCGCCACGGCAACGAAACTACTTCGTCCACGCCAACCCAAAGACCCACAGGAGACGAGCGGGAACGGAAGGAGGGCGAGCTATGCACGGCCGCTTCGTTAAATACGGGGGCGCATGACGTCGCCTAGCGACCAGCGCGCCATTAAAGCAGGTAAAGTGCCCCGCAGCGGCAGGGAGGGACTCTCACTTTAACTGAGCTGCACAAAAGAAAAAACACCAGTTCGCAGCTGGTAGAAGTTACTTGCATGAGTGAATTCCTCTAATACACCTGCGTGAAGCTCCTTTGCATAAATCTTCAATCAGTACTTATTGTTTATCCGCCTCTAAAAGGTGCCAACTTTGTTTTGTTTCTTGCAACCATGGATCTGAGAGTCTGCGTTTCAAAACAGCATCTTATGAGATGTTAAACATGCAGGTGCAGTAGCAGCAGGGTTTCATTCATAATAAATCAAAAAGGCGAAGCGTGCTTTCTTTGGCACTAACCCACATTACATTACATTACATTGCTATATGTAATTGAACCGGTTCATATTATCAACATCAAGTCGTGTCAGAGTGAAAGATTTGCTTCTGCTGCATGTGTGCTTGAACGCAAATGATTCCCGTCCATAATTAAACCTGAAGTAAAATTATTCCCGTCCTTTGCGCAACATCTAAATATTGAAAAAACGAATAGTGGCCATTGGGAACGTCAATTGATTGTATACACAAGAAACAATTAAAAACTTAGCGTGCGTTTCGGTTGATGTGTAATTATCCAGCTCCTATTTCAGTTTATATATTTTGACTTCCTTGTAGGTTTACTGTAAATCCCTTCCACACTTAATCCACCCACACTGGTTTAACCTGCTTACAG
The DNA here is from genome assembly GCF_009819705.1 of Hippoglossus hippoglossus. Taxonomy (NCBI): domain Eukaryota; kingdom Metazoa; phylum Chordata; class Actinopteri; order Pleuronectiformes; family Pleuronectidae; genus Hippoglossus; species Hippoglossus hippoglossus. The sequence goes on along the minus strand of NC_047169.1, from coordinate 4,879,897 downwards.
TCAGTCAAGTAATTCAAACATCTTTCCGCGTTTCTTCCTACATCTGATAAAGATGAAGAGAGGGTTGTTTGCCTACACCATTCGTACATCACTTTCTCTGTTGTTCCACCCATCGTCTCATTCTGCATCAACTGATTGTCAAGATTAGCTTTTAAGCTAATTTTAAAGAATGCTAAAACTAGAATCCCTGGACGATAGCTGTATGCCTCCATCAACCAGTGCACTTTCAGTCCTTCCAGGTGTTCCTGACCAGTGCTGGCAAAATTACTCCGGTAGAAGTACAGATACTTGTGTTAAAAACTACTCAACAAACTCTGAAATGTACTCAAAGTATAACAATAAAAAGTCCACCTCTGAAAGCCATTTCTAACAGCTGTATCTGTGCAAAGCAAAGTCAGACTCAAAGTCTATTTAACTTCAACAACTCTTTTTTCAAATAAAATACACTTTGTAAGCATGAAAAATAGTCCAGGAGGAAACGTTTACAATATTTCGAATTGAATGTTCTTCATTTAAATAAGGTCAGAGATGAGGAATGTTTTGTGTCTCTGCTTCAGCTTGGACATTGTTGACTTAATCAGCTTCTTCACGTTCTGTCACTCCTTGTTTGAGCTTCCCTCTCGTCTGCTTTGTCTAGAAACATCTTTCCACTAGAAATTACTTGCATTAGTGAATTCCTCTAATACACCTGCGTGAAGCTCCTTTGCATAAATCTTCAATCAGTAATTATTGTTTATCCGCCTCTAAAAGGTGCTACCTTTGTTTTGTTTCTTGCAACCATGGATCTGAGAGTCTGCGTTTCAAAACAGCATCTTATGAGATGTTAAACATGCAGGTGCAGAAGCAGCAGGGTTTCATTTATAATAAATCAGAAAGGCGAAGCGTACTTTCTTTGGCACTAACCCATATTACATTACATTACATTGGTTATATGTAATTGAACCGGTTCATATTATCAGCATCAAGTCGTGTCAGAGTGAAAGATTTGCTTCTGTTGCATGTGTGTTTGAACGCAAATGAAAACATGATGTCGACGTAGACAAAAGTCTTCAAGCAATCGAGAGATACCACCGTCGACATCTGTCAAACAATACCCCAAAAGTCTGTATGAACCTGGCACATCTTGAGAAGTGTTCATCTTGTCGGCTTCTCACTTAGCATTTGTACTGTTAAGGGCCCAAGAACGTGACCAGCGATCTGTAGCAGCAGCAGCTGGGACTCATCGATATCAGTGACATTGATCACTACAACAGCGCGTTGCCACAACAACATGTTCGTGACAATGGCAACAACAATAACCACCAGTTCAGCGGGAAAGAATCAAGCTCCACCTAACACAGGTGCACAGCTCTTTGTTTAGCAGCGGTGGCCTCGGGTTTCTGTCGCCGGTCTTCACTCGCCACGGCTCATTGACTGCAGGTACATTTTACAGTTTCAGAAATAAAGCTACAACCATCATTAGCACAGGACAAGTTGACAGTCTACAGTCCCTGACAAAAGTCTTGTCACTTATCCATTTTGTAGAAACAACAGCTTATAACCTGACTTTTAATTCATCCATTGGTTTTAGAAATGGCTCATATGAAAGCTAAAACCCTCCCAAATTATGTTTAATATACTAAAATAAATTTGCTTCACTGAAGAAAGATTGATCATTTAATGAACACAGAAAGGTCAGATTTTGGCAAGACAAAAGTTTTGTCGCCTACAGAGAGTAATGTGAAAATTGAACAAATAATTTACTTCAAATACAAAAATATGTTGCATAACATCAGTGAATTAAGTAGTGGTGCTGTGAGATCCATATTTAATATCTTGTATGACTTCCATGAGCTTGAAGGACTGCATCCGTGCGGTTCGACAATGATTCATACAATTTATTGATGAAGTCATCAGGAATAGCAAAGAAAGCAGTCTTACATGCCTCCCAGAGTTCATCAAGATTCTTTGGTTTCGTCTTCCATGCTTCCTCTTTCATTCTACCCCAGACATGCTCAATGATGTTCATGTCTGGTGACTGGGCTGGCCAGTCCTGGAGCACCTTGATCTTCTTCGCCTTGAGGAACTTTGATGTAGAGATGGAAGTATGCGATGGAGCACCATCCTGCTGCAAAATTTGACCCCTTGTATGGTTGGGAATGTAAGAGGTAGCTAATACTTCTTGATATTTTAGGCTATTGATATTGCCTTCCACCCTGCAAATCTCTCGCACACCCCCATACTGGATGTAACCCCAGACCATGATTTTTCCGCCACCAAACTTAACTGTTTTCTGGGTGAATCTCAGATCCATGCGGGCTCCAGTAGGTCTCCTGCAATATTTGCGGCGGCTGTGATGTAATTCAACCGAAGATTCATCTGAGAAATCCACCTTCTGCCACTTTTCCAGCATCCATCCTTTTAGCAGGCTATGGGCCTTGGCAAATGCCACACGTTTTTTTAATTGCCTTTTGTTTAGTGCTGGTTTCTGGGCACTGATTCGACCATGGAGGCCATTTCGAGACAGAATTCTACAAACTGTCCTGGTTGACACGGGGCCTTGAGGTGACCAGGCCTGGTGGAGCTCTGCTGCAGTGGAAAAGGGGCTGGCCTTGGATTTTCGAGCCAACAAACGGTCCTCCCGAGCAGTTGTCTTGCGGGGTCTGCCGGACCTGGCTTGTCAAAAACATCTCCAGTCTCTTCAAATCTTTTTCTTATTCTTTGTACTTGACGCTGATACACATTGAAGGTGTCAGCCACCTCAGCAGTGGATCTGGTCTTCAGCCTCTTGATAATCAACGCTTTGGTCTCAGGGTGAATCTTAGGCATGTTGTCAGAGGTCAAGTTGCAGTTGATGTGAAGGTCTGGTGTGCTGGGGTTCTTTTTATACACACCCACTAATTGATTGATCAATTATTGATCACAGGTGAGGCTGTAATCTAGGATTGGGTGCATCATATGACAAGGCGACAAGACTTTTGTCTTTGCAAAAACTGACTCAGTGGGCTTTACCAAGCTGTGAACGTTAGAATGCTTTTCAGCAGTTTCGTTTGGCACCAAAACATTATTTCAAAAGCTGTTGGGATTGAAATTAGCCATTTCTTGTAAAAAAAAATTGATTACAAATATATTTGAGGGGCAATTAAGGTCAACTTGTACCCAAGCGACAAGACTTTTGTCAGGGACTGTACACCAACCAGGCAGCTAGAGAACAGGCACTGCATGAGATGCTGTTGATTTATCACACAGTCAAATGATTCCCGTCTATAATTAAACCTGAAGTAAAATTATTCCCGTCCTTTGCGCAACATCTAAATATTGAAAAAAACGAATAGTGGCCATTGGGAACGTCAATTGAAAAGCTTAGCGTGCGTTTCGGTTGATGTGTAATTATCCAGCTCCTATTTCAGTTGATATATTTTGACTTCCTTGTAGGTTTACTGTAAATCCCTTCCACACTTAACACTGATTAAAACCTGAGTCATCCACCCACACTGGTTTAAGCTGCTTACAGTCAGTCAAGTAATTCAAACATCTTTCCGCGTTTCTTCCTACATCTGATGAAGATGAAGAGAGGGTTGTGTGCCTACACCATTCGTACATCACTTTCTCTGTTGTTCCACCCATCGTCTCATTCTGCATCAACTGATTGTCAAGATTAGCTTTTAAGCAAATTTTAAAGAATGCTAAAACTAGAATCCCTGGACGATAGCTGTATGCCTCCATCAACCAGTGCACTTTCAGTCCTTCCAGGTGTTCCTGACCAGTGCTGGCAAAATTACTCAGGTAGAAGTACAGATACTTGTGTTAAAAACTACTCAACAAACTCTGAAATGTACTCAAAGTATAACAATAAAAAGTCCACCTCTGAAAGCCATTTCTAACAGCTGTATCTGTGCAAAGCAAAGTCAGACTCAAAGTCTATTTAACTTCAACAACTCTTTTTTCAAATAAAATACATTAAAAACAGGAGTTAAAGCAACAAAATCTTTGTAAGCATGAAAAATAGTCCAGGAGGAAACGTTTACAATATTTCGAATTGAATGTTCTTCATTTAAATAAGGTCAGAGATGAGGAATGTTTTGTGTCTCTGCTTCAGCTTGGACATTGTAGACTTAATCAGCTTCTTCACGTTCTGTCACTCCTTGTTTGAGCTTCCCTCTCGTCTGCTTCGTCTCGAAACATCTTTCCACCGTGTTACGTATGTTGTGATGGACGAGGAAACGTTTCTGTGTTCTTGTCCATTTTTAAGCTCAAATATGTCTTGATGTTGTGTTGGATGATCCAAAATAAAATAAAGTTTTGAAAATGTAAAGAGTAGAAAGTACATATATTTTCATTATTAAAAATCTACTTCAGTACAGTAATGGAGTACTTATACTTTGTTGCATCCCACCTCTGTTCCTGACAAATTATATTTACTATAATGAGGTCACAATGACCTTTGCCCACTGAAATCTAATCAGTTAATCTTTGAGTCTCAGGGAACATTTGTGTAAAATTTGAAATAATTCTGTCAAGACGTTCTTGAGATATGTTCAAAAGAATGGGACGGACGGACGGACTATGAGAAAACATAATATCCGTCACTGGTGTTGATGTTAATCTTTTAAAATGTGAAGAGTAACTGCTGTTATATAGAAAGCTCAGGAAAACTGTATAAAGTATAAATTAATTTGATGTTCTGGTTGCAAAACTTGGACATAAGAGAATCAGCAAACCTTAACTGAGCTGCGTGACATTAAGATGTAACTTTTGGAGACGGGTCATGGGAGTAACTTAAGCTATTACAAAGTTATTTACCTTGAAGAAGCTGCCAAAATAAGTCACACCCCTACCTAACCTGCGTTACATGAATAGAATGGTATGCAAGTGGGTTTATGTGAGGATGCATTTATATTTTCTCGTAAGCCAAAGTTTCAAGCATGTCGGCCCTCCTCCTTTTGATCAAATTCTTTCGTGTTGTTTCCGTACAGTGGTAACTTCCTGGAATAATCAAATGAACAACAGCCTGAGGTTGCATGTCTCCGCCAACCACAGCGGTTTTTGAGCTACTGTCAGACTGAACTCCACAGTTGCTCCGTATTTTCTCCAGAGGAGGTGCATGTGTGAGACGCTCTCCACTCTTTCTATGGACTTTATCCACCTGACCTCTGGGTATAAAGTTCGTAGAAATCCAGGAGAAGTCGATGTGAGAACATAGCAGGGGTTCCCCCGCTGGATTCACGAGTGGGGGGGTTGATTCTAACACACGACAGACGCAAAATTAAAACAATTGTCTCCCAGTGAAAAAGCGGAGACACACGTAGAAGACACAGACGAACTGGGCGTTCCTGCTACATCACACTCATAGAACATGAGGTCAGCAGTCAGACCTTTAACTTTCCAAAATCTATTTAGTTCATCATTGGGTGAACATATGAACCAGATTTGAAGAAATTCCCTGAAGGCGTCCTACAAATATCCTAACGACAGACAAGCCGAAAACATAATGAAACATAATAAAATGTAATCTTGAACCCTAAAAAATGATCAAGTAGGAACACAGACCAGCCGTCTCACACCGACAGTAATAACTCATGAATCTTGTCTTTGTCGCCGTCTTGTTTTATTCATTTGTATTGTTTTGTTTCTTTTTTTTTTTGTTTCTTTCAGTTTTGCGTCCATCGTGTGTTAGAAACATCATCAACACCCAAAAGAGGCCATGTGACAATAATTAAATTCTAAGTTTGAATAGTTTCACTTAGATCAAAGGTATTGGAACAGGAAGTTGTTGACCTTAAACACATCTTCAGATCTTGGGACGTAGGTCCATCTGACATTTTGTTGTCAGATGGCCAAAATGACAAGTTACACTTGTGACCTGTCATTCATATGCGCGCATGAGCGCACACATCCAATTGCAATGAGTTGCTGAACAAAGTTTACTTTGAAATGTTGATATAACTTAACAGAAACTGGCCCCTTTTTGTTGTTTGTTCTCAAACTCATCATCATCATGTCCAAATGAATCACCTGACATCTGTTGGACAGGTGATTGTTTTACTTTATAAAAATGTTCACGTCTTTGTGAACAACATGTACTGAGAACTCTGCCCTTTATCCACCCATGGACAAGGAGAGGCAGACATTCCACAGTAAATATTTCAGCCGTACACTTTGGCTCTTTTTTTTTTACATGAAAGGACCTGATGTCTTAATTTCCTTACGTGCAACCACTGAAATTTAAAACATATCTCAACTGATGTTGTTTTCTTTCAAGTAAAACATTTTTTACAATTCCATGACAACCATTAAACTGTAAAATACTTCAGGTTCGCCCCCGGTCATCATCAACACCACTCCTACTGCCGAGCTGCAGCTGCACCATAATGCATAATGCAGAGTGAAGTATTGACCACATCCCAACTTTCCATAAGAAGCAACTGTTTGTGGAAAACATATATACGGCAACTCCAAATTGCTGCATAGACTGGTAACACAAATGAAAAAGGTTAATTTATTAAGGGCCATTTAGCAAAACTGCATCACTGGTAGAGACGTGTCCCGACCGTCCACACCCAGATCTGTGTCGCGAGCACTCAAACAATTCTAGTTTCAACAATCAAATCTTTGTGGTTAAAGTGGAGGAAAGATCTTCAAAGTTAAAAGGATTTTCATGTTTCATGTCAAATTTATACACCCACATAAATACAACCTGTAAAAACTCTTCACGTTCTGCACATTATCCACAGTATTAAAGATTAGATTCAGGAAAGTAGACTTTTCTTTTTTTTTCAATTCTAGTTTTTCAAAAATAAATTACATTAATCTGCATCTCAAAACTATCGTCATTTATTTTTTTTATCTAAACACACCAAACCTTTACGAGATAATATTATGAAGATAACAAAAGGGCATATTCTCAGATGTTAACACAGAGTTGCTGAACTCAAGTTCATGTTTTGCTTTTCGGTATTTTGTAATGACTCTCGGTTTCTGCAGTTTATCTGCATCAATCACTGTTATGAGGAAGCAACGAGAATTTACCTGCAAACAGGTCAAACCACAACTTCCTGGAACTGTGCCAGCTTTCACTGTATAAAGGCTGGACACTTCCAGCTGTGTGACATTGATGAGAGGTGACAGAACAGCAAACAGTGCACAGGTAATGCATTCATTTTGTAAGATTGAAACATTATTTCAGAAGTGTGATGTTGCATGATGGTATTTTGCTTAAAACTGTATTTCCATCTGTAGACTTTTAACTGTAATGACAATAAATTGTATCTAATGAAACAATATTATGTTTATCATCTTCTAACATTGCCAGTTTATTGTTTAATACCATTATTACCTCAGTCACATAGGGGATCATTCCTGCTATAGCCAGTGAGCAGAATATAACAGAGACACTGTTTTTGCACTTCATAAATACAAATATACAGGATTTTGCATTCCTGTGGGGTTCTGTGCTTCCTGTGTGATTCCTAGTTTAGTTTTTTTTTTTTTTTTTCCCTCATTGAATTTTGATGCATCATATTTGATCAGCAGGTTTGATTTCTGAACTTTCAAAAATGGCACGTCAAATCCTGTGGCCTCTGCTACTTTTGGGGATGATGAGTAAGTATTTTCTTTAAATATTCATTGACTGATCTTTGTTGATTGACGTTAAAAGTCTCTGTATTTTTCTAATTATATCTATACGTTTTCTCTCATAGCTTTGGGGACTCCTCAGACTACAAGTAAGTTGAAGCTCTTTGTATTTGTTTGCCTTTGTAAACTTTTGGACCTGATTTATCTGAGGTCAAGGTGAACGAGATACACATTTGTTGTTGTATTTACTTAAATTCATTGACTCATCTATGTTGATTGATGTGAAAAGTCTCAGTATTTTTCTAATTTTATCAAATCTTTTGCTTTAATAGCTACAACGCCAACAACGACTCCAAGTAAGTTGAAGTTTTAATAAGCTATTTGTTTGCCTTTGTAAACTTTTGGAACTGATTTATCCGAAGTCAAGGTGAACGAGATACACATTTGTTGTGTTATTTACTTTAATTCATTGACTCATCTATGTTGATTGATGTGAAAAGTCTCAGTATTTTTCTAATTATATCAAATCATTTGCTTTAATAGCTACAACGACAACACCGACTCCAAGTAAGTTGAAGTTTTAATAAGCTGTTTGTATTTGTTTGCCTTTGTAAACTTTTGGAACTGATTTATCCGAAGTCAAGGTGAACGAGATACACATTTGTTGTGTTATTTACTTTAATTCATTGACTCATCTATGTTGATTGATGTGAAAAGTCTCAGTATTTTTCTAATTATATCAAATCATTTGCTTTAATAGCTACAACGCCAACACCGACTACAAGTAAGTTGAAGTTTTAATAAGCTCTTTGTATTTGTTTGCCTTTGTAAACTTTTGGAACTGATTTATCCGAGGTCAAGGTGAACGAGATACACATTTGTTGTCGCATTTACATAAATTCATTGACTCATCTATGTTGATTGATGTTGAAAGTCTCAGTATTTTTCTAATTATATCAAATCATTTGCTTTAATAGCTACAACGCCAACACCGACTACAAGTAAGTTGAAGTTTTAATAAGCTCTTTGTATTTGTTTGCCTTTGTAAACTTTTGGAACTGATTTATCCGAGGTAAAGGTGAACGAGATACACATTTGTTGTTGTATTTACTTTAATTCATTGACTCATCTATGTTGATTGAAGTTAAAAGTCTCAGTTTTTTCTAATTTTATCAAATTATTTGCTTTAATAGCTACAACGCCAACACCGACTACAAGTAAGTTGAAGTTTTAATCAGCTATTTGTATTTGTTTGCCTTTGTGAACTTTTGGAACTGATTTATCCGAAGTCAAGGTGAACGAGATACACATTTGTTGTGTTATTTACTTTAATTCATTGACTCATCTATGTTGATTGATGTGAAAAGTCTCAGTATTTTTCTAATTATATCAAATCATTTGCTTTAATAGCTACAACGACAACACCGACTACAAGTAAGTTGAAGTTTTAATAAGCTCTTTGTATTTGTTTGACTTTGTAAACTTTTGGACCTGATTTATCTGAGGTCAAGGTGAACGAGATACACATTTGTTGTTGTATTTACTTAAATTCATTGACTCATCTATGTTGATTGAAGTTAAAAGTCTCAGTATTTTTCTAATTATTTCAAATCATTTACTTTAATAGCTACAACGCCAACACCGACTACAAGTAAGTTGAAGTTTTAATAAGCTATTTGTTTGCCTTTGTAAACTTTTGGACCTGATTTATCTGAGGTCAAGGTGAACGAGATACACATTTGTTGTTGTATTTACATAAATTCATTGACTCATCTATGTTGATTGAAGTTAAAAGTCTCATGGTTTTGTCTAATTATATCTAATCATTTGCTTTAATAGCTTTGAGGACTACTTGGCCTCCAAGTAAGTGGAAGTTTTAATAAGCTCTTTGTATTTGTTTCCCTTTGTAAACTTTTGGAACTGATTTATCTGAGGTCAAGGTGAACGAGATACACATTTGTTGTTGTATTTACTTTAATTCATTGACTCATCTATGTTGATTGAAGTTAAAAGTCTCAGTTTTTTCTAATTTTATCAAATTATTTGCTTTAATAGCTACAACGCCAACACCGACTACAAGTAAGTGGACGTTTTAATAAGCTCTTTGTATTTGTTTGCCTTTGTGAACTTTTGGAACTGATTTATCCGAGGTCAAGGTGAACGAGATACACATTTGTTGTCGCATTTACATAAATTCATTGACTCATCTATGTTGATTGATGTTGAAAGTCTCAGTATTTTTCTAATTATATCAAATCATTTGCTTTAATAGCTACAACGCCAACACCGACTACAAGTAAGTTGAAGTTTTAATAAGCTCTTTGTATTTGTTTGCCTTTGTAAACTTTTGGAACTGATTTATCCGAGGTAAAGGTGAACGAGATACACATTTGTTGTTGTATTTATATAATTCATTGACTCATCTATGTTGATTGATGTTAAAAGTCTCAGTATTTTTCTAATTATATCAAATCATTTGCTTTAATAGCTACAACGCCAACACCGACTACAAGTAAGTTGAAGTTTTAATAAGCTGTTTGTATTTGTTTGCCTTTGTAAACTTTTGGAACTGATTTATCTGAGGTCAAGGTGAACGAGATACACATTTGTTGTTGTATTTACTTAAATTCATTGACTCATCTATGTTGATTGAAGTTAAAAGTCTCAGTATTTTTCTAATTTTATCAAATCATTTGCTTTAATAGCTACAACGCCAACACCGACTACAAGTAAGTTGAAGTTTTAATAAGCTCTTTGTATTTGTTTGCCTTTGTAAACTTTTGGACCTGATTTATCTGAGGTCAAGGTGAACGAGATACACATTTGTAGTTGTATTTACTTTAATTCATTGACTCATCTATGTTGATTGAAGTTAAAAGTCTAAGTATTTTTCTAATTATTTCAAATCATTTGCTTTAATAGCTACAACGCCAACACCGACTACAAGTAAGTTGAAGTTTTAATAAGCTCTTTGTATTTGTTTGCCTTTGTAAACTTTTGGACCTGCTTTATCTGAGGTCAAGGTGAACGAGATACACATTTGTTGTTGTATTTACTTAAATTCATTGACTCATCTATGTTGATTGAAGTTAAAAGTCTCAGTTTTTTCTAATTTTATCAAATTATTTGCTTTAATAGCTACAACGCCAACACCGACTACAAGTAAGTTGAAGTTTTAATAAGCTGTTTGTATTTGTTTGCCTTTGTAAACTTTTGGAACTGATTTATCTGAGGTCAAGGTGAACGAGATACACATTTGTTGTTGTATTTACTTAAATTCATTGACTCATCTATGTTGATTGAAGTTAAAAGTCTCAGTATTTTTCTAATTTTATCAAATCATTTGCTTTAATAGCTACAACGCCAACACCGACTACAAGTAAGTTGAAGTTTTAATCAGCTATTTGTTTGCCTTTGTAAACTTTTGGAACTGATTTATCCAAGGTCAAGGTGAACGAGATACACATTTGTTGTCGCATTTACATAAATTCATTGACTCATCTATGTTGATTGATGTTGAAAGTCTCAGTATTTTTCTAATTATATCAAATCATTTGCTTTAATAGCTACAACGCCAACACCGACTACAAGTAAGTTGAAGTTTTAATAAGCTCTTTGTATTTGTTTGCCTTTGTAAACTTTTGGAACTGATTTATCCGAGGTAAAGGTGAACGAGATACACATTTGTTGTTGTATTTATATAATTCATTGACTCATCTATGTTGATTGAAGTTAAAAGTCTAAGTATTTTTCTAATTATTTCAAATCATTTGCTTTAATAGCTACAACGCCAACACCGACTACAAGTAAGTTGAAGTTTTAATCAGCTATTTGTTTGCCTTTGTAAACTTTTGGAACTGATTTATCTGAGGTCAAGGTGAACGAGATACACATTTGTTGTTGTATTTACTTAAATTCATTGACTCATCTATGTTGATTGAAGTTAAAAGTCTCAGTTTTTTCTAATTTTATCAAATCATTTGCTTTAATAGCTACAACGCCAACACCGACTACAAGTAAGTTGAAGTTTTAATAAGCTCTTTGTATTTGTTTGCCTTTGTAAAGTTTTGGACCTGCTTTATCTGAGGTCAAGGTGAACGAGATACACATTTGTTGTTGTATTTACTTTTATTCATTGACTCATCTATGTTGATTGAAGTTAAAAGTCTCAGTTTTTTCTAATTTTATCAAATTATTTGCTTTAATAGCTACAACGCCAACACCGACTACAAGTAAGTGGAAGTTTTAATAAGCTCTTTGTATTTGTTTGACTTTGTAAACTTTTGGACCTGATTTATCTGAGGTCAAGGTGAACGAGATACACATTTGTTGTTGTATTTACTTAAATTCATTGACTCATCTATGTTGATTGAAGTTAAAAGTCTCAGTATTTTTCTAATTTTATCAAATCATTTGCTTTAATAGCTACAACGCCAACACCGACTACAAGTAAGTTGAAGTTTTAATCAGCTATTTGTTTGCCTTTGTAAACTTTTGGAACTGATTTATCCAAGGTCAAGGTGAACGAGATACACATTTGTTGTTGTATTTACTTAAATTCATTGACTCATCTATGTTGATTGAAGTTAAAAGTCTCAGTTTTTTCTAATTTTATCAAATCATTTGCTTTAATAGCTACAACGCCAACACCGACTACAAGTAAGTTGAAGTTTTAATCAGCTATTTGTTTGCCTTTGTAAACTTTTGGAACTGATTTATCCAAGGTCAAGGTGAACGAGATACACATTTGTTGTCGCATTTACATAAATTCATTGACTCATCTATGTTGATTGATGTTGAAAGTCTCAGTATTTTTCTAATTATATCAAATCATTTGCTTTAATAGCTACAACGCCAACACCGACTACAAGTAAGTTGAAGTTTTAATAAGCTCTTTGTATTTGTTTGCCTTTGTAAACTTTTGGAACTGATTTATCCGAGGTAAAGGTGAACGAGATACACATTTGTTGTTGTATTTATATAATTCATTGACTCATCTATGTTGATTGAAGTTAAAAGTCTAAGTATTTTTCTAATTATTTCAAATCATTTGCTTTAATAGCTACAACGCCAACACCGACTACAAGTAAGTTGAAGTTTTAATCAGCTATTTGTTTGCCTTTGTAAACTTTTGGAACTGATTTATCTGAGGTCAAGGTGAACGAGATACACATTTGTTGTTGTATTTACTTAAATTCATTGACTCATCTATGTTGATTGAAGTTAAAAGTCTCAGTTTTTTCTAATTTTATCAAATCATTTGCTTTAATAGCTACAACGCCAACACCGACTACAAGTAAGTTGAAGTTTTAATAAGCTCTTTGTATTTGTTTGCCTTTGTAAAGTTTTGGACCTGCTTTATCTGAGGTCAAGGTGAACGAGATACACATTTGTTGTTGTATTTACTTTTATTCATTGACTCATCTATGTTGATTGAAGTTAAAAGTCTCAGTTTTTTCTAATTTTATCAAATTATTTGCTTTAATAGCTACAACGCCAACACCGACTACAAGTAAGTGGAAGTTTTAATAAGCTCTTTGTATTTGTTTGACTTTGTAAACTTTTGGACCTGATTTATCTGAGGTCAAGGTGAACGAGATACACATTTGTTGTTGTATTTACTTAAATTCATTGACTCATCTATGTTGATTGAAGTTAAAAGTCTCAGTATTTTTCTAATTTTATCAAATCATTTGCTTTAATAGCTACAACGCCAACACCGACTACAAGTAAGTTGAAGTTTTAATCAGCTATTTGTTTGCCTTTGTAAACTTTTGGAACTGATTTATCCAAGGTCAAGGTGAACGAGATACACATTTGTTGTTGTATTTACTTAAATTCATTGACTCATCTATGTTGATTGAAGTTAAAAGTCTCAGTTTTTTCTAATTTTATCAAATCATTTGCTTTAATAGCTACAACGCCAACACCGACTACAAGTAAGTTGAAGTTTTAATAAGCTCTTAGAATTTGTTTGCCTTTGTAAACTTTTGGAACTGATTTATCCAAGGTCAAGGTGAACGAGATACACATTTGTTGTTGTATTTACTTAAATTCATTGACTCATCTATGTTGATTGAAGTTAAAAGTCTCAGTTTTTTCTAATTATATCAAATCATTTGCTTTAATAGCTACAACGACAACACCGACTACAAGTAAGTTGAAGTTTTAATAAGCTCTTTGTATTTGTTTGCCTTTGTAAACTTTTGGACCTGATTTATCTGAGGTCAAGGTGAACGAGATACACATTTGTTGTTGTATTTACTTAAATTCATTGACTCATCTATGTTGATTTAATTTAAAAGTCTCAGTTTTTTCTAATTTTATCAAATCATTTGCTTTAATAGCTACAACGCCAACACCGCCTACAAGTAAGTGGAAGTTTTAATAAGCTCTTTGTATTTGTTTGCCTTTGTAAACTTTTGGAACTGATTTATCCGAGGTCAAGGTGAACGAGATACACATTTGTTGTTGTATTTACTTAAATTCATTGACTCATCTATGTTGATTGAAGTTAAAAGTCTCAGTATTTTTCTAATTTTATCAAATCATTTGCTTTAATAGCTACAACGCCAACACCGACTACAAGTAAGTTGAAGTTTTAATCAGCTATTTGTTTGCCTTTGTAAACTTTTGGAACTGATTTATCCAAGGTCAAGGTGAACGAGATACACATTTGTTGTTGTATTTACTCAAATTCATTGACTCATCTATGTTGATTGAAGTTAAAAGTCTCAGTTTTTTCTAATTTTATCAAATTATTTGCTTTAATAGCTACAACGCCAACACCGACTACAAGTAAGTGGAAGTTTTAATAAGCTCTTTGTATTTGTTTTCCTTTGTAAACTTTTGGAACTGATTTATCCGAGGTAAAGGTTAACGAGATACACATTTGTTGTTGTATTTACATAATTCATTGACTCATCTATGTTGATTGATGTTAAAAGTCTCAGTATTTTTCTAATTATATCAAATCATTTGCTTTAATAGCTACAACGCCAACACCGACTACAAGTAAGTTGAAGTTTTAATAAGCTGTTTGTATTTGTTTGCCTTTGTAAACTTTTGGAACTGATTTATCTGAGGTCAAGGTGAACGAGATACACATTTGTTGTTGTATTTACTTAAATTCATTGACTCATCTATGTTGATTGAAGTTAAAAGTCTCAGTATTTTTCTAATTTTATCAAATCATTTGCTTTAATAGCTACAACGCCAACACCGACTACAAGTAAGTTGAAGTTTTAATCAGCTATTTGTTTGCCTTTGTAAACTTTTGGACCTGATTTATCTGAGGTCAAGGTGAACGAGATACACATTTGTTGTTGTATTTACTTAAATTCATTGACTCATCTATGTTGATTGAATTTAAAATTCTCAGTTTTTTCTAATTTTATCAAATCATTTGCTTTAATAGCTACAACGACAACACCGACTACAAGTAAGTTGAAGTTTTAATAAGCTCTTTGTGTTTGTTTGCCTTTGTAAACTTTTGGACCTGATTTATCTGAGGTCAAGGTGAACGAGATACACATTTGTTGTTGTATTTACTTAAATTCATTGACTCATCTATGTTGATTGAAGTTAAAAGTCTCAGTATTTTTCTAATTTTATCAAATCATTTGCTTTAATAGCTACAACGCCAACACCGACTACAAGTAAGTTGAAGTTTTAATCAGCTATTTGTTTGCCTTTGTAAACTTTTGGAACTGATTTATCCGAGGTCAAGGTGAACGAGATACACATTTGTTGTTGTATTTACATAATTCATTGACTCATCTATGTTGATTGAAGTTAAAAGTCTCAGTTTTTTCTAATTTTATCAAATCATTTGCTTTAATAGCTACAACGACAACACCGACTACAAGTAAGTTGAAGTTTTAATAAGCTCTTTGTATTTGTTTGCCTTTGTAAACTTTTGGAACTGATTTATCCGAGGTCAAGGTGAACGAGATACACATTTGTTGTTGTATTTACATAAATTCATTGACTCATCTATGTTGATTGATGTTAAAAATCTCATGGTTTTGTCTAATTATATCTAATCATTTGCTTTAGGGGCTACAACGGCACCACAGGCTCGAAGTAAGTTGAAGTTTGAATAAGCTCTGAGTTTTTTCTTTGTTCATTCTCTTCCGAGGGTAGTCACACATTGAGGTCAGTCAGCTCAAAGCAGGTGTTGCCAGGGTTTTACCTTTTACCACCGGATCACATCCATTACCAGTGTCGCATTTGTTAGCAAGACTGAGTAGCTTTAAAATATGTGTCAGATTTAGGTGAAAGGGATCTAGTGGCAGAAATTGAAAATAAAGTAATCCTAGTGATGTTTTCATTAGTGTGTGTTTCATCTAAATTCTACGAATTGTTGTTTCCTTTACCCTATAATGGGCCCTTTGTATTTAAATACTTTATATTTACATCGGGGGTTGGTGTTCTCTATGGAGACGGCAGTTTTTGTTTTACAGTAGCCAGAATTGGACAAACTAATTATCTTATCTAATTATTATGAACTTTCATGACAACTGAAGTCTTCCACAGGCTCTCTATCATTTTTGGAAGGGGAGGGTGAGGTGAGGGGTGTTCAGCTGCAACGTGCAACTTCACCACTGGATGTCACTAAATCCTACACAATGAACCTTTAAGTCATGTCTCAATTAATTGGCCCTTTTGTTAAGTTTTGCTTATTATTATTAATAAAAGGAAAACGTGTGGACATGCAAAGCTTTCTGACATGAAAAAGATCTGTTCTGGTCGGTCAGTACATTTCTTTAAGAGACCACAAAAAATACAGGGTTTCTGCAAGTAGGATCAAACAAGGATATTAATGGTTAGGTGTGATGATCTAGAAATTTTATATGATAATAACACCAATATGGTTGTTCTATTTTTTAATGTCACTTCTTTCATTCTTTACACAGGACCCCTTTACCCAATTAATGGAAGAACAAGCTCTCGATCAGATGATGGAAGTTCACCTCGAATTCCCCTGCAACGAGCTTTTGTTTACTTTGGACAGTCACATAATCAGATCTATGTATGTAAAAATTGTTTTTGTTGTATTCTATGTGGACAAATCCCATTTGCATCCACTGGTTAGACAATCCCTTCCAATTCAAGATCTTAGTTGTAAAGACAAAAAGACAAAATGGTTTGGAGAAGCAAATAGTATGTAGTGAAACATAAACATAAAACATTTATGTTATAAATATGTTGATATTTGTACGGTTGTCTGTGATCAATCCCCACTAAATCTTTATTATTAAATACTGTTTTATGTGTTTCCAGGTGAACCACAATGGACACCTGACCTTTAATGCTTCATGGTATCGTTACTCACCTCAACGGTTTCCACTATGTGGATCCAGAGATTTTATCGCTCCATTCTGGACAGATTTGGATAACCGAGGAAATGGTCAGATCTACTACAACCAATATACCAGTGGCAGTGTCCTCCAACAAGCTACACGGGACATTAATACCTACTTCCCATTACTGCGCTTTAATGCCAACTGGGTCTTTGTTGCTACATGGTATGAGGTGGCCTACTATCCAAGAAGTGGCACAGTAAGTCAGCTGGTTTTTATTGGGGAAATACTTGATTTTGTTGTGAATGTGTGTTCTATCAATTACTATTTGTAAAAACAACTCATTTTTTACAGCGAACAACAGTGCAAGCAGTCTTGATCTCTGGTGGCAGTTACTCATTTGTGTTGATGAACTACGGTCAAATAGCAGCAACAAGCCGCAGTGTACAGGTTAGTGCTTACAAATAAAAACAACTGCAAAACATGTTTTTAAGTTTCCATGCTGTTCTTGCAGTAATGGCAGTGAAGAAATAGAAAGAAAACAAACATTTCATTGTGTCTTTGCAACATGTGTTTCCAGGCTGGATATGACACGGCCCATTCTCCTCACCATCTCACCATCCCAGGATCATTCAGTGGAAATGCAACAGTTTTCAGTCTGAGCAGCAACGTCAACGTACCCGGTCGCTGGGCTTTCCGGACAGACCATGGACAAGTCTGCACTTTTAATGGTAAGACCTGAACCAGAGGGGGATACTTATTTAATGTAATGTGGATATGTGATCAACAAATAAGCCATTGATTAAGGTTTTATATGCTGCACAAAGCTGATGGCTATTACACGGGGAATGTGGTGATTTGTCAAGATGAATTTATGCGGACACTTAAGTATTTCTGTTAGTCAAATTGTTTTAGACCATTCATCCTTTCTCATTCTTTTGTGTCACCACTCTACTGTTTGCTCTGAAATTAAAGGCAAAAATGCCCCCAAAAAGTTAAATGGTTAAATAGTAACAGAAGCCTCAGCCTTTCAAATAACCTTTATTTTTATTTCTCTCAAAGGGAGTTCTGTGCAGGTTGGAGACTCATTCTGGAGTGATGGAACCTGCGCACAGAAGTGCACCTGCACCAGAGCAGGCCTGCAGTGTTTCAGGCAACCCTGCTCCTTTTCACAAATCTGCCGTCGTGCTTCATTTAAGTTCTCCTGCCAGACGGTGCAGAGAAGTACCTGCACCGTTAGTGGTGATCCACATTACCGCACCTTCGATGGCAGAGTGTTTCACTTTCAAGGTACCTGCACTTATGTTCTCTCAGAACAATGTGGTCGTGGGCTGCCGTACTATCGAGTAGAGGGCAAGAACGAGAACCGTGGCAGTACACGAGTCTCTTGGACACGACTGGTGAAAGTGTTCGTGAACAATGAAACTATCGAGCTCGTCAAAGGACATCGTGGTGAGGCTAAGGTAAGCATCAACCTCACAACAAGCCTACCGCCCCTTTATATAGTATTTTTATGTATTCTGTATTGTTAACAATGACGTCTTTGCCTGTTTCTGTGCTTACAGGTCAATGGAAGTTATGCTGCTATTCCATTCTCCCTGAGCAATGGTTCTGTCCAGGTTTACCAGTCAGGTTTTTCTCTGGTCATCAGTACTAACTTTGGCTTGGTGGTTTCTTACGACGCATATCATTATGTCAGGATCAGCGTACCCCACACTTACCAAAATGCAACCTGTGGCTTATGTGGGAGCCTCAATAACAACCCCAGGGATGACTTTAAAACTCGCCAAGGTGCCATTGTGAGCTCTGATGTGGTATTCGCCCAGAGTTGGAAAGCACCAGGAGATGATGAGCGCGGATGTGGGATCCGATGCAGAGGCCTGGACTGTGCTGACTGTGCTGCACAGCAGACAGCTTTATACAGCAATGCAGACCATTGTGGTATCCTCCAGAGACGGCCTGGACCTTTTGCCGCCTGCCATCAACGACTTCCCCCACAGACCTTTGTGGACAATTGTGTGTATGATCTCTGTGTAGGAGGAGGGTACCAGCCCATTCTGTGTCAAGCACTACATGTTTACGCAAGTCAGTGTCAGCAGAATGGTATCCAGCTGCCAAGCTGGAGGAGATCAGGATTCTGTGGTATGTCTGTCACTCATTTAACATTATGTTAAAACTTCATTTCAACATTTTCATGAGGTCAATGTCTATTTTATGTTTTTGTCTAGAAATCCCCTGCCCAGCCAACAGCCACTTTGAGTCCCAAGGCACAGGATGTCCAGCTACCTGTGTCAATCCCAATTCCACCCACAACTGCCCTCTCCCTGCCCAGGAGAGCTGCATCTGCAATTCAGGCTACATCCTCAGTGCTGGGGTCTGTGTCCCTCATGCTCAGTGTGGCTGCAGCTTTGAGGATCGTTACTACAGCTCTGGACAAACTGTGATACTTGACAATAACTGTGGAAGACGTTGTAGCTGCAGTTTTGGCCGCATGACTTGTCGTTCACATAGTTGTAGTCCACTTGAGTCCTGCAGGGTGGAGGAGGGAGAAAGAGGGTGTAGACCTAACAGCTATGCAACATGCTGGACAAGGGGACCAGGGTCATATCAAACATTTGATGGACTGATGTACCAGTATCCTGGGGCGTGTCGCCTGACTCTTGCCAAAGTGATGGGATTGTCTGCTCACACCCACTTTGTGGTGACAGCAGAAAAAGTACCCAGAGGCCACCACGGATTTGCCAGGTTGCTAAAGTTTGAGGCAGAGGGAACACAAGTCTCCATTGAGATGGCCAACAGCAGCACGGTTCAGGTAAGATAATTAAGGATATTACAAAAACTGAAGACAAAAGAAACATGAAAGGACGAAGGTCCAAACAAATACATACATTTTGGATTTTTTGAATGAACGTCTTATTTCCAAGCATGTCTGACTCTGGCTGTTTAAATGGCTCTCTAGGTGGACGGTCAGCGGATCAGACTACCTTTCAGCTCAGCATCCAACCGAATCCAAATCTACCACAGCAGCATTCACAGTATCATCATTCGCACGTCCTTTGGTGTGACCGTGCAGACAGTCTGGCCTCACTTTGTGCGTGTCACTGCACCTGGTGTCTACAACGGTTCCCTGGGTGGTCTCTGTGGTAACTACAATGGTCACTCACATGACGACTTCCGCACACCCAATGGCATTCCGGTCAACAGCTCTCAGGTCTTTGGAGACAGCTGGCGAGACGGCTCCCTCGCTGCACACTGTGTAGAAAGTGTAAATCGTAATTCTCCAACAAATTACAACTCCAGTGAGTACTGTGGAATCATTGGCTCAAGAGAGGGGCCGTTTACCCAGTGTTGGGCCATGGTAGACCCAAGGCCGCATGTGGAAGTGTGCATGGAGATCCTGGGAGGCTCTAGTGATCCAGCATCCACACTTTGTGAGGTCCTACGGGATTATGCACTGATTTGTCAGCAGAAGGGCGTCGCCTTGCCACACTGGAGGAATGCAACGGGCTGTGGTAAGCACTTTTCCTCCTGTTGTGTTAACTTTAAATATGGTATAAAACAATGTAATGACCTTTTCAACCTGTTTGTTATCCTCTAGATCAAACCTGCCCTCGAAACAGCCGCTATGAACTTTGTGAAACCGCTTGTCCTTCCACTTGCCCCAGCCTCTCTTTCCCATTCACCTGTAACACTGTGTGCCAGGAGGGTTGCCAGTGTGATGATGGTTTTGTCCTCAACGGCAACCAGTGTGTGCCACCAACATCCTGCGGATGCCATCACAATGGACGCTATCGGCAAGGTGGAGAACAGTTCTGGGACAGTGAAGAATGTCAGAGCTTCTGTTCCTGTAATGGCACAACTGGGTTAGTGCACTGTAGTCCCAGCTCCTGTGGTCCCCAGGAGTCCTGCCGTGTGGTGGGGGGCGACTTTGGCTGCCATCCCAACCCTCATGGCACCTGCTCTGCCTCTGGAGACCCCCATTACCTCACATTTGATCGCAAGGCCTTTGACTTCCAGGGAACCTGCCGATATGTTCTTGCAACCCTCTGTAATGACACTGATGGAGTTCAATTTTCAGTGGAGGCTAAGAATGAGCCGTGGAATGGGAGGACAGTTTCAATCACAGCTGAGGTTTTTGTGAATGTATTGGGTTACCGACTGCGTGTGTCCAGGCACAACAGAGGTGTGGTAGAGGTGAGTTGAACAATGTTTGAAAGATTATTATCAGTTTTTGAGGCCCCAGAGTTTGGGCTCTGTCTTACTGCAAACACATTGGCATTTGCAAAGTTGTGTAACTGGTAACACATAATTGCAGTAGAAACATTTAAGATAATTTTGAGGTAATTCACAAATGTTGCCTTTACAGTAGTTTGATAACCATAGAATACTGGCAACTGAATCCAGGTCACAAATATCCAACTAATTTTAAGTAAAACAATATATATATTTAGCTTATTCTTGCAATTTTTTCCTCCAATGTTTTAGGTTAACGGAATAATTAACAATCTGCCAATTCTGTTGAGTGGAAATGTGTCGATCTTTGCAAGTGGATCACGCACATTTATCAATGCTGATTTTGGCCTCAGCGTCTCATACGATGGATGGAGCACAGTGTACATCTCGGTGCCATCACATTACAGGTATTTGTCATTCAGAGTTTAAATCACAAACAACTTTCACAGAAGTGTTTTAGTTGTAAATAGTTAAAGTATTTGTCTTTGTATTGCACTAACCTACTGTACATTAAAGGGGCAACACAAGTAATGTTTGATTGATTGATTGTACCGGGTTAATGGCACTGAATTTTCCCAATTAATTATCATCCTTATAGAGGAAAAACATGTGGACTTTGTGGAAACTTCAATGGAAATCACAGTGATGACTTCCGCACCCCATCTGGAGCAATAGTCCCCACTCCAGGTGAGTTTGGGACATCTTGGAAGGTGGCAGGAAACTACACCTGCAGCGATGGCTGTGGTTCCTCCTGCCCTCGGTGTGCCGATGAGCGCCCTGCTAGAGCTCAGTGTGAAGTGATTCAAGCAGCTGACGGCCCCTTCAGCTTCTGCCACGAGGAAGTGGACCCGGCGCCATATTTCAACGATTGTGTGTTTGACGTTTGTGTGTCGGGAAATGGTCAAGATCTTGTGTGCAGGGCCATTCAAGCTTATGTCAGTGCCTGTCAGTCTGCCAATGTTCGAATCTACCCTTGGAGACAGAACACCACCTGCAGTGAGTCAAGCCGTTCATGCATCACTAGCAAACTGACTGAACTACTGTATTTAGATTTTTTAAATCTACGATAACCATCTAATAGCCACCTTTTCTTTCCTGAATTATTAAGGACTTAGCTGTCCAGTCAACAGCCATTATGAGCTGTGTGGTACCGACTGTGGCCACACCTGTGCCAGCAGCGTTGATGCCACCTGTGAGCAGGTTTGCTCTGAGGGATGTTTCTGTGATGAGGGGTTCGTCAGGAGTGGGACGAGGTGTGTCCCTGTGGAAAACTGTGGCTGCCAATATGACGGCTTCTACTATGATGTAAGTCATACAAATGAACAATAAAACAAGATTTCTATCAATATGCTCGAAAATTGAACAGTAGAATATTGAATAGTTCCTATCAGATAAATTCTGCAAATATGTCAGTCTTTGTACATATGGCCATTGACCATTGGTAAAGAGCTATTCAGCAGCTCTCTTAGATGTCAGAATCCTGATGTCCACTTCCTGCGTCTGTCACCCATCACTATGCTTATCAAAAAACTGTATCTTCATTTAATAAAAGTGAAGTTGCCTGGTCTGTCATCAGATTATTTAAACCAGGAATACATATTTGCTACATACATACATAATGAACATAAAGTCTTCATTCTATCAATCAAGATAAGTAACTAATGTGTGCTATATAACATTTTCCATTCTTCTCAGCACCGTTTTTTGTGTTATTATTGTAGAAAATGCTAAATTTTGGAAGTTTTCATGTGTCTCCTCTCCTCCCACGTTGCAGGCGGGTGAGTCCTTCTGGACAGACGGCTGCTCCCAGAAATGTAAATGTCATGCTCCAAACGACCTGCGCTGCTCTGCTGCATCTTGCACGCCTGCACAACAGTGCACCATCAGAAATGGAAAGCTGGGCTGTTTCAGTGCAATGGCCATTTGCACCGTGTGGGGGGATCCACATTACTACACCTTTGATGGGGCACTGGCTCATTTCCAGGGCACTTGCTCTTACACCATCACTGAGAGTGTTGGCAACAGGACCAGTGGAACCCAATTTCTAGTAGCTGCCACCAATAATCACCGTGGCAACAACCGCGTGTCATATGTGTCAGCAGTGGATATATTCCTCTCAAACCAAACAGAGAGAGTGAATCTGAGGATTGGACCAAATAAGAGAGTAACGGTAAGCCTGTGATTACTCTAAGAATGAACATGTCACTGTATCTGTCTGGTGTGAACAAGTTCCTCTTCACCTTTTGTCTGTCTCTCTTCCCTCCAGGTAAATGGAAGTGTGGTTTCTCTTCCAACCCCCAGAGGAGCTCTAGCTCACATTGTGAGGCAGGGAAGCTACATAGTGGTCGTTGCCAATGACCTGATGGTCCATTTTGACGGCACCAGTACCTTAGTGGTCAGAATCGGCCAAAATCATCAAAACAAAGTCACTGGGATGTGTGGAAATTTCAACAATGATCCTGCAGATGACAAATTCTTGCCCAATGGCACACTGGCACAAAATGACAATGAGTTTGGACACAGCTGGAAGGCACCGACAAGCCAATCAGGGTGAGCTGCTATGAAAAGAACTTATTTAGGATATTCCACCACCGAATTATCATTGTCAGTTAAAACACTTTCTCTACATAGAGTAGATAGTATCTTCCCCAGTTTCACCACTACACATTTAAAACATTGTTTACAAGTCTCATATAAGTGGATTGTTGAAATCTTACAGAGAAGAATGTTGTAGCAAAGTAAACAAAGTCAGTCTCTTCAAGAGTAAATATGTATGATGCCTTTTCTAGATGTGGATCAACTGATGAAAGGATCGATGATGGATTGAACAACTGCATCTATAGGGAAGAATACACTGAGCTGTGCAGCATCATCACCAACACCAGCGGCCCATTCAGCGACTGCCACTCCCACTCTGACCCTCAGCCATTCTTCACTTCCTGTGTCTATGATCTCTGCCTCTACACTCCAGCCAATGGCATGCTGTGCTCTGCCATCTCAGCCTATGAGAGAACCTGCACCGTTTTGGGGTTGAACATCTCTGAGTGGCGTCCGGCTTTGCAATGTGGTAAAGTTGAACTTAACTAATTGATAGCCAAGATGATAAATGAGACAATAACTCAATAGGTTAATAGAGCGAGCCGTTTGCACTACTTTGACTTATTCCATTTCGTAACTTTTCCTCTTGTCCTTTCCTCACTACTTCCACAGCCACATCCGACCCGTGTGAAGAGCTGAACTGCACAGAGTATGAGTGGTGTGGTCAGAAGGACGGGGTTTACGGCTGCTTCTGTGATGAACACCACCATCGGCGCAATAACGAGAGCTACGGTGAGGCCTCTTAAAACACTGTTGACAAAGGCATTCTTACTGACACTTACAGAACAGATACACATATTATAAAAGCTCATGTGGCCTAAAACGAGACGAAATTCTAAAAAACTAAAGAGACACATTTTTATTTCTAACTCTCTCTCTCATAGACTCGTCCATCTCTTGCGTCAGTAGTGCGGGCACCATGTCCGTGTCCCGCTGTCAGCTCTTTGAAGCTGGCTTCCACTCCGACGCCCTCCATCTCAAAGAGGAGTCCTGTAAAGGTGCTCTTCAGAATGGACGACTGGTGTTCGACTTCAACAACAACGAGCGTCACTGCGGCACGGTCCTCAAGGTGCAGTCACTCGTGATCAGTTCATACAGAATATAATTTCAGATCATTTATTTCCAAACCAACTAATACTGTTTTGTCATTTCAATTTGAAGAGCAATGGAACCCATTTCATCTATGAGAATACCATCCAGGGCGATGTGGACCCTCATGATGGACTAATCAGCCGCCAGAGGAACATCCACCTGCTCTTCTGCTGTGTCTACCCTCTGACTCAGGCCGTGTCTATGGATGTGGGCATTAATCCTGTAGAGAGGTAACCAGCCCATTTCCTCTATATGTTGTATTTGATCGATTTCATCACTTAGGTCCATCAAGGTCTGTCATGATGTATAAGATGTTACTAGTGTCAATTGTTACGTATTTCAAAAATATTTTTTGTAATTACTCACACTCATCACCCACCATTTAAATTAATAAATAGGTTAATTTTTAATGCATTTCCAATTAAGACTCTTGAGCTTGGAAGTCAACAAATACCTGTCAATGGATTCCTTCTAAAGTCAGTACGTGTTTTCTTCATAGCATTGTGAGGAAGAAGCTTCCAGCTGGCCAAGGGGAGTATCACATGAGGATGATCCCCTACCAGGATGCTGGCTTCCGCCACCCCTTCACCAGCAACAGGAATGTTGAAATGGAAATAGACCAGAGATTGTATGTGGCGGTGCGCACGGAAGGAGTCGATCAGCGGCAGATCTCCACTGTTTTGGACTCTTGTTGGGCCACGCCAGTCAACCAGGAGACCTACCCTGTTCGCTGGGATCTCATCAGTTCAGAGTAAAGGAACTATTGCAACTCTTTCGTCTTAACAGAGTGATTTCTCACTCTTGATTGCCAAATATGAAAAAGTACTTCTCTTCACTTTGTCTACCATTTCTCTCTTTCACAATGTTACCTTCCCTGTCTTCCAGGTGCCCTAATGAAGAGGATGGGACAGTAAAACTGATTGAGAACGGCAACTCCACTGTGGCTCGTTTCTCCTTCAGGATGTTCACATTTTCCAACTTTTCTTCCATTTACCTGCACTGCCGGGTTCACCTGTGTCTTCTGAGAAACAACAACTGCACAGCTGTGAGTTGTATTAAAAATATATGGTGGCTGGCTAAAGGATATGTCATAAACCCCTACTCAGTAATGTTAGGGGTCAGCTTTTCCTGATAAGTTTGGTTTTAATTAGCTAATTGATGCTATTTGATGCTCTTTGATGTTGCGCAAGATGGCAGCATCCCGTATCCAGAAGGTTTTAGCTCCATTTCCGTACAGTGGGAAGAAATGCAGACATCTTTACATGCAGTTTATGGAATAGATTAATTGTCAACAGGTGAATTAGCATAAGCTTCTCATGTTCTTTTTTGCAGCACTGCTACCCGGGCCACCACAGGCGAGTTGAGAGGGACGTAACCTTCCATGACACTTCATACCTGTCAGTAGGACCCCTAAGCCTAACGGACAGAACAAGTGGTAAAGCTCTCTTATCTTTTCATAACGTTGCATTCTTGGAGATGACAAAGAGCTTGAGTGTGATTTCATTCATGTTTTGAAATTCTGATTCTTCTCTTGCAGGCATATCAAGGGAGACAAGCTCTGCCCCAGGCCTGTTGACTCCGCTGGTGACCTTGTTGCTCAGTTTGCTTACCGCCAAAATTCTGGTCTAGGGAGATCAGTGATGATCGCTATTTTAAAATTAATCAACATATTTGGATTATAACTAAATTTTTTAAGTAATTTTGATTTACATCAGTAAATTAGGGTTAGGGGGCACTTACATACAGCATGATGAAGCTGAAACCACTTGTTTGGTGTACTAACAGATTATATTCGTTGATTCAATCCCATGCTTTTTTGAAGAAATTTCACTTTCTTGATTCTTGTTGTTCTGGGTTTGTACCTTCATGGTTGAATGCACTTATTGTAAGTTGCTTTGGATAAAACCGTCAGCTAAATGATATGTAATGTAATAAAATGGCCGTGTCTAATCAAATGATCATGTATCGTAAAGGTTCCAAGTGTAATTAAAGAATTTTCATGTGTGGAGAACAGATCTAATTTGTTGCCTACGATTTTTTGAACACAAACCCAGTCCAGCAGGAACACTGAAGTACGTGATTGTTCATAGTGGAGGTTTCTCAAAGAAGTGCTTTACATTACAATACAAGGATTTCTATATGGGAAATCGATAAAATGTCAAATAAAAGAAAGAGATGCAATGTCAAAGACATTGATACAAATGATTTGATCCACCCTTTAGTTCGGGCCCAAATGTAATCGATCTTTGTTGGTTTCAATAAAATCCGTTCAGTAGTTTTTGCATAATCCTGCTCACAGACAAACAGAAATGCAGACATACTGTGACCTCCTTGGTGGAGTAACTCTTTCATTAGTCAAAAAGGCTGATCCCAACTCTGAATTTAGCAATGATCGGTTGAATAAAATGCTTTGATTTGTGTTTTCTGACCGTGAACCATCTCTTTCCCAATTTACTGTTATTTGACCTTATTTAATTTTTGTGAGTAACAGAAGATTGGTTCTGACACGACAATCTCTTCTTTCTTTGAGGCCGTCAGGAAATGCATGGCGTCCTCCAGGACAAGGCTTGGCTTTGGATGATAACCGCTTATAAAAGCTATTATATCTTTTATCTGCTCCTGTTCCTGCTGAATGATACAATTATTATTTGTTACTGGGAATCCAGGTTCAATCCAACCTGTTTCAATTGGCCCAGAGGAGGAAATAGGTTGTCTGCCAGACTTTACTACAATAAAAAGCTATAAATCATTGAAGGCAATAAAACAACAGAATGAAACAGAGTTGCATAACTATAATAAATAACTTTTACCCAAGATGCAGAGTGTATCAATGACCAAGTATCAGTGTATAATTCAATCCAAGTAAAGCCTAGTTCACGCATCAGAGTTTTTAGCCCGACTTTCAAGTCACTGACGAGTTTTGGAAGTCGCTGACAAACGCTCCAGATCAGAGCTAAATCTGCGTTCGATCACTGGACGCCAATCGCAAAGTGTGAACTCTTCAAAGATGCAACTCAAGGGGGGATAATGACATGATGCAGACTCTAGATGAGTCAGTGACAACAGCAGGCAATGAGAGTGCAGTAAGACTTATGTAAAACAACTTGCAGGGACCAGAAACCTGAAGGAGCATCTTCAAACCAAAGAATAAAGACGGAATAAACATGGCTGCTTATGAATTATTTTATTGTGGTATGGTGGAGCAGTGCACGGTCTTTGAATCGGTCTGAACTTTCAACTGCATCATCAACATGCAATGAGAGTTCAACTGTGTCTCAGGTTCTGTACGTCATGTTCTGGACGTCACCCATCCCTAATATGGTGAGAATTATTCACTGAGTAAATCATTGGACATGGGGCAATATATTCAGTTTCTAAGGCAGTAAAAGTTATTGCAGAGCTTTTCACCGTCACAGTTCTTCTATCCTATAAACTGGCATTGAGAAATACCCTTTCGACAACTACTAAGTGGTGGGGCAAGGTCCGTCGCCGAATACTGAGCCTTAAATGCTCAGTATTCGATTACATTTTCTTATACTTATGCTGCACATAGCAAAAAACATTTTTGTCATTGTTTGTGCATAAAGAAATGTTTGGTTTATTGGTTATCTGGGGGGAAGTTGATTCTGCCACTTTAATCCACTGAAATGAGCCAAAAAGACACGAGAAAACACACGTTGAACAAATCTGTAACTAGTGAATGAGGTTGATGGAACCACGCCAGCTTTTACTGTTTAAAGCCTCGATTCAGCCCTGACGTCTCACACGAATGAGAGCAACAGCATAAGTGGTAAGAGGTGATTATTTTAAAGAAGTCAAATTTGAATGTTTTTTCATTCAATAACATTTAAATTATATTAAATTCGTACTTGCAGTATTTAGCTTATACTTGTCTTAATGTTAATACATTTCTTACTGTTTGAACAGATTTGATTCCGGAGCCAACCAGAATGGCAAATCAAATCTTTTTGTCACTTCTAATTTTGGGGACGATAAGTAAGTAATTTAATTTATTTAATAATCTGCTTTTTATTGTGTGATTACGATGTAAATTTTATATTTGAATGTGATTTTATATTTTTAGTTTTCGCTTTTATTTGCTCTTTCACATTTTACCAGCATCTTTACACTTTGTTAAAGGCTCTATGTAAATACAAATTCTACTTCTTCTTATTATCATTATAATTATCATTATATCTAATCATCCTTTGTTGTTGCATTGACACAGAAACAAATCTCTTTCCTTATCTGCCTCTTTTGTCTCCCTGACAGGTTTGGGGACTCCTCAGGTTGTGAGTAAGTTCACGTCTCTCGACGCCTTTTTAAAATGTGGTTTTCATCACTTCAGTGTATGAGAGTAATACAGTCATTCATACATTTCCGGTAAAGATTAAATGTCTGGTGTTTCAAATAATTTGCCCCACGTCAGTATAGCAATACCAACTATATCCTCGTGCTGTTCCAGACCAATATACTTAATATTATACATTATTGTGTGTGACCCTCTGTTTTTTCCTAGGACCCCTTTACCCAATATCTGGAACTTTAAGTCCTGCATCAGATGATGGAAGTTCTCCACGGATTACTCTGCAGAGACCTTTTGTCTATTTTGGACAGATATATAATTACATTTATGTATGTAGAATTTATCAGACAAAATAATTTACCTGTTTTATATTTCCCTATTGAATGAAATTTCCACACCACAGATTACAAACTGTACAATAAAACTTTTTCACATTGAATTATAGAATATTATATTACTAAATTGCAGCTGATGATTGTTGACTCATATTTGCAGGTCAACCAGAATGGACATCTGACTTTTACAGCTGCATTAGGTACTTTCACGCCTCAAAGGTTTCCAATGCATGGTTCCAGAGACATCATCGCTCCATTCTGGACCGATTTGGACAACAGGGAACATGGTCACATCTACTACAACCAGTACACCAGTGGCAGTGTCCTCCAACAAGCTACACAGGACATCAATACCTACTTCCCAAGCATTAACTTCAATGCCAACTGGGTCTTTGTTGCAACGTGGTATGGGGTGGCCTACTTTCCAAACTCAGGAACAGTAAGTTGTAGTTTACTCTTTAAACCTAATCCTGCATTACCTGAAAAATTACCTCTTGTCAATGTTCATTGTTGTTGTGATGATATTGAAATATGAATAAATTGGAAGTAATATATATGTATAGTATCTACAGAAGAGCATAGAGAAAGCTGTACATATGATAATCCATTCATATTTTCTAGAGCACCACTGTCCAAGCCGTGTTGATCTCTGGAGGCCAGTATTCATTTGTCATGATGAACTATGGGATAATAGCCTCAACCTCGAAATCTGTGCAGGTCTGATTCATTTCAGTTATTATATGAATAGTTGCCAGGACTAACTACGAGATTAACTTCATAAAGTTATATGATTTGATGTTTTTGTTTTTGCAGGCTGGCTATGATACAATTAGCTCTGCTCACCATTCCACCATTCCCGGGTCATTCACTGGCGCCGCAACAGGCAGTAGCTCATATTTCCGCCTGAGAAGCAATGTGAATGTACCCGGTCGCTGGGCCTTCCGGACAGACCATGGATCCAGAGGCTGCACTTTTAACGGTAAATCAGACACAGAGGAGGATTACTGCTGTGCACTATGCCCCATTCATGAGGGTAATCCAACACATTGGTCAATAAACTAGCCCAAATCTGAAGTCTTGTGCAACAAAACTGCCCAACACTGAACCAACATATGACCCAATGTTGGAAATCATTGGTTCCAGGTCCGATTGTGAAACTCAGATCAGTGAAACAGTGGTGGCCACTCCTTAGCTATATACTGGCAACACAATACACCCTGGCTTGTTTTTGACCCAATAAATTACGCAAACAGTTTATATAGAGCACTCAAACTTCCCTACTTTAAACAATAATAAATGAGATTATCCAAATTGTAAAGTCAATGTGTGTGCAATGCTCATTCGCAAACTTTTCTCTCACAGATGAAATGGTTTAAATGCAGTAGTGCCCGCACAAATTAATTGATGCCCTAAAGTGAACATTTCTTTTGATTTCTGTCAAGGTGAACCTGTGCAACTTGGAGACTCATTCTGGAGTGACAGAACCTGCGCACAGAAGTGCACCTGCACCAGAGCAGGGCTGCAGTGTTTCAGTCAACCCTGCTCCTTTTCCCAAATCTGCCGCCCAAGTGCCTTTCAGTTCTCCTGCCAGACGGTGCAGAAAGGCACCTGCACCGTGAGCGGTGATCCACATTATACTACTTTCGATGGCAAAAGGTTTCCCTTTCAAGGTGCCTGCACTTATGTTCTGTCGGAACAATGTGGTCATGAGCTGCCGTACTATCGAGTAGAGGTCAAGAACGAGCATCGGGACAGTACACGAGTCTCTTGGACAGGATTGGTTAAAGTGTTCGTGTACAATGACACTATTGAACTTCTGAAGGGACATCATGGTAAAGCCAAGGTTGGTGATTTTGACCACAGTTAATCTCAGTACGTATTTATATACAAAACCAAATGTATTTTTTTTACATTTAAAATGCTTGTGTGTTTACAGATAAATGGAAATTTTGTGGCCACTCCGCTTTACCTCAATAATGGAACTGTCCAGGTTTACCAGTCAGGTTTTTCAGTGATCGTCAGTACGGACTTTGGCTTGGAGGTTTCTTATTACACAAGTTTGTTTGTCAGAATCCAGTTGCCCTACACCTACCAGAATGCAACTTGTGGCCTATGTGGAAACTTCAATAACAACCCCAGGGATGACTTTAAAACTCGCCAAGGTGAAATCGTGAGCTCTGATTTGGTATTTGCCAACAGTTGGCAGGCATTAGAGGACGATGAGCCTGGATGCGAGGCACAATGTGAAGGACAGGACTGTGCTGCCTGCACTGAACAGCAGACAGCTTTATACAGCAATGCAGACCATTGTGGTATCCTCCAGAGCAGTTCTGGACCTTTTGCCGCCTGCCATCAACTACTTCCCCCACAGACCTTTGTGGAAAATTGTGTGTATGATCTCTGTGTAGGAGAAGGGTACCAGCCCATTCTGTGTCAAGCCCTAAATGTTTACGCAAGTCAGTGTCAGCAGAATGGTATCCAGCTGCCAAGCTGGAGGAGATCAGGATTCTGTGGTATGTCTGTCACTCATTTAACATTATGTTAAAACCTCATTTCAACATTTTCATGAGGTCAATGTCTATTTTATGTTTTTGTCTAGAAATCCCCTGCCCAGCCAACAGCCACTTTGAGTCCCAAGGCACAGGATGTCCAGCTACCTGTGTCAATCCCAATTCCACCCACAACTGCCCTCTCCCTGCCCAGGAGAGCTGCATCTGCAATTCAGGCTACATCCTCAGTGCTGGGGTCTGTGTCCCTCATGCTCAGTGTGGCTGCAGCTTTGAGGATCGTTACTACAGCTCTGGACAAACTGTGATACTTGACAATAACTGTGGAAGACGTTGTAGCTGCAGTTTTGGCCGCATGACTTGTCGTTCACATAGTTGCAGTCCCCTTGAGTCCTGCAGGGTCGAGGAGGGAGAAAGAGGGTGTAGACCTAACAGCTATGCAACATGCTGGACAAGGGGACCAGGGTCATATCAAACATTTGATGGACTGATGTACCAGTATCCTGGGGCGTGTCGCCTGACTCTTGCCAAAGTGATGGGATTGTCTGCTCACACCCACTTTGTGGTGACAGCAGAAAAAGTACCCAGAGGCCAACACGGTTTTGCAAGGTTGCTAAAGTTTGAGGCAGAAGGAACACAAGTCTCCATTGAGATGGCCAACAGCAGCACGGTTCAGGTAAGGGAATCTGTGTGTACTAGTGTCTCTTCTCATAACATTGTTTTATATTTTTCCCATGAAAAGTTAATGGCATATCACTTTTTTGAAGTCTTAACTACAAAGTCTGAAACTCTAGGTGGACGGTCAGCGGATCAGACTACCTTTCAGCTCAGCATCCAACCGAATCCAAATCTACCACAGCAGCATTCACAGTATCATCATTCGCACGTCCTTTGGTGTGACCGTGCAGACAGTCTGGCCTCACTTTGTGCGTGTCACTGCACCTGGTGTCTACAACGGTTCCCTGGGTGGACTCTGTGGTAACTACAATGGTCACTCACATGACGACTTCCGCACACCCAATGGCATTCTGGTCAACAGCTCTCAGGTCTTTGGAGACAGCTGGCGAGACGGCTCCCTCGCTGCACACTGTGTAGAAAGTGTAAATAATAATTCTACACCAAATTACAACTCCAGTGAGTACTGTGGAATCATTGGCTCAAGAGAGGGGCCGTTTACCCAGTGTTGGGCCATGGTAGACCCAAGGCCGCATGTGGAAGTGTGCATGGAGATCCTGGGAGGCTCTAGTGATCCAGCATCCACACTTTGTGAGGTCCTACGGGATTATGCACTGATTTGTCAGCAGAAGGGCGTGGCCTTGCCACACTGGAGGAATGCAACAGGCTGTGGTAAGCACTTTTCCTCCTGTTGTGTTAACTTTAAATATGGTATAAAACAATGTAATGACCTTTTCAACCTGTTTGTTATCCTCTAGATCAAACCTGTCCTTTTAACAGTCATTATAAACCTTGTGGAACCACTTGTCCTTCCACTTGCCCCAGCCTCTCTTTCCCATTCACCTGTAACACTGTGTGCCAGGAGGGTTGCCAATGTGATGATGGTTTTGTCCTCAACGGCAACCAGTGTGTGCCACCAACATCCTGCGGATGCCATCACAATGGACGCTATCGGCAAGGTGGAGAACAGTTCTGGGACAGTGAAGAATGTCAGAGCTTCTGTTCCTGTAATGGCACAACTGGGTTAGTGCACTGTAGTCCCAGCTCCTGTGGTCCCCAGGAGTCCTGCCGTGTGGTGGGGGGCGAGTTTGGCTGCCATCCCAACCCTCATGGCACCTGCTCTGCCTCTGGAGACCCCCATTACCTCACATTTGATCGCAAGGCCTTTGACTTCCAGGGAACCTGCCGATATGTTCTTGCAACCCTCTGTAATGAC
The DNA here is from genome assembly GCF_009819705.1 of Hippoglossus hippoglossus. Classification (NCBI taxonomy): domain Eukaryota; kingdom Metazoa; phylum Chordata; class Actinopteri; order Pleuronectiformes; family Pleuronectidae; genus Hippoglossus; species Hippoglossus hippoglossus. Next base: position 4,846,076 of record NC_047169.1, on the reverse strand, counting down.
ACTGAAGGACTTCACCATTTTTCAGTGGAGGCTAAGAATGAGCCATGGAATGGGATGCCAGTTTCAATCACAGCTGAAGTTTTTGTGAATGTGTGGGGCTACCGACTGCATATTTTAAGGGAGAGAAGGGATGTGGTTCAAGTAAGTCATTCAAATCTTGCATGAAAGTTTTTTATCAGATAACTGCCATGCATCATTTAGATTAAATCTAAGTGCAAGCAAATACATGTGATCTTGATTAGAAAATAAGGTGAAGGAAGAATAATATGTGAAAGTTGCAAAAAGCACAACTGATCTTTCGTCCAATTTCCCTTTTAGGTCAATGGAGTAAACAGAAATTTACCTATTCTCTTAAATGGAAGTCATGTGTCTATCTATGCAAGTGGATCTCGTGTATTTGTCAGTGCTGATTTTGGCCTGAGTGTCACTTACGATGGATCTAGTACAGTGTTCATCTCTGTACCTGCCAGTTACAGGTATCTCTCATTCACCTAAGCTACAATATGATTCATGTGTCATGTTCATTATCACGTATCTTCTGATTTATGACACTGCATCTACTTAATTATTTGTCACCTACACAGAGGAAAAACATGTGGACTTTGTGGAAACTTCAATGGAAATCAAAGTGATGACTTCCGCACCCCATCTGGAGCAATAGTCCCCACTCCAGGTCAGTTTGGAACATCTTGGAAGGTGGCAGGAAACTACACCTGCAGCGATGGCTGTGGTTCCTCCTGCCCTCAGTGTACTGATGAGCGCCCTGCTAGAGCTCAGTGTGAAGTGATTCAAGCAGCTGACGGCCCCTTCAGCTTCTGCCACGAGGAAGTGGACCCAGCGCCATATTTCAACGACTGTGTGTTTGACGTTTGTGTGTCGGGAAATGCGGGTGAAGATCTTCTGTGCAGGGCCATTCAAGCTTATGTCAGTGCCTGTCAGTCTGCTAATGTTCAAATCTACCCTTGGAGAGAGAACACCACCTGCAGTGAGTCAAGCATTTGTTCAGACTTAGTCATCCACTTCGGACAAAAGGTTAAAATAATTTGTTCATAAGCTTCTGACACTTACCATTGTCTCCTCACTTAAAAAGGACTTAGCTGTCCAGTCAACAGCCATTATGAGCTGTGTGGTACCGACTGTGGCCACACCTGTGCCAGCAGCGTTGATGCCACCTGTGAGCAGGTTTGCTCTGAGGGATGTTTCTGTGATGAGGGGTTCGTCAGGAGTGGGACGAGGTGTGTCCCTGTGGAAAACTGTGGCTGCCAATATGACGGCTTCTACTATGATGTAAGTCACATCTCAATAAATATAAAAAAATGATCCACAGAGCTACTATGTTACTTAAAATGCTGAAGAATGCTTGAGAAAACCCAGTAGTTTTTGCACTGTGATGCTCTTTGAGCTAGCAACATCATATCAGAATCAAATTACCATTGATCTGATTCTGTATCCTCCAGTGAAACATAATATCCCATTCGTTTTATTTTTATTTAATATATTTTAAATTAGACACAAAAGTATAAACTATGAATCATAACCTCTGCTCAACCAGGAATGCAGCAGCTGGAACAACCTCCCAGGTAGCATTCCAGGATTAGGCTTACTTGACAATCAACCTCTGTGGCCAGAATAAACAATTAAGTTTGGATTCTCTGTCACTTGGTGGATTCAGAACGATATTATTATTGGCTCTGTTCCATTAAAAGACCCAGCATGTACAACATCAGTACCGAGACGTGGCTCAACTAAACAGAACGCAGCCTTCACTGTTACGTCCAACTGTGCATTTCCCATTTGGCCTATTATGTAATGTGTGTCTCTTTTCCTCCCACGCTGCAGGCGGGTGAGTCCTTCTGGACCGACGGCTGTTCCGAGCGATGTGAATGTCATGCTCCAAACGACCTGCGCTGCTCTGCTGCATCTTGCACGCCTGCACAAGAGTGCACCATCAGAAATGGCCAGCTGGGCTGTTTCGATGCATTGTCCACTTGCACCGTGTGGGGGGATCCACATTACAACACCTTTGATGGGGCACTGGCTCATTTCCAGGGCACTTGCTCTTACACCATCACTGAGAGTGTGGGCCACGGCACAAATGAAACCCAGTTCCAGGTAGTGGCCACCAATAATCACCGTGGCAACAACCGTGTGTCATTTGTATCAACAGTGGATATATTCCTCTCAAATCAACCAGAGAAAGTGGATATCAGGATTGGACCCAACAAAAGAGTAAAGGTATGGACTTAGTATTGTGTTATTGTGTAACTTTCTACGTTTGTCTGGTGTCAGCATCACTCTTGTCTTTTACTAATCTCTCTTCCCTCCAGGTAAATGGAAGAGTGGTTTCTCTTCCAACCACCACAGGAGCTTTAGCTCACATTGTGAGGCAGGGAAGCTACATAGTGGTCAATTCCACTGACCTGGTGGTCCAGTTTGACGGCACCAGTACATTACTGGTCAGAATCGGCCCAAATCATCAAAACAGAGTCACTGGGATGTGTGGAAATTTCAACAATGATCCTGCAGATGATAAAGTCTTGCCCAATGGCACGCTGGCACAAAATGACAATGAGTTTGGACACAGCTGGAAGGCACCGACAAGCCAATCAGGGTGAGCTGCTATGAAAAGAACATGTAGGATAAGTTTATGAAAACTGCAGCAGACACTAATGGCAGCACATGATCTGTCATTTTTCTAGATGTGGATCCACAGATGATGAAAACGATGATGGATTGAATGACTGTGCTTTCATGGAAGAATACACTGAGCTGTGCAGCATCATCTCCAACACCAGCGGCCCGTTCAGAGCCTGTCACCTGCACTCTGACCCCCAACCGTTCTTCACATCCTGTGTCTATGATCTCTGCCTCTACACTCCAGCCAATGGCATACTGTGTTCTGCCATCTCAGCCTATGAGAGTACTTGCTCGGTGTTGGGGTTGAACATCCCAGAGTGGCGCCCGGCTTTGCAATGTGGTATGTTGTGGATTGATCACGGAGAAAAATGAAGGAAACTTCTTCTCTCTATGACCCATTGAGTCTCCTCTGTTCTTTCTCCACGGTTTCTGCAGCTGAGTCAGACCCCTGTGAACAGCAGGACTGCTCCGAGCATGAGTGGTGCGGTGAGATGGACGGAGTTTACGGCTGCGTGTGTGACGAACACCACCATCGGCCCAACAACGAGAGCTATGGTGAGGGTAACAAGTCTCTCCCACTAATAATCGCTGTCTATTCAACTCATACTTGATTTCTTCTACTACTTTTAGGGTTTTCAGTGATCTTTAAAAGTCAATGATATTCACAGTTATGTACACATCACTGACTTTAACTTCAAATCCTTGTACAAGCTCAAAAACACATCATGTTGTCACTTGCACCTCATTGTAAGTTCCTTTCTATTTCACAGACTCGTCCATCACTTGTGTCAGTAGTTCAGCCAACATGTCGCTGTCCCGCTGCCAGCTGTTTGAGGCCGGCTTCCATCCTGATTCCCTGCACCTGCGGGACGACTCCTGCAATGGTTCTCTCCAGGACGGACGACTGGTGTTCCACTTCAATAATGATGACCAGCTGTGTGGGACACTTCTCAGGGTACAGACCATACATCTCGTGAACACTGTCTACAAGCAAACTCTCCAACCAACAGCTTCATATTACATGAATGATTAAAAATCATATTCCATTAAAAATATGGTTTGACTTCTTCGTCATGTTGTTCTCATAGAGCAATGGGACACATTTCATCTATGAGAACACCGTTCAAGGCGACGTCGACCCTCATGATGACCTCATTAGCCGTGAGAAGAGCATTCAGCTGCACTTCTCCTGTGAATATCCTCTGGCCCAGGCCCTGTCGATGGATGTTGGCATCAACCCTATGGAGAGGTGATAACCACTGTACCACCTTGCTCACATTTTGTAGCTGATTTTGAGCTATGTAAGAGTTTGACTTTGTAATATAATACAGATTTTGGAGCTCTCTCACTCTCATGTTGTTCTGAAAATGTCAGCATACTTATTGCCAGACCTTTTTTTTCATACCTGACAAAAATACTCTGGCATTAATCCTACTACTTACTGTCCTAACAATGTTCCTTACACACAATCTAATCTAATCTAATCTAGTAAATTGCATTGTGTCATGTTTTTGTGTAGCATTGTGAACAAGAGGCTTCCATCTGGCCAAGGTCTCTATCACCTGAGGATGATCCCCTATGAGGACGCTGACTTCCGCTTCCCGCTGACGAGAAGCCGAAATCTAGAAATGGAAATCGATCAGAGGTTGTACATCGAGGTGCAGACGATGGGAGTTGATGAACGGCAGATCTCCACCATTCTGGACTCGTGCTGGGCGACGCCTTTCAATGATGCCAGCTACCCTGTCCGCTGGAATCTCATTAGTGAAGAGTAAAGCTGTTTAAGTAACCCTTCTTTAATTCATCATACCCATACCCTCTATTACAACATACTTTAGTCCTCCCTGTCTTTCAGGTGTCCTTATGAAGAGGATGGTACAGTGGAGCTGGTTCAGAACGGCATCTCCACTGTCGCCCGTTTCTCCTTCAAGATGTTCACCTTCACCAACTTTACATCCATCTACCTGCACTGCAAGGTCCATCTCTGTCTCCTGAGACACAGCAACTGCACAGCTGTATGTACCACCTGACCTGCGGAGTAAAGTTTAAAGATCAATCCCGGAAACAAAACCTCTTTGATTTGTTGTAGCCACTCTAATCTACTTTCAGTTGAAAACCTGTCATATTCTTTTCCCCGCAGCATTGCTACCCTGGTCTTCACACAAGAGTAGCGAGGGATGTTTCTCACCATGACAGCGCAGAGATCTCAATAGGGCCACTCTTCCAAAAACAAGGTAACTGTATTCTTGTTGATGATATATCTGCGCAGATTTAATCAGGGGGTTAAAAGGTTCATGTGCGTGTTAAAGGACATTAGACCGCAGTGTTCATCCATCAGTCTTCATTTAAAAGCTGAAGTTAGAATTTGGTTCTTCTCTTGCAGATGGAATGAGACAGAGCAGTGCTGCAGGACAACTGACCTCCGTGGTGACTCTGCTCCTCTGTTTGCTGACTGCTAGAGCTCTGACTTAGGGAAATTTAATGAAAGGGGCACACACACACACACACACACACACACACACACACACACACACACACACACACACACACACACACACACACACACACACACACACACACACACACACTCACTGAGCAGTAGCTTAACCTGTGTGCATTGATTAAAAAAATTGGTGGATATTTCTCTTCCTTGTGATCGATGTAAAATAGTACGAGTTTAATTTTATGATATACTCTTGATATACTTCACAGATAAGTGTAGTAATGATTCAGACATCTATGGAACAAAGTTATAGGTGTTACAGAATATTTTGAAATACATTCTCCTGAACTCTCTCTCTCTAATCGGTCCTGTTTGAAATGTAGTATTTTTTTTTATTTTCACCGCTAGAGGGCAGCATAATATCAAGTACACGTTACACACATTTTGCATCAGCATCTGTCTTCAATCTGGGTTTATTCCGTAAAATGTTTATCAGTTGCATCATTTATTATCAATAAAACATTTCATTAGGAAAAAAATGTAATTGTCATTTAAAAATAAAGAAAGAATCTTATTGTATAAATCAAAAATCGAGGTCTCCTCCTCTTTCTACTTTCTTTTCTCTTTGTTTTTCAATAAAAATGGCATTGACTTAAATTTTGGACTTGAATTTTGGACAGCATGTTCTGCATGGGACACATAAATGTAACGATAACCATAATCCGCCATCTCTAATACAGGATGGTTCTCATTTGGCATGAAAGAGGCTCTCATTGATACAAGAGGTCAGGTTTCTGTCTTTTGTGCAGACGGACGGAGCCGTAATCTCCCACGTCTGCTCTTTAGGGGAGAAATTCATCATTGTCAGTCAGTGTGTCCACAGCAGAGACCAGAGCCCAGACCTGCTGTAGACATAGCAACACTCACCACACACCCACAACATGTAATTTGTCATAGGTGGTATTTTACAGTACAGAGACTTCAAAGAGAAAAGAGCCGTGTGTCCAACACCACATGACCCAAGACACTGGCTCTCCACACTACTGACACGTTATGTGGAGGTGACACATCATGTTTCACATCTTCTGTCTTCAGAGGAGTCTTAAACATGTAAGTGTATGATCGTGTTAATCAGTGATGGGAGTAGCAGTCACTGTTTGATCACTTACAGTATATGACATTGGCAGGCTGTCAAAGTCAATGTGTGAGGATGTATAAGAGAGAACTAACAAGAAATAACAGGACTTTCAAATACAATTTCATCCAAGAAATGGGAAAGGAAGGAAGGAAGGAAAGGAAATGGATGGAAAGGAAATGGATGGATGTCTCAACAAAATATCACAGAAGTTTGAAAATGGATCTGCTCACTGATAAACTCTGGATTTCATTTGCTGTAGAGACGTTACAGGCACCAGGTTCTTCCTCAGAAGTTTGATAAATAAGATCCTTGTGGTCAAAGCGTCGCTATGGCAAATAAAATCCTTTAACTGGATCTTCTTCCCTTTTTAAAATAGGGTTAGTTAGGGTTAGTTAGGTAAGTTCAGTTGGGAAAAAACATAAGAGACTGAATATGGCCTCAAAATAAAAGGGTTTCACTTTGGTGATGTGTTCAATGAGTCGGTAAAATCAAGATGTGCGGCCATTTATCCACACGTGATGAAATCTCTGATGTTGAGATATTTCCCTGGATTAGTTTTAACCTCAGTTGATAAATGCTACATGAAAATGTACCGAAGTCCGCAAGCTTCAACCTCTGGGAACCATAAATGTACAAACCAAATTCTGTAGAGGGGCGAACAGTGGCTATAACCCTGAAATCTTTACCCTCAATTTCCAAAGGTAAATGTATGTGACCTTTAAATCCATCACTCTGTCTTTCCAGAGGCTCACTTCTTTTCTTCCACACGTCTATGCAGTGACTAATCGAATTAAGTAAATGCAGTTCCTGAAACTTCACAGATTTTGTCTCACCTTTTTGAACCCGCGCACATATGTCAAACTTAACAACATCCACATGTGGGCGAGTCATACCTTATCTTTCATTTGGGAACCGCTGGCAAACGATCACTGTTTTCTACTCTGCTTGATCCAAAGAGTGTCTTTAAGAGGAAAATGATAAATCAAATATCTTTGGAGCTACGTAAATAGTTATATTGTGAATTTATTATTTAGTTTGAATAGCTGTCTTCACAGTCTGCACCTCATAGTATCACATTTCTTTTGCAAGTTGAAGCTTCCCTCAGTTTTGCTTTGATTTAGTTTAAATCTCTTCATCGACATCAGGATTTCCTCCCGAGCAGTTTCCTTTTCTGAGCCATTAAACCATCTTGAATACTCGTCCCCGCGCTCTGACAGGGGAGTTTAAGGGGGACAGAGTGAAGGGAGACGAGGACAAAGTGGTGGACGGGACTAAAGGGAAATATGAGTGGCAGCTTGTTGACTTTTACAAGATGTCGAGGGCTTAGTTGGCTAAATTGGATTCCCTCATGGAGTCCCCAGTGTGGTGTGCTGCAGGGGTCAGTAATGGTCCCATCTGATGTTTGACCTCCTGTTCCCCACATGCTGCCCCTCATGTCGGCAGCAGCGGCCACTACAAGCTGCAGCTCATAATCACATCTGAACTGGAGTCCATTTATTCAAGATTCAATGAATAGATTTGCTTTGTGCTTTGGGATCCCCCCCCCCCCCCCTCTCAACATACCAACTATACACTCGAGTGTATATGTTGCATGTTGAGGTTATGAGGAGGAAAGTGGAGTTACGCTTTTACTATGAAGGCATAAGAAGAATAAGAAAATAAGACTGAATAAGCAAATACATTATTTAACTATCAGATGAACCACAACTAAGATCAATTTTAATAAAAACAAATCTGCACCACATAGCACACGCTCATAAATATCAGTCCCCTACATATGCCTGATGTTTTCTATCAAGTTTCTTGTTAATCCGTCCAGTAGTTTTTGCGTAATCTCGCTTACATACAAACTATTCAATGAACAAATGGACAGGGGTAAAGACATAATGTGAAAATACTAGTATGTAGTATTTAGGTAGTATTTTAATTTTAAGTATAGGTGAAATAAATACTTATCCTGATAAATTAAATTCCTGCAGGCACATCCGTTGTTTAAAATATGAAGTATTAAGTTTTTGTTCTTGTTCACTGTGCCCTTTGTTTAGCTTGGACCCTTTTTTTTCATATAAAGACAAATCTGGCCATCTACAGTTTCTGTACGGAGTAATTCAATTTCCCTGGTGAATTCTATACTCCTGAGAAAACTGAACGGTCGGGGGGGGGGGGACGCAGCTGCAATCCTAGAAGTCATGAAATCGACTTAGCAAACCAGGTGTGAAAAATCCGCTCTTTGTAAAGTGACATATTCAGTATGTACCGTGACTTGTATCTGAGCATGTGTGTGGATTCACTTTGACACCTTTACTGACCTGAACATTATATCAAAGAGTGAAAAAGATTCCAATCTGTTTTATAAACTGTCTTGATGTGTTTCTGTGTTTTAACACCACGTCCCTGTGGCTTCCTTCCAAAGTAAAACACAGAAAAATACTAAACATTGTGTGTGAGTGCCTCTAATAATTACTGTATTTTGTTTTGTATGTGATTATGCTTATACTTTCATACAAATCCATACTAATAAAAATGAGGTAATTGTGAAGTTATCTGTGTTGTGTTGTTTCCATCAGCCATCCATTTGAAATATTAGATAAGAGATTTACCAGAGGGCTTCCTCCTGCCATCTGGTTCTTCTGTCAACCTGTGACTGCTTCCTCTGGTCCTCACATCTACTGTATATCACCAAAGGGGTTTCACATCTTTAAAAGAGCATCTGGGCCTGTTGGGCTTTTGTGTTTTTTCTTAAAGAAAAATACATTTTAAAAATAATTTTATGTAAAAATAAATGATATCACAGCTTCAGGATTCAAGTCATTTATTCCGTTATGTTTAGTTTTCCGAGTATTTTCAATTAACTTAAAATCCTTTTAGCGAATTCGCCTCCATTCTTTAATTACATTTATCCCAGAAATGAGGAGGCCAGAGGTTGATGGAGAGAGTGATGGACTGGACGGAGGGTAATGACTACCTCATGCTTTCTTTTTCTACTATCACCATATTCTTTTCCCTCCGCCCTGCCCCTCCATCACCAGCCCCGACCACTTCTCCTCTCCCTCCAACAGTGACCATGGGCTGTTTATCGACTTGCCTCTCCTTCCTGTTTGTGGTTCTAAGAGGCTGAAATTAGATCTGCATCGGCGAGGATTTGAGATAAATTGGGCTGCAGATCAGCCCTAACTTGATTTGCTCCTGGTTTCTTAGGGGGGGGGGGGGGGGGGGGGGGGGGGGTAAGGGGATGGCTCTTTGTGATTCAGCAAACAGGAACAACACCAGGGATGGAGTTAAATATGGGTCCGTTGAGTGCTGCTATTAATGCCTTTTTCAAATAATAAGAAATATGTTGTGTAAGGACAAGCCGGAGCAGCGGGTGTGTGAGCAAAGCGTTTGACATTGTTGACATTGGGAGGAGAACATACTACTGTCAGGGTTAGAAATTGTCCTCCTTTGGTCCATGCTACTGTTTCCTAGGCCTCTTTACTAGGGCTCCCTTGGGTTGGCCCAAATGGCAGCGGTACACAGGGGCAATCGGCCGCTCCCATTACCGCTCCCAGGGGAGGGGGGTTTGCTCCTCAGCCTCTTTGTACGATCCGAAGTCGGGGTGTGGATCTCGCTCTTTTCTCTGTGCCACTTTGATCTGACTCCAGTCCCTGACAGTCGATACCACAGCTGAACCCGACACTCGGTGCTGCCTCTGTAGAAATGTGGAATGGGAAGAGGAGAAAGGGATCGAGAAGCGCAGGGGCTGAATGCGAGAGTGTCTTTTGTTTGGTGTGCCAGACAGACGTGGCGACCCCTCTTGGTTAAACTCAACCGAGGAGATCACAGCCCACGCTGAAGAGGCGGGATGCCTCCAGGGTAAACAAGTGTCTCTTGATGCTTTTGTCACTTTCATCTGTTCACATGGACACATAAAATATAACTTGGACATGATGGTGTTGTGGGATTGTGTATCAGCATCTGCGTCACACAAAAGCCTCCATTCATTGTCTATGCTGCTGATCCTTTTGAGGGTCGACCCCAGTTGACATTGGGCGAGAGGCGGGCTGCACCCTGGAAAGGTCGTCAGTCCGTCACAGAGCTGACACACGGGCTACATCCACACTTTTTACACCTTTTTACACCTGCAGGCCACACTCCAGCAAAGTTTGGAAACACTGCTGGCCCCAATTTAGTTTGAAGACCCCAAAACCTTTAGTCTAGACGTGCAAAACCTGAGATGATTAGAAACAATTTATAGCAATCAACTATAAAGTAGACAAACTGCAAAGATTAAAGTCCATAAAAAACGATGAGTCCAACAAAAGGTCCCGAAAGAAATAAAACAAAAGTCCATAACGATTCCAGATGGGGGCAGAATCATGAAATTAGTATGAATATAGCATTACTCTAGTTCCTCAGACTTTGACAGGGTTTGTAACAATGAATTTGCATTTTATAGTTTTTTACCGTCTCTGTAACTAACAGTGATTATGCAAAGGATGGTGATGTACTGCTCACTAGTGAGTAAAGTAGTGTATATTACAAAGGAAGAAGTGAATGACTGAAAACAGAGTGATTTCTGTCTTGAAATGAACCAGTCGGGTTCAGAAAGATATTTTAGTGACACCTCAGACAACTCTGTCATAACTTTGATCTTATTTCTGAAGTTCTGACGACTGTATTTTCCCTGAAGGGACGGATCAGAGGGAATCTAGATGGACTGAATGGTGAGACCTCCACAGGTGCTTCAGCTGGGCCCCACCAGCATTAGCTGCAAACCTCTGATTGGCTGAGTGCTGTCTGGCCATCAGCAATCTGAGCTGTGCTGAATTAAATTGACAGAAAAGCCTTTTAAACAGTGGCCAGCCGAAGATCCCTTGGGATACACGGGGCGGTCCCATCTGTATTTTTGTGTTCTTCAGTTATTCACCCAACGACACGTGCATTCGTCTCTCTGTGTATCTACTTAACCGAGCTTACCACGCGTCACTGACGTGTTTGGTTCTTCGCTCATGTTTTCTCAGAAATACTTAAAGGTTCACAAAATCCCCAGTGCAGTTTGCATACACCACAAACAGACAAGCTGCGACACATTCAGCCTCAGGTCAGCGCTAGAACTGATGTTGACCGATTGGGCCCATGTCTGTCATCCAGAGCTGTGAGCATACCTGAATAATGGAGTGGAAAGACGAGGATTCTTCACTGTGTTACTTCGTATTCTTCACTGTGTTACTTCGTATTCTGGACTTTCTCTTGAGGAATCTTGTCAGAAGGAATGCTGTCTCATCTTCATATACCGGCAGGGTGGGGTGGAGGTGGGAAGGGGCGGGTGTCCTTTACCTTACGCAAGAGATTTTGGCATCTCTGGCTCAGTGATGTCTTCATTCACTAGACGCTATTGGAAAACACCAGCTTACCATGGTGTCAATGACTTCATATAGCATGAACAAATCTGAGATGAAGAACTGAAACCCACAGGCTCATTCTTGGATGTCGAGAGAGATGTGGGAAAGGTCCGTGCCATTCTGGAGAGCTGTATTATCTGCTGGAGCACAATAATCCGCTCCAGTGTCCTCTTCCACATCCGCAGTGCAACATTACATCACTCTCTTATTTGGAGGCCATATCAATGTGACATCATGACCATCACTCTATACCTGCATTCAGCAGAGACGGGAGGCCGGGATTGAAACTCGAACCTGTGCATTATATGAGATGCAGCACATCAGCGCTTGTCTTTGGCTATTTTGAAGGCTAATCAGATTTCATGAGGCAGAACAGCGACAGATTTCCAGTTTCCTGTGTGCAGAACACAGTCCAGATACCAGATACAGTGGAAGTGTCACAAGTCTCACACACGGAGACACTGAGGGCTCAGCTTCACTGCCTTTATGTATAAAAAGTGATATGTCTGTTTCCAGCGATGTAACCTACACTGCCGACATACTTCCATGTGTCCTTTACAGTGGCTGTTAAGAAATACATCCACTAGAGAGCAGCACAGAGTTGAGAGGTTCTGGAAACAAACATGGAGACGATGGAGGAACTTCTGACAATGTCCCCGGACCATGAGGCAAGTGATAGTCCATTACGCCTCAACCCCCTTGGTAACATTTAAGCTTATGCTGCTGCATGGCACATTTAGTTTATATTGATAACTGTAGTAGGTTTACTACTTGAAATCATGAGCTATTCTCTGATTTCATTCAGAGGTTGACAAACAGGGCTCTTGTTTCTCGGAGTGCGGCCACCTGGAAGATTTTATCAGCTAATGTTAGCTCCATGCGTCTTTAACAGACCTTTTCATGTTAAATCGGTCACCTGATCTCTCTGCACAGATATCGTCCTAAAAGGTTGATTCAAAGGGTAAGTTTCCACTTGTAAGGCCTCAGGAGAGTTTTGTTTACCGTTGACTTGGTGAGTCACTACATTATTGCAGATAATGAATTTGACTGTGTCTCCCAGAGCAGAAACTTTCCTGACTCTGATAAAGAGCTGCTAATGTTGGGGAAACCTCTGATATTGTCTGCACAGGAGACGCTCTGGAGGGTTAATTGAGTTGAACGGGTTATGTTTGGAAAGTAATGCCGGGTTAATTAAGTTAGAATGTCGTTTACACAGCAACATTTATCATTGGCTATTGGCAGCCATAAGCTACTGATAATAATTGGCTGAGTGAGTCTGTAGCAGGAGTAGGAAGAGGAAGATTGTTTTTCATAGCTTTGTTGTTTACAGTCTTCAACTAATTTTCAAGGTTTTATTTCTTGACAACTTATGATTCCTGTTTACAGAACATATTCCATTGGTCTTATTCTCAATAACGTTTCCCTCCACTGACACAAAAACTATGTTTTAACATCAAGTATTTCACGCTAATTGGATTCAAAGCCAGTCCTCTGTGTTGGGCGTTGGAAGCCGACAGCTGCCCCGGAGTATCAGTGTCGTGTCTCTAGGTGCAGATCAGGCTCTGGAGGGAACTCGGTTGTCTTGGTGCAATTGTTGCCGTGCTGTAGATCTTTTTTCTGTTATGACACGAGGGCTCTGTTGGTTCAGTGACTCACTCGTCTCACAAAAGATTCAGATGTCCAGCGTGTACAAACCGTTCACACGAACATGCGATGAGTGAAGTCAACATTTTGAACAACCTGCTCGTGTGGTTGATGTTTGTTGTTACAGTGACAAACAGATGGATTTTCTCTTTCAAAGCAGTTTCCTGGCAGAAAACTTTCCGACGCCACAGTTGACTGTGGCACCTGGTGAGCAGGCGGCATATGCAGCTAATGTCTCAAATGCAATTAAACCAATAATGTCTTCACTGAAAGTGGAGTGATTGTGAACGATAAAAGCCACGTCTCTCCGAGGCACGTTACCGTCATTAAGCTTTAATCAACTGCTTTTTAGGCCGCAGACGTTTTTATAACCCCTCAGTCAACAAGAGTGTTTCCTCAAAGAAATGCTGTGACTAGATCATTAGATTTATCCCAAAATTAACAGTATTTTAAATGACTTGACTCTTTATTTTGATTGGTTTGCAGCCACATACGACGGTTATCATACATCAGTATAATAAAAGAATAAAGCCCCTGAGTGAGAAGAGACTGATGAGGTAAACAGAAATAGAAAAGTGTTTTCCTTGGAGAAATGAGAGAGAAGAGTAGCAGACACTAAACGATATTGCACCATCTTTAAAGAGGAGAGACGAGGTAGGAAAGGACAGGAGGAGGAATTGTACAAGAGACTGATGTGGACGGAGGTGAAAAATGGCTCTATTATAGGCCTAATAGAATTTCCCATGGCCCCAGAGGGAAGCAGAATGGACTCTCCCTCTTTCCCACTTTGCCTCTCCTTCCTCCCGTCCCTCCATTTGCCGGGGCCTGAGATATAATTTCATCACTCTTCACTTAATTGTGCGCGTTGCCGGCAGAGCCCGACGCTCTGTTCCAGCAAACGGAGGCAGGTGGGTGAGGAGGAAGAGCAGCAGAATAATAGAACAGAGTGGGAAACCACATCACTTCATTTTTATAGACGGACAGCTTGTAAAAGCGATGGGTTACGTGGTCCCCTCTGAGCAGCCAAGTGTAAACACAGCGCAACACTGGAGAAACACTGTGTCGTACCACACGGTATGTTTACAGTGGAAAGACACCAAGTCATTGTGTGTAGGCTGAAAATTACAAGATTAAGAACACAACTCACTCACAAATGATTATGTTCCCAATGAGATCATATGACGAAACACTACTTACACAGTTTGGCCAAAGACTTAAAAGTTAATAAAAAGATATTTGAGACATTAAATTAAACACAGATGATGAGATGCTACCATGAAGGGATAAAATCACATCAGCCATGAAATTACTGAAATGATATTATAACGGGCTGAAAGTTTGGCCATATGTTTTTGGGGATTGTCTTGATGAATAAATGCATTTCAGGTCAAAAGGAGGTGAACGAAGAGGCTGTAGAGTTTGCGGGGATCAGTGATATTCCAGCGAGTGAAGCTGTGGAGGCTGCGTGTTAACAGATTATAAATAAAATATCAAAAAATCCCAGCAGTAGAAGCCAAGATGTCCTGACTTCCAGCTCCTTGTAAATCTAAATTACTGGACCCTACTTTTCCCATGATATAACTCCCCAACATCAAGTTTCTCCGAAGCCAAGCCAACATATGTGGGTGGCTAACTTTCTCAAGGTCCCCGAGAGAAACGGAGCACAATACACAAGTGTTTTCAAAATTGGATTATTTCAACTCATGTCCTACATTGACTTTGACATTTATACTGGTGAGAATATTCAAGTGAAAGTTCATACTTTGTTCTTGTTCTCCTGCACAGAGGAGACCTCCATGAAAACCTAGCTGAGGTGTTTTTCTGATTATGAAGGTTTACGGACGTTAGTGGACGATGAAAGATCAAACATGAACTTGTTTTTCGAATTTTTCAGGATCTGGAAGATTGTATTTCGTTCTCAAGTGGCTCGTCCTCAAATTCATTGTTTACAAAACAGGATACAAATTGAAAACTGACCCTAAACTTCATGCTTATTCGTACCTCAAATGCAAAAGAAACCCGCCCCACGTCTATTAGCTTATCAGATGTTGGCCTTTGCCCTCAGTGAGAAGTCCTGTCTTCTCTACTGCTCCACCCAGCGACAACATTTAGTTACTTTCAAAGGCCGCGCCGCGAGTTTGATCTCCTGTTACGGTGCTCCGAGACCAAAGAGAACACGTGTGCCCTTGTCTGGGATTATCTGCTACAGTCAGCCGTCCATCACGGCGAGCGCCTAGTGACATCCTCCGGGACGGGTTCTACAGCTGGTCGTAAAGATGAAGATGCTTCCGACCTCTGACCCCCTGTCACTGACGGCCTCCTGAAAGAACACTGTGCTAACTTGCATGGTATGAGGCGTAAACGATGCAGAGGTTAGAAGACTGGGGTCAAGTATTTGGGACTGTTTCCTTTCAGTACTGAGACTAGTTACAGATATAATTCTACAAAACCAATTGAAGCCGTCAACAAGACTTTTCTAGGCAAGATCAGAATATGTGAAGCTCAGTTTCTCCACCCAAAGTAAATGTACTATATATAACTTTGAGGCTCTCTCAATCAAAACTGTCGATTTGTGTGTTTTACTTTCGTCGTTTGCCCTGGAAGTTAAAGCAGAGACAGACAAAGCCACGGATAAAGCAAACATGATGAAACTTCCTGTTAACCTAGAATTAAATTTGAGATTTCTCTGGGTTTGAACGTTGTCGGAAACATTTTGGATGATGTAAGCACTCGAGTCAACAAAATAAATAACACAGGTCTAGTTTAATGAAGAATCGTTATCGTTTATTCAAACCAGGGCGTCGTTTCCTGTGAGACGTGAAGGACGACGCCCCCCGAGATTATCATGTGTTGTTGTGTTATTATGAGAAACCTGTGGAAAGGTCTTGTCACTGCCAAGGTTTCCCAACCGCTCATGTCGGGACGGCCCACGGGGGAATCCAGTTTCCACGTTCTCTCTTCATCCCAGAGGTGATTTGCAGAGTAAATAATCGTGTCACTCTCAGACTGTGACCGAGTCATAAAATTGACCATAACATGTTGTAAATCACAGTAGCACGGTAACTGTTCAGAACGGAGAGATATCACATGAAAATCATCACTTGATTTTTCTTTTTCCTGGAATTGAAATGTATATTTGCCATTGTATTTATTTGATTTATTATATCTTTTATATTAATATACTGGTAAAGTGCACAGAGACACTGGGATTTTGTTCTTATTGTTATCATCCTCATTATTGATTTAGCTGATTTATTTATATTTCACACATTTCTCATTCTCTTGCGTCCCAATAGAATAATGGGTCAAATGAAAGTTGTGTTGTGGTTGAATCTTTTTCACACCCACTGTTTTATTTTACAATAAACCACATTAAAAAGTCATATCATTGTAGGTTTTGCATAATTGGAGATGATGTAAATATTCTGTTAACACATATTCTCTGATTTTAAGAGATGTGGCTGCGAAGAGTCGGGAACTGAGGTCATTTAGTGAGCGCGGCCTTTTCTCCACTTTCTTCAACGTGTAGCCAAAACTCATCTGGTCGTCCAAACTCGACATGGCCTATCCTCTTTCACCAGCATGTCACTCCTGCACACATGGTTCCCTTCACACATCAGCATTCCTCACTAACGACTCACTGGAGGTTAGCGACGGTTAGCTGGGGAATGTGTTTTGCATTTGGACCACGTTTCACTTAGAAACTGATCCCGGCCACAGGGACTGGGTCCGAACCCGCCGATGCCATTTGTGATCTGGATAAACAGAAGCAGGTCAGACTGGAGGAAGCAGGGAGGTTAAAGACTGCCGCTTAATTGCGTCGGTTTTAATTGGACAGGGAGCCGAGTGGAGCAGGTCTCATCGGGAAGTTTCATTTTATATTAAAAAGTCATTTTTGACCAGTTTTGCAAAAGTGACAAATATATTGTTCACTTGCAGGGTGGTACGGTGGTCCCGTGGTTAGCCCCTCTTAGTTGGGAGTTTGTATGTTCTCCCTGTGTCTGTGTGGGTTTTCTCCAGGTAACTCCGCTTCCTCCCACAGTCCACACACAGAATATGCATGTATATATTATACATATAACCTTGTTGTCTTAGCTTATATCTTCTTTTAAAATCCTCAGACTTCCTTTACAGTTTCTCCACATTTACCCTCTCACAAAAAGTCATTAACGTACCTTCAACCATAATGTACTCTGACCTATCACAATATTTTCACACTTGTAACACCATCACTGGGTTCAGCCCACAGTGACATAGAATATGAAACCAGTGGGAAGCAGCGTGTCTTTTCACGCACCGTTACTTTGCCACGTCACTCACCACACTCGGCCTAATTGTGTTGACAGGCCGTTGATGTTTATTATGATAGTGTTTTGTCACCATCGCTGCACCGACCACACGCACGTCTCCATATTTCATGCAGATTGAGGAAACCAGTGAAGAACAGGTCGACCTCCTGTAAGAGTCCCTCGTTGTTCCTTGTGTTGTGACCGGTGAAGCCTCCAGTGATCAGTCTGTCTCATTTGGCTCAGGTTGGGTGACAGAAGGATTTTGTCCTCGCTTAAGGCGAAATACTAAAGAAACCGTATGGAGCCATGGAGCGACGATATCAAATAATAATGGAATAGATCATTTCCAAATTAATAATCCATGAAAAACGTGTGTAAATGTCTGAATAAATAAATAATAAATGGGGAAATATGTTGCGATATTATTCAAACTCCATGTGTTATAATGTTTTTATTGTAGTTCATTTCAGTCTCATTATAGATTTTTATTTTTGATTCACCTTTTTTTAAAGTTTGCTTCATGAAATCCCTTTTCATAATTTCTCTTTTTATTTCCTTCCAGTTAGAGCAACAGAATGGACTCCAGCTAAAATGAAAAATGAAATAACATTTCACAAAATGGCCTTAATTGAATTTTAATGAGAGTATTTATATAATTTCATAATCTGTAATTTATCCTGTGTGTGTGTGTGTGTGTGTGTGTGTTACGACTATGCTTACTGAATGTCCCTATGGATCCGTGCACTCTTTGGTTTGTGTGTTGACATTGTCGGATCAATACATCAAAATCATAAGTGGATCAAAAGTGGATTTAAGAGCTTTATTAGTGGTTTTACTGCTCGTCTGCTGTAGGAATGCTGCAAATTCACATTAAGTATAGCACAGTATATGTCATTAGTATACAGGGAACATTCAGTATTTCTCACATCTGTATAATTCAGTCCTGGTGTCAGTCTTTGTCACTATGAGCTACATTACCAGGGTTCAAAACAATGAATCTTCCAAACACAGTCTTTTATTTCTCCCTCTTCAACCTCCCACCACCATCTGCAGGATTACTTTGTTACTGTCAAGTGCAATGATGTCACATGTTCACCTTCAGCTCGGTTCGTTGTACAGGAAATAAAATTTCTGGTCATTCAATATCTGTAAAAGTAAACAAAAACTGCTCTTAATTCCCAGTTTTTGAGAAGAGAGACTCAGAGAAGCTCGTTTTTAAGTTGATACGAATAATTTTCTTGGCTTAACTGACCCGTCAGTGAATGTTTTCTCTCCTGCTGTCGACGAAGGCCAATAATTAACAAACATATCAGGGAAAAATCATAATAAGTCTAACATTTTGAATCACAGAATTAGATCAGGTCCAAAACAAAGAGCTTTACCTCACAGATTAGAAACTTCAAATCTTGCTGGGGGGGGGGAAATTCTCCACCATTGTTGATATCTCTTTCCTGAGTCCTGGTCGTCTTACTTGAACTATTGGTTACACTGCCCCCCCATGATTTCCGGTGGTACTGCTCCTTTTCTTACGTCGGTCGCCTTTTAATTGCGTCATGTATCTGTCAGATTTCAGAAAATATGGACGAAACTAATGCTCCGTCCATGTCCGAATCTTATGATGAGCCCTTAGAGGTGGTAGATTTAGCTTTTTACCGTCTTTATGCTAAGCTAAGATTCTTGCAATAGCTTCTTTTAACCTACAGAGGTGTCAATAAAGTTCTCAGACTGAAAAAGTGAGTTTTACAAAAGGAGAGATTAGAGTATTTCCATTTCTGATTGTACTTAAAGGTATTTTCATATTCATTACCAGTCCCCAGGACCTTAATACACCTCCTGGTAGATAATTTGCTAATTGCACGAAATACCTCACACAGGTAGCTCCCTTCCCTTTGCCCTTCTTTTTAAACCAGGACAGTGCTGATATCGTAACAAAGTCCCATTCACATATTGTACAGTGGCGCCCCCTAGGCTTTAAGTGAAATAAAAACTTGAAAATGACATGTTATTTACAAGTTTAAAAAACAAATGAAGAAGGTACACATACAAAAACAAATGTACATCAGCGGACACCTGAAATAGTTCCCAGGCACTTGTGATGCAAAACAGACATAATTACACATTTAAGTGCTACAATCTAGGACAATATAAGAGAAACATAATACCATTTACATGTGTTATTTGGGAATTAAAATACAAGTGAGAATACCTTCATTTAAAGTAACACTATGACATGACGCTCTGTATGTGAGTGGTTAGTTACAATTTGTACCTGTGAGTAACAGAAAGTCGGAGATATAGGTGAGTTTAACGCGGTTTGACTCCTTCACATCTTCCCCAGAACAGAAAGTGAAACAAAAAGTAGGTCCGAGGGTTTGGCAGCACGATAAAGAGATTTGTTGAAGTGTGCTTTGACAAATTCGAAGCTAAATAAGTGCAACACAACACAAAGTAAAAATCACATGTATGAATAATGCAAATGCAGATTCCTGGGTTTGGACCTTTTACGTTTAAGTCATCCGAACGTTTTCCCTCACTGGGAATTCACACCACATCCTGTGACTTATGTCTTTTATCCAGAGGCCATTGATGCGAACAATGAGGAAACAAGACGCCCCTTCCTCTTCTTTTCTTTCCTCCGTCTCTTATTCACCTGTTTTGAAGGATTGTCAGTCGCAAGGATCACTGCTTTGGATAATCACTGTCTCCTCTTGAACAATAATGAAATCGCTCAGTTAGCTACAGAAGGCAAACATATTAAGTGTGACATCGATGGCACACAATCGTTCGAGATAACCCTGAGAAATGAAGTGAAAAGGATAGAAAACCCTGGATTTTGTCACTTTGTCACCGTGTGCCATTGTTTTGTCTTTGAATTTGTGCGCTAGTTGCTATAGTTTCTGCATGCTGTTTACCGTTAGCGTCGCATTTCACCGTCTTTAGTGCACACCGCAAATTATATGGTTTTTAAACATATTGTGAAGACACGGAGTTACCTTATATGTTCTATTAGTAGTGAGATTAAACAGTGTATGGTCCCCTCGATGCAGTATATGGCAGGATGTGGAGTTTTGAGTCTTCTAGATTAGATAAGAATGGAGATACATACATGGTCCGTTTGTTTGTATAGTACATGCATGCGTGGCTACATATTGTGGGTCTAATGTGTGTACTTGTATGTATACACAGAATCTATTTGGTGTGTCCTCTTATTTACAGTTTACATGGTTGTTGTTGGGTAACTTTTTTACCACGTCCTTCCCATTTCTGAGTCAGCATGAAGGAGTCTGTGGGTGGGTGGGGGGTGCTCCTGTGTTAAGCGGATAGGCCTGATCACTGGAGTCTCATGTTGCCTCCGTCTGTGACCTGCCCCACAGACCACCTGGTTGGCAGAGTCCAGCCGGCAGCTCTTATATAACAGTCTGCAGAAATCACTTAAGCCAAAGTTGAGATGAATCCCACATGTGCTGCCCCTCCATGTCTTAAATCTAACACAAGTATTTCAAAGTCAGCGCACGTAGCAGAACCTGGCTTTCGTTCGAAGAACAGGCTCATTTGAAAAGCGTCCAAGCATCTTTCCTCAGATTGTCATGTTTGCAAAGATCCAGATCCTCCGCGGTATGCAGGCCTCATCCGGTCCCAGCTGCAGACACAAGCCACTTGTCAACTTAAATTCAAAACGCCTTACACGGCATGTCAGCAATGTCGCTTGTCAGGTAGCGTCTGGAGACGTTTACTCCTCTTTGGTGGCGTAGGTTTGAAAGGTAGCATTTAGAGCGACAACACTGGCGTATGAAGGCTGTAATTAAGGGCCGAGCGGATTATTCTTGTTTGACAGTGAAGAAGATGGATGATTATCCACACTAACGTACATTCTAAGGCGAGTGCTGCTCCGTGGCTAAAGTGAGTGAAACCTTCAGCTGGATGTGAAATAGAGAAGAAAGGCAGGTGGCTGTTCCAGGCTCACAATGGAATGATTACTAATGATTCCCCCTTCATCATCAATGGTTTTGCATTGTGTGGATTTTAAAAACATGTGACAAGGACCGATTACAGGCACATCCTGATAGTTAAGAGAAGAGTTTTCTGTGTCTTTTTCATTCACTTGACTCAGTATATTGATATTAATTTGTCTGGTTCGCGGCGTCCTAACACTGCACTGCACATGACACCTGCAATCACAGCATCTTAGTGAGGGAGGAACTGAAAGTGGTTGTAGCTTGATTTATCTGGATTGAGGAAGGAGGAGTATTACTGTTAAGGTCCAGGTGGTTTGCTCTCTGTAAATCACACCACTGAAGTGGCGGTTGGCTTCGGAGCGCTCGGGCTGAGCAGCAGACTCTGGGCGATGTCGTCACGGTTGATCTTCCGCAGTGCAGTGCACAGCGAGTCGATGCTGGCGCAGTCCTTGCTCGCCCAGTCAGACAGGAGCGCGCGGACGGGATGCTCTTCCTGCCGGAAGGTCGCAATCCGCTCCTCCTCGTATCCCAGGAGGCCCGCCAGGTTGCACCAGTCGCTGTCTTCCATGTGGTCGCAGTTGTCCCCTTCATTGCCCCTGAACAGCAGCTTCTCCACTTTCTCTCTGGTGTGAAGAGGAAGGAGCAAACAAGGCTCCTCGTCCATGGTGATGACTGCAGAGGGAAAAAGAACAAGTTGGCTCATTGTTTGAACTCTAGGATTTCTTTACATTACACCGAGCTTCTCCTGATGTTGAGATAATGCTGAATAACCGATTACACTTATGTTTGAAGAAAATCTGTACAACCTTCACAAATAAATAATTCTAATAACTGAATGAACTGACAAATGACCACATTGTTCTGCTTTGTGCTTTCAGATGTGCACTGAACTGTGGATAATCTCCTGAAACTTCCCAGAGTTCCTGTTGTTGGGAACGCATCCGACCCGGAGAGTCTCCTGTTGCATTCTTCATATGCGAGTTTATGAGAGAACATGTCTGGAAACAGCTCATGACTGCCAAAGATACCACCTTCAGAACCCAACTCACATCCTGTTTGTGAGCTTCTCAACTGGCTGTAAAAACTATTAAAAGGAAGTGATGGAGTTTCCTGCAGCAGCAACTGTGGTTTGTCTGGACAAATACGAGAAGCACTGGATATTCTCTCCGCTTGACAAGTTCTATTCACTAATCGTTTTAGAAAATAGGAGTAAAAGGCTTTTTAGCTCTGGCTCCACTGTCTGATTGTCTGGTCAACAGCAACAATTATTCAGCACTATAAATATCTCACATCCCACAGATGACAACTTTACAAGAATGGACAGAAACCTTCTGTCTGAATGTTTTTCTTTCTGCTTCTTTCACAACTTTGTTTTCCTTCTTTTACCATCTTATCTTTGTGTTTTAAAACTGAATTCTCTCAAACTTGTTTGTCGGGACAGGACTGGAAATTCCTGGAAATGAGCTGTCAAATAAAAACAAACATTATAGCTCTGTCAGTGTTGTAATCCTTGTTTGCTGATTTGCTACAGTAAGTCTGAAAGGTGGTGTTCTAGGTGGAGCAGGTGAATCCACCAGATGGCTCATTCCTGAGGGAAAACTCTTTCTTTGACCTGGTGGGACAGTTTAAGGTGCAGCCGACACTTTGTTCACATTCACCGAAACCCAAACTTCAGGTGTGCCATCAATCAGATTTATATGTGGATTAGAAGAAAACTCATTACCAGAGGAATCCAACCCCAGATAAACACTGGCTTTAGTGCTGAAATGTGCTCACACCCATTTTCAGTAGCACAGTTTGATAAATGATAGTGATTGTATTTCTTGGCACCAAAGGGAGTAGCCACTGTGCAGGTACAGGTGTAAGTGTGTCACCTGTCTGTGCCTGAGTCTGACCCTGCTGCTCCTGCAGACTTTGGGTGTCAACAGAAATGCCGCTGTCGCTGTGCAGCTTCTCCCCCTCGGGCGACGGCGTCTGGTTCTGGTTGGCTGTGCAGTTGTTGGCTCCTTGCTTGTTCTGCTTGCAGCTGTTCCACCTGAATGAAGATGAGTCAGAGGAGGAGATCATCTCAATGCAGCAGAAAAAACAAGCAGGGAAATCACTTGGTTTGACACTTGTGGGAATCTTTAGGACAAGAGATGAGTTTCATCAAAACAACAGTTCATCCAGCTGCACCAACCTAACACTGTAAATACACAGCAGCTCTGTAAGTTTAGTACCTAAGTGCCTATTTTGTCTGTAGCTTCGAACACAGGGATCCAGACTAGCTTTGGATTATCCAGCGTTATCATCAGCCCCCTCTTCACACTTCATAAACTGAGGATATTCAAAGATACTGAGTGATGCAGTTGAAGTTAAATGGTTCAAACTCTGCTCTCAGTGTCAGTGCTCGTCCTCCTGTGTTCTGATCTGTCTCTCTTGGAGTTTTAATGCACAAGCGTGCAACACAACACGCTCGAATAAACATATTGCACATTCAATATTTAAGCAGTTGACCGTGAGTCGTCTGTGTAGGAAACATGACTATGGGCTCTAAATGTGAAAAAAGAGACTAGAGGGACCGTATTGTGACCCACAGAGCGACAGTGCACTCTCATCCAGGAAAGCAGCAGATGATTTCATTAAATATGAAACTGCGGAAATTCAATATCAGATTGGGTTTTGTTGTCCGTACGAAGTTGTAATGAGTGCAACATCCCCTTTCTCTTCCCTTCAACGGCTGGATTTCAAATGTTTGTTTCTGACGGACAGTGAGCAGTGCAGATCAGCAGACGGGGGGGGGAGGGGGGAGGGACAGAGAAAGAAAAATGCAACTATTTGGTTCCGCTCAATGTCATTTGCCAAAGAAAAATGAAGGTTGCTGAACAAAGCCTCTGAGGAATGGATTTTGCACAAGCTTCCAGAACAGATGAATCAAAGATTCCAACGTTTTCTAAAACTGAAAACAGAAGAGAAGACTTTGCTGTTTCAGGTCACTTCTTTAGGGGAGATGGTCAGACACCAGGATGCAACATATCTTTTCTGTCCTCACCTCTTAAATATGATGAAGGCCACAAGTCCGACCACAACAGC
This sequence comes from Hippoglossus hippoglossus, assembly GCF_009819705.1. Classification (NCBI taxonomy): domain Eukaryota; kingdom Metazoa; phylum Chordata; class Actinopteri; order Pleuronectiformes; family Pleuronectidae; genus Hippoglossus; species Hippoglossus hippoglossus. The sequence continues at coordinate 4,821,516 of NC_047169.1, read as the reverse complement.
TGCCAGGATGGAGCAGTAGATGGGGATGAGTTTGTCGTTCAGACCCTGGTAGAGACGCTTCTGGGAATCGCCGTTCGTGGTGGTGGTGGTCCTGTCTGTCGAGCCCTCTGGTGGAGGCTCATCCGGCATAAAGATGTCATAGGGGGGCGTGGGGGAAAAGGGGGTCGGGGAAAATGAAGGGTATGGAACTGTGAAGGAAAAATATTCATATGGGGGAAATAGATTATTCAAGTGTGAAAACAAAGCAGTACTGCAATAACAGATATTTACTTTATTAAGAGACATTTGCAGTGGTTTTGGCCACTTGGGGGCAGTAGAAACAAGCTGTAAACACAATACAAAATTCGTAGCAAATAGTTTCTATGTATGCATTCAACAGATAAGGAGCCAAGTTAGCATTTATTTATAACCATGTTTCAACAATCTATTGAATGTAACTTCAAATATTCACTTGATTTTTACCACCGCTTTGGTCTCCACCAACTCCTGTTGGAAATATCTTGACCTGCGGGTATTTTCGTTAGCTAGCATGTTTTTTTTAATTTCTAAAAAAGCTGGAAAATAAAAAATATAGCCGTACATATGATACTAAAGCTGCTTTCAGAATCTCAAGTCCAGACAGTTATCTGAAATTTTCTGAAAACGTTTGGAGAATGTCTGTAATGTCCGGACCCACTTTTCCAGCGTTCATTTGTAAGATCAGCTTAGGACAGATACAGCAGATCTTCAAGCTCCTATCCCTGCTTCTATCTACCGTAGCCACTGTAGCCATAAATACCTCTAATGCCCCAAACACACAGAACAAGCATACCCACACAAACATTACATCCCACATCACTTGGTCATTTCCCCTCGTCCCCAAGGGAGCCATGAACGAGGATAAAAGCAAGTTGGTCCATCCAGTCCTGCCCACTTTCCTGCAGCCATTAAAGCTAAGCGGACCTGTTTGCTGCTCACCGCGGATGTGGAAACCTATCCTCGCCTGTCACTTACTTACAGTTACTCACATCATCAACAGGAAATCATCCCGTTGGCTTCTAAGGCCTCTAAAAAAACCTCGGGAGAGCCGTTGAGTGCAAGGTGGCCATTTTTCACTAATGAGGCCAAAAACATTTTTTTACAGAGAGCTTATTTAGATGGATGCACGTAGCAGCTGTGGGCCGTTTCTCAAAGAGGATGTGAGAAGTATTTTATTCCAGCACCAATATACAGAGCATCCTCTTAATTTAAAGTGGTAGACGTCCATCATCCTTAATCATTAACATGTAAAAGCATTGATTTTTTTTCTGAAATACTTTGTCTTTAAATGGCGGCGGTGTCATGTCGCACCGAGGCCTTACAGGAACCTCTTTGGCTCACAGGATTGTTTACTTTTCTCTGCCAATTTAATTTCAGGTTTATCAGTATTAACATTTCACAACTGTCAAAACTGTCTGATTGTGTTGCTGCTGGTTTGTTTGCATTGGTCCTTCGCCAGCATCATCTTTTCACTGCCAGGTTAGTGAAGCTTCCTGCTTCTGGACTCACTTTGCCAAGAGGTTCAGTGGTTCACCGCACATAGTTCAGCACATACTGTACCTCAGCCAACAGTCCCTTTGTGAAACCACATCTAAATTGACTAGATCCTGATTTTTATTTGGATCTAAACCAAATCACACACACTCATCACATCACTTTTCTTTGTAATCCGTCCAGTAGTACTTGTGTAAACTTGCCTACAAGCAAACCAATCAACAGACAAAAGGACCGAGGTGAACAGAGGTAATTAGGTCACTTTGTTGTACTGCTCCTGTTCCTATTCTTCTACAAGAGTTTAAAGACACTCATCGAGAGAATTAGTATCATCAAGTCCTAATATTTGCAGCATAGCGAATGGAAACATTAATTTGAATTGTTTACAATGGAAACCAAGCTAAACTCTTGGTACGGGGAACTCCATACAATTGCATATGTGAACCAACTTGCATAAAGCATTTTGGGGAAGATAAATCTGATAATTCTCACAAGAGTCGGTGTCAGCTTGGCCCAAATACTATAAATGTGAAAAAGTATGGAGTTAGAAAGAAATAAGCATGACCAGACCTCTGCATATCCCCGCTTGACTTTAGTGGCTACGATCATAACCCACTCAGTGTGATGTATTAGGCTAATATCTATGAACCAAATGCCCAAAAAACACAAAATAAAAACTAAGTGGCTGCTTATGATGGTCTGGAAGATATCAAATTCCTTTCCTTCCTCTTCACTATCCTCCCATGGTCAAACACAGACACACACATACACACCCTCATCATCATCTTCATCACCACTGTGGCTTGTCTGTCTCTCCCTGAATGCTGAATGTCCGAACCCCCCCCCATCAACACAAACACACTCGAAATCAGACACCATTCATTGACAGAGCTCGTCTTTGTCCGGTACAAATGCCCCCTCCCCATCTTTGTATCCTTCAATCCACTGTCTATCCGTTTGGCTTCTCTTTGTGCTTCTGCTCGCTCACAACCTGTCATTTCAGTTTCTGTCAATCAGTTCGGATTGGATGGCGAATTTCTCTCTTTTCGAGCCCCTTCATTGAAAAGCAAACACGATGATGGTTGTCTGCCCTTCCTGGTTACGTCTTTTATTCTCTTTGTTCATTAACCATCCGTCCATTTACTCCCCACGTCTCTGCATCATGACTGTGCTCTCCCTCCCCCCTCCCTCCATATTTAACACTTAAATCAGGGCCCTAAGTGCCTTTACTGAACCACTCGCTGGATGGTCTGAGGGGAGTGACCGCCTCCTGCTGAGCTCAGCTTGTTTCCAGTGCACACAGCTGGTTACTGGGCCAATGCTCGGAGAGCGAGTCAAGACATTTTACTGATTAGCTCGGCAACAATTCCCTGAAATCAGGTGGCAACGCGCACTAGAGGATAATCTTTGCAGATATTCTTCTCCTAATCTCAAACATACACACACTGCAAGATTTAAAAGATAACACCACATCACACACTACAGGAGATTATTAAGATTATCACTCCAGAGAGAGCGAGGCACCACCTCACGTCACCTCTCTGATGTGAGGGTGCAAACAAAACGAACACAATGGAGACTGGTGTAGTGCGACAATTCACTCTATTGGTAACAATGCTTCAACATGGTGCGTCTATTCTTCAGCGTGAACTGGAGGAGAGATTTTAATTGTGGCTTGTTTGCCCTCGTTTCTCTTATTCGTTCTGCACAGAAAGTACTGATGCATTCATCCTGATTTCAAATCCCAAAGCATGTTCGATAATTATCGAGGAGGCCCAGATGGTTCTGTTGGTATTTCAGGAGGTTAAAGAATTGGCTCTGCAGCCGCTCACACCACCAGATAACCCGGGCCGAACATCGGTACAGAGGAAAGTTACAGACCAGATTTCTCATCGGATTCTCGAGGTTCAAATTGGCCACAAAATTCCTGTGGTCTGATCTTATCTTTTGCAAAAGCCGTCCTGATGTTCTTCTGGTCAACATGTGGCAACAGCTTTTCAGTAAATTATAAGAAAAGACACTCAGCTGTCGAAATTATAGGTTCAGTCGACTGTGACTCCTCCAAACAAACCATTTATTGTATTTATTGTTAAGCATTATTCAGTTGTTATAAAAATTTACTGGAATTTTTTCTGTTAATAATTAACTTGTGACTGGAAAATGTACTTGTCAGCATCACAGGAGTAATTATATAGAAAATACTCCTCTGTGTCGTTTCTGTGAGTGTGTGTGTGCAATTTGTGTCTAAAGTGTGTATGTGTGCGATACACTGCGGCAGCCACACCTGAGTTAAACTCCTCATTCCCACCACTTTCTTGCAAACAGCTGTTGCTGCCGTTTCATCTCCATAGACTCTGGATTGAAACCAAAGGAGAGGAGGGGCTTACGACACGAGCTTGTTATAATATGTCATTACACCTGAGCACGGCTGAGACTGCTGCCAAGACCTGCTCCACAAAACCTGAAATGCCGTCACCAGTGAATTTTTTAGAAATATTTATGTTGTTACAACGAGCGCAAACATGATGACATTTCTGTTATCTTTTGTTTTGACATCTCTTTTTCTCAGGCTCGGTTCCTCCCATCACACAAACTGTCACATTTTTCTGCCCACGTGCTGCAAACACACCCCTATGTATGTCGTTGCATTTATATGGGATGCATGTGTGTGCACGCCTGCATCGCTCTGTATGTGTGTGTCTGTTCTGCGGCAGAATGTGATCAGCACTCGTAGAGGTCAACCAGAGAAACCCGAGAGTGCAAACTCCATCGCTTCTATCGACCAGACCTTGTTCTCAGCATCTGCCTCCCTCCGCTCTCTCGTGCTTTCTCCATCTCTGTCTTCTCTGCTGCTCCTCCTGTGCACCACTCTCATTGTCGCTTATTTGCTGTTGTACAATTCAGCTTTGGATTTGCTTGTCATTGTGGTAGTTTAAAGTTTGGGCATTGCTTTCTTGTAAGGGTTTAATGAATGGCTGTATATATGGATCATTAACACAAGTCCGACTTTCGCTGTGACAGAAATCATGCAATGCAAAATTCCATGAAATTCCCTTTTCATGCCACAGCGTAGTAATTCAGCCTTAGGCAGTTATGACAGATACAAAGATATATCTCGCTGAGACAAAGGCGTGGCTTGGGAGAGACACAATTCCCCAACAAATCCTCCCAAAGACCTAAACCCTGACTCCCTGGGCCGATATCCTGGCAATGAATGAACGGCACGAGTGAGAGCACGAGTGTTGTGGTCACCCTTGGACCAGAACGTCTCACTCACGCCAAATCACCTCCAAAAATGTCCCCTTGAACCTCCAGGGGCAAATTCCCGAGGGGTGGCGGGACAACTTCAGGATGCCGAGTCACATCCACAAGAGGTCGATTCTTGTTTGGTGGAGACACAGTCGACTTTAACGCTTCCGTCGTCATGACAATGCTCACACTGTGTGGAGTGTGGAGGAAAAGAGTTATAGAGGGAAGGTCAACTGTGGCTCTACTGCAGCCCAAGTCAGTGGAGATGTAAGTCAGTAGATGTGTGTAGATGAAGCTATAGCTACACAATGAGTGACTGTGCCACACAAAGACAGTGAATTGTTTAGTCACTTTGGGGTTGGGGGATTCTTCACAGCTATTGATGTGGTAATGCTTTGGACACAGGAAATCAGGAATGTCGTTTGGCATTTTGCCGTTTGTCTCCCGCTCTTTATCTGTCTGTCAAACGCTTGCTGGGACTGATCATCTGCTAAGGCCCGCCCACATATAGGGACAGTCTAATCATAGCAGAGCAACCTTAATGAGGCACTGGAAAGCGTGTTCAAGCTACATGTATGTTCACTTGGCTCTTATCAAAGAAATACTCAGCATCCAAAGGGTTTGCAGAGTGGTGTCTTTTTAGCCTTTTCAAAACCCAAAAGTAACATACCTGAAAAAAAACTGCAAACATTAGCATCTCCAGTAAACTAATATTTTATACTTTGTGGAGTTACATGTTACTTTACAAAAGCCAGTTCATGTCCTACTATTTTATCGTGTTATGCTGCATGTTCTGCTCTTTATTGGATTTGGGGAAGTAATTTGGTTCAAGAACAACTAAATTAAGACAGAGATTATGTTTTCAACCAATTCGTATTTGAAGCCGTACGATATGCAGTGAGGTTAAAAGACATAGCAAGATGGTGGAGTAGAAGTAAAGAAAGGCCCTCCACCTTTTATTCATTACCATCTTCTCCCTCTATCCCTCCACAGTTTAACCTTCCTCCCTCCTTCTTTCTGGATTTACTTGAACTGCTCTGGCCCTGAGTGCCACGCATACATGGGGCTGGTTAGCAGATTACGCTTTCTGATTTCTGGAGGGCAGCCTGTCAATCGTTAAGGTCAACCCGACTCAGGAAGGAAACAGCTCCCTCCTCCTCCTCACCTATCAATTCAATAACCAAATGCACTTGGCCCAATCAACCAACCCCCCCTCCGCCTCCTCCCCTCTTGTTTCCTCTCTAACCCACCCATTTGACCTTCAGGCTTCCATATGCTGTCTCAGACCTGTAATGCTCAATAAGTCATCTAGTTTATCTAAATCCGTGTGTGGGAGTGGGAATATCCCGCCTGTCTGCATACACAGCTTTGTGTGTGTGTGTGTGTGTGTGTGTGTGTGTGTGTGTGTGTGTGTGTGTGTGTTGTTTGAGTCTCATTTTCAACTAATCCTTTAAACGACGAGGGCTGATTGATATGTGCGTGGCCTGAGGTAGAGGGAGACGAGCTCTCGTTACATTCACATGTAGTTCAACTAACTCCAATGCAGAAAGTTCTTAACTTTTGAGGTATTTCTGTTTTGGGCAACTGGATATTGCAAGTCAGTCAACATCGGCTGAGAAAATTGAAAACATAATCTGCCTTTGTACCATTTTCCATCTGCCATCTAGGAATGTGGATTCATCAAACACCTCCCTACCTGATTTGGCCCAACATGAAGACGGAGCTCGGCACCATTGTTGCTGTGGACGAGTTACTGGACGACCAAAATGCTGAATTCAACAAAGAGGGGATCTGTATGCTCCACAATCGCTGGACTAAGTGAGTATACGTAGAAGTGGACTACATTAAAAGCAATACACGTGCTAGGTTTCCAGAAATTGTCTTCTTCCTCTATTAGGCCATGAACTTATCATCACCCCAGCATGTACGTGCATGGTTAATATACTTGCAAGTCTCCTGCAAACCACAACCAGTTGCCGCTGCTGCCACAGAACCAGAAACCCAGGGCTTTGGGTGGTAGGTCAGCCCACATATGTGCAGTCAACCCTGGGTACAATCTCAAGGAGGAACAGGATCATGGAGTCATTGTAGCTTGAGGGCTCACACCTGAAACTTCAAGCTACAAAGGGGGAATATTGCCTGAACCTTCCACGAAAAAAAGGATCCCTTCCACATACAAGCCCCGCCCCCCAATGACCTTCAACCTCTGACCTTCCTCTGCGGCCTTCAGAAGAGTGGCAGTCATATCACACTTCACAAGATAAGCATCTTGCCTTTAGAGCCTCAACTCAGTGGTTCTAGCCAAACAAAGTCTGGTCAGTATTACAGTTTTTTAACCATGAGAGTGAGTTTTTGCTGGTGAGGCCCAAAACAAACCACTAGTCTCTTCGTAAGGGTGGGAGGAAATTGAATTTTACTCCAGATATCAACTGAGCCACATAGAGGGAGGACTAAATCCTTACAAGGGAGAATTCCCCATGAGCCTCAACTCAAATAAAACAGCAAATCCAGTGTTTTCCCTAAAGATAACCCACAGTCCAAGTGATGTTCAGCTCCTTCGCTCCATCTTCGGTGTAAATACGTCTCTGATGTCTCATGTTACGAATCGTCTTTTCACGAGCAGTGGTCTCCTGTGTGTTCCTCCCTGTCCGTCCACCCTCCTGAGCGTGTTTAGCCTTCAGGCCTGTGTCGCCCGACTCCACAACACTAATGGATATGGACGTCTGGCAGCACTACAGATTTGTATGCGCTGATAACACTTGTGCTTCGGTAAAGAGATTACATTAGGAATAAAGAGCACATGATTGAGTTAGAGCGAGGAACAATATATGATGATGAAGCCCATACACAATGACTGTGAGCCATCATGCCTGAAAACACAGCAAATTCACATTAATTATGAGGTATACTGCATTAGTTATCCAGAAGATGTTTTCCTATTGGGAGTTCTGGTTCCTTATATCTTGATCATGGATGAATCATCCCTCCGTCCACCACATTTCTCTCTCAGGCCGCAAGTTCAATCAAGATGCATTAAAGCCTCATCCTCAATGGAAGAGGACCACTCTGCAACATCAATACGTGTTGTGTCCATTTCTGGTTATCACATAATCAGAACTGGTTTTCCTGGTTCTTTCAACGCCGGGCAGACACTGAGATTTGTTAATATAGTTAAAGTTGTCTGTTGCATTAGCTCACACTATATAATCCAAGTCTGTTTTCCTCTTTTGTTTTGTCGCTCCTTATCATAGACTGTATATGAAGATGGATGACATGACTGCTCCCAAAAGTGAAGGCAAAGTGTCTTGATCGCCACCTGGTGGCTAGCTGCAGTACAGGTCATAAATCCTACCTCCTCAATGTTAGAAGATGGGACATGGACTCAGATGGTTTCTGTTTTTTAAGGTAGTTGTTATCAAGTGTTCTTTTTTTCCTGGTAAATCAGTTTTTATTATAAATTTGATGCTATAAAACGTCATGATTAAGACTGAGTGGTGATTGGTAACTAACCAGAAGGTCAGTGGTTCGATCCCCCTTTTCGAAGTGTCCTTGGGCACTCCGCCCCTGATGGCTGAAAAAAGCAGTGCATATAGAAATGCTGTATGAATGTGAATATGACTGTAATACGTTGTTGATAAAACCCAATATAAGCTAAATACAGTCTATTTAGTTAATTTACAGTGTGGGGAATTCACACACTCCAGTTTTTCACAGTACAGCTTCAATAAAGACTACAAAATACTTCATAACCACATAATATTAAAACAAGTTCACTACAGTGTGTGATGGATCCCTTGATGGCAGTCAAGTGGGAAATCGGATCATGGAAATACCTCAACTCCAAGACAACCAACCAACCAACCAACGTTTTTCTGACATACCAGAGATCCATGAGGCAAATCTCATCACCGCCTCTAGACCTGAACATCAAACCACAGCTGATCGGGTGAAAAATTCTAAAATTGGGGAACAATTCGAGGTTAAAATATAGATTAAGGCTGCAGAGTGTCTGCTGAGCATAAGCAGCCAACTTTCATTGATTTCTACAAGATCCTTAAAATAGCTCAAATCCCCAGGTGTAATTTAAGTTCAGATCCAAGGCAACACACATAAGTAATCACAGTATATCATGGAAAAATCTACATAGGTTTCCCAAATCTGTTTTACTCATTACTTGTCCCTTCAAGTAGACCCATGGGCTGAACAGAAACCCCTCGCAGGCCCAACAGGATCATGGGAGAGGCACAAACGATTCCCTTTAGCCTGAGTTCCCTCGCTCTGTCTTCATCCCTGTGATAACACCATCCTTCACACTGCTGCCCCAACACACTGCATGGCTGATCAACAGACTCCTTTTATTGTCATCTCACAAAAGCGTTGATTTAATCTGCGAAGCATCAGGTCATTGGAATGAGCAGTGACTGTAGTCATAAGGAATTTGTGATTCGGAGTGTGATACCCACAGGGTGCAATGATATAAAAGAAATTCAGCGAGATATGACCTCCCTCTAAACCCTCGACACGGAGAGAGAGTGGTCTTTGTATCTTTGGCTGGGATGAGTCGGTGAAGACAGTGCGACAACCTTTGGCGTGGCATTTAGGTCGATGGGCCAACAATGTGTATAGTGTCACGCTGAGATGGTCCGATTATGTGGACGGCCACCGTGGCTTCTGTCCATAAAGCGCTGAGCAGTGAATATGTCCATGAGTCCATGATGACCCTGGGCAATGCGCCCCGTCATTCAGCTTTAATGGCTCTGCATAGAAGTTCATGGTAAACTTGCCCACTGTTTTGATAGGGTCATCCCACAGTCATTTGCTAAATAGCTGAAAAATAAATCTCTGAACAAGTGGATTAATTGTCTTGTAAAAAGAATTGGTTGGTTTATGAGGAATTAAATTCTTTTCTTTCTATCCAAGAGTAGAACAACCTCATGAAGGCCTCGTTCATGTCTTGTTCTCAGCGCTAGACATTCTAGGACTTGGTAACCTTCATAATGCAGAGATCCTCATAATCCTATCTATAGTATGTCCCTTGGTATAATTACACTTCTATTAAGTTATGTGAAAGAACAACACGAGAGAAATGTCTTAGAAAGATATTAAAACAAATTTCACCATCTCAACACATGATGATAACAATGGATTAATCTGGAAACATTTCGTGGACCCCATAGTGGTGTGCCAGAGCCCCATTTGAGAACCACTGACGTAACTTATAATGGACAGATCACTAAAATTATCCAAAAAACATTGAGATTATATATTTAGTTTTATCTGCTAAGCCTTCGACAAATCCACCTCAGAGATTCCTGCTGTCACCTCAAAGAGGAAGAATACAATGTCAGAAAGAGAAATATACTTCTTTCCTTTCTTGCCAAGTTTTAGCTGAAAAGATCGATACCACGCTCGTAAATATGAAGCCAGGAGCTTGTCTGTCTCTGTCCACTGCGAACGCAGGACATACATTTTATGATCTGCGGTGTCCATTCAGACGTTTGCACAAAGCCTAACATCGTGGTGCACAAACCAGCTACATATGTAAATATAGGGCCTTATTTTGGCAGCTACTGTACATGCAAATAAACTATGACTTTATTTTGTACCTCTACCCTATGCTAGCTAATCAACTTACCTTGACAAACTGTATCCGTCAAAGATGTGCAGGTCTCTAACACCTCCTCATCATCACAGGTGGTGCAGGGGATGCAGGGCTCTCGAGAGCTCTCCTGGTCTGAGTACGTTTCCCCGGTGCACGGCTCACACAAAGTGTCGTGGTCCTGCTCACAACTGAGCAGCATGCCCTTGCCCTCCGGACACTTGGTGCAGGGCTCACACCGATCAGACGAGATGTTCAGGTAGTAGCCATAGTTGCACACACAGGTGGCGTCGTTGGAGTCTGTGCAGGGTGTCTCCATGCGGAGTAGACCCGTGCATTGTATGCACGGAACACATTGGTCTGTGTGACTGAGGTATTCTGAGAAGGTTTCACCTGAAAGAAGAAGGAAGGACGTGGTTATTACTTACATCAAGGAGGTGGTGTATTCATCATCGTTTTTTTTTCTGTTAGTTAGCAGCATTACACAAAAACTACTGGGTAGATTCCCACGAAACTTGGTGGAAGGATGGGACACGGCTAAGAAAGACCCCATCAAATTTTGGAGAGGAATCGATTAAGGGCATGGATCCAGGATATATCATTTTTTCTTTTTCAATTTGGAGCGATAGGGCGTTTGGGGGCATTTGAACTGATTAACCAGGGAATAATTCATGGATCTTGATGAAAAACATCTGGCATATTTAAGTCTCTGATATTTATGATTTTGTGGAATTTTGTGCGACTAAAAATATACACAAACAACAACAACATGTCTTTTTAGCACAATGACTTATAACATTATAACATAACAGCTCATCTCTTAGCTGTTTTTAAAGGATTCTTTCGATGACAAATTTACATGCATCATGTATGTTTCATGAATCATTTGTATACCTGCAAGATTTCTGAGGACAGATATATCTGCAGAGGATGTAATCAATATTGCATGTTTTATGGAATTGTATTTCAGCTGGATAGAGAACTGGGAAACACACTAAATTATGCAACAGAGCCATTTGTAAGAGCAGCCTGTGTTCGTGTGTGTGTGTGTGTGTGTGTGTGTGTGTGTGTGTGTGTGTGTGTGTGTGTGTGTGTGTGTGTGTGTGTGTGTGCATGAGTGAGTGAGTGAGTGAGTGAGAGAGAGAGAGAGAGAGAGAGAGGGAGAGAGGGAGGGAGGTGAAAGCACATCTTCAAAATCCTTATCATATAAATAGTTGACAAGCAAATTCTTTCCAGCACACGTTTGATTTATTTTCAGTTGAGGTGATGTTAAGTAGAAACAATCAATCAGTTAGATGATTGACCGAAAAATGAATTATTAATAATTCATAATTGCTCAAGATATGAAGTGTTCTCTCACTCCAGCATCTTACTTGTGAGGCTTTTACACTTTTCTTTGTCAGGTTATAATAAACTCAACTCAACAAATCTTTATTCAAAGCTCTGACTGCAGCTGTGAGCTCCAGATCTCGTCTCTTCCAGATCCTCTTAAATAATCAATATCTGTTGATTATTTTCTGAGCTGGCTGTCATTAAAAAGAAAAATGCCTATAAAAATGTCCTTATTGCAAAAGATAATGTCTTTTAATGTCTTGTTTTCTCCAACCTATAATCCAAACCTAAAGATATTCAATATATTATCATAGATGATAAAGAAAATAAGCAAATAAGTTCCATTTGAGAAGCTGGAATCATAGGATCTGGGAATTTGGCTGGAAAATGGCTCAAATTGTCACCCTCATCTCAAAGTTGTTGTTTTTATTTCAGCTCTACACTAAACTAGATGAAACAAAACCAAGCTGAACTGTGTGTGGCAGGAGACTGCAGGGTTCTTGGCATGCAGTCTCCATGTAAGACCTTTTGTTTTCCTGCTCAGTGTCTCGCAGCATATCAAGTTTTTGCTCTGCGTCACCAGCCCACCAACCGAGGCGATCGCTCGGACGATGCCGAGATTAAAACAGAGATGGGGAGAGATAGACGCGGAGACGGAGACACAGATGGACGAATGAAAAGAAATCAGAGACTGTGTCATCTGAGAGGACGAATCCATCTGTCCTCGACCGGTGGCGTCAAACGTGGGAGCTTCGCATTTTTCTTTAATTATGTCTTCAGACGCGGACACTGTCGTCCCTCACTCGCCTGTTAGTGACCGGTCATATACTGTTACCCCCCCGCCCTCACCCCATTATCTCCTCCCTCCCTTCAAACAGACAACACACACACTCAGACTACCCTCACCCCCATTCCCCACGAATGCTCTCAGAGCCATTATCATAATGCCATGCATCAATAATGCAAGTCAATACATTAATAACACTAGCCTGCAGCATGGGGGGGCAGGGGGTGGATGAGGGGGGGAGGGGGGCATGGACCAGACAGCCTTTTACGAGCTCAACATATCATATCATAACAGGAGCTTCGCCTCTGGTCCAACATCCAATCCCTCGCTTTGTTTTCAACACCCATACAAGGACTCACGAGTTTATCCGCTCTGCCGGGAGGTGTGTGTGCATGTGTGTGTGTATACTTGTTTTACTCATTTCTTTAGGACCTACTGCAGTATCAACCCTGACCCTGTCAAGACCAGTGGACCTCATGGGTCCTAAGGATAGCTGCGCAAACATGTGTGTGTGTGTGTGTGTGTGTGTGTGTGTGTGTGTGTGTGTGTGTGTGTGTGTGTGTGTGTGGTTCAGGTATAACTTGAGGACCACACATTATGGAGACTTGTCTTTCTTATGGGAATAAAAGTCCCCATAACTTAAATCATGAAATCTTAAGGTGAAGAAATGTTCTTAGGTTAGTTTTGTATTAAGTTTAGGTTTAGGTTAGGTTAGGGTTAGGGTTAGGGAAATAGTAACTCTAGTTAAGGTGAGAGTAAATCTCTGGAAATTAGTGTAAGTCAATGTAATGTCCTCTGAAGTCATGTAGACATGACTCTGTGTGTGTGTGTGAATGAAGAAGAATGAATGTTCGCTGCTGGCTGAGAAGTTTTCCTTGTTTCCATCCAGCTGTACTCGCTCTGTTTCATCTCCACTCATCTGTTCATTCATACCAACTCCTCCGTGTGCTTCAGCTGACGTCTTTTTTAGCACATCAGGGCCCCTGTTAGCTCTCTGCACAAAGACGGACTGTTTCTTATAAATGGATGCTTTCGCACATTCGAAGTGATCAACCGTGGGCGATGCATTTTTAAACAATGCACACGCAAAGACCTAATGATGTTTGGGAGTTGATGTTGGAAAACAATAAGTCTAAAAATAAAATGTAGCGAGGGTGGTGCAGTTTGAATCCCAGCCTTGCATGTGGGTTTTCTCCGGGTACTCTACGGTTCCTTTCACAGTCCAAAGACGTGCAGAAGGTTTACTTGGAAAATATACAAGAATCTAAATCAATTGTAGATGTGAATGTTGGTCCTGTGATGTGCTGACCCTCAAAGGATAGTTGGTGTGGAAGATAGATGCGTGGATGGAAATTGTTGTGAGCAGCTGACTCTTGTGTTTCCAGACTTTAAAATAACCATAACAGTATTAAATATGTGCATGACGGCTATAAACATGATAGGAACTGTTGTAGATTGAGATTAAAGTTGCGAATTAGCATATTCTCACGAGCTGAATATAGAATTAGACATTGACAAAGAATTAAGATGAAAACCACTTTAATTTGAAATCCAAAGTTTGACGGACCTTGTTACGGTATCTAAGCTAAAAGCTACTGTTTCGTGTTTGTGGGTTTAAGCGAAGGGTTAACGGACAGGTTGGGGCTCATAGTATCCGTATGGAAGTCCATCAGTAGTGTATTCGTTCCTATGGCAACTTCCGAGGTCTCCGATGTGTTGAGAAACTCCTCCATGTACATTGAAAAAAATACATATATACAATTGACATAAACCTTAATCAGAAATCTCCATCCTTAAAGAAATGCATTCGTAACAATTTATTGATATATGAATATGAAAAGGAATTACGGACACGCAGCAAAACTGTGTGGAAACGCGACGCGAGGCTTCAGAACATGTTGTTTAAACACATCTGCACAGTTGAGCTCTATCAGCCTGCATTACAGACCTAATCAATATTTGATGTGTTCCTAAAATACTATTGTGATGTATTATCTGATGAAGAGTCGTCTGCTCTGCATTACTGCTTTTTCCATCAGTCACTAAAGAGCCCGTTTGGCCCCCTGACAGTTCTGAGAGTCTGTCACTGTCTGTGTTTGTTCACGTCTGAGCAGAACAAACATGGCCAGAGTGAAAACGTTTCACCCTGAAAGAACCTTCGCACCGTGAGAGCAGCAAAACTCCACAGCTGTCATTTTAAGCCTAAAATATGAAGTTGGATGATAAGTGGTCTGAGTATTAATGATTTTATACGAGGCAAGAAAATGTACCGCTTGACCTGAGACACATGAGTGTACATCATCCCAAAGAAGAGCCGCAACTGTACAAATAAATCATCTTCTCCAAGTCCACATTCTCTGTGACTTCTCTCATGACCTGTGAAGTCTGAATCATTTTTCTTACTGTGGGCCTCACGGTTTGCCATCCTTCACTGACCCGGGGAGGTTTACAACTACTTCCTGGCACGGGCGCAGGAGAGTCAGGGATTTCTTACAGGCTGCAGGGAGAACTCTGGGAACAGAGACCGAACTGGCTCAGGACCAACCCTGGCTTCGGCAGGCTCAAGTTGATCTTTGAACTCATATGATAGAGTTACAAAAAAAACCTACACGTTAATGTTGTGTCCCTGCACGAAAGCAGATATCTACCTCATGTTTATTAATCCAAGTCCTGCTCTGAATATCTTCCAATACATTATTTTCCTGTAAAGACAACAACTGGGAACGGTCCCACTTGTGCATCGTCTCAGCATCACTGTCCTCATTAGGTCTGACACTGCTTCTCTCCCTACATGGTAAGGGCCACGAGGAGGGGAGTAACACTGGAGCTCAGCCAAGTCTGGCATCTCGCTGACTTCCCAACATGCGGCTGAATCAGCCTTTACATCTTTATTATCATCTTTCCTTGACGTTTAGTAGCCTCTCACATGGATGTTTTATAATGTCAGGCTTGTGCGTCCAGTGTTATTCTACAAAAGTCACCTTTACCTCTGACCCAAACTGATGTTGAGATGTTGTGCGGGAATTTAGAGTCTCCAATCGACCTCGCCCCGTATCTGCATGTCTTTGGACGGTCGGACAAAACCCACGCAGACACGGGAAGAACATGCAAACTCCACCCAATTCAATCTGCCTGTGTTCGATTAAAATAATAAATTGGTCTTTGTCTTGTTCATGTCTCTGTCCTTTTAATTAATATTCATTTCTGCTGCAGAGAACTAAGTAAAAGTGATGAAGTGCTTTGTACCACTACTACCAGTCAAAAGGAAAAGCTGTAGCAGAGCTTACAAAACTATTAATGGGGTAATAAAACAAGACTATCATCATTATAGTTAGATTTATTCACTGCTTTATAGACCAGCTACGAGAGTTTGGATTGTAATTTACACCCCTGAACACTTACTGTGGTACAAACAGTCTACAAATACTCCGCTTGAAGCACGTGTCTTCTTCCGGAAGAGTAAATACAATTGAGGATTTGTTTGAGGCGGTCATAATTTACAAAGAGAGAAAGTCATGGTGGCAGCAGTGAAACATTTCTGTGCCAAAGGAAACACTAAATCACAGGTCACCGGAGCCACAGCAGTGAATACATGACGTGTGTGTGTGTGTGTGTGTGTGTGTGTGTGTGTGTGTGTGTGTGTGTATGTGTGTTTATGTGTCTGCCATTAATGCTTGTGACCATCGCTGACGTTCAAGTACACACATGTACCTTTGTGTTCGTCTGCATGAATGTCATTACAATTTGTGTGTTACTCACTGTCGAGGCAGGGCTCGCACACGGTCTGCGAGACTCCACATGGACTGTCGACACCCTCTCCAGGCTGACACTGAATGCAGCATTCCCCGCTGGTAGTGTACTGGCCCGACAAACAATCCTGTTTATTGGCCAGAGCCCCGACCTGTCGATCAGCAGAGAGATGAGTCAAAGTGGGGAGAGCACAGAAACATTCACATTCAGCACAATCCATACGTTTATTGGTGCATAACAAGACAGACGAATGACTTTAATTATTGTCTAGAGAGCTCAACTTTATTGTCCTAATCAAAGCAATGTTTGGCATTATGCATTGAGAGCAGTTCAAACAATGAGAGACGTAAAAACACCCAGTGCTTCACAAGAAAAAGCGAAAGACAAAATGAAAAACACTCCGTGAAGCCAACATGTTCACTTTCTCACTGCTCTAATCGTTCTGCTTCCACTTAGATTTTTTTTGGAACCACCACACCAGTGGTTCCCAGCACCGGGTCGGGGCCCTGCAAGGGGCTGCAAGATAAATCTGAACCGTTGGGAGATGATTAATGTGATAAAACAAAAATGCAGATTTCATCAAGACAAAGTTGTTAATTGTTCTTGTGTAATCCCGAATAGCTCGTTCTTATCAGGCCTCTAGAGGTATTCAAATCAATCTTAGGAGGAAAAATAACCAGGACAGAGTTTCTCCACACACAGACACATGGGACCGAAAGGAGCACAAGCCAAAAAGTTTGAAAAACTGTAATTCTAAAGCTGCACCATATATATACATTTTCTTTTTTCAAAGTTAAAGCCACATCTCAAACATCCAATATGTAACTTTGGCCACTAGGGGTCTCTCAATTAAAACAATAACAAAAGACCTAGTTTCATGATGTCATGTAGCAGCGTGGGATCATGGGAGTTGTTGTCTTCACCACCATTGCTGACGAAAATCTACCTGATGCAAATCACGTTCATGGATGAGGTTACGTATTCAAGTTTTATTCACTTTATGGAAGCGAATAATCGTGATCCAAGTGACCAATACAAACGGTAAAAGGAATAAAATCCCAGTGGCTACCAGTGTGTCTTTCCTTCGTCGTATGATAAGACGGTAAAGTGGATGTGATGCAATTAAGGCGAAACATTCTGGATAATGGAAGTAACATAGGTCGTAACATTGTCTTTTTAATAAAGAACTGTTACGTAGGTCTTTAAGTCACAGGTGCAGTCATAAAAAAGCAAACAAAATCCCACAGCAACTCCAGGTTAAGCTGGATTACGTTGTCTCTGCATTCTTCAAACTGTAACCTGCAGAGGGCTTTGTCTTCGCCGCTGACAGGTGAAGATGTTTGTGCGTGTCTGTACACACGCGAGTGTACGTGCGTTAGAGTTCCTACACACTCACACACTCCAGACCTTAAAGTTCGCGTGGCCTTAAAAGTTGAACATTATTATAAATCTCTATCATGCCACGTCCTTTAATTTCCTTCACACCTTCATCTCCAAATCAAACCTTGATAAAAGCAGCAATTACCCTCTGACACCGAGCCAGAGATGAGGTTTGACTTTCCTTCGTTCCAGATAGATGAGTGATTTAAGACGTCACTTATGAGGTTAAGATGTTCTTCTCTTAGTGTGTGGAAGTAAAAGAAAACTCTATCTTCTCTCTGATCTTCATCAAAACTGTAAAGAATGGGATTTTAAAGTTTCCTCAAACAAACTTATGAGCAACATGTGAGCCGCAGTTAGAGCGTGAGTGTGTGTGTGTCCGGAAACATGTGTTTATTGAGACTTGAGTTAGTGTGAACGTGTTACACGCTCAACATAAAATCGTCAGGGTTCAGGTGTGTGTGGAATGCTGCTGACAAGAGGGGGGGGGTCTACAAAACACCAAGTGTCCCCTCAGGCACCTCTGAGTCAGCTGGAAGATAACGTGTGTGTGTGTGTGTGTGTGTGTGTGTGTGTGTGTGTGTGTGTGTGTGTGTGTGGGTGGGTGGGTGGGTGGGTGTGTGTGTGCATGTGAGTGCACTAACACACATTTCTCTCTTGCCCTGGATGGTGTCACAGCCCATTCACCTTCCATTTCCTGGTACTCAAATATTTATCCCGTTTATGTTCCAGAAAGAATTTTTGGCTTTGTGGAAATGTTTCATGCATCATGTCAGATAAAATATGAACCTTTTGAATTTCAGAAACAAAGGAAATCTACATAAGTAACCTCGAGCTGAAGAGATGTTTAAAAGATCATTTCTGTGACTGTGCAGTATAAGACCAGACAAGCCTCAGCGTCACAGGATGTCTGGTCTTGTACCAAAGCTTTGCACACATGTCTTCCTCTAACCTCACACACACCTTTAGTAACGAGCATTAATGTAGTGAATCAAGTCAGTGCACACGCTCGTCCCTCTCCTGCTTCTCCCTGTCTCGTATATACTGTACACACCCATCGGCACACATACGTTTGCGCAAACCCATAAACAACCTCACATGTGAACAAACCTGTTCCAAAATATCTGACTGACACTTTTGAAACGTCTCCAACTCCTTTTGCTTATTTCCTCTTTGACCCTACTCTAGCTCCAGGTGTGGGTGCAACACCGAAAGGTCTCACAGCCCGAAAATGTTAAACATTGACATTAAAGTTCATCCACACGGCTCAGATGTGCATGCAGATGAATTAGAGGGCAATGGGATTTGAGCAAACAGCTTGTGGAGTGAAAGTAAAGGATGCGAAGCACTTAGCAAGTTTTAGCTCGACTTGTTTCCTGTAATTGGGTTTTAGATGGGAGTTTGTGTGTTGCACTTTTCAACTTTCGTCAGCCGATGTCCCTGAAGCTACAGCAAGACGGCCGCCGATCACGCACTCAACGCAGCGAGCACTCACAAATGCATGTGCAGAAGCATCTGGAGAAATAACTTCTGAGCTCAAACCAATCTTGCTAATGCTCCGTTCAATTTTCAGTTGGAGGCACTTAACCTCTGGACCTCGGCTGTCAGCGCTTGTTAAGACATTAGAGTTCCTCTGCCTTCCAACGAACTGGGCCCAGTTCAAATCCGGGCATGGATCTTGAACCGCTGTGGAAACACATGGTGGCGATGACATTACTGCTAATGTCTTCCACAAACTGCACTGACGCATCATGTCTTATGAGGTGAGTGGGAGAGAAAGACAGACGTAGAAGAAGGGACTTGAGTGTGAGGTGAAGGGAGAGGACAACGGTGTGTGTGTGTGTGTGTGTTGAGGGGGGGGCTCACTGTATCAATATTGCATGTGCTGAGCCAGCAGAGGATGCATACCCATCAGAGGGAGCAGCTGTCATGTATCAGTGATGCAGCCTGTTCCTAAAACCAGGACCTTGACGAGCCTGCAGCCTTTACTGACCATGTCCTGTCAGATGGACATAACTGGGAAAGTGTATTTCCTTAATGGGCCTGCGTGTTCTCAAGGGAATCCGAGATAAGTCGGGGAGGAAATTGTGACCTCCTGAGACCCTGCAGAGATTTCATGTACCCACTCGCTCAAGATCTCTGCTGCTGATTGCTGCTCCTTTCTCGGCCACAGCTTGGTTCTCTGGAGTCTCACAAACTTTTGGGGTAAAAAATCCAGTAAACTCAGCAGATAGTTTATTGGTGAGCTCCTCCACACCGGCCGCTGTGACATTGTTATTGTCCTGATGTCTGTAGAGCCACATGTAACTGAGACGGGTGGAACTACAGATCCAGCAACTGGAGCTATAGAGTAACAGCCTGAATGGCTTGCTGTGTACATCCGCTCAGGACAGGTGCAAGGACTGAGACTCTCACTTTTAACACTAACCAATCTCTGAGACCTCTTGTAGAAAGTATCCCATTAAATGCATGAAATGTAAGCTGCCATAAAATAAAATGGGGGCAATAAACTTACCTTTACAGAGATGTGTGGGCACGATTCCAAAAAGAAAAAAGAGATTTGTGCAGATTGAAGGGGGGAAACTTTTTTCTCACAAACTCCCACATCCCTTCCTCGGGCTGTGTGGACGCGCAATTGCGCAGGTGCCGTCGCAGAGCGTGGCAGGATTTACGCAAGTAAAGTTTATGGCACACATTTAACACTCACTTTGATTATGTAAGAGGCTACTCACCACTGCAAGGAACACTGCTACGAACGCGGAATTCATCCTGTAACTCATTTTGCGGCGGGTGGTGGGTGAAGGGTGAAGGGTTGGATGCGACGCTGGAGGATGCGGCTCTCAGTGATTTCTCCGTGAGATAAACATCGCTGCTGCGTCTTTCTTTCTTTTTTTTTTGCGCGCGTCTGTTTCTTTAGGTTTTTGTTGTTGTTGTTGTTGTTGAAAAAATGAAACTATCCAAGTAACTCTTCGCTAGCAGGTGCGTATCACACTCAGTCCGCGAGCTCCGGCTGCAGACAGAATCCAGTCTGTGCGTAAATTCGCTGAGATTGACCCATTGGATGTTTGGCTCCGTGCGCTTTACTTGGCTCATATGACAGGAGCGCGCAGCTCGACGGCTTCAGGGAAGGAGCCATCTCCCTCTCCACGCCCACTGCGCGCCCACACACACAAACACACACAGACACACACAAGCACACGCACACACACACGCACAAGCACACACTCAGGAACCTGCCCTCTCTTTAACATCTTAAATCATCCTCTGTGAGGTTCTTGCTGAGTCACACAAACCAACCCTGTTAAATTATAATCAACAGACAAATTAAGTCTTGTGTAAACCATGCTTTTGGCTTGTGTGTGGTTTGCATTCTCCCAAAAGTCGCACATGCAACCAAGACACTGGATGTTTTCTTCATCTCTTTCTACCCTGAACCATCTGATTGCACTGTGCTGTTGCCTGAGTGACTACGTCTCCCTGAAGTATGGAGCTGACCTTGTTTCACTGCCTGTCGGTGCCTGAAGACAGAGGGTTCCCTCTGAGGACACGCTGTCAGAATGCACCTTTAACCCAGAAACCTGAGATCCCTACAGCTATTCAACTATTTGCAGTAACGTGCATGTATCAACTTAAAATACCAATTAAGCAAAAAAAAACTTGAATCAGATCCGATCAGATGTTGTTTATCTTCCTCAAACCTTAATCGCTGCACTTATTCTTACAACAAGGTCTAAGTTTGTCACATAAAAACTGCACTGTTGTGTTATAAAACCTCCATGTTAAATATTATCAATCTGTGGGAGTTAAGTAAAAACACAGGGCTGCTCTCATCAGAAACACTGCTGCCTTTATGCATAAGAAGAGGAGAGCTAGTGTTAGAAAAGGCCGACACCTGGGGCGATATGTTGGCCTGGTATAAACCAGGGAGCACATCATGTTCTGCTCAGGCTCAGATCATGACCATACATGTCATCGCATTCAACATGAGAACAGGTTGATTTCAAAGATTGACAGAGTTGTTTGTGAGCTTAACAAGTTTGTCATGCTTGTGCACAGCCTTCATTAGCACAATTACCCTGCAGCAAAATAAACTCTTTTGTTCATCGCTGTCTCTTTATAATAATAACTATAGCGGTGCACGAACAAAATCTTCCCTGGCATGTTCACGACATCCATTATAGAGTATTAATGGTGATGACGTTGTCAAATACAGTTATTTTTTTAAAGGATTAGTGACGTCCTTGTTGTATGTCTTGTTTTGCTTGTTTTCAGGAGGTGAAGCAAAGATGGAGGTTTTGGTTTTGTCTGCTTTTGTTGGTTTTGCGGAGGCTTGGTCCAAAGGAAGAACCCAGTAAAGTTTGGTTCACTTTCTTGAACATTGCAAGATATTTGTCAACATTTCTACTGATTTCTCAGAGAATATTTTATGGGTCTTGATGAAAAAAGAAATCTGGCATGTTTATTGGACTGATATCTATCAGTGTGTGTAATTTAGTGCCACTTGATTGAATGTTGGGCCTTGGCGGAGGTACTCACAGTACTGAACTATAAGTCATATTTTTTTATATACAGTATCTTTACTCACCGATCCTTTCTGATAGACTCAAGACATCCAATCATTACGTTGTTAATTGATGTACCAGTGTTTTTCAGATTTAAGAATGACGTTTCTATGCATCCTCTCGGTGAGTAAGTGATTTACACACACTACGATAGGACCGAGGGCGATGGGGGACATGGGGGCAGCAGAGAGGGGAAGCTGGGATGCTACGGTTGGATAAATAATGCATGACGTGAAAGAGAGAGGGGGTCAGACGGAAAGAAGAAGAAAGAAATAATCAATTTCACAATTTCAGAGTCATGTATGTGCCTCAAAAAAAAAAAATCTACTTTCTATCTATTCATGTGGCCTGTTTGATTCATTACAAAGAATCACGGTCAACTCTACCTGAAATCCTCTTTTTGAAAAATGTGTTTTTTGATACTGAGATTACATAAGACCACCTCAAGCAGCCTGAATCCCTCAAGCAATCACTTTAACACAGACTGGGTGTGGAAGACTTGGGAATAGTAACTCATTCAATAGGAGACGATAAGCAGATGATAGTGACATAAATTATCACATGATGTTTGATTTAATAATCTAATTTCTGTTTTTAATTCACCCATAGTAATTCATTTTACAAACAGGTTTTTTCAGAAGAGTTTCTCAAAATCTGTGAAGAAGTGAAATGCTTGTCGGTCACAGTAAAACTTTGTCCTATTCTTGATATCTATTTTGTCACATGCACACAGATACAATGACGCAGACACTGACCATCTGTTGCCGGCGAGGGGACACAGGATGGGTGGTCCAGGAGACATTCACTGTCCCAGCTCAGGTTCCGGGAAAAGGATTCTGTTACAGGTGGTCGGTGCTGCGGAGAAAAGTGTGTTTGTGTGTGTGTCATCAGTGTGAGTCTTAAACGTTCCATGTTTTTTTTCTGTCTGTCTGTTAGTTTGCTGCATTACACAAAAATGTACTGGACGAAGAGAATGCAATTTGTGTCAGGGAAGAAACCATTGGTGTCGATTCAGGATTTTTACCCCCTAACCCTAACCCTTTCTTTAAAGGTTCAGTGTGTAGAATTTAGTGACATCTAGTGGTGAAGTTGCATGTTGCAGCTGAACACCCCTCACCTCACCCTCCCCTTTCAAACATGACAGAGAACATATGGTAGCCTTCAGTTGTCTCAAAAACTCAAAATATGTTTAGTTTGTCCAGTCTGGGCTACTGTAAAAAAGATGGCCGCCTCCGTAGAGAGGACCAGCTCCTGACGTAAATATAAAGTATTTAAATATAAAGGGCCCATTCTAGGGTAAAGAAAAAAACAATTCATACAAATTAGATGAAACAAACTAGTGAAAACATCACTAAGATTATTTTATATTCAATATCTGCTAGTAGTTCCCTTTCACCTAAATCTTACACACTGGACCTTTAACATTGTGCGAGAGGCTGTTTCTTAACATTTTTGTTGATTCCTCAGAGAAATATTCTTGGCTCTTGTTTAGGGGACTGATATCTATGAGTGTGAAATGTGGTGGAAATTTATCTTGAGATGTGAAATAAAGAGTTTCTCAGACCGGAGTTGTCCTTGAGTTTTAATTATTAGCTCTGCAGAGGGTTACACAGTCAGCAACAAGGCTTCAGAGTGCAGCCACAAGTAGTTAAAAAGGAAGGTTTTTATACAATGTGATAAACAGGAAACAAGAAAGAAAGCAGACAGGAATCGTCTGCTGTCCGGCATCACTTGCCACAGAAAGAGGAATCAACCCCAGCACCCAGTTGCACAGATAATGGTCAACAGGAGGTGAAATTACCAAGTAAGGGCATGAACTTTGAGGTTGCATCAGCTTAGTGCACAGAACATAGTCAAAACAGTAGTAAGACATTCATCACAGTAGTAAGGCATTGATCAGTGGAATTTTCCATTACAATCTGTTTTGGCTGAGTTATGCATTCTCTGACCGCCCCTGTATAGTTTGGTTATATCTCCTTTGTACATACTGTATATATGTGTATGTACATAATCCTCTACATGTGACAGTGACCAGGGAGAAGCAGCAGCTCACCTGTCACTCACACACAGCAGTGACGCAGGAGCATAAACAGCTCTGGCAACGTGATCCCCAGCCTCCTTTGCGAGCTTTCCTTCTAATGTACTGTAATAGATGGAGAGGCAGTACATGACGAG
The DNA here is from genome assembly GCF_009819705.1 of Hippoglossus hippoglossus. Taxonomy (NCBI): domain Eukaryota; kingdom Metazoa; phylum Chordata; class Actinopteri; order Pleuronectiformes; family Pleuronectidae; genus Hippoglossus; species Hippoglossus hippoglossus. Next base: position 4,797,170 of record NC_047169.1, on the reverse strand, counting down.
CCGAGGAAGCCCTTAAATTACTCTGAGAGCACTCACACCAATAACCGGCATGAGAGAGGTATCATGTTGTGAGAGCAGTGCAGCGCGGCCGGAGGAGCATCCCTGTTACGTCTAGAACAACTTGAATATGAGAAAAACAAAAGAAATCCAGCAAACCACCATCATTAAGCACAGTGAAGGTTATGATGGGTGAGTCTGTGCAGATGTCTTAGATTTCAGCCTGCTGCGGGATGAGATGATTCAACTGAGATTTTTTTTAAACCAGATGGCAGCACACCCCGCTTTTTCCCGTGGGACCCCCTCATCTGTGCTTTATCGATCCGAACTGTCTGATCTCCCTTTCCCTCCCTGTACTGTACATCCTCCCCTCCACCCCCTGCTCACCAGCTGCCACATCTCAGGAATAAAATACCGCAAATATTTTATGATAACAAGTAGCTTGATCGTGGCTGATGACACGGATTTAAAAAATTTAGAAAATCCTTTGGTCTATTAATTTTCTTTGTCCATTAACCATGTTCAGAATCACAGGGTTGTTAGATGGCTCAGATGGCACAATACACTGTAAGAAAAAATTACAGCTCTCCAAAAGTAAGGCCAAAACGTCTCAATCGCCACCTGGTGGCTGGTTGCAGGAAGGGTCATAAATCCAGCCTCCTCCATGTGAATTGATGGGAGAAGGACCAAAATGAAAAGTCAAAGTACACGTCAAGTAAAGTTTTCTCAAAGATGGTTTGTGTCGTTTTAGGTTTAGTTCTTATCACACTGATGCTTTTGTTCAAGTGTCTACGTTTCCCGATAAGTTTGATTTTAATATGTTATTTAATGCTATAAAAACAAATGGGGTGAAACTTTATGATTGACAGCTGAGACTGACTCGTAATTGGTCAAGCGCATTTATCAACTACTGCACGGACTCCAAAACACAAGATGCAAGACGACGGAATTTAGATCTGGGATGTTTTAGCTCAATTGCTGGATAGTGGGAGGAAGAGGAGATGCGTTGAGGCCTTTAACCTCTTTGGCAACACAAACACACAACACAAATGTAATAACTAAAAAAAACACATGTTTGTTTGCTTGCTTTTCCGCCCTCTCAGTCTAATACAGATGCAGATGCTCTGGGTGCAGTCGATTCTCTAAAAGCTTCTATTACTTTCCTCTACAACTCTGAATGAACATGTGTGTGAATTATTGTGTTTCCTCTGTTTAGGAACTTGGGACATGACCCTTGAACTGTGACCTGACCTGAACCCAGAGGCAGATGCATAGTGTCCGGGTCATGGCAAAGGCATTGGTGAATGTGTGTGTGTGATTCTCTGTGCATATTCAGTCACTTCCATGTAGCACGATGCTAAAATATTCTGTCCTCTGTTGATTGAAGAGAGCAGGCTTAAGGGATAGGACTATTTCTGGTGTCGGAGGCGGAACAGGCCCTTGTATTGATCAGATTTGGTCCGTTCACAGTTTGAACACTCTGGGGTAGAAATGAGCCCCGAGCTGTCGGCTTTCAATGCCCATTATGCATTCAGTGACAAAGAGACAAACACACTCACAGATATGATGGTAACCTGCTGAGCTCAGATACACAAGTCATTGAAGTACTGGGTGGTTCATACTGTACTGTGGCAGCGTCGAAATACAAATCTGTCAAGTAAATTCCCAGTAAACACACTTTAATGGTAGAAACCTCCCATCACATAAAGTGCACGTCATAGAGAATGGCACAGACTCAGAAAAAAGTCTGAAGTATTGTGCAGTAAATACAGTATATAGTGTTACTTTAAATGCAGGTGTGGTTAACAATTGTTTCCATGATATACTCTCAGATTTTAGTTTCAGGGTGATACTAATGTTTAAACTCAAGATGTGTAATCATGATGTTTCCCACATGTAATAGTTAAACACCTCAACTGCATCCGACATAATTAAATGTATTGATAACATGTTTGCCAATAGGGAAGTTATGTCAATTTAGACTTGATTGTTTGTGAAGTTCCTAACCCTGACTGATACAATGCTGCCCCCTGCTGAGCAGAAGGCCATCATCCAGAAGAGAGCGCTTCCATTCAGATATGATTGTTTGATCTATACAAGGACACATGGAATTCCACCATTACAGATTCTTTGAATATACACCACAAAACAAAACAAAGCAGTATACAAAAACAATAACCAGGCATTTGTTACATTACACAAAGATATTAAAAGAAATATATATTATGGGTAATAAAAGACTCTTAATGGTACAGCACCCTCATACGTTTCTGACTGTTTATCGGAGTATGTTTCTCAGGTCTTCTGAGTATTATATATTGCTAAATATCCCCAAAAATAAACTACAGAAAGTTCATGGAACAAACTCCAACCACACATCAGACAAGCTACTTCTGTTGATAGTTATAAGAAACAACTCAAGACCTCTATGATCTTGCTTTTAATTAATGTTATCCTGTATTTTACTTCTTTTTATACATTTTGCTAGTTTTATGCTTTTACCCTAAAGTCTTTGTTTCATTGCTAACGTGTTGTTATTGTTTGATCTTATTTCATGTCTTTGATTTTATTGTAAAGCACTTTGAAGTGTATGAAAGGTGCTGTATAAATACATTTTATTATTATTATTATTATTATTATTGTTGTTGTTGTTGTTGTCATCATTATTGTCTCTGTTTCGTCATACGGAAGTGGGCGTGGTGTAACGCACATTAGTTCAACACTAGGTGTCGCTGCAGCGCTCCTGTGTGTGTGAGCACAGAACAGATCACGTCTGTAGTTGTCATGACGTGGACTGTCTGTCTTTCTTCAGTCTGTGTTCTGCCTCCACCACCGACCGCAGCTCCTCGCAGACCGAGAAACACCGAGCCACACACCGCTAACTTCCCCGGGGTCAGCGGCGCCTTCCTCGGTACGTAGCGTCTGTTTGCTCCGGTACCGACGTACGTGAAAGTTAACGGTGGAAATTTAACGAGTCAGCTAACCGGCGCTAACCAGCTAGCATCTTACCCAAGCTAACCAGCGCTAACCAGTGGTGGTCCGCTGCTCTCTACCTGTTAGCAGTCCATAGTTGTACGTGGTTGTTGTTGCTCTTCTCACTTGCTAGCACTTTGAATGTTAGCCAGCTAGCTACCTGTGGATGTGATCGATTATCACGACGCCTCTTTAATCGATAATCGATAAGAGCTGTCGTTGTTTATTGATAATGTCGGTCGCTGTTTTCAGGAAGCGACATTTCCCTCAACTTTTCCTTTGGACACAGTTTGTTATATGTGTGTTTTTCAGCTCTTTATATTCGTATTAATCTATAGCTACGTGATTGTTTTATAAGACACTGGTCACTGTGTGTTAGCATCTGGTTAAAGGGGCCTTAACGTCAAGTTTATTCACAAAGCACGTTCAAGATAACCAGAGTCGACTGGAATAATGTAGAATGGATCCAAACAAAGAGAAATACAAGAATATAATACATTTAATTCACTACATCTTGGATCTGCACCAAATAATACACACTCTGAAACATCATTCCCATTTTTCACCAAGATCCATGAATTATTCTCTGAGAAAATGTTGAGAATGTTGAGAAATGCAATTCTAAACAAAGTGGAACAAACCCTGGATCTGCACTAAAGTTAAAAGTGTTCTTCTCTCACCAATACTTCCTCATTCCTCCTCACCAAGTTCCCTGCTAATCCATCCAGTAGTTTATGTGCAATCTTAATAAAGCACACACCTCATTGGCAGAGGAAATACATACGATAAAAGGCTATAAAGTTAATAAAGAAATAACCAAGTACAGTCTAAAGCCTGAGAGAACACGTGGATCTTCAGTTCAACCTTATGTCTGTGGAAGGGGAACACCGAATTGATAAACTGTTCTGAAAACGTGCAGCAGCTGCAGTAAAAGCCCGACTTTCTTTACCCTTAAGCCTCGACTGAGGGGCAGCTGGCAGCAGCTGTTAAGAGGATCTGACACTTCTAGGTATGTGGGGACCTTAAAGCTTTAAAAACAAGTAGAATAATCTTATACTGAACCGTGTACTTCACTGGAAGCCAGAGTAGAGATGCAAGTACAGATGAGATGTCTCTCTTCCTGTGTGTGGAGTCGTACATCTGATTACTGGTAGCCCCATCTGTCATGTTCAGAGGACGCCTGTCCTGCTCAGCCACCATGTTTGAAGCCTAGAAGACTTCACAGGTGGAAACGACTGCTGAGGGAACAGGGAATGGATCACGTAGATGTTTTCCACCTCTGCTGCCAGTTCTATCTTTTCTATCAGATTTGATCTTTTAAACTCTTTAGGCTGAAGAAAATGTAACGTTTGGGCACTACAAAAAAAATATAGCACTCATGGAGATCACTCCCCTAAATAAGTCTGATAATCAAGATCCATTCTTTATTTTCTTACAAATCTGTATTCTCAAGTATTTGAAATTATTATTCTGTATATAAAATCTAAAAGTGCATGTTCCTGAGTGATATTTTCAGTGACGAACTCTGGATCACAGTTATTTAGATCTGCAAAAAGTAAAGTGTACAATAATGTTAGCATGTAGAACGGTTTCATGTGTTAGAGATGTGATATGGTGTTTACCTGCTGATAGTCATCCTGCTTCACTGCTTGAATCTGATAGTAGCAGGGTTGGAAAGCTTTTAGTTACACTAAAAGGAGATTGCTTTGGCCGAGTTCGCTATCTCACTCAGATGCTGTGATGAAAATGTGGTTTTTGCCGGTGTTTAGAAAGTACATTGTGGCTGCCTCTGATAGAAGGGATAACGTCCCCTTGAGACACTGTTATTGAGAGCTATTAAATGGCGTTCCCGCTGAAGGTGTTCGTAGATCAGAGTCTAAGCCTGTGTCGATCAGGTGTGAAGTAAGAGGTCTTTTAAAGGGACCCCCTAAGGGCGCAAAGAGCGAGAGAGGAAACTGACGGTAATAAAACGGAAAGAGTAAAAATCCTCCTTGTTCCAGAAATAATAGGACAGAAAAACAGAGAATAATTTCACAATAATTCAGGAATCTGGATGAAAGAAATCTGCCATATTAAGGGAACTGATATCTCCGAGTGTGTGAAATCTGCTGCAGCTTGATTAAATGCAAAGGGACTGTGGTTGGGCCTTGACGAAGATACGAGCTCTGCTGTGTGCCGTTCTATTTCCCAAGCTGATGTAACACACAGATAACATTATGTTGCGCCTTGCAAGTCTAATACCACACCCTTTGTATTTACAGTAGCTGTAAATTACAGAGTAGCACGCTCCAGGCACCATCACAACACAATGTTGAATATGACACCTGAGGACAATAAAGCCCAGTGAAAGCACTGAGCCTGCGCAGGCGATCATGTGACTTCCCTGTTGTGGTTTCACTGTGAAGAAGAGCGGTAGGACCAGTGAGGTGGAGTGATCATAAAAATGACTGAGGAAAATTACTGTTTTACTCAAATGCACAGCTGGTAGTGGGCCGGAGGAAAAAGGAGCAGTGGCCCTCAGCCTAACTAATGAGCACTTACTGTACCACAGCTCCTTTTAGTCTGCTGAACCTCTGTGAGGAGACCGAATCAGGAATGTGAGAGATTAGGGTTTTGGGTTATTCATGCTGAGATTTCACCATGAGACGCTGCAGTGACGTCCAGTAATGCTCACTAATGTCTGTTTGCCTGTAGTGTTTCAGTGAGAGGACACTTTCTCCCTTGCCTTCCGAACGTAAAATAACTTTTTTTGTTTTTGCAGGCTACGATGACGTGGTGACCCTGGGTCGGCCAGGCCGTGAGATGTTTGCAGCTTGGCTCGGAGACAGGAAGGAGCAGAGAGATTGAGAAAGAAGAATGGGCAGGAGCGTCTGGGGCTTCTCGCAAGATATCTTCTCTACTGCGGTGCTGTACGGCTCACTGGCCCTGTTCACCTCCATCCTCCACAATGTGTTCCTGCTTTACTACATGGAGACCTTCGTGTCCATCTACAAGATTGATAAAGTCTCCTTCTGGGTGGGAGAGGTAAGTGACAAGAAACTGGGGTCTGCAGATCTGTCAGTTAATCTTTAGATCTAAATTTTGACCTATGCTTTAAGCTTCAAATTTAATATAAAAGCGCTGTGATGCTGAGTCAGCAGTGATTTTTAAGGGCGTATTTAAGTCCTGTTTACCCATTTGGAAGCTTGGCACCACAGTTATCAGCTATTTATACCCAGAAAACTGTATATATAATATGTTGCGTATGGAAACTTATGAGTGGTTATGTCTAAATGGAATTCATTATTTGAAAGGAACGCAATTACTTGGCGCTCTCAAGTATTTGACATTATCATTCTGTAAATAAAGCCTAAAAGTGCATCGTTCTCAGTAATATTTTCAGTGATTAATGGTCACAGAGGTCGGACTCTGCATCTGGATCACAGTTATTTAGATCTGCTGTGTTGCAAGTCTCTCTTTTCCCCTCATTTCCTCACAATAAACATAAAAAGACACCAGAGCTTAATTTAAAAATCTGCCATTCTCCTACTTTTACCTGTCAGAAACTTGATATCAATAAATCCATGTTTCTACATATTTATTTATATAATTGTCCTGACTTCCTCTCTGATGCTCCGCAGACGGTGTTCCTTCTATGGAACAGTCTGAATGACCCTCTGTTTGGATGGCTGAGTGATCGCTCCTTCCTCAGCTCTCCTCAGTAAGTGTCTCCACTGAACCTTCTTCCTCTGTCCTCTCTGAGAAAACCCAGTCGTCAACCAATACGTTTCTAATGTTGGCTTCCTACACAGTGAGATCTAAACAAACAACATGTAAATGAAAAGGAGCCCATGCAAATGTTGATTCTGATCTTATACCTGTGTTTGTGTTTCACTATCATAAAGCAAAGTGTAGCTCAGTATTTTCATGAAGTCATTTATCGTTTTACAATATGATTTGTTTATTACATTGTGTTCGTAGTTTTCTGTTTCCGTATTTAAATAGGTGGTTGTATAACACTTCACCTGCTGAAGTAAACCTTCATATATAATACTCAAATAGCTTAAAAGTATTAAAACATGTCCTTTGGCCTCACTTGTTTTTGTCTCCGTAAAAAAGTCAGTCTCATTCATTATCACCAAGCTTAAATTTGTATCTAATTCCTGTCGACATTTTGTTTCCCTTCAGGACGGGCTCTCCGATCACATCTCCAGAGGTGGTGCTAAAGCGCCTGAAGGCTCTCTCCACTAATGGCCCCCTCTTCGCTCTGTCCTTCCTGGCCTTCTGGGTGGCGTGGGCCAGGCCAGGCCTGCAGTTCATGCTGTGCCTGTGCGTGTACGATGGTTTCCTCACCATGGTGGACCTCCACCACAGCGCCCTGATGGCGGACCTCGCCGTGTCCAACACAGATCGCACGCACCTCAACTTTCACTGCTCGGTGTTCAGCGCTCTGGGCTCATTCTCCGTTTTTCTGTCCTATTATTTCTGGAACAAGGAGGATTTTTACTCTTTCCGTCTCTTCTGCGTGGCTCTGGCAGCTTTTTCCATCACAGGCTTTTTGTTAGTGTCCAGGTTACTACAGCGTCGTTTTCAAAAGGAAGTCCGTCCAAGACAGGATGACGCACTAACGCTCAAAGAGTAAGGATTTTTAATGGATTTAGAAATTCTGAATAACTTTGGTGTAGCTCCTCTCAATCTCACTCCTTTCACTTTGTTTTGCTCTGTCCCAGATTGAGTGTTGGCCATGCACCACTAGCCCAAACAGAGAAACCTGTCACAATCGGACAGTACCTCAAGCAGCTCTCCAGACAGAAGAATTTCCTGTGGTTTGTGTCAATGAATCTTGTTCAGGTGAGATACTGTTTATTATGCTACCAGTGCTAGTCGACATAAAGTGGGAATTACGTGAAACAGAATTAAAAGTTCGGGCGGATTATTTTAACGAGATTCATTTGTACTAGTTGTCAGAGCAGGTGCATATTGGTACAGTACAAGATGTATTCATGTATTAATAATGTAAAAAGTATTGCTTACCCTATGGAGTCATCATTTTTCTAGTGGATTAATTACAATAACCATAAAATTGTGACGATACATTTTTACTTGAATCTTGAATCAGAGTATTTTCTACTTCAACTACACAGTGATATTCTATTAATGATGTTTCTCCCCCTGTAGGTGTTTCACTGCCACTTCAACAACAACTTCTTTCCTCTTTTCCTGGAACATCTCCTCTCTGACAACATTTCTGCCTCCACAGGTTCTCTCTTACTCGGTAAGGTCCCTTTTTAAGAAACAAGCCATAACTCACACATCTTTTCAATGCAGGTGTGATGAAACTATACAGACGAAACAATGCAATACTTATAGTAGCATTATCTAGGTTAAAGCTTTTAGATTATTTGTATTGTATTTGTTTTGTTTGTTGGCATCCATCTTAATTTTCTTATATTATTTCTGCTGATATTTTTTTCATCATTTTTAATGCTTCTGTCTTCTGCTTCCATGCAGGGATCTCTTACATTGCCCCCCACCTGAACAACCTGTATTTCCTTACACTGTGCCAGCGATACGGGGTTTACCAGATTATCCGCTGGCTGTTCATGCTCAAGCTGGGACTTGGTGTGTTTATGCTGCTGGCAGGGGCCGACCACATTTATCTGCTGTGCATCTTCATTGCTAGGTACGGCCGTGGACATGCATCAGGGATCTGATGGGTGACAGCTTGTACTTTTGTTTGCTTGTTTTATATCGCTTATCAACATCACTTATCAAGGATGTTTGGGTTGCTTTTTGCACAACATTCTCAAAGACACTAACTTAACTCAACATTTGTTACAAGTTGTTTCCAAATATTGAGTTAAACAAACAAGTTTTTTTTTTTTTCCAACAAACTTCCCTACACAGTGCTTTATTTATGTTGCCCTAAATCATGAATTTGCGTTTTAAAAGCTTTAAAAAACACCCTCTATCGACAGATCTGTTCAGATAAAGAGTGTTTAAAAGGTTTTTATTCAGTCTTATCCCATTGTTAATGTTAAATAATAGAGCTGCTCTTGTAGTTAACAGCAGGGTGTGACTGCCTTGTCGAGCACTTGCACTTGAGTGTGTGTTCTGCATATTATTCACAGCTGTGGTAGAAGTGAAAAGTGTCAGAATGATTTTGTTCCTTTCTCTCAAACCTTCCGGCTGAGCTATGCGTATGATAAGGGGGATAAAGTTATTCCATCACATAATTTAATGTGATTTTACAGACAGGTGCACTTAAGCTTTCTCTGTTCCCTTCTTCAGAAGCTGCTCTCAACACATGAATGATGAACTACTTTGTTTTCCGTTCGGATTGATGAGTGTAACCCTCCCTCTCCTCCTCCCAGTAATCGAGTGTTTACAGAGGGGACGTGCAAGCTGCTGAAACTGGTCATTTCCGACCTGGTGGACGAAGACTTTGTGGTGAACCGACGGCAGCAGGCCGCCTCCGCTCTCCTGTTCGGGATGGTCGCCCTGCTCACCAAACCTGGCCAGACCTTCGCCCCACTCATTGGCACCTGGCTGCTGTGTGTTTACACAGGTACAGACACAAACACTGGATCCTCCATAAGGAAGTACACATGAATTGCTTGTTTCAGATTCCGATGCAAATTCATGTAGTCGTGTATTTGTCTTTCAAATTACTAGAACTCCAACTCTTTTGTGTCATCAGTGTGTGTTTGAACAAATGTGTGAACTGTTGGTAATGTTCTTTGTGACTGAAATACTGCCACAGCTGGACAAATGAGAAAAATCAGCACAGGGTGGCGCTAAGCTTATTTCAAACCACACTATCTTAGCCATACATTCAAAACGAAACAATTTTAATATTTCATCTGTTTTATTATTGGGGTGTCACAGTCATCATATGCTTTCAGTTTGAACCATCCATTCTGAGAAGTATATTTGAATGTGTGACTGTATTTCCTCTCTTCCCCAGGTTACGATATTTTCGATAGGGAACCGGTGAAGGACTCTCTGGTAGCCGTGCCTGACGTTGCCTCCGGCTCAGGGACTCCGCCCCTTCGCCTGGGCTGCTTCTACATGTTGGTGTTCGTGCCTATCACCTGTGCCCTGCTCCAGCTGGCCGCCTGGTCCCGCTTCACACTTCACGGCCGCAAACTGCAAGGGATCAAGACCCTGAGGCAGCACGGCCACCTCATCGATGTCAAGGCTATATGAGCAGAGCGACGCGGATCAAAGCTGCACTCAGACACTTTTGAATAATCACTTTTACTGTCCCCTTGAAGATGATGAAGCAGAAACCTGCTCTGATTCATTAGTTGTTCAATAACACAGAATGTGGCTTTGTGGTCGGTGAAAAATACCCCCAAAAAATGTGACCACAAATGCCACTAGAAGGAGCTCGAAACATTTTAATAAACAACACTTGCCTTATTTTTATATTAAGATATTAACCTATATTTATATTTGAACAGATGACCAAAAGTTAAAGTTAGAACCAATCAATCCGTTGGATGTAGAAGGACCAAGGAACCAACTCCTCACGGTGCAGGCCAAAGATAGGGTGCCCTCTTTAAAAAGGGCTTTTAAAGTGTAATTCAATTGTCAGTGATGGCCAGTAACATCAGTCTGTTTACAGCAGAGCTACTGTTGTGATTTCTAACGTTATTAACTGGAGGAATAAAATGAATTAAAACCATGACTTGTGTTCAGAGTGCTGTTGGTACTGCATGGATCCTGCTCTTCAGGGCCCGTTTCTAACTGTTTTCTGACGACGCTCGGGTGTTGGTGGCGATTCTGATGATGTTTTTTGCACAAAAACTGCCATTTGTCTCTTGTACTTCTAACATTCTGATTGTGACACACTTTATGTGCGGTTGTAATAAAACTGGATCGAGTAATTCATGCTGGTAGCTGTATTGTTCAATTTTGTAACACCTCATATTATACAAAGACTGAAAATGCAAAGAAAATTAAACTCTGCTGTGCCATTACACTTGTATCATAGAAACTTTTAACTGGGACATAAAAGGGAAATGTTTGACTCATCTGTCTTGTGTGAAATTTTTGTCCTACTTCTGATTATCAAGTTACAGAAGTGAACATCCTGCAACTTGTTATCGTTCACAATCGCTGTTCAGGGGAATCAACATATAAGCATTAAGGTTAAGTTCTGAGAAAACAGCGACATTGATTTGTGTAAAGCACATTTAAACAGGAAGTTATTATAAAGAAGACTTGTATGTTTGGAAACTTGCCTGAAGGCGTTTCCTCTTTATTTGTAAAGAATTAGAAACTGGTACGATCAGTTTGTTTTCACTGCAGTGACATTGTTTCACATCCACTGTTCAGTAGTTTTCATCAGTAGGTCATTGTTCCCTGCAGAAATACAACTTTCCACTCTGCGCTGAGTTGAATATTTATATTTGAAAGTACACACACGACCAGGGCCTGTTGACCTGTTGGGGTCCCAGGCTACAAATGTGCTGCAGATAATCAAGCACCTTAAGGTTTCTGTCAGTACATGAGTAGATTCTTAAATTACTTCTCTCATAATTTACTTGGGGCCAGTTGAGAGGATGTATTTGTTTGAATGCAGTAAACCAATGACACCCAACCGTTTTGATATGGGACCCTTCATAATAAATGTTTTTAATTCAATTTTATGTGTTTCACTCCAAACACAACATCCATTATCTGAAGGTACTTTACACGGTGAGGTTGAGACTTTACACTGTTATATATAAGGTGTGATTTTACTTGTGTCAGGCTGAGGTGTAAACAGGAGTTTAGTTCAATCAAAGAGTGATTGTCCTTCTCACGGTGTTTTTAAACATGTGGATCTTCAGACGCTGGAGGAGCAAGTTGTAATCAAGTGGCCTGTTTTTTAAAGAAATGAGAAACAAGTAATGAATGTGTCAATGATGTTATGAATCAAAATTATACATGGACCCTAAACCTTTTGTCAAAACTACATTTAGCTTGTTTTATGGTTGAACGAGGGAGTGTTATCGTCTGCTGGGACGACTTCCGGCGAGGACGGAAGTAGCAGGGGGTTAATCATCTCGCTTTGTTTCTCTACTTCCTGTGTGTGTTCTGCGCATGTGTGTGAAGTTCAGAGATATTTTTCTATTAACTCGCGAACACACAACTTTATCTTCTCTCCTGTGAATCATTCACTTCACATCTGGTTTTCACTTCACATCTGGTTATCAGTTCACATCTGTTCGTGCTGTTTTCTTTGTTCGAGCTCTGAGAGAGTTAATGCCAGAGGGGGCTGGATCAACGCCCTGTTACCCGTCATGCACCGCGCGACAGAGTTCAGATGTTCTTATTAAATGTATCTTTTCTGATCTGATAACATATTATATAACTTTTTTATGACATGATGCACAAGTACATGACGTGTTTGTAATGGTGGTGTATTATTGACAGTGTGGTGGATTCGGTGTGTGAACGCACCGTGAGTAAAGGACGTGTCTGTGGGAACCAGTACCTCCAGTTAAACTTCAGGAAGGCAGATCACTCATGTTTCTCTTCAGATCGAATAAATCTTTCGCCTTTTACTAAAGATTTCCGTGGAGAGGAACAATATGAGTTCCAAATAATTTTTTGATGCCCTGCGCAAGTGGGGCTTCCTGAAACTGTGAAAAAGAAATAACAACCAAACCATCTTCCTGTGGATCAAACCTAGTTCCCCAACTCCCGCACGTACGAAACCTGAGTAATACTATTTACATGTTGGCGTTATATAGTTTGTGTTCTTTATTTTAACTTTTAAATTCTTTATTGTTTTGATCTATAGTCCCTTTTTTAAATATTTCTTGATTCTCTTGTCTACCTCTTTCTGACCTGCCAGCTGCTGTAACAAGTGAATTTCCCCGATGCGTGGATAAATAAAGTTCTATCTAATCTGTCTTAAATTGAAATGAAATCAACGAGACAAACTTTGAGGCTAAATTCTGAAAATCTAGGATATTTGTTGAAAATCTGACTTCAACGTCTTATTCTGAACTTTGTGTTACACGTTAGATTCAACACATTCTACTTCTCTGTTGTTTTCTAACTACACCAAAAGAAAGAATGGAGATATGAGCTTTTATTGATCTTTGTGAAAAACCTGAATTTTAACATCTGGGATACTTGTATTAGGCTTTTAAAAAAAAAACATGAATCCCAGTTCTTTATTCATGTCAAGCTCAATATTACCCATTTTTGATATCATTACGATTAAGTCCTATTAACATGTCAAACTTTTATTTATTCATAAAAGAAGCCTATAGCCTATAAATAAAGAAACTCTAAAAATCATTTAAAACATTCTATTAAAGGGGAAACACATTTTTCAAAAGCATTATGAAAAAAAGGACAGAAAACTGAATAAGAAAATGTATAATATTCATAGAAATGTCATGAAGACCATTAACATAAAGAACTTCCGCCTAAATATAGGAACTATGTTGAAAAACCATCTGACAGTGTTAAAGTTCACAAGTTGACCAGGAGGCAGGCGGGAGCACCCTCTATGGATCAAAGGCTGTAACTGCAATGCACAAAAGAAACAAACCCCATTTTTATTTGATTTAATATTAAAGCATCCAGTGAATCTGATTCACAAATTGTAAGAAGATAAAGTTAGATTGTGTTTTAACCTCCACCAGGGAGGTCGTGTTTTCTCTGGCATTAGTTTGACCTGTGTGACCAGAAACTTGGTGAAAGGATGTGTTCTGGATTACTTTCTTTAACATGATGGAATTTTTGTTGATTTTTCAGAGAATAATTCACGGACCTTGATGGAAAAAAAAAAATCAGGCGTGTTTAGTGAAGCGATACTGATAAGAAATCTAAGTAAAAATCTGGATCTAGTCAATTTAAATGTGGTTTCACAAGGGAACTGTCTGACGTTGGCAGAGTTATGCACTCTACTGAGTAGCACTATCGATTTTTATGCTGATCATCTGCCTAAAATAAACATAAATAATGCAACAAATTAAAAAAAATATATTCAAAACAAGTCTTTTACATTTTCAGTATTTCTCTGTTGTAACAGCACAATGAGTCATGTTCTTGGCGCTCATTCCAGTCGAGCGTCTGTCCATGAGATGCCACAAACAGAATTCAAAAATACAAAGTCAGACTTCCCATTTCATGTGGCTTCGGTGCTGTGATCAGTCACCGGTTGCTTCTGTCAGTCGAGGTGCCTTCACACAGAACAGGAAATGAGAGCGAGGAGCAGGCGAACAGAAACATTTACAGTGAAGCAGCAGCTTGTACGACTCCAGCTCTGTAGACACACGACTGTTACAGGGACATCTTGGAATCAGGCAAGTAGATGAATTATTACATGTGACGGGAAATTACAGGAAGTTATTTGTTGTTACACTGACCTTTAGTTATATATGACTGTGAGTTGCCAAATTTAAACATTATATTTTGTGTTCATTTAACTTTAACTCAGTTACTTTTCCCATGTTGGTGAATGTTTTATTTTCCATATTTTATCTTATTTTGCATTTCCTATGAATTTGACATGTGTCAGTTGACCCAAAAATGAAATTCAAATATTAAGATTTAATAATATGACTCCAACAAAAACACAAAATGGTATCTCTTGCATGTGATACAGCTGCTAACTTCAGCGTCCTGATGTTTTATTGTAGTGTTTGTTCTTTATATCTGTAAATGTGCTGAGAGATTCATGGGTGAAATAAAGCCCGATAAGGCAAACTGAGATTACAAGGTGACGTGGGACTGACACTGAGCTGAGGTTGGTGCAGACTTCCTGTTTTGTGGCTTAGCAGCAGTTTTCAGTCTGCTGCTGAAATGGTCTGTAAATTTAGGCTGAAGTTGCTCGGCAGCAAATAGAAGCGACTTCCTGTCACATTCCTGTGCACAGATATAAAAATCGTCACGATCAAATCTGAAACTGCATCCACCGTTACACACAAATGGATTACTGAGTCGTCCACACAGACCCACACTGAGACTGCTGCTGTGACACACATTGTTCCACAGTCAATCCACCGACTGCAAAGACACAAAACGACAACATAAAGAAGAAAGAAAAGATACAATATATCAAAGAGACACTAAATGGCTACAAAGAGATAAACCCAAAAACAACAACAACACAAACACAGAAAAAACAAGAAGTTATCTGACACTAAAACAAAGAAACACTAAATTAATACAAACAGACACAAAATGTTACAAGAATTACTATTTACAAAAAACCACAACACGAACATAGAAAAGACAAAATTATCCAAAACACAAATTAACCACAGAGAGACATGAAAGAGGAACAAAACAACAACGTAAACACAGATTAGACACAAAACTCGTTGACAACTACAACAAAGAGATATTAAACGACTACAAAGAGTCGCACAATGTCAACAAAGTACAAGGAGACACGAAACAACAACATAATCACAGAAAAGAAACAGTTATTCACTTAAACTACAACAAGTAGAGACTGAAAATGACGACAAAGAAGACAAAAAAGACACAAAAGTTCAACAGGAACACAAAACAACAAAAAGCTGTTTGGTGTGGGGGTTTATCCATTAGTGATATTTCTCTATAGATAATAACACTAACTGACATTTGTGATTGAAACCCGCTCCATCTTCCTCTACTGTCCGCAGCTCCGTGATGTTTGCACGTTGACTCCGAGGCCACACCGGAGCATGGGGCTTGTGTCGGTGCAGTATGAGTTTGAGTACACGGCGAGGAACGGCAGCCTCGTGTCCATCAAGCCTAACGAAAGCTACACCCTGGTGTCCAAGACCAACCAGCACTGGTGGCACGTCCGCAGGGATCCGGACTCCAGTCCTTTCTACGTCCCTGCACAGTACGTGGTGGAGTGTGTGACCGGCAGCGGAGCAGCAGATATGACCCTGTGCAAAGCAACACCAGTGATTCGTGTCCCGGCTCCCGATGCTTCAAGAGAGACATACCGCTTCTCTACGTTTGGTTTCTGTGACAGTTTACCAGAGGTGGAGACGCCTGAAGAAGGACTCACAGGCAGCGTTGCACCCACAGTGGATAATCTACAGAAGCAGGTCTCAGCAGGAAGCCTGTCATCGACCTCAGCTCCTCTGCAAGCCGACGGCCTGCAGCTGCTTCCAGAACCTCCTCCTCTGCCAAAGGCTGAGGACGAACCACAAGAGCTGCCAAGCCCCCCGCTGGAGGAGAGAAAGGCAAAGTGGTTTGAGGATGATGAAGACGTCTCCTTCCCCTCACCCCCTCCTTCAAACATATACGACACCATACCAGAGCTGTTCCCAGAGCTGAACTCACTCTCTGATCCTCTGGCTTCCAGTGACCTTTCAGCACCAGAGCAGCCGAGTCTGAGTCCAACTGCCCCTGATGCGCCTCTCACTGAGCAGGTGAGGATTTCATTCATCATCACTCAAGACTCTGTCACTGTTTTCATTCATAGGTGGAAATGTGTCATTGTGATGTCACAGCCAGCAGAGGGCGCTGTTTTATAACATAACACTGTAGAGGTCTGTTATTTGGTGTCCTACAGTACACACATTTAAATAAGTTGTCACCATTGAGGCTTCTTGATACTGATCAACAGAAAAGGCCATTAAACGTCAAAATATACATTTTACAAATTCATTTAACTAAGTTACAAACATTAAATAGACGTAGAAATCATCCACATGTATTTTATATGATACACCCGAGCTATCATTGTAGTATAATGTCACATGATCAGTAACATGGGGATTACTGGTGTGTAGTTGAGAGATCTCAGCTGATCGTAGTATAAATACACCTGTAAACGCTTTTATTCTATTATTATTATCAATAGTAGTAGTTGTAGTTTTTTTTTTATCATGTAGCTGAGCATAACAAAGCTGATTTTAACTTGTTTAAGTTCCTGAATACATTGACGTATGTGTTTATTTCATTTAATCCTTTATAAGATGTAAATGTATACACTAATTACAGGTTTTCTGTCTAAAAGTAGTACTCACAGTACCTCCTCGTGGTACTTAAGTTCAGTACTAGAGTACATGCACTTGAGTTTTTGGAGAGATGATGAAACCCTGGTGTTAAATGGGCTGTTTGTTGAATAAAAAAAACACCGAGCAGAACAGGGTCTTTGTCCTGGAAAGACGAGCCTGCAGGGCAGAGGAGCAACAGGAGCTCACGCTGGCTCTGATTCATGGAGGTAACAGAGAGTTGGCTTCATGTTGCCCCAAAAGAGTCCTGAGACAAAGCTGCAGAAAACGATCTGCAACACAGAAAACTCCCTCTAAAGATCATGTTCAAGCTTAAACCGCTCTTTACTTAAAACCAGTTTTTAAAAATCTTGATATAAAAGATAGAGCTTGGGTTTCTGCAATGCTGTTTAAATACCTTCAGTATATTAGTGTATGAGTCTGTTTATAATCCATAGGAAAATGTTTACTGATGTTATAAACCGAGTGAGAAGTGGAAACAACTAGTGGAGTCGCCCTCTGCTGGCCATTCGAGAGAATACAGGTGTCAGACACTTCCACATTGGCTTCACTTTCCTGACACAGAGTCTACGTCCACTTTTATATACAGACACACATTTAATAATACCTGAGTGGTTGGGTTCTTGGTATCTGTGTCCGCAAAATAATATAAGGATAAAAAAGACCCGTCCTACATATGTAATTATATTTCAGATTTTATATTTTAAGCATTTTAATCATGTAAAAAAATAAGGGTTTTGAAATATTCCATATATAAAAAGGCTTTAATTATCTTGTGATTCATTTGATTTACTTATCAGATTTTTATTTAATGAATTATTGTTTTTATCATCATAATTCACAACATGTAAACAGTAGCTGAATCTTGTGGCTGTTGAATCTCATGTTGATTCTGAAACCTTTCCCAGTGAAATACCTCAGTGGTCGGGTTCACAGTGTCTGTGCCAGCTCATCAGCATATGAATGGTCCCCTGTCCCCCTCACTGTCCTCTCAATGGGCGAGGAGAGGTGCTGGTTTTCAACACCAGTAGAAAAAGTGAAAGTTTCTGCTGCTGTGGACTCGTTTCCCATCTGGTGCGTCAAAAAGCCAGCTCAGGTTTTAGGGTTGAACGCGTCGCTTCTTCGGAGGCTGAACTCGGTGAAGGAGGAGCTGCAGGTTCATCACCAGGCTCAGAGGGAAGCTGAGCTCAGTCAGAACAGGTTCTAGGAACAGGTTGTGTCGCCTCAGGCTGCGGAGAGGAAGGAGTTAACGAGCAGGGAGGGCGGCCACTCCCAAACCTCCAGCTGGCTCTACCTGGTTTCCCCCAGCACCGGTGTCGATCCTGGGAATCATGATCCACCGCAGCGCAGGGGAACCATGAAACCCGCCAAATGAAAACCTCCCGTGACCTCCTGTTCCTGCTGGATGTGGTTTGTTGAGCCCAAAACGACAGAAAGCTCCGGTTCCCGGTGAGTTCGGAGACAGTTGGTGTCTTTGCACCTGTTGCAGGAGGGAGCGCGTCAGCCATGCGTCAGGGAGAGTTGGATGAGATTTCTGTTCACTTTTAAACTTTGGATAGTTCTCCTGGTGTGTGTCGGCTGATTGTGTGTGTGTGTGTGTGCGCGTCATATTAATGTAATTCAAAGTTTGCTGCTTCGCTTGTTCTTAGAATAATTAGTTGAAATCACATGAGTTTCTGCATTTGCTGCTTGAAACCTGTGTTTGTGACCTCAGACGTGCCAGGACCCCTCAAGTGCTGTAATTCTTAGCCCACAATGGAGGGCCATCTCCATGGTGATGTGAGGAGGAGGAGGGAGAGGGCTTTGTGGTGGGGGTCCTGGCCTGGCTCCCAGCATGCATTGCTGTGGAGCCTCCAGTGCCCCCTTCCCTGCCATGACAGCTGACGTATGAGTTCACATGTAATGTGCGGGACGTGTAATTAGCCCAAATGTGGGTCGGGTCATATCAAGGGGCCATGTTGGCTGCTCTGTGAGTCCCCGAGGGGAGATTAGTGGATGACAGATCCAGGTGGGATTAATAATCCAGTGTTTGTTCAATTATAACTGTACAATTTAAGGGTTTTTGGTGGATTATCCTCACTCTTGCTGAGGGTTAAGGTCAGAGAATGATGCGCCTCATTAAGACCTAATGTGACGAATAATATTTCATTGATTCAGTTGACATAAAGGTAAAAATAAGTACATCTTTAAGTCTGTTCCTTCCTGTTGTTTAGCTTATTATGTCGTCTCTCTCGTAGCTGTTGTGCGGCACCAGTGTGTCACAGCTCTCTTTGAAGAACTCATGATGGATATTGATTTATTTTTATCACTTGTCGTCAAGATAATTGATGAGAGGGGTCCAACGTCCCATTGATCTTTGGCAAGTACTAAGAAACTTTGCCTTTTGTCCTCTTGTAGACATCAGAGTCCTGACGGTGATGATTCTGCGTTTCTACCTGAACACTTGATCCCTTTTCTGTCTTGAAATCATTTCCGAGCTCAGCCGGAGGAACGGCAGCTTCCACCGTGAGCTCCTCCACGACGACAGAGTGGTAATTATTACTGCTCTGTAGAGCTGAAAAAAAAATCAAATGCCAGCAAACTGCTCCAACAGGTAGTGTGAGTGTCTGTTCTCTGTGCATGCCTACCTGACAGAATATGTGTACGTCGAGAACAGGTGCACGGAGCCTCCGCTTCCTGGTTGTTCCTGTCAGGCCCTTTAACTTTCAGTGTTGTAGTCGGATTCATACAATTCCTTGGAAACAGTGATGTGTTTATTCAACCTGAAAGATTGAGTCAGTACATTTTGTCTCAGTGTCAGTTTTACAAGTGTTTGTTTATTTACCTCCACCAAAGAGGTTGTGTTTTAACACCTGTCTATTTGTTGGTTGGTTGGTTTGTTACCATGAAACTTGGAAGGATTCGGTATGAGGGTCACTTTCTTTAACAAAGTTTGATCGGGCATTTTAAACTCATGGATCTGGATGATCAGACACATTTAGGGAACCTGTGAATGTGTGAAACTCTGTGCACTTCATTGAATTTATCGTTGGGCCCTGGCGGAGGTGTGTGCTCCACTGAGTGACATCCTGGTTCGAACTGTATGTTCTTAATGCATCTCACACAAGATGTAACTGTGATCGAGGGTTCGACAAGCCCGGCCCCAGTTTGTACTTCTCATATACGACCTTTACAGTCACGTCACAGAGACTGCAGCTGCTGAGTTAACACCTATTTACCTGCAATATCATCATTATGAAGATATGCCATGAAATTTTGTGGACCTGAGAACTCTCAACTTTCATGTGGATCTGGATCAGGGGGCGGATCCAGGATTCGTGAGATTTTCCTCATGAATCATTTCCCTTGATTTCTCAGACAATAATTAATGGATCCTGATGAATAAAATCATGCACATTAATGGGACTAATATTTGTTGCTGACCCAAATAAAAATCAGCATCTAGTGAATTAAAATGAAGTTTTCACAAAATATTTGTGGACAATACATCACAGTAGCAAGACAAGTCTTTGAGGAGTAAAATCTTCCTGTATTAAATGTTTTCATATTTCTCACAAAGTTTGCTCTGTAACTGGAATGGAACAGTCATACATGAGAGGTCAAACTGGGGCCAACGCAGAGGTTTGAGTTTCTGAAATCGTTTCTATCAATATGATTATTGGGTTGAGCTCCGTGAAGCAGCGCTCACTGTCATCCTGAGCAATGAGGCGAGAGAAAGCAGAAATCTTGAGTCATAGGAGCAGGAATGTCTTTTGTGTCATGACTATTCGTAATATGTTTTTTGTTGAGTTCAAATGAGACGCTTGATTATAGTGATCCTGACATTCAGAACATCCTACCGTCAGCACAGTGCGGAGCTGAAGGTTCCCACAAGGGCAGTCCCAAAGTGTAAGATAAGATAAGATAAAATAATCCTTTATTAGTCCCACAATGGGGACATTTGCCTAAGTCCAAAATAGACATCAGTAAAGTAATAAGTCAATATACATACTTATATATAAACTATAAATGGAATAAAAACTAGTGTAAACAGTGTAAACAGAATATATAAAGTGTGAGAACAGATACAGGGAAGTGGATCTGCAGTTTGTTTGCATGCTCTGTGTTGATATTTGCACCTGAAACTAAGTGTCAAATCTTTTCAGAGGTGAGAGGTTTCCATTTCGATCGGCTGGTTTCCAGTTTCCTCCGAGACGATTAAAGAGTTCCCCTCCTACACAGAAAAGCATTTCACCTACAAAATAAGAGTGGGAAGAAAGTTGCAGATTCAGAGTGTGGTTCGTGCAGACCTGGCCTGAAGCGCTAAAGATGAGGATCATGATAGTCAGATGGATTCTGCATTGAGTATTTGAGGAGTTATCCTGGATTCTGGGCCACGGAGAGTGTGATGTAAGAGGGGGCGGAGCCACATCCATTCAATAGCTGGACTGTGTGCTTTGTGGCGTGATTTGGGCCCCAATTTGGAGCTCCATTGTCTGATTGGATGAGTGCTAATGTGGTTAAGTAATCAGGCAGATTGCTGCTTCATGCATTGCTGAGGCCAGAGAGTGGCCTGCTCCGCTCTGCAGGATTTTCTTTACAGATCATGCTTGAAAACGTTAAATGCAGTTGTACTTAATAGTTAGAAGAAGAAGCCAAATACAGTTTCTCCTCGCAGACTAAACTTTTCCGTGACATGTGACGTTGTCCTTCACCCGAATCGTAGACCCGCATATCGCTGAGATTTGAAACATCAGTATTGTCAAGGTTGTTTTCAAAGACACATTTGAATAACAAATGATCTCCTGTCTTCTGTTAATGGGGAAAAAATGCAAAATGTTTCCACTGCAGCCATTGTTCTACAAACTGTAACGCATTGAAATAGTATGAACTAGGTCTAAAGGACATTTAGCTTGGTCTCAATCATGTTGATACAGACTGTGTCATACTGTAATAAAACTACAAACTAGACCAACGTGGAGCTGATGGTGGAACCTACATCACCCGATCAGAATTGGTCGCGCTACACTTTATTGTCTGAGGCAAAAACTATGGAAATCTACTGTTGTTTGTAGTTTGAGAGATAAAGTAGAGTTTCGAGAGTTATTCTGTACTCAGCTACTTCTCTTTTTCTTCAGTTATGGAAAAGTGAAGATATTCTTTCATATCAGTTGTGTTTGACATCGGTCTTAAGTTGCATTCGTTATGGTGTTAAAACGTTTTAAATTGAGCTTCTGCAGAAACCCTGATACTGGAAAATACAGAGGGATTGACAAGCGTACCTGTTTCTAATGATGAAACGTTTACCGGTATCATGGTGCACCATCAACCAAAGTTAGCCAGTCTCCAAGACAACATAGATTCGCTATGTGCAGTAAAAACATGCTAGAAGCAGCATTAGTCAGCGACAACAGGGGAGATGCTGGTGCTCCGGCCATTAGAGCTGCTAGCATCTGCTGTCTGCAAACAAACGCTGATACTTTGTCCTGACGGGTCGACGTCTGCACTTAACGTCACAAGTCACCAACCCGTCTCCTCCGCTTCTCCTCCGCTCAGAGAGAAACTCGACTGTGAATGATGTAAACTTCAGGATAGACTCTCCCATTGAGCTGAAATGAAACAAGAAGCATTCACTATTATCGTGATATTCTGAAATGACTTGTACAAATCAGCTGGTTTTGTACCAGGAAAAACAATATGCACAACTTTGCCCATTTGATTTACTTATTTCAGGTTGTGTTCATTCAAACCTGCATTAGAGGAAGTTTTCACTTCACAAAGCTATTTAATTAACTTAAACTTCTTCTTTTTAATGTTAATTTTAGTTTGTTTATCAGTACTGTTGGAACACTGTCAGGACATAATAACACCGTGATAATATGGTCACCATGATCGTGATATTACTTTTTCGCAGCGTTTCATCTTTAGCTGTAAAAGTGATAAGTTGTCCCAGTTAGCCACCGGCCCCTCGAGATCAACCCCAACCTAGAAACCTCGACCCGATCAGCCACATGATGCTGCGTCCGCTGTCTGCAGACGGGCTAATATTGTCTCCTGTTGAGGGAAGTGTTGATTGAACAATTAAACTTCCTGTTTCAGGGCAAACGCGACGTCTTGTCAAAAGCACCTCTCCCATTTCATCTTGAAAAATTATCGCTTCCCCTTTTTTGCCTGAATCAATGGACCAGTGACTTACCAGAAGATTACCAGTGACTTACCAGAAGATTACCAGTGACTTACCAGAAGAATACGGTGCATGATGTTAGAGAAGCTGCTGCACACGAGGAGAAGACCTTTTCAAAAGCTTTCCTGCTCTGTGACATGTTTTGTTTTGTTATTCAAACTAAAAGTCAGGCGCTGTGTAAAAGATGTGTTTCAGTTGCTGTCATTTCCTTTTTGATCATATGGGCAGGAAGTAGGTGGATGTGACCTGTGAGAAGTTTATGTTTCTCCATTTATCTAGACCTCCTCTCTGTCTTGTTTTCATTGTTTCTGTCCACACACACACACACACACACACACACACACACACACACAGACAGTTACCCTCTAGCCCTCCATCCTGTGTGAGGCTGTTCATGCGTAGGCACACACACACACAGAGACACACACCCCTCACCCAGTCCCTTCCTGCTGCTATTGTAACACAGTTCTCTTTTCTGTCTGCACTGCAACTGTCACAGCTGCAGCCAGGGGAGGATGTGTGTTTGAGGGTGTGCCTCGCGTCTCTCTCCCATCACAAGCTGGTGTAGCGTGGTCGCAGGCTCGAGTCGGGTTGAGTTCCTTGTTTTGCACATTTG
Organism: Hippoglossus hippoglossus; assembly: GCF_009819705.1. NCBI lineage: Eukaryota > Metazoa > Chordata > Actinopteri > Pleuronectiformes > Pleuronectidae > Hippoglossus > Hippoglossus hippoglossus. The sequence goes on along the minus strand of NC_047169.1, from coordinate 4,773,469 downwards.
GACGAATGGCTCCTTTTCAGTAGAGCCATACAAACATGGTGGACATGTACTCCAGGGTTTGGTCGAGTCACCGGGCCAAGCCGGGCCTGACCCTGCCGGTGGGTCCTCAGGTATGTGGCGACGCCGGCATCAAGGCAGCGTTTATTTCTACAGAGTAAAGTTTCACGCTGTGTGGTCGGAGTATTTTCTGTTGTGTTGATGACAATCTCGCTTCCTGCTTTTGCCTAAACAGTCACATCTGCACTTGTTCCTAGAGCAGCGACAGCGCTGGCAGCTGTTGTTCAGACGATGTTCTTTTACCTTTTTTTTGTTTTAGTATTAAAGAACCATATTTTTGGGGGTTAAGGTCTGAATTTGAAAGATTTGTTTGTCGACAGCGAGAACTTCCGTCACTAACTGTGGATACGAGCGAGTCTTTAGATCCAAATAAGCTTTTTGAAATGCTTTTCATCCAGAAACCAGCAGAATGTCCTTTTGATTCCAGCCGTGTTTTATGTTATTGTGGCTTTCGGGCAGAAAACTGATATTTTTCACCTTTTCACTGCAGAGAAACTAAACATGATACAAATATTCAGTTCCCACAACATTACTCTAGAAATACTATACATGTACCTTCTGCATTTACAACCATAACTAAAAACAATTATCAGGAAAATGTACTAAACATATCAAAAGTGAAAGTACTCTTGTATAGAACCTTGTGACCGATTATTATTCTAAATCACAGTATTAGGTTGTTACTGATGCATCAGCATGTTAGCAGCACTTTATCTACAGCCATATATGGCATGTCACTGGTTTCTAGCCAAGGGTTCAGGCCCCTTACACAGTCATTTGTTGCTCAGATCTGTAAGGGATCTAAGGGATCACAAGCCAAAAAGGCTGAAAACTGGGTTCATCTCAAATCTTATAAGTTAATAATATATGTTTTTATGTAAAGTTTTGAAAATGAACTTGTAAGTTCAGCTGTCAGATAAATGTAGTTTAATAAAAGATACAAAATGTTCTCCTGAAAAGCATTGGAGTAAAATAAAGTACCATTAAAAAGGTTCCTCAAATACTACAAACAGTTTGAGTCATGCAGTTGGACTGACTCAAATTGAAAGTTACTCTAGTACTAGTAGTAATATTTCCTTGAAAGGGATGCCTATCTATATCACAGTGTTTATTGATATGTATCTGCTTGTTCATGAATACAGTGCGCCTGGTTTTCCTTTCATTGCCTGTGGTTGGTTTTAAAGGTTTGTTCCAGAGGACGGGGACATTCCAGCGTCGCTGGGTCAGAGATCAATGAAGCCGCTCTTTCATTTCCTCTCTGTGTTTCTGTGCAGCGTCGTTTGGAATCAATCTGTTTCGGGGTCAGTTGTCTGGTTATCTATATTGATTGGCTCAGGGTTAGATTGAGATCAATACTGAAGCAAAGTGATAACCGTGAATAGATCAAAATCACACCACTGATAATGAAGAAATGCTCTCCTCGCTTTTAAGTTTTATTCTACTTTTATCTTCATCTCGGCCGAGTAAGAAGTATTCAGATCATTCACTTATTGTAAGTCGCTTTGGATAAAAGCGTCAGCTAAATGAAATGTAATGTAATACTCAAGTAAAGAGCTGCACAAAACAATGTTGAATTTCTTCTATAACAAGTACAATTCCTGTATTTACATGACATGGGGCCTATTGCCCTATGAAGACATTTCAATATATAACACATTGTCCAACAAGTGACAAATCTGCAAGAATAATGTCTTCTACCAGTTTAATGGATCTAAAATGCTCCAGAAAAGAAGCCTGAGACAAGAAGGAACAAGGCAGAGCGGCAGACTAGACTTTTTTCTAAGGAAGCATGACTCAAAGGTTTTTCTTCGGAAATTACTTTGTCAGATATTGCTTTGTTTACCAGGAAAGACAACTTCCAGAGCTCAGTTGAATTTACCTGCGTGTGAGAAAACAGATTTCTGCAGGGAAAACAATATAATTTGTCACATGATTTGCAAAGTAAGAAGTAACTTCAACTCTTGTGCGGTAACAAGTACAATGTAGAACTATGATGCATAAAAGCTGCACTTAAGTAAAGAACACTAGACTGGTTTTAGTGTCAGTCCACTACTGACCTGTTTCTTCCTTATCGCTCTGTGCATTGATCACAGTGATGAACACGCAGCACAGACAGTCTCAGGTAAATAGCTGCGAGACCAGAGGCAGCCGCTGTACCGTCATGACTCTGAAGGAGAGAAGAGCAGAAAGATGACTAAGTTTTATTCTTTTTATTCCGAAAGTGGAACGATGACTGAGTTTTGGTTCGTTTTAGTTTGGTCCCGGGGTCATTCCAAGTGTAACTGTGACTCTCAGTCACACTGAGTCATTGCATCACAGTTTCAGGAGAGCTGCTGGGGACAGTGTCGGCCTTTCATCACACTCTGGTTCACTCTCACACTCTTTAAACAAACTAGTTGTCATCTTCGGACTTTATTTGCATGTAGGGCCGGGTCATGCGTCCAGAAATTATATCAAGATAAAAATGTCCATATCAGCAAAAAAAATATCGATAAACATTGGGGTTTTGTTGTATTTCTATTGACTAAAATCATATTACAGTAGTTGTTATCGTTTTGTCGCCCAGCGAGTCGAAGCTTGTGGAGCTCTGGAGGTTTACAAGCTTCTGAAACCTAAATCGTAGTTCGTATTATATCATTGAGAAACTGAAATATTCCCTGATCGCTCTGGTGAATTTAACCAGTTTCTCTTGTGTTCTCTGAGGTTTGCTGGTTAATCAAAACACACCACTGATCAGCACATGTAAATGTGGGAGGACTCATCAGTACAGACAAACTCTGACATTGCTTCCACACAAGAGAATTTAAGTTTTGTGTGTGCAGGAGAAATGAAGCGAGAATGACGCAACGATTACTACAACCATTGTGTGGAGAAACGGTTGTGTGGTTTGTGTATTTTTTTTTAGCTGTATGCTACTTCCTGAGGCCGGGGTGAAAGACGCGGAAGGCTGATTTGTAAAGAGCTATAGTGTGAGCAGTGAGCTGAAGCCGGCTTCTTCAGATACTTAGACACAGCTCGTGAAATCGTGGTTTACCAGTTCTTCAAGGTTTGTTCTAATGTGCGAGAAACTGTTTTTTTTACTGTGATCAGATCAGATTGGGGTCTAGTGCCCCCCGGCCCTGGGCCCTGGATTCACCCCTGGCTGTAGTCCTTGTTTTCTAGAACCAGCTGTGGATGTATTTGAGTTTCTAAATCTTCATATTTCTTTCCATAGGTGGAGAATGAAAACCTCCGGTCAGCCGTCTACGTCAACGTAGCACAGCTTCGCCAGAGCATCTCTGAGTCTCCCCCCTCGGCTCCCTCGTCCTACTCTCCTTCCTACCTTGACCCAGAGGGGTGGGAGGTGCATGTTGACCAGGAGAGTGGACAGGAGTACTACTACCACCCATCCACGGGGCAAACCACCTGGGACAATCCCTTTCTAGACTCCCCCACGGACCCCGAGCGTCTCCCTGCCGAGGAGCCTTGCTCCCCCTCGCCTCCTCAGTCACCTGCCCGCTCTCTGTCCACCTCCTCCCCCCCTGCGTGGACCTCAGACTGGGAGCAGTTGGTGGATGAGACCAGTGGTCGCCCCTACTTCTACAACGCGATGTCCGGGGAGACGTCCTGGGAGCCTCCGGAGCTGCTGAGCCCGTATCCGCCGCTGATGGAGCCGATGAGCGTGCACAGGTTTCACGAGGCGGGGCCGGTAAGGACGGGCTGGCTGCTCCACTTAGCCTCTCTCCGTCTCCTGTTTTAGCTTCACCCAGGGGAAAGCTGCAAATACAGTCTGCTTTTAATAAAATTAAATCTCCTGCACCCACATCGCAGACAGGACTCATTTTCATCAGGATAGCGAACAGCTCCCGTGTGCTAGTAGTCTCCAGTATTACTTTAAAAGAACGGAAATATCTGTCCTCATTTTGAAGTAATTCAAAAGACGAGAGGATTTCAGGGGCTGTTGAGAAAAGTAAAAATGTTCCACTGCACATCCTAATATTTCATTATTCCAATGATTTCTCACATTTTCTTCTCTGACCCCTTTTCTCCTCCTTGATGACGTGTTTCGAGCTTGAGCTACTTTGAGGCCATGAAGAAAATACTGTGACTTATATATCAATGTCATGGAAAAGTCCTTGAGCTCTGCATCAGGGCCACAGGAGGAAATTATTCAGCCGACATTATTCAACACAAAGACTGAAGTGGGACAAAGATCAGTGTGTCTGTATCTCTTCAGTTCTGCGGTTACACCCAGTCTGAAGGTCACGACTCCCCAGGGATGATTAAACAAATAATTCAATCAGATTTGTGGGAATTAGCTTTTCGATTCCCACGAGAGATTTGATTTCATTAAAAAAAATCTTGTTAATTGGTGAGCTTTTGATGTTCCGTTGAGTACAATCGTTCATATTTCATCGTACAAGAGTGGTGTGCAATTCTTCATCTCACTCTCAATTATCAAGACAGAAAAGATCAAGATAAAAAACCTGTGAGTTTTCCATCTTACAAGAAAGGTGTGAACGGTGTCACAAGAGAAAAACAAACCATAAAACCAATGAGCTGATGTAGTTTTTGACTTTCCTTTCACGTGTGTGTGTTTTAATTATCGTTATTGTCGTGTTTGCGTCCCGCAGCCTCCTCTGCCTGCGGAGGACTACCCCCCGGAGGATTACCCATCAGCTGCTGAACAAACAGAGGTCTACGAGGAGCTCCTTGCCGCGGGACCTCCCACCCTCCCTAAAGAGTACACCCTCAGCCACGTGAGCCGGACCATCATCCCCAGGGCCAACCTGGACCGCAGCACCTCGAGTGGCTGGAACCTCAACGTGGATCCCACTGGGACCTGGGTGTTCACCAGTGACCTGTCTCCAGATCAGGTGTGTCCGAGTGTTGGATAACATGAATGAGTTCCTGTAGGTTTTTCTAAATTAAAAGGATGACGTTGAAATACTAACAAATGTTGACCTAAGTATCTTTATGTTCTGAGCTATAGTTGATTTCCGTCATTTTCATTTCAAGGCAGTAAAATACTTTTCTTTCTTTGAAAACATTAGTGAACATAACTGAACCATTTCTAACTAAGAAACATATGTTATGCAACAGTGGATCAAGTCTGTGGACGAGCGAGGGCAGACGTACTACTACCTGAGAGACGGCTCCAGGTCCCAGTGGAACCTGCCTGAGGTAAAGATCGTCTGCAGAAAACAGTCAGAGCTGGAATTTTAATACAATTTTAATTTGATATACTTTCTTTTTTGCTGGATTCACGGTTTTTAGCCTCGAGGCCAATGAAAAACACTTTGTTCATAATGTAAAGTAGATTAAACTTGGCAAACTTAGGCAAGTATACATACATTTATCAAACAGTTTTAATTTAATTTATTTGGTTTGAATAAAATGTTTTGTTTGTGTTCATTCAAATATTTATATTTTATACATATCTCTACTGTTGTATTTTTGGAGAATATTATTTGGAAAAATGGGTGTTTCTTTACCCTTGTCTGGTTAAAAGTAAATCTTTAAGTTTTGAATTGTTTGTATTTGAACTAAACTAACAGAGTTCTGGTCCCTCCAGGCCCCTGTAGCTCCTGGTCACCCTCGGGTGGAGAACGGCGTCGAGGTGGAAAACGTGTCGGTCATTAAAAACTGGAGACACACCATGGGACCTGCTCAGCTCAGCTCAGCTCAGGAAGAAGTGGTACATTAACACACACACACACACACACTTTCAAACCTGCATGTACCTGCACAGGCTGCATCACACATCCAGGGTGTGTCAGCCGGCTTACGCACTAAGTACTGAGGGAGAGTCTCTGTTTATCCAGCGATGCTCCGAGGTTTTTAACCCTTATTTAGCAAGTCAAATCAAGTGTGGTCTGCTCCTATTTACAGTGTGAGCTCCAGGACAGAGTGGGGAGGGAGGAGCGGCTGCATGTGTACACAAACACCTGAGAGTAGCTGGATACAAACAAGGGCTTGTTCCTATTTTAGCAACACACCAGTGACAGCCTGGGGCTCGATTCCTCACACAAGGACACAGCAGTGGTAGAATTTAAGGTCACGGCTGCTGTTTATTTCCCTGCACAGCTTTAAAAGAAATATGTTCCGATCCCTTCATATTGTGTGCAGCTGTGTCTTTAATCTTGAATTTAGCGGAAGCCTCCACTCTTCTGGGAGCGTTTTCCACCAGAGCTGCAGGGACTTGTTCCCATTCAGCCACGAGAGCATTAGTGAGGAGGAATAATGATGCCGCGCAATTAGGTCTGCCTCAGTTGGCCGTTAAACTGGATGTGGTTGTGGTCAGAACTTGTTCACACCTAACGTGCAAATAACTGCTAACACTAAACTGCTGCCCCCATAGACTGTATATAAAGATGGAGAGCGCGTCTCCACTTCCTCCCAGGATGTGATGAAAACAAATTAACAAAGAAAATTAGTTTGATGTGTGGTTTGACTTTTTAGCTTGACCCATGTCCCATCCACTAACATGGAGGAGGCATTACATTTTTTACCCACACTGCAGCCAGCCACAAGGGGGCGATAACGACGATTTGGCTTCACTTTTTGGGAGCTGTCACGTCGTACAAGCTACGAATAACAATCGCAGACAAAATATATGCGTAATGTACAAATATACATTTTTATCTTCATTCAGACACTGAAAACACTACATAGAATTAAATATATATTTAATTATACATAAAAAAGGTCTACATTACTCTAATTTGATGTTTTCTTGGACATCTTCAGCTACTTTTCCCTCAAAGGAACATACATCCTATTTGGAATAACTTTTAACACATCTCCTTTATCATCGCTATATCGTTTTCAATGTTCTGGTCTGATTTTCTTTATGAATCTGTCACTGTTCTCTCTCTCTCTCTCTCTCTCTCTCTCTCTCTCTCTCTCTTGTTCAGAGATTCGTGCCGACTCACAGGAGGAACACGTCCGACTACAGCAGCGACAGCTCCAGTACAGGGAACTCTCCAGAGACGCAGCATAACGTGAGTGCCGCCCGTGTCCCACCAGTCTGACCCAGTCTGCTGACACTCATTCTGCTCTAGATGAACCAGATGGAAAAATAACAGTGTTGTGTATATCTCTCCTCTTAAGGCTTTTGGGTTTAGACCCTGGAGAAGCCCTTATTATCTGACCTCCAGGTGGCTGCGCTATAACGTGGGTGGTTAGTTTGAGTGTTCACCTGAGTCTGATCCATAGATAACACTGTCTATCTATGACCAGGCAAAAGGCGACTGTACATCACCCAGGCAGCTTTTGTTGTACTCGTGTCTCATTTCCTGTGTCAAATACATTTAAATCACCGTGTCTTCCATATAATGATGAACTTCCCCTGCTGGGATTGTGCTGTTTCTCCTTTTTACTTTGAAAGTCCCTCTGTGTTTTCTTGCTGAGCAGCAGCGGATGGAAAATATTCAAATTCGGGTTATTTTATTCAAAAAATACTGTAACATTGGAGAATGCTCACTTGATTTGTGAAATGCAAAACCGTCAGAGGCATAGTTTCAGATCCATTTCTGAATGCAGAAGAAAGAGTTTTTTTCTCCTTGTGACTTAAGGAAGAGTGCAAGCTTGTGTTTTATGAGTTTTGAATTCTTAACTCTTGATCCAGTCACAGTCGGATCTCCACAGCTTTGATGGACAAAAGTAATTTCATACAGTAGTTTATTTTGAGTCAGTCCCGCTCACTGTGTCCTGCTGTAGGAAACAATCAATAAAGTACCAGAGGAACTCTAACCAGGAAGTAGGAACCTTTGCAGGAACGTTTCCATCACATCACCAGGATCTAATTTAAGTTCTGGGGAATTTTTTTTACCGCAAATAAGCACCTGCTCATGGGAAGTGTACTTTCTGAAAGTAAGAGCGTATGTGAGGTGAGGCTTGCAGCGCTAAATATACCTGACTAGTTTATTTCAGCCTCCGTTTAAAAAAACAACCTGTAGATGCGAATATAGATTTATTAAATATATATATATATTCTTTGCTTAGATACTGTGCTGAACATTTACTCCTGTTTGAATTCATGTAAAAACTGCAGTACACAGCTGTGTGTGAAGTTCTAAAAGTGAAACTAAATGTTTTTTTATAAACATGAGTAAACAAGAAGTATCGAGAGATAAACAAACAGATGGGTAGTTAGATAGTTTGGGTGTTTTCATGAGATTTGTTGATGATAATGGAATAACATTAGGTTTATATTTTAAGCCTTATACTTTAAACATGAATTGACAAGACTACACTTATTTTTTATCATAATTCTCCAAATGTGCCTCTTGATGAGAATGACATTGAACACAATCTGTCTGCATTGTCTTTATTTGATGAAGCTTTGTTTGTCCCTCATTCAGCATCAGCATGTAATTTGTGTTTACGTTTAAGCCGAATAATTACGTATAATCCAGAAGGTTTTTTTAAATGTTGTTTTTATTTCACATTTTCAGGTGCAGAACTTAGAAAAAGCCGGAATTCTCAACAAAACAAAAGTGTCTGAGAACGGCAAGAAAGTCAGGTAAATGAAAAAAACTCTCTTTGTGAGATTATGACGTTCTCACGTTTCAGCTTTTGAGTTTGACTGTGTTTGGAGTCATGTGTCATTTGCCCCCCGCCCCCCCAAGAGCTCCCCATGGCTTTGTTCTGAGTTGCTCATGCGTCTTTTCCCCTTTTACAGGAAAAACTGGGGCCAGACGTGGACGGTTCTCCACGGAGGAGTGCTGACGTTCCACAAAGACCCAAAGTCTGCAGTGACGGGGGCCTCGGTACGATATTAATAAGAAACTCTGACATCTGAATGTTCCTGCTCATGTTACGTTCAGAATGAGTCACTGACGCTTTATTTTGAAGTTTCAATACATTTTATTTACAAGTCATGTTTCAAACCTGAGAGAGTAAAGGAAACGATAAGCGGCAGCATGATGCAGGTTGTTTGTGGCACCTCTGTGAGGAGTGACTTAGCAGACAACCCTCAGGTCGTCAGCTGACACTGACGGTCGTGGCTTTTGTTCTGAGCGCAGCTTGTTTCTTGGAATGCAGTGCCGTCGGTTTCTGGTGAGCAGCTGTGTTCTTTCCCTCCGTGCAGAGCAAGACCAATCAGATTGTCCCGGAGGTCACGGTGGACCTGCGAGGAGCCACGATTGGCTGGGCCTCCAAGGACAAATCCAGCAAAAAGAATGTTTTAGAGGTGTGTTCGTTTGTTGACGCAGACCATAATGCAATGTGCGGCATTTGATTGTGTGTTTTTCATCGAGGGGAAGTAACACACGTCTATTTTTAGCATTGTTATTGAATGTTCCCCCAGAAAACATGATATTAACTTGATCCTACTGTGGTTAACAAGTCCAATCATCAGTTTTCTTAAAGAGGGTGAAAATACATTTCTAAAATACATTATACTATTTAATATGTGTCATTAAATACTCATTACTAAATAAGAACATGAAAAGTAAGTGTTTACCAACCACTTCTAATGTGCTGTAGTGTTTCTGTGAAGCAACAACACAACACAAAGTGCTGCTTAGGCTGATGGAAGTGCCATTCATTTAAATTATCTTTGGTCATAAATGAGAAGTTATGGAATCACCACAGAGCTGTGACACTTGATATTGATAATAATCTAAATAGAATATACAGAAATTATAACTAAACAAAGTTAACCAAGCAGTACTAATGTTAATATAAAGAAGTGTGTTCACATTGGTTCCCTTTACTCAGAGGCTGATTTATTTAGTATTCAGAGCTGTTAAGATACGAAACATGTGACAAACTGTCCATTTAATATGTGATTTTATCTGTTTCAGTTAAAAGGTAAGAACGGTGTGGAGTTTCTGGTACAGTACGACACAGAGAGCATCATCAACGACTGGCACAAAGTCTTAATGGACACCATACGACAACTGGTAAGTACTTCAAATGTCCAATGATCAATAAGTGAAAATGATCAGGGACATTGTTACATGGACAGAGATATTCTGACTATTGTCCTCGTTCTGAATAAGACATTATTTTGATTATAGTGTCTACATGAGTTGCTAATGAGTTATTCCATTCATATTCCCGTGCTTCTTATTCAGACTATTGTCTTAATGGGGACAAAAGAAAGCAGCCAGTCAAGTCACTTCCTGTTCTGTTAACATGTCAGAATACAAATGAATAAGATTGATAAGCTGTGTGGTTGTAGGTTACCCTCAGGCACGCGCCCTATTTGTGTGTGTGTGTGTGTGTCTGTCGCGGTCTGTGGTGTGTTTTTGTGCAGCAGCACTGGATTAAATCCTGTTCATGTCAGGTTTAATTGAGATGTTTGTTAAATAGAGATCTCTCTGTATGTGTGTGTTCATCAGGAGTACCAGGACCATCACTCAGAGGAGGAGGACGAGAATTTATACGAGAAGATCACAGAGCGAGATGACAAGTCTAGCAGCGCTGGGTTAGACAAGCGAAGATGTAAGAGGAGCAAACTCCTTCACTGTGGAAACAAACTTTGTCTGAATTAATTGTGGAATGATTGACGTAATCATTGTGACCTAATTAGATCCACTACATTAGTTATAGATATTTATAGCCAAAGCTACAACCAGTTTAAATGTGTCATATTTCTGTCTTCAGCCTCGAAGCCGAGTGTCACGCACTCATCCAGCTCTGCAGGAGAGTCCGATCAGAAGAGGGTTCGAACCAAGCTGATGAAGTTCCTCTTGAAACGTCCAACGCTGCAATCTGTCAAGGAGAAGGGATACATCCGAGGTACTGTGGTTCTCTGTGGGTCTTTATATTCCAATAGAAGCTCATGGAAACAGGTACAAAGAGAAAGAGAAATTTAAGGAATTAAAAGTGTATTCAGAATCTAATCAATCCAACAAAAACTGGAATAATAAAAACAGTAATAAAACAATGTGCTAAACTTTGCATGGAACCAATAGACAGTAATAATGTTTCTTCAGTTAAATTCTCACTTTTTCATATTCTGATACTTGTTTGGCTCTTATACTCACTGTTACTTTTAATACCATTAAAGAACTATTCAACATTTTCAAAAACTGATCATCTATTAATTCTGTATGATCTTATATATTGATAAGGATAATTAATATCTTCAATTGGATGATAATACAGGTAGTATTATGAGCTCTAGAAGTACTACTACTACTACTACTAATAATAATAATAATAATAATAATAATAATTGTGATTATGTTATTATTCCCTTCAGACAATGTGTTTGGCTGCCACCTATCCACACTCTGTGCACAGGAGAGGACCACAGTTCCCAGTTTTGTGGAGAGATGTATCAAAGCAGTAGAGAAGAGAGGTGAGAAATGAGACTTCATATTAAAGTCAGGATCCCACTGAAGTGTTTTTACTTTTTGCAGTTGAACAGTTGAGGAACTGATGTTTTTTTTATTCACAGGTTTAGAGATTGACGGACTCTACAGAGTGAGTGGGAACCTCGCTGTCATCCAGAAACTGCGCTTCAAGGCTGATCACGGTAAACTCACAACCATTTTACAACTTCCCATGCATTAAACTGGATAATCCACCTAATGGTTGTGCATATGTGGAAAGTGGACGTATCTCACAATGGACAACAGCGCCCTCCGTTGTGTGGTAATGGCCCCTGCACCTGTTTTGTCCCAACAGAGGAGCTGGACCTGGAGGACGGACAGTGGGAGGACGTTCACGTCATCACCGGAGCGCTCAAGTTGTTTTTCCGAGAGCTTCCCGAGCCACTTTTCCCCTTCAGCCACTTTGAAAACTTCATCACCGCCATCAGTAAGCACATTTTCACATCCATAAATCAAAAAGTTTTCTTGTCTGGCTAAATGGAAACGATTATATGTATTAATAACTGATTGATCCTGTTTTTTTTAGGAATTCCTGATCATAACGCAAAAGTGTCTTGCATGCGTGACCTGGTCAAATCTCTTCCTCTTCCAAACCACGACACCATGGAGATGCTTTTTGGTCATTTACGCAGGTAAACTTTATTATCGTCTCTTCTGATCTGTGGGTGTTTCATGACAATAGTTTGAGAACTTCCACAGAGAGAGATTGATGTCAATTAAATGCACAAGTAGCAAAAAAAAAACTTTATTTCATGTCTTTTCACAGGGTCATTCAGTTCTGGGAGGAGAATCGCATGTCTGTGCAGAACGTCGCCATCGTGTTCGGTCCAACGCTGCTTCGGCCAGAGATGGAGGCGTCCAACATCGCGATACACATGGTGTTTCAGAACCAGATCGTGGAGTTCGTTCTGAACGAATACGAGCGTATCTTCCACTCCAGCTAAAGCAGTCACACGCCTCTGGTGCAGTACGGGGGCGAATGTCTAAATGTGCTCACGTGGTTTGAAGTGCACGTAAACGGCTTCGGTGCAACACCTGAGGACAAAACTCATCTTTTAACATAAGTGAAAGGGCTCCTGAAGCTTTCTCTGCTCAGAATATTTGAAGTTTAACACTGTTAAAACTAGGAAAAGGGACTTTCAAATAGTCTTTGCTCAGAATATATGAAGCATGTGTAACCAGATTGACTCCATAGGAGGCTCACACAGTTAGAACTACGTTTGGCAGTATTGGAGGAAATTGAGCTGCACAGGTGTCGGTGTGGTTCAGTTTCCCATCTCAGATTATTGAGCCTGTCTGTTGGGTGGAAGAAGGACTGTGTCACATCTGTGAGAGTGAAAATGTTTTTATCTCACAAATCACGTTCTGGAGATTTTAATCGTTTATTTTATTTTTTTGTTAGTTTGTTTTATTTTTCTAATTCGCAGCTGAAATAGGAACCAAGTCACAGCTGGACAGATGCATCAATCCTCTCTGTAAGAAACTGTCACTGATTGCTTCCAACTTTATTCTAGTTTAATGACTTTTAAATATTGTTTTGGATTTGATATTAAAGTATATCACATATTGCAATAACTGAGATTATAATCCAATACTGCATTTTTTTTCTTTTTTGTTTTGACCCATGAATATGTTTTATTGTAATATAGAAATGTATAAAAAATAAATATTAATAATGTGAACTAGATGGTGACATAGAATACTTCCACTGAACTGTAAAACACGTTTTTTGGATCATGCTGTACTTGAAGAAACTTTACAATAACATAGAAATATATATAAGTAAGAGATATTTTTGACAGTCGGTGGTAAAGTCAATCTGACCATGAAAAGGTAAACTGGATATTAGCAGAGATTTATGTCTTGTAAATAGAAATAGAAAGCATGTTTATGCTGAGAGGTGTTGGAAATGCACAAGCTATTGAATAATAAAGTAACTTTGTAAAAAATAAACAAAACTAAGTTGTGTGTTTATTCTTGTTGGAAAGAAAGAAAGAAAGAAAGAAAGAAAGAAAAGTAATTTTTCATTCAACAGAGATTTTTTCATTAACAGACATATAGTGTGTGGCAGGAACATACAAGTGACTCACAGTGCAGGCCAACATATTCAATATCTTGAAGATCCAGTGTGTCAGGTTCAGGTGAAAGGATCTGAATATAAAATAATCCTAGTGATGTTCTACTAGTGTGTTACATCTAAATTGTACAAGTTGTTGTTTTCTTTACCTTAGAACGAGCCTTTATATTTAAATACTTTATATTTACATCAGGAGTGGGTCCTCTCTATGGAGGCCGCCATGTTTTTTGTACAGTAGCCCAGACTGGACAAACTTAATTTTGAGTTTCTATGACAACTGAAGGTCACCACAGGTTCTCTGTCATGTTTGGAAGGGGAGGGTGAGGTGAGGGGTGTTCAGCTGCAACATGCAACTTCACCACTAGATGTCACTAAATCCTTCACACTGAACCTTTAACTGATGCTCTAATGTGTAATTAATCTCCAAATATCTATACTAAATTAGTCAAGGGGAAGTTTTGGGATATCAATAACAATCTGTAATATTATGCACGTTGACCACTTGTTTTCTGAGTAAAACCTAAATATGTAAAGCAGCTGGACTAAAAAAATAAACTGAACCTAAACTGGTTACTACTGAAACAATGGAAGTAAGTTCCTCAGAAAGTACAGAGCTTTAATAAGCCTCATTCCACCTGTGATTATTCCTGTATGTCTAAATAGTTTAATTTGTGTTTATCTTTTTATTAAAGTCTTTAATTGTGTGTAGTGAGACAGAATCATTATTTAATGTCTATATAGTTTTATTTATGTTCATCTCTTTTTTTAAGTCTCATAATTATTAAAAGTCTCTATATGTTTGTATTTATCTTTAGTTTATATTCTATGTGTTATTTTTAATTCCTTCAGTGAACCTGTGTCGTTGTTCTGCCCGGAGCCCTTTGCGAGGGGGGACGTGTTTCCGGAAGCTGTCAGCGGTGGCACGATGAGCTTCGAGTGGCCCTGGCAGTACAGTTTCCCACCGTTTTTCACGTGAGTTCGCTTTTTCCCCGAGTCTCGTTTTAATCCCACGAACCAAATAGATTATTATCATCCGCTGTTTCTACGTTAGCGAGTCGAAATGTGTGGATTTACGAGCTAGCATCCAGTTAGCCGGCTAACTGGCTAACCGGCTAGGGAAGTGGATTTACTCCCTCGGAGGGATTTATTTAGAAAACAAAGTTGATCCCGCAGCTTCTGTCGGTTTCGTTGAGCTCGTGATCTCAGCAGGTCGTCGTGCAAACACACAAATCAACATTTAACTCAGGGATGGTGTTAGGAGCGAGGTTCAGCTGTGGCTAGCTGTTAGCTCCGTGTCAGATCCGAGCTGTCAGCCACACAAACACGTCCAGGAAACCGGTGGAGCAGACACTTCTGTGACTGGTCCGGTTCTGTGACATGTTGTGGAGCTGCAGCCGCATTTAGACACTTCAGAGGGTTTTATTTAATGTGATATAGAAATTATCATAACGCCACCGAGCACAGGAGAGGGAGGAAACGAATTCAAAACAAGAGAGAGACATCAAGAGTGCAGGTGGATGGATCACCAGAGAATACAGGTGTTAACATCTGGGCAGATTCTCTAACTATGCTCAGTTTGTTATGTACACAGACAAACAGATGTTACTGTTTGATAAAGCAGCAAATCCTCTTTTCATGATTTGAGCTGAAACTCTTTCAAATAGGTGTTAAGTCAACCTAACAGCTACAGTATGTGGATTATTATTATTTTAATCAATCAATCAAATTCTATTTTTAAAGCCCTTATTCACAAAACCACAATTTGTCTCATAGGGTTTAACAAGGTACACGATCCTCTGTTCTTAACCCTCAAGAGTAAGAAAAACTACAACAAAATACCTATTAACAGGGGAAGAAACCTCAGAGACAGACTTTGGCAAATTATGTCGCATGTAAGTGAGAAAATAATTATTTCTATCAATGAAGGTGGACTAAATAACAGAAAGACCTCTCAGTTTAACTCCTTACAGTTCAACAGCGCAACAAATGACATCCATCAAAATTAAGTAACAAACAGTTGAATCTACGCTTCTCTGAAACTGTTTCTTGTTGCAGGACTGATGTATTATTTTTAACTAGTTGTACCTAATAATCTGCCAACTGATTATTACACTGGAATGTAATTTAATGTTTTGAGCTCTTATACCTTAAAGGTTTGAGTGAGTTGTATTGCAGATGCATGATCACGTGTGTCGTCTGTAGAAGTGATATAAGCAGTGGCTTTTATTATAATAACAACTTCAGCATATTACATGATTGGTCTTTTCTACTCTGTGGTAGAAGAGCCAGGAGAAGAGCACTTTGATGGAGATTAAAAACAAGAAGTAACCCTTGGTATTTCAATAGGATCCCACATTTTGATAGAAACAGGTATTTTATCATCACATTAACCTGTTTCCTAATGTGTGTAGTCACCAGTGCTGAAATTCCTGTCAACAAATCTAACACAGACATAACAAGAAAACACAAGGGGACACAATCGTTTCCTGTAGGTAGTAACTGTGTGTTCTGTGCTGTACACTGGTGACTATTTAAAATTATTATGACTCTGCAACCTGTTGATAAGTTATATTCTGATAAGTGTTCAAGTTCCAGTCGTAACACCAGTGACACTCAAACCTCACTGATAGTATGTGATGACTGTGCTGACTCCCGCAGCCGCTTCTCTTCAGAAATACTGATTATCTCCTTTAAGGAAGAGGATACAGAAACTAGATCTACAGCTGTATTGAATGTTGTCTGTCTCACTGAAATGAGCTTTATGTCTTCTGCTCGTCTCTTTGCGGACAGGCTACAGCCCAATGTGGACACGAGACAGAAACAGCTGGCGGCATGGTGCTCCCTGGCTCTGTCGTACTGCCGGCATCACAAGCTCTACACCCTGGACATTATGGAGGCTCAGGAAAGCCCCGTGTTCAACAACAAGAAGATAGAACGTATCCTAACCCGTCACCGTGTAAATCCCGAAGCACCAGTTTCAAATCCCACTTGTCGCTCATCATGTTTAGCTCCATTGTTTAACTTGGACTATGAGTCAAAGGTATATAGGCTGCGTCTTTTATTGGGATGTAAAATTAAGCTTCACCCAGAGGATATTAACGTTGCCACACATTACAGTACAGGTGGTCATGTCAAAATGATTATATAAAATATTCAACCCTCTGAAGTTTTACAGGTGTTAAAAGGGGTTTCATCCATTCGTTCATTGAGCACACAAGACACAAGTTTATGTTTTATCTTCCCTTAACTGAAGTCCAGGAAAACTGTCAATGGAAGCAATTCAAGTTGTGTTTGAGGAGCTGAGGAAAAAAGGTACATTTTGTTCTGTCTAGATGTTTTTCCTTTGGTCACATTAACTCGTTTATGTGTTTTGATCATTCAATTGGAGCCCACAAAATAATTCCATTTTCATTTTCTCACTGCGGAAAATTCTTTCTTGAGAATGAATTGACTTCTTGTGTTATTGTTGCGGCCGACCTCAGGTAACCTGGAATGGTTGGACAAAAACAAGTCCCGGTGTTTAGTCATGTGGAGACGACCAGAGGAGTGGGGCAAGTTAATATACCAGTGGGTGAGTCATCGAACCAGGAGACATCGTGTTCCGTCTGTGAAACTGTGCATTTTTGTTCATTTGTCCAGTTGATAAAAGATGAAGAGAAAGTGCAAAGTGTCCTTTAAAGCGAGTGTCCGTTGTTGATCTAGAACATGTTGTCCGGTATAACAGTTTTATGATGTTATCAAAGCCGCTTAAGATATTTAGTTGCTAATATGCACAACATTTTAAGACCTAAGAGACTAAAACACGACTCTGGTTCAAGCTTTTTACAGAATAAATACATGGAACATAGAGTAAATGTGTATTGTGTCCCCGCTAAGATGGAAATAAGTAAATAAGGCCTCTGAAATGCGGTTTAAGGAAAAAAACTCAGTGACCTGCTGCATGTAAACATATTCCCAGTTTACTACAGTGCATGTAAACATGGTGTTCCATTACATAGGTAACAGGAAGGCTGGTTCATAAAGGAGTCTCAGTAAAGCAGGACCTGTTGTGAAAAGTCTGCGTGAATGAACCCGACAAAGAGAACCACACTCAGGCTGCTGGGTTTAGTTCATTCATGACATTTGTTATTTTTTATTGTGATGTTTCAGGTTTCCAGAAATGGGATGAACAACTCTGTGTTTACACTTTACGAGTTGGCCAATGGTGATGATACAGAAGGCGAAGGTATGGACCCATTAAAATGCTCAAAATCAAACTGCATCAATACATTTATTCAGTCTGATTCATTTTGTATTTCATTTTAATCGCTGAGTAAGCAAATATCAACCTGTACCTATACTGCAGCCAGCCACCAGGTGGCGATAAACATTGTTGGCTTACCTTCTGGGGAGCTGTCATGTCAGCCATCTTTATACGCAGTCAATGTTCCAAACAGTAGTTGTTTATTTTCATTCCACCTTCTGACCTGAACCTGACTTTGTTCCTGCAGAGTTTCACGGTCTTGAAGACTGGATGCTTCAGCGCTCGTTGCAGGCTTTACAAACAGAAGGCAAAGCTGAGATCATCACCGTGGACGACGGGAAGGGCGTCAAATTCTTCTGAAGCGGTGCTGGAATCACACTCACGCTGTCTGGGAACCCTCATACTGTACCTTACGGGCAAATTTTTAATATTTAGCCGACTATGGCTACGCAGGGTGAACCTCAGTGCCCAGCCTGGAGGATGCTGGCCCAGTAAATGTTGTTGCCTTTTGGTTCGCCCTAGAATTCATAGCCTTTTCTTATTGGAGGAGAGCCAATATGTAAGTGTTTGGGTAAAAAGAGCATTGACACCATGTTCACAGTTGTCACAGGTAACATTTGTTGCCGTGTAAACATGCAATTAACCGATCAGGGGCGTAGATATGTTTGAATACTTAAGGGAATTATCTTTTCCCACCAGCTGTACCTTTACTCTCTTTATTGTATATACAGGAAGTAAATATATACCGGTTTTCTGGCAATTTTTCCCTGTTAATAAATTTACACTGTAGAATTAGCTCGGGACCTTTGCTCGGCTGTTGTTCCTCCTGTTCCAACCTCGAAAGAAATCCCAGAACACGACACCAGAGGGACTTTTTTTATTTTGAGAATAAAAGCTTCCAGAAGAGGAACTGGGCAGAGACCCGCTCCACCGACCCGGCTCGACACAGCTGAGTGTAACAACAGCGGACTTCATGTACAGATTGCTGTCATCCTGTCATATTGTGCAGTAGCTACTGTGACACTCCTGTTACTCCCTCTCTCTGTAATCTTTTTTCATATCATGTAGGAAAATAAATTAGTTCTTTGCTAACTTTTGTTTCTTGTACGTCTCTTCACAATGCTGGAAATCTTCTCTTTTCCTTCCCTGAAGTGTCTTTGAGGTTTTTTTTTGTGATGCATGATAATGTTAACTGGGCCCCACAGTGCTGACGTGCAGACTCCAGCCACACTGATGGAGATGAGCTCTAATTTCTGCCTGTAGCTGTACAGTGAGTGACGGAGGCCCAGTCCACTTGCATCATGTGCTGCTGGGTCCCAGCCTGTGGGGGTGACACAGCTCCAGGGACACGTGTGTGTGTGAGTGTGTGTGTGTCTCTGATAACGTGTGAGATCTTGTGGGACAGGTGGGGCCCAATGTGGTCACTGGTGATAAAGGTGTCCTGTTTCTGCAGCAGCTCTCTCCCGGCTGGCTCCCCCTGCAGGCCCGTCCACCCCTGCAGCAGCATCCATTTTCTAATCAAATGAGATTTGAGAGAAGTGACTCATCTTAATTCTGAGAAATGTAAGAAGTTGACGTCTTGATCCGTGAGGGGCCAATTAGAGGAGGAGGAGGAGGAGGAGACCTCATGTTCTGTTGCTGCTCTTGCGCATAAGCTGTGAAGTAGTAGATGTCATTTGGCACCTGTTCAGCCAATGAATACTAAGAAAAACAAATACATACATATATTTATCCTCATATTATATAAAAACAACCTTCCCTTCTTTTACATCTTATGCATTTTGCACAACACTCCTCCAGTTTTAGACTTTTAAAGATATCCCCCTGATCTTCTCTGGACACCAATTACGCATAAGAAGTAAAAAATCCAAGCGAAAAACATGATGGTGCATTTTCCAGAGAACTGGTTTTCGGACACTCCTCCGGTGATGTGTAAATTAGTCCCTGCGTGTTCGGAGCTGTGGGCGCGTCCGAGCAGCGCGGGGCGGAGCTGGGAGCGCGCACTGGGAGCGCACAGGACGCGCAGCCCTCCGGTGCCCGGTTGATATAGGCAGCTCCGTCCTTCCAGAGGAGGTTATGGCTGAGGACTCTGTGGAGACAAGAGGACACCGGGGATTATTTGATGGAAACTATGCGTCTTCGTGCGTAATAGTGTGAAATATTTCCTCCACACAGCAGCTGGGATGAGTAAATATTGTTCTTATTCGTCTTGTTTTGAAAAGAAAGCAACTTTGCAGACGTTTCCAAAGGTGGAACTTTGCCAGTTTATGGTTTAATCTGTGTTTTTAGTTGTGTGACAGCCTTTTTTTATTTATTTAAATCCACTCACTCCTTTGACATCATGGAAAAGTAACGCGTCACCTGTCCTCGTGCCGTTTTCCACATCCAGGCTCCAGACCAAGACGGCGTTGAACCTGCCACCATGTCACACGCACAGGTCGAGATAGCAGGACGCGGGTTCCCAGGCCTCCCTGTGGATATGACCGACGAGCGCCTGTCCCGGGTGCCATCCATGCTGAGGACGCACGGCTTGGGCGCACGCAGAAACTCTTACGGGCTCCAGAAAATCAGCATGGACATCGATTCGCCTTTATACAGCGGCGTGCTCTCCAAAGCCCTGTCCTGGTCCGCGGAGAACATCCCGACACTGTGCGAGTCCCGAGCAGAGGAGGAGAAAACCCAGGACTCGCCACCGTGTCCGTCCCCGGTCTCCAGCCCGGGCACCAGCACCAACACGCCCCCGTGCATCCAGGAGCCCGACGCCGGCTCCCTCGCGCCCGGCACCTGGAATCCCGTCCAGAGAACCAGGGCCCAGGACGCCAACTCGGACTCTGAGAGCGACCTGCACAATAAGCAGCACAAGACACTGTCTCGCATCGCCTTTGACACCCAGTCGGAGCAGGAGGAGAAGGAAGACGTGGAGACCAAAGCGGTGGCAACTTCCCCCGATGGAAGGTATCTCAAATTCAACATAGAGATTGGACGAGGATCCTTCAAGACAGTCTATAAAGGGCTGGACACCGAGACAACAGTGGAGGTGGCGTGGTGTGAGCTCCAGGTAGGATGGACTGATTTCATATTTTCACTTTTTTAACTTTGTTTTTACTCTGAAATAGACTTTTCCCTGTCCCTTTAATGTCCATCACACAAACATTGCATTGTTTACACTGCATACACTGCAACATACCTTCCTCTCTCTTCCCCCATCAACACATGTAAGCCAGGTACTCTAGGTTGATACTTTCCCCTGCCTCCCCCCCCCCCCCCCCCCCCCCCCCCACGTCTCTAACCCTTCCTCCCTCTTCATGTTGAAGCAGCTAATCTACTGCCTTCTCTCCCTGGTTGACCTTGAGTCTGGATGTGTCCGGCCTGTGCCCGGCATCCCAGGTCCTCCTGTCAGCGGTCGGCTCCAACTGAACCTCTCCTCCTGCCACGATCCCCTCTAATCTCTGTTTTCATTATCAAACCGGTGACACAGAGGCCCCGGGATCTTTGGAGTGTCTCACTTGTAAACCGGAGGCAGCTGTGATGATCCCCCCCCCTCGGTGTAGTGGTGTGTGATAATAGAGCCTTACGCACTTTGAAATGTTTCCGTCTTGTGATATGGAAGCTGGGGGGGAGATCACGTTCAGCCGGGTGATCCAGCGTGTTGCAGGGCGCTTGTGTTCACGTGTGAACATGTAAACATGAGAGGTGGAACAGACCGACTACTGTTGAACTCTGCTGTCAAG
Source organism: Hippoglossus hippoglossus (assembly GCF_009819705.1). Taxonomy (NCBI): domain Eukaryota; kingdom Metazoa; phylum Chordata; class Actinopteri; order Pleuronectiformes; family Pleuronectidae; genus Hippoglossus; species Hippoglossus hippoglossus. The sequence continues at coordinate 4,752,031 of NC_047169.1, read as the reverse complement.
TTGCAGAGGGGTCAGTACATTTTTTTATTACACCCCAGTGTTTGGCCTTTAGACACCAAACAGCCTGGATAGCAGCTGCCCCTTCTCTTGCTTACATGGTTTGATAACACTGGAGGATTTAAAGATTTAAGCTTAACGTCCACCGTTAACGTTTGCCGGTTGTGTGTGACAACCTCAAATTAAGCCCTGTGCCACTGACACTGAACTACAAACCTACTGGCAACAGCTGCTTTTACTCTCTTCAGCCGATCTTAAAGATAATGGACGTTGTTTTTTAAGATACAGCTGCACATGAAAGCACCTTCTCCCTTCGCTCAACAGAAGATGCACAGGGGTAGTCTTTGTCTCGCATGCGAGCTCTGCAGGAAACACCGGAGCAAAGACAGTCAGGGATTATACAGAGTGAAGGGAACCTGCCCTCCAGGCTCAGGCTCCAGCAGCAGCAGGTGGGGACGGCTGCCTCGAGATCCCACCTGTCAGTTCACACAACAGGTGTCTGTTAAGTGGAGATAGACACACAAGTCAGTCCTGGGCCTCTGATGGACACAGATGTCCCGTCACCTGTACTGTAACAACACAAGTCTTTGCTGTCTCACGGCCTCGGGTCAAACACAGGCAGGAGCTCCTCGCTGTTTGTGGTTTTGACTTTTAAAGTAAGCCCCTTGCTTTCGTGGTTCTGAATAAGATTATTACCGGGGGGGCACGCTGGAAAACGAGCACGCTATTTCATCTCCTCGCTTGAGACGTGAGCCCAAACGCTAAGCTCCTTAATCGCTCCTAATAAGCTTAAAGGTGGCCTTTGTTGATATGGTTACTGTTGTGACACGTTAACCTCAAAGGAGACGGACTCGGCCACAGAGGTATTTCTTCTCCAGAGTCGCCACCCGCCCTCTACATGTGCCCCCGATCGCTGAAACCAACACAAAAGCTGGCTGTTGGTGGCTAAACACGATCGCTCCCGTAATGTTGATGGAGCAGCAGCTGAAGGTGCGTCATTGCAAGTCAGGTAGAAATGCCTTAAGCTCCTTTAACTATGTATTACGAGGCCCGAGCTGTAATCTGCAGGAAGTTTAGATAACCAGGAGGAAGTTCAGACAACATCTGTTTTAACCTGATTCCCACTTGGACGGATCATCATTTGAATCAGTCATGATTCCCACTGAGAGACTCGCATGTGTCTTGGCAGCGGCTGCACCGAGCACAGGTCTGTCAGGGCGTTGTCATGGGGAACTTTGTGTTCTAGCACAATAAGTAAACAATGCATTTAGATTCCTCCATGACATGCAACACCATGGCTCATCCAAGACGGCGTTAAACACCAGACGGTCTGAGGTCACTGCTCATAGACAAACCAGATGTTTATATCACGACTGTAACACATCAGAAAAGTAATAAAACAATCAACCTGAAGTATAAGATGATTAGAGACACTTATATTTTGCATTATCAGCCAAAATCGATCTCCTCACAGACATACCAGCCCCAGCATATACACTATGTCTGCTTATTAAATCAAGAAATGTCTGTCATAGCCTGTAAATAAAGATGGACGGCATGACGCATCTCGTTTCTGTCATATTAAGTTGTTAATTATTCATGTGATGCTATAAAAACAAGGTGGAAAGTAATTATTGACAGATGAGACTGGTCGAGTGGGTTTATTTACGGCACCTCGTTTCCCAGGCTCCATTCCCCGGTTGCTACTGCGCAGAGCAGACATCTAAAAAGTTAAGCCCTTACAATTCGGGGAGCAGAAAGCAAATCATCCCATTCACTACATGTCTTACTGCAGTTTCTAAAAAAGTGGAACGTCTACATGTATGTTTAAAGCAACCTGGTACCTGGTAAATCCAAAAACTTTCCCAGGTGGCAGCTCGCAACCCTTCCCCCAAAGCTCCACAGGTGACTGGGTGTAATATAGGCATCATCGACAGAGCTTGGAAGGAAATGCAGTGGTAATAAAAAATGGATGAGCTATTGCACTCGTTCCCTCCCACTCCCATTCATCACGCCGTGACAGAGGGTTTACAACCCGCTGTCACTCTGCTGGCGAATGTCACTTATTGCTGAGTTCACAAAAGTACAACAAGTATGACGAGCTGCCGTCACTGAACAGACCTGTTCCCTTTTAAAGGGCACCGGATGATTTAATTCAGCAGTTCTCTTCAGGAGATATGTTTATCCTCTCGTGTTTCGCTTTTAACCTTAAAGCAGCACACGCTCTGTAATCATGCTCCGTGTAAACAGCCTCACCACAGCCACCTGTATTCAGCATTATCAGAGTTTACATGGGCCGGTTGAGTGCATTTAAAAAAAAAAAGAAAACTGACCCACAAGCAATTAGCCTGCTCTTTTGATGCATAAATACCAGCAGAGAGACAGTTTTCTGCTGATGGAGACAAACCGTGCTGTAAAAGGTGGTGAACTCCGTGTGTGGTCGTGGTTTCTGTTGATGTCACAAACTTTTTATTTTTAAATTGAGTACAATCGAATCCTTTCCTGAAACACATACAGTCTGTCTCCTGGTGATACTGCACAGTGTGGGCCATTATTACTCATTGTTACCGGCAGTAAATCTTCATTAACTTGCCCACAGGAGGTTCCAAAATACAGATGTAAGGATGTTCACTGGTATTAAAAAGTGTGAGCTCATCACCTCCGTCCTAAACTCTCCTCTCTGGCTCAGTTTCAAGGCTTTTCTATTTGCGCTAAATTGTAATAACCCGTCTTATATCTCAGTCTTTCATGCATTAAAAATCTAGTTCTGAAGCAATTCGAATATTTAATTGATGACAAAAAATTAATAATTTTGAGCAGAATCAGTTTCTATGTTAGTTGCAGCTTTTACCTGTTTGTTTAGAGGTCATTAGTCCCAAAGAGCCGGAGTTACCTGAGGACAAATATTAGGAGCAGGGGGGGATGTGTGGTGGAAGATTTACATCACCCCCGCTGTAATAAGAGCAGGGAGCATTACTGTCGAAGTGAGAGTGGGCTCATGGGGTAAAAGCTGCACTGTTTATGCTTGAACTCCGAGTTTAAAGCTCATATAATAACAGCAGGTCAAATTAAATCTGTAGAACCCTATTAACCTCCTGCTACCGGCTCGGCACAGTTTGTATTTTGACTTATGAGGCTAAATAACAAATTATTAATCTAATTTGGCTCAAGTCCCGGATTTCTGTTGCCCCTCCCTCCCTCGCGCTCTCGAGCTCTCCCTCTCGAGCTATAGCCTTGGCCTCATACAGTCCTGGCTGTGTAACCTTTATCTGAATGTGGCTAGTGTTCAGTGACACAACACAAGCTGCGGGCTTCCTATCAGTTCTACTGTAGCCAACATCAACCCTGTCTTTCCTTGTAGGGGCCATGCTGAAGCCAGATGCAGCTTATCAGAGCCGGCCAATGTTCTCTGAGGAGAAAGTGAAGGAGGCCCCGCGACGATAGTCGGCGTTTACACACGGCAACGCGTCACTTTGACGTGAGGGCTGTTTGTTTTGTTTGGGTTTTTTTTAATTAGCGCTGCACAGTCCTGAGAGGAAGGCCACCCTGCGTCACCTATAAAACTTGTACTGTACTAAATGTGCGTTTATTCTGCGATTGCTGCTGCAAGATACAGCTTGTCTGCATCGCACAGTTTTCACTCAGCGCTGGGACTAGATAACAGTGTCGCATTGGCTGCTGTTGATAGTAAATGAGTGTCGTTTCAGGCTGGATAATGAAGGTGCAAGCTGGGGCAGCGTGGTGGCTCTGTGTTCAGGGGCCCCGGGGCCATTGGGTGTGTTTGTATGTTTCTACTGGAAACGAAGGTGCTTGTAGGTGTGAGGGCGAGCATGAATGTGTGTTTTCCTGTATGTCTTGGCTGTGTGATGGGTTGTTTACTGTACCCTGCCTTCTACCTAATCTGTGCAGGGGGGGGGGGGGGGGGGGGGGGGCTGCAGGCTGTGACCTTTAGGGGAGAAGAGGGTCCAGGAAAGAAATGGTAAAGAAAAGAAAAGAGGGATTTAAATTTAAATGTTTCTAAAGTTTAAAAATGTGTTTAAGTCCCATCAAAGATAAGTAACAAATGTAGTTTTATAATAGTAAAATAAACTTGCTCACGTTGAAGTCATAATACAATAGCTTGAGTAGTTGGTTTTTGATTTACGGAAAGTTCAACATGATAGCTCAGATAAGCCTTTATTAGTCAGGCTTCATTCAAACACAGTAATCAGACTTTCTGTTTGTTTTGTATTTAAGACCTTAACAAACATCCACAATATTCTTTCAACTCACAACATTAAATATGTAAATATATCATATCATCATATTTGGAAAATGCATTGATCAGCAGTTGGAGTAAAAGTGAGTATAAAGTACAGTATCGAAGTAAATATACTTTGTTACATCCCACCAGTGTCAGTACTGCACTTAACTCTGCAGGACACAAACTGGGAAACTGGGTTTTCATCCTCCAGATGTAATGGCTGAGCTTTTGTACTTTTACATGCAGTTGTGTACTCCTGGTAAAAGCTGAGTCTCTGCTGAGTCACTGCTTTTATGGGGCTCCTTCTGTGTAGAGACTCTTTATGTGAGAGTTTTAAGTGTGTACTCCAGGTTTGTTAAGAGTTTTTTAGCTGCCAGTAATAGAACTCTGATGACCCATATTTTACACAATCTCTAACTCTGCTGCTCAATGTTTTTCTTAGATAGAGGTCACAGCGGAAAGCTTGTATCTTTTTAAAGGCTTTATCCTCTTGAGATTCTCTTAAAGTGACATCAACTCATTCTTCCTTTGTATTTCTGCAGCAGTATTTGCATTTGTTTGGTCATTTTGCTCTTGTCTGCTCTTTGAATGTGTGTTTGTATCCTGGATGTTCACGCATTATTCTTGAAGTGGTGCTTGTGCTTAACCCTTATTCAGATTATCTCTTTCCTCTGATTATAAACACATATCGATGTCTCGGTTCAGCTCGTCTCTCTTTGGCAAAGCTCAACATCTCATGTGCTTGAGAGATCTTGTTCTCTGACGGCTGTCCTGACTTTCATCCGCAGCCTGTAGGAGAAATATCAGTTATTTCACTTTGGGGGAATAAAAAAAGTCTTCTCACCTCCGTGTTTTTCATATTGACAGTGTGAGACTGTACAGTCGTTCCTCTGGGGGAAAAACATGTGGTCAGCGTGCAGCAGAGGCCTGAGTCCTGCTTCCTAAACACACCAAAGAACTCAGGTTTTAATAGCTGTTAGGGCTCTGAGGCCATAGTTGGTAAGGGAAAAGCCTGCTCCTCGGGGTAACCTCTGGTCATCTCTGAACCGGCCATGTGTGTCGGAGCGTGCAGGACGGAGGCGGCAGGAGTGTAAATGTGCTCCGAGTTGCCATGTGAGTCCTGGGATGATGAATCGGCCATTGGTGTACAGTGATGACTCCGCCTGTTTGTGCTCCGTCACCTTGCAGTGCCCATCGACAAACACTCGGATGTGTTTTCTGAGTCAACAGAAAGTCTCGAAGCTGTGTGGGTTTCTGAGGTGCTCACGTTCATGCTCTGGGAAATCATTTAGACTCCTCGCAGGGTCGAGGAGGGTCGAGGATTCATAAATCTTTCATGTTGTTGCCTCCCTGGGACACGGGCCCCCCCTCCCCCCCTCGCATACCGTCACTTCGTAAACTATATCCGGTCCTGTTTGCCAGTGGCACTTGATAGCACATCCCTGTTTGTCGCTGTAACACTATGCTGCTGCCCGGCGCTAGATACCAAACTTACAGTAACACACGGTTCGAGTTTCCAAACATCTCAGTTCAAGCGTTTCAGTTTGTCGGACTATTACAAAGACAAAACACAAATCTTTATTTGATTCTGAAGCGAATAAAAGAATGTAGAAATTCTTTCCAGATATTTGGAATTTCCAGATATATTTGAGGGTTTTTTATCAGCTTTAACTTCGCATAACGTTATATTAAAACAAGGCCGAGCAGCATCGAGATGAAAGCAACTTCTCTGCCTCCCGGCTGCTGCTGAGCCTGAGGTCACGACAATTTCAAAAGGCTTTGCTGTTACACTCTTGAGGTCACATCTCCGGCAGTTCCCGACAAAGCTTTGCATGTTGCCTGGAGAAGCAGATGTGTGGAGATTCCTGCATCTGGACGTTGTCGTCCACAGGAAAAAAAAATGCTTGAATGAATTTCAAACTTCCCGGGATTCACGAGAAAACAGTGACTCATTTCAAGGAATTGTGATCAGGCTGAGAAAATATTAAATCAAAAGGTAATTGCTTCGTTAAGGATGAATAATTTAGGGTTATTTATCATCTAATAGGAACAACCTTTAGGTTGCCAGGTGTTCAGTGATGTTTACTCCATCACAACACATTCTTTGTCTTTATCAAGAAAACTTGAACAGGTTCATTTACCACTAATTCAAACATCCTGAGGAGATCAGACTGGCTGACTCCTTCTAATTGCATTTAAAAACATATTTATTTAATTGTGCTTTTACTGGGCTTGTGGTCAAACTTATTTTTCTAGGTCACCTTATAACTGAGATTTTATACTATTCTTGTAACACCTATTTATTTGATTATTTTTTATATTGTTATATTTATTTTATGGATAACAAACATTTATAGATGCATTATTTCAAATCAAAAGGCAAAATAAATCGTTTGTTCACAACCTGGCCGACCTAAAGTTGTTGTATTTGTTGTTATTGTGGCTTATAAGTGATCAACAAAGTATTACTGAAAGATTTATTAACACATAATCATTAGTTATAGCTTATAAAACTTGTATTAAACGGTACCAATATGTCGCATACATTAAATCGAGTATAGTTTATCTTTACACTTCCTTTCCATTGTGCTTTAAACAATAATCTTACAGAACTGGGCCTGTAGAGGCTTCTTGTAATCTGAATATTTACCTAGCAACGATCTAGTGTTTGCACAGGTACAACTCATGTGTTTAACATGAGAGTCAACTTAAATGAACTGTAACCACAAGCAACTGGATCAGTGTTGGGACCCACCTCTTTCAAACAGTAACACTGTGACACTGGCACCAGAGTCTGAGGAGTCTGCCCCGGGGGACATACTTTAACAAGCTGTCAGATGTGAAGAGTCATGAACTTGTTGAGGCCCGTGCTCTGGTAACGGTAGCCTGGCTGATAAATATTGTTTTAAAGTAATTTGGGTGAGAGCTTTCTCGGAATCAGACCGTAGGAGCTTGACAGTTTCACTTACGTTAACGATTAGATCCAATCTGAGCTGCGCTAAACTGCCAATAAAAATAGATAATAGATGTAACTGTGGCAGTTCAAAGCCCTTTTCTGATTTGTGTTCACGCCACGCAAATGATTTACGCCTTCGTTGTAGCGTTAGCATGTGTCTGTTACAACCCCCGCGATGGCAAGTTGTCTGGAGGTCGATTAATTAATCAACATTAACAATAAATATATAAAACAATAAAATACAGCGTTCTTGTTTCACACTTCAATAAATGTTGGCCCGTAAAAAGTACAAAAGCAAAGCATGAAGAAAAATCTGAACGATGATTCCACAAAGTTTATTGTTTAGGAGCCAACAGGTTCGTCTTCCTGCGACGGAACAGGACGAGGCTGTTGTGTCCTAACGGACAATTTTCAATAATATCCTTTGCTGTCCAGGATGAGCTAAATATATGTTGCTTATTCGTGGAAGTGCACGAATCTCATGTGACACACGACTTGTTTATTGAATCCTCACACAGCTGCTCCATTAAGCTTTAAGCAGTGGGACGGGTGTAAACAAGGCTGCTATAGTGAACTGTGGTGGAGTTCAGTTTTCGTTCAGAAATTCAGATATATCATAAGTATTATCACCTCGTTTCAACTGCGTTCATCACAGAAAGCCTGTCATAACCAAGCTCCAGGTTGTTCGACCTTGCTGTAACATGTGCTCTCCGTTGTTTCTCACACTCGTCATGTTGACGCTGTACTTTTCAAGACACAAACTCCTCCGGGCTGTGTCCTCCAGGCGTCTTGTGATCTGGCCGTGGTTCTCTGGGTTTTGCCGAAGAGGACAAAGTGTTTGTTCCCGTTCACGCTCCTCTCTCCAGATGACATTACACTGGGCGAGAACAGCTAATATGCTCTCTCCCCTCCAGTATTTGGCAGGCCCGCTTCCCCTCGCAGGGTTATTCAACCAGAGTAGGACAGGAATGTCCTCTCGTCTGTGTTTAACCGGAGGTCGCAGGTGCCACAGGTCAGAGCGGTTTGTCAGATTGTTGCATACACACCAATCCGAGTGTCCCAGTCATAAAGGGGCCGTTGTTTATGTATAATTCACAATTTATGATCAGTCCGGGTAAGTCCCCAACCATCTCACATATAAACATTTGTTGTGCTGCCAACCGTTCAACCGTTGCATCTGACAATTACAGCATTTAATCCACACCTACTCGCAACTGTAGGATTCTTTGTCTTTGCCATAATCACAAGCTCCACAACACGAGACAATGTAGTGGTGCTCACTGACAAGAGGAGATGAGGTAGATCTGGCAGCAGCGAAGGAAAAGTAACCAGTCACGGTAATTGCACAATATGAAGCTCAGTTTGAAAGCAAAGAGGATATGGAGGGAAGTCTTAAGTGACCGTGCTATTAAGTGCAGAGCAGTTTATAGAAGGTTGAGGTTTCAGCGAGGGACTAAAAGCAAACAGCAGACAGTTAAAAGATGTTAAGTATAACAAAGTAAACACAAGTGAAGATAGAAGATCTCCTAGTTCGCAAACACACTCATGACAGTCTCTCAGACTGAGGTGGTGCAACAGCTCTGTACGGTTCCGACGACACAGGCTCGCACTTGTGCACAGACACAAAGAATAATAACTTTATTCATACGGCACTTTCCAAAACACACTTTACAAAGTGGTTTACGTGGTTGGAACAGGATTAAAACATTTGAGGAGCCAGAAATAAAACATTCAATTAGAGTGCATAACTCCGGCAAGGCCCAGCAGTCACTTTATGAAGCTACGCTTAAATTCACTAGATCCTACAAACAAATGCAGACAAAAACATATTTTGTTCTTGTTGGAGGTATTGAAAATAATAAAATATAAAGAAATATAAAGAAAAAACATTGGCCAATATATCTGTCATTTAATTAGTATCTGCCTCCAATCCAGTTTCGGTTGGACTATGAAATCTATTCACATCGAGAAAACGTCTCTCGACTAAATGGACAAAGAGCTTCTTGACCCACCCGCTATCAGAGACGGTGTAATCCTACATCGAGCCCTCTCTTACTTGTGCAGGTAATTAGCCGGGCGCCACAAGTTAGGTCAGGTTGTCAGAGTGAGAGCAGCAGTCAGAGGCTGGTCTGAGTCCTCAGCCCTTTTCAGATTAACCTCCCTCTGCCCGCTCCATTTACAGAACACGTTGGGCTTTCCTAGGAAGGAGCACACTGTCGCCTCAGTCCTCACCTGCAAACATCTAAATGCAACACTGCGCCAGTGTGAGTGCCTACGTGTGTGTTTACCCCGAGGGTATGTCCGTGTCAGAGGGGTGAGGTCAGACCTGTCTTCCCCCCGCGTTGCCTTTGACCTCGATCCTGGCGAGTCAGTCGTCAGCGCCTGTGATGGACAGTGGTTCGGTAACGCTGCTGACGCTGTGCAGGTCCTGTCCCTGCATTCTCTCCCTGAACTCTGGTCTTCGTCAGCAGGACTCTTGACTGTCAAAATCTGGAGCGTCGCGAGTTATGACCTGCCAGCAGCACTTTCAATAATAAGTTCATGACAGGAAGAAATGCTTCAGTTTACCTGTCACCCTCTTAGTCAAGAAAAGAATTCAAACAGAGGTCAGAGTAGATTGAATTGGAAGATCTCTGGAATTACACAAAATGTTCTGACTTGTTTCCCCCTCAGTCCTTTGTCTACTTTTAACAGCTGCTTTTGAAGCGCTGCCACTGATAACATCTATTTATCCATTCCTCAATTAACTGACTAATTGTTTCATCTATAAAATTTCTGAAACATTTTAATGACATAAGCTGGAAAAAAAGGACCGAAGCGAACATTTTTCTTGACTTAATTAAAGCTACATTATCCAAGTTCTGGAAATCTGTTCTGGTATCATCCATTTTTTTTACTACACGGATGACTATTATGACTCTTAATACTGTCATTACACTAATTGATGAAATTATAGAGCATTATGGTAATTTTGGCATTATCGTACAGTGAGAAACATTAACCTGGAAAAAGGATAATTATATCCTTCAACCCCTGACTTCGGCTTTTTCTGATTGGTTGGAAAAGCGAGACTCACTCAATATTTGCAGTGATGCCTGTGCTGACAAAGTTGAATATATATTATTCCTCTGTGCCGTACAGGTCCATTAGTTTTGTTTTACCAGAAATGATTGAAAGCACAGGAACGAGGGACTCTATTATACTGTGAGACAATTCTAGTTGAAGAAGTTAAACTACATGTTTTAAATATTGACGCTTTCATAAGGAACAAACGGGCTTGACTTTGAACTCCAGGAAAAGTATTTTCTTCTCATGGACGTATAATATAAGAGACAGAGAGAATAACACCAGCTATATCCTTTAAATCAAACATGTTGTCAAGTCGTTTGATGGACTTTATCTTTTCAGCACTGCCCTGAGCATCATTCGTAACGTGCATGTCCAAGTGTTCAAGACATGAATATGAAACGCTGCTTCTAACCCTTAACACACATTCCTGCAGCCAACACCCTGTATGACTGAATCCATTTTTTGGATTCTGTGTGGACTCCTACAGATACTGCAGCCCGACCACTCGCTGCCTGGCTGTTGCCCAGAGCCCGGGCGCACTGACTGTATCTCTCTGAGTGCAACATCGGTGCCGTACAAACTCCTCGTACCCGCATTCAAGCCGCAGAGTTACACCACCTGGTTTTGGTGTAGATGTTGGCTGACGTGTCGTGTCCATGTCCTGGTTGTCATAATAGGGGCGTTGACAGGGACGTCTTAATGCCAGTGGCTCTTCTACCATCGACACTGCTTATGTAACTCCGCCTCTTTGGCACCGAGCCCACGAATTTCCACCACTGGCTGTTGCAGACCCCCAACACATAAACACACACACACACACACACACACACACACACACACACACACACACACACACACACACACACACACACACACACACACCTCCCAGCGGCTAAGAATAAATCGTCTTGCTGAAAGATCTGACTTTTAGCCGCGGCTCATTTAACACACCTCTGAATCTGTTCTGTTTCTGTGGATATACCCACTTGTCTTTTCAAAACAGAGATGGTTTGTTTTTGTGGCTCCCCCCCCACGGCCTTCTCCGCTGTTACACAACGTTTTTGGCCTGGTTTTGGCCTCAAGGGGGCAGGGGCAGGAGACAGGTGGGGGCAGAGAGATGCAGTCGAATATCCTGGGGAAAAGTTAGATAGATACTCAGCTGTCAGCGCATGATTCCCTTTACAACCGTAGACACATATCGTTAAATCAAATTTAGAGTTAAACTTTCCATAATAATGAGAGAAATATTGGTGGTCATTCCTCTTATTATTTGGTGGTTGTTTGAAAAGTCTCAGTCGATATTGAGCAACACTTTATGGCTGGTTTTCCTTTCTGCTTTCTGTCACAGCTAACAGCACAGTGTTTACTGGGAGGAGGCTCTGTTGTGTTACCCTGAAATGATCCAGATCCGGCACCAATGCGACGGGATGACGCCACTGCAGCGTTAACACAGCTCACACACTCTGTGCTTTTGTTGTCTCCGTCTGTGCCTGATTTCTTTTTCATTACTCGTTAAACTTTTTAACATTTTAAATGAACAATTTTCTCCGATTTGAGTCGGGGACTGGTTTTGATGAGTCACATGAAATATTCGCTCCAGTTCGCTGTTCATGAATAGCGTTGTTCAGAGTGGCCACAGCAGGATTTTCTGCTTCTTCCAAGAACTCCCCCCATTTTTATGCATTTCAGTATTTTGCAGCCGTGCCATGCAGCAAGCCAGGCCCGAGTGAATCCTGTGGTTTTGGAAGTGGCGGGTTTCTGCAAGAGGCTCAGCCGCGCGCCACAGCTAATGTGTCCTACACTGACTCTGTGCGGCAACAGCCACCATCTCCCCCGTGCAAGCGACTATCCACGGGAGACGTAACTCGCTACACGGGGGGTCTGATGTTATCACACTTAGATAATAACCAGATGTCCATCAACCAATAAACCCACTGACTCACTCACCCTGGCGCTCGTATAATGCACACACTCACCCTGATTTGTGTCATATTACTGGCGTTTCCTTTTACTTAAGAACGGCGATGCGTCGACCTTAAACCTGGAGGATGCATGTACATCTGTATGATCTATTACCGTCATGTAGGAATCATGACTCTTCCTCATGGCGGTGGTACCTATGAGGAAGAGGCTGCGGCCTGTGTTCACATCATGAACTGATCACTATCGACCTAAAAGCAAAGCACTCAGTCAGAAGTCGCCTCTTGCTCAAGAGCTCGGGGCCTGTTTGAATGGTTGGTGTGATGTGGAGGTTTGACAGGTGACTGCTGCAGGTAAAATGGGGCCTTTCTTTGTGTGACTTCAGTGGCTCCCGAGACAGTCGGTGCATTAACTGCAGCAGCACCTCCTCGCTCACTGGGAAAAAGAGTGGAGAGGAAGGAGAAAGTGTAGCGGTCACGTTGATTGTAAGCATAAACATATGCAGAGCATTTTTTCCCAGAATTCTGCCTCAATGCAGGATTCATGGCCCCCGAAGTCTCCCCGGAGTTTTCCGACCAACCACCCACCGCAGACTGAGTTACTCCAGCAGCAGTAAAATTGGTCCATTCATCCAAGAGGAAGCACAAAAATGTCTTTGTTCCTGCAGCATGATTGCAGTGTTTGGTTCAGTTTAACATGGATTTGGGGGGAAAACCTGCTCCTTCAATCTGTAAAGTCCGACCTCCCCTTGTTGGAAAGTGAATGTGATTATGTAACCGAGGGGTCACCCAGATGGACCAGCCTGTGGTTTCCAGTCCCCCAGTGAGCTCATTAGCTAAAGTAACAGCGATTTATCAAATTGGTCTTGTGTATTTGTGTGTTTTTTAACATACTACGTAACCAGCCTGCAGGATAACCAGTGACAGGAGCGGAGCTCCACCTTCGCAGGGCTGCGACTCCCCCGTCAACACAAGCACTTTCTGTGGTCAACAAAACAATCTCAACCCACCGCAATTATAATAATTGATTATGTCAAATGATTTCTTTTTTTTTTTTTTAACTAGCAGACAGTTGCCGTGTTTACATGTGCTCTGTTCTCCTGGTTATAATTGAATTATCCTGTCATATCTTGAATATGCTCAAAATTTTACAAAAATAATAATCAGTCATGTTCATGTAAATGTGCTTTTCTTTCTCTCTGCAGACCCGTAAGCTGACGAAGGCGGAGCGGCAACGCTTCAGCGAGGAAGTGGACATGCTGAAGGGGCTGCAGCACCCGAACATCGTCCGCTTCCACGACTCCTGGAAGTCGACATCGAAGGGCCACAAGTGCATCATCCTGGTGACGGAGCTCATGACGTCAGGCACGCTCAAAACGTGAGTCTGGGGATCCTCTAAACTGCAGCCGCCCTTAAAGAAATGTCATTTATTTTTCTCACACCGTGGACATCATCTTTCTAAATAACAGGAGACATGTCCTCTGCAGCAACCAGAACATTTGTGTCGTGTTTGACAGTTTGTCTTTTGCTTTTAAAGTCATGATAAAAAGGAGCAGACAGAAGTTACTCTGTTCTGGGAGAGGATTCAGGAAACAAACTACTTTTAAAACTTCCTCTGGGCTGTCAAAATAAAAGAAGAATTATTCTCAAGTACCCAAAAGAAAAGCTTCCTCCTTCTTTTGTTTCAGGTACTTGAAAAGGTTCAAGGAGATGAAGCTGAAGCTGCTGCAGCGCTGGAGTCGGCAGATCCTCAAAGGGCTCCACTTCCTGCACACACGCGCTCCTCCCATCATCCACCGGGACCTCAAGTGTGACAACATCTTCATCACCGGCCCCATCGGCTCCGTCAAGATCGGAGACCTGGGCCTGGCCACCCTCAAAAGTGCCTCTTTTGCTAAAAGTGTCATTGGTGAGTGTGGAGTTTGGTCTGCGTGTGTTTACCCTGCTCAAATAATTTACACAAATATCACTTTCCACTGATATCTGAAAGAAACAGTTGACAGGGATCTACTGGAGCTGAGCCAACACATGCAACGTGCCACCAGTCGGAAGATGTTGAGGTTTTTGCTTCCAGTTTCTCCTGCTTGTATATGTTCTTCTTTCACACGAACGACTTTGTTTAAAATAACACGATTGGCTTTTAATTTCAGTGGGAACTTGGCCTTCACATCAAACATGCAGGGAGTGCCGCTAAATGTTGGTGTCACAACGACTTGTTGATACTTGATTATTTTTGATTGATCTGACTGATACTCGATTTTTCGTCGAATTCAATCCACCAGGTTTTGGTTTTCATGGAAATCATAAAGAATTTAGTTTGTTGACGTAAAACCAGGAATTGATTTTCTCACGTAAACATTTGAAACACTGAATTTAACCACAAGGCAAACGACGTTCATCTAGATAAACGTCCAGGTCTTGTGGCAGTTATTTTCTTTACTCTGACTTTTGGCTGTTTGCTTGAAATGTATTTGAAATAATGCACATGGAGACATTATCGAAAAATACATTGTTGTATATTTATATTTAGACCACATCCATATTAATACTTTTTAGTTTTGAAACAGCATTTTAAAAGTAACGCTTTATAATGCAAGTAGGAAAGTTCTTCATAGATCCAGTGTGGGTAGAACAGCTCTACTTAATGTGTGAGGTCAAAAAAACGATTGAACTAGAGATTTGATTGCATTTAGTTTTTTAACCGTTGACTTTCCCCTCCGCCCCGACAGGAACACCAGAGTTCATGGCCCCTGAGATGTACGAGGAGAAGTACGACGAGGCGGTGGACGTCTACGCCTTCGGAATGTGCATCCTGGAGATGGCCACCTCTGAGTACCCGTACTCCGAGTGCCAAAACGCCGCCCAGATCTACCGCAAAGTCACCAGCGTGAGTAAAGGGGGGGGGGGGGGGGGGGGGACTGGCTAATTTTGTTTAATAATGTAATTGTCCACATGTGTTCGTTTGCTTCCATGTTCTCATTGGAATTACAAAGGACCCAGGATATCTGGTGTGTGGATATCCTGAATCCTTGGAAACAAGTGGGGCCCACATGGAACGAAAACCTTTAACTATTAAAGGCTCAGATTCGTCCTTCACGAGCTCAGGGTGCAGAACCGTGCCACGCTGATCTAAAGGTTTCATAATGCACGATCACATACCTTTGACTCACTAATTGCCGGCGTCTTTACCAGTTGAAGGATCCTGTCTTACTGGTTCTGGAAATTATGTTTGAATGGAAAACTGATGCAACATAACGCTGACATGTGCACAACTTCTGTCTAAGCTCTTTGTGAAGCCTCGCAGACTAATATTCTAACAAATGACAGATTTGTTAGGAAATTAAACTCTTTTCTTTTATGGTATAATATCTGACTAAGGATGACGAAGGTTTGAATCCCAGCCCAGAACCCACTAAAGCTGTGTAAGATTCAGACCAACAGAAAAGGTTTACAGAGAAAAAGACATGTGGAACCTCTCGGAGAGGAAAACAGGTCCAGGAACACAGTAGTGAGATTTAAAAGCTTTACAGCGGTGGCTCCGGGCTGCCGTATGTTTCAAGCTGCCAGGTACAGCGGTGATGCCATGGTGGGCAGGACCAGGCGACGGTAGAATTATATGTTGTGGAAAAGTGTGTCTCACGCTTCGCTTTACAAAGAGGCCAGTTTGTTTCTGGAGTGTCGCATATGCAAAACAAACCGAGTCTGACGAAAGCTGGGAAGTGAGAACGCGACAATGCCAACAAGCCGGAGGGCGTCTGGCCCCAACTCAAACAAGACGCCAGAATAATGTTACGTATGAAGTCGGAGAAGAAACCGCACAAACAAATATAATAAATATCCTATTAGCTGTGCTTTTCACAATTTGTTTACATTTTGGGTTTATGTGCAGACGACATGTGACAATTTATTCATATGTCAGCTTCATTAACTATTAACCTATAATGAGCTTGTACTTGGAGTCTGTTAAGGAGCTGAGCTTGATGTATGAGGAGCAGAACACAGTTGTTGGAAACATTCTTTCATTCAATTCAATTCCTTGTCCGAAATATGGTTTCATTTCCCATCGAATTAATAGATTAATATATAAAGGAATCAATTAAAGAATGTTGTTTTCTTATCATGGAAAAATGCCTTAACAATAGTAACATATGCTGACAGCTCAAACTGTACAGACGGAATAAAACCCAAAGAGTTTCACTTTATTATTATATCTTCAAGAATAGCAGCAAACCCTAAAATGCAGCTGAAACCAGTTTTCTTTGGTGTTTTTCCTCAAATCTTGAAAATCTCTGGTTGGCGTCTTCATACTTTTGGCCGCGGGGTTAATTCCCTCAGTTGTTTTAAATCAGTGCCAAAGAAAACCACATTTTGTTTGTAAACCACCACCATGCTTTATTCTAATATTTGTGCCAGATAATTGCTTTGGTTTTGTACAAAATTAACAGATCAATCAATTTTTCTCCCTCGTTAAGCTGAAATTTGATTCACCAAACAAAGGCATTTTTCTCCAGATCTTATCTCGAGCTCTGTCACTACAGGAAAAGGTGCGGAGCTGCAAATTAGATTAGAGAAACTGATTTATTCTGAAGGTGACTGAGGACACTGGCTCAACAAAGAAACCTCTGTGCTCCTCTTCAGATCCTCAGAATCACATTTCACCACCATAACAGCATTTTGTGATCGTGTTGGTGCTCACCGGCGAGGCAGGGACGTATAGTCATTCATTAAGTGGGGTTTATATAGGGTGAGTATTATGCAACGCAGCAGTAATTCTGCACAGTAATCGTTTCTCCCTTGAAGCTGTTTTCCTTTTGTCTCATTTAAAACAAGCGTGACTATCTTGAGAAAATTAATTGTGGTCACAACAGAGTAAAAGATCACGGTTACTCTGTGACATGTCGGCCTTTGAATGTGAGAGCGAGATGTGTCGCTCGGGCCTGTTTATGTGCAGATCTAATTATTTGGGTGGTTTGAGCGAACATCAGCTGGTTGTTTGTGCATCTGCAGGACAAACTTCTCCTTGACCTTGGTTCTTCACTGCCTTATCAGTGTTGTTACAGGGATTGGAGCTCTGCTGTCGTGATAGAGTTCAGAAAACCTCCCTCTTTAGTTCATGTAAGAAAAGAATCCTGCCTGAATACTTTTCTGTGAGCTCAAAGCCGCAGCTCTTCTCAGTTATCACATTGTGGGGTTTTTCCATGTGCTGGAACTTGTGGCTGTGTGTTTTCCTGGTGTTGACATGACTGCAGAGCAGAATGTCATGCTGGCGAGGGGCAGATGTCACGAAGCACGAGAGGACGTTAAGCATGTAGAGCAGCGAGTGCTTTGCTTTGTTCCTTTGACAGAACGGCACAGGATAAATGCACAGAGAGGACGTCATTATTGCTGATGGCTTATTCTCCTTAAAGCATCGGTCTAATCTAATCCTACCCCTCCTCTGATTTCTCTTACAGGGGATAAAACCTGACAGTTTCTACAAAGTCAAAGTCCCGGAGCTGAAGGAGATCATTGAGGGCTGCATTCGTATGAACAAAGATGAGAGGTACAAATAAAATAATCTATATTTCCATGTTTTTCCTGTTATCCTGGCTTTTGTTTTGTGCTGATAAAGCAGAAAAAAACTGACAAAGCTCATTTTTAGTCTCCCTATGCTATCATGGAATATTAAAATATAAAATAAAGAAATAAATAATACAAAATATTGCATGTTTTCTTGTTTAAACGTTACTAAAATGTTGTTTTCCATCATTTGAACGATGTAAGCATCAGGAAAAGAGCTTCAAGTTTGAGAAACTATTCTCCTGCAGCTTCTCACTGAGCGTAAAGTGTTTTTTGGAAAGTTTACTTTCTCACAGTGCAGCCAAACTTTCTCTCACGTCGTAGTCACTTTATTTTATACTGATTGTCCTGATGTAAGTCGGAGAGTCAAGGTCGTTGCAGCCTGATAGACAGCATGTTTTGTAACTGTCTTTTTTTCACGGTTGTGGGCTCACACTTTGATTCTCACAGTTTGTGCTCAATGAGAAAAACCCTGATCTGTGAAGCTGAATGTTTTTTAAAAGGTAATGAATCTGTCTGTTAATTAGCCAAAGTGTCCGAGAGTAAACGACTAAACGCTTCTCATCCTGCAGGTACACCATTCAGGACCTCCTGGAGCACCCCTTCTTCCAGGAGAACAACGGCGTGCACGTGGAGCTGGCGGAGGAGGACGACACGGTGAAGTCGGGCCTGAAGCTGTGGCTGCGCATGGACGACACCAAGAAGCTCCAGGGGAAGTACAAGGACAACAACGCCATCGAGTTCCTCTTTGAGCTCTACAAGGACGTGCCCGAGGAGGTGGCGCAGGAGATGGTAGGTCGACCTCCACGGCTTCACCGCTTCACCGCTCGCTGCCTCGCCTGATCCAGTTTGTTGCAGCCATTAGTGAGGAAATTGAATAATTGATTCCAGATCATGAGATAGACGCGGCTCCAACATGTTCTCTGCATCCTGGTCTTGATTTATGATTATAGCCTTTTATAGGTTTTCTAGAGGAACGTGACTGGGGATATGGCACCACCCCCTATTGTTTTTAGAACAGTTGATTCCTCACAAAAGAATTTTCATCTGGATGCTTTAAAAAGGGTAATTAGATGTCTGCTTGAAGTAGACTCATTATCTTAATGAGTTATTTTTACTTCTACAGCAATAATATTCAGAAAACTAGAAACACACTCCGCCAATGCTCAACAGTCTCCTTATGAAACCACATTTAAATTCTTGATTTTTATTTGGATTCTCCACCAAGTTTCACACATTAATATATATCAGTCCCCTAAATAATTTTTTATTAATTATTCTGTGAAAAATCTGTGAAAATACAATCTTAAAGTGTTCCTGGATCCACCCCCTTATCTGGATCCATGGCTAAAGGTAATGGGATCTTCCCTGACACTTACAAATACATAAATCAATTTCAAGGTGTTGATTTTTTCCATGGTTATTGTAGATTTTGTAAGAATTTTACACGAACATGCAGATATTCACTTGTGTAGATCCTGTTATCGGCGATGCCAACATCATAGATTCACAGATTCTGAAATTATTAGAGAAATAAATGGTTTGCCATCTTCCTTTCGACCCCAGACAGTGAAAGCAGCATCGCTAATGCACCCGGCATCATTATACCACTTTTACGGTTCTGTTATGACAGCGGGAACATTGAGATGTGCTGCAGGCCATAAAGACAAAGCCTTGACGAGTGTGTCAAGGGCACACGGCTCAACCTTTAATCATCAGTTGTTGGAAATGTGAGAGTGTGTCTCAGGAAGCAGCATCTTTAATTATATAATGGCTCTCTTGGTTGTTAGGAAACAGGCCTTATGTCCTCTGCAGAGGTCACTTTTAATGAAAATAGGAGCCACAATTCCTCACTTGTTTATCTCTTTTGGGGTAGTTTTCATCAAGATCAAATTTGGTATCAGTACGGGGACATGTAGTGCCGGCGTGCTGCTGTAATCTGACCATGTGCTGAGTGGCATGTTCAGCCTGAGAATCCCTCTCTGCTGCACCGGGTGTCACGAGAGGCGGTGGAAGACTACAACCCGTCAGAGGAAATCAAATCAAACGCCGTTAGAACAAAGCTGGTGTCACAGTTTGCGTGCTCAGGTCGTTCAGTGCAACAGATCTGTGTAAGTTGTCGACATATTGCAGACAGCACATCACGGACCATGACGTATACACCCCGCCCCTGTTGTGCCCTGACCATCTCTGTGTGTTGTTACTCAGGTCGTGCTCGGCTTCGTGTGCGAGGCGGACTTCAAGCTGGTGGCCAAGGCCATACGGGACAGGGTGTCGGCCATCAAGCGGCAGAGGGAGAAGCTGAGGCGGCTGTCGGAGGAGAAGAAGAGGAAGAAGCTGGAGCAAGAGGCCATAGAGGAAGAAACCGAGCCTCAGACCTTTTCACCCAAAGTCAGAGAGGTCGCGGCAGCGGAGTCCCCCACCCCGGCCATGACGCCTCCGGCCCCCATCATGTCCCCCGTCACAAGCTCCGCTGACTCCGGTGTCAGCTCCAACTACCCAGCAGAACCAGAGGAGCCCGAGGCCGACCAGCACTTCCACATCCGACACAACAGCCTGTCCTCTGCTAACTGTGAGGGGCCTCATGTCACATCCCATAACATGACGTGTGCTGGTATTCATGTTTTCAGTTCAAAAACAAGGAGGAATATAAATGTTGTGTAGTAAACAGTTATACATGTTTTTTTTTTAAAGAAGTAGTGGAGAAGAAGTAGAAAGTAAAAAAACATATACATTCTCAAGTTAAGTACAAGCACCTCAAAGTAAAGTAGCTACACAAAGTAACTTAATGTTTCAGTTACAGTCGTCCCTCAATGTTTGACCTTTGACCTCCCCTGGATTTGTTTGTGTTCAGATTCTCCTTCACAGTGTTTCTCACTGCTTTAGCTGAACCATTGTCAAAGCTGCTCAGATGTCAGAGCACATGGGAGGCGCACAGTGAAATGTGAATCTGTGGATAACTGAATGATCTAGTCCCTGTAATTTCACGGCTGTTGCACAAACACCACAAAAGTTGTGTTTGTAGATATTGAATCTTTCTGTTTTTATCCACACGACATCCTGAGTGTTCTCTCTGGAGATTTGGAGTGAATCAGTCGGATCTGGTCTAAATGAACGGTGCACAGTGGTGTCATTGTCATTGTTTGTGTGTTTGTGTGTGTGTGGTATATCTCATTTTCCTCTCCCCTGCCTGTGTGTATGGTTCCGTCTGTGCCGGTCTATCAGGCCACACAGTTGATCACATGCTAATGGTTTATATCCTTTGTTGAAACAGCTGACTGCGAGACGGATGGCTATCTGAGCTCCTCTGGGCTCCAGGATCCGCTGGAGGCCGGCACCTTCAACGCGCCCGCGACCCCTCCCACCGCGCACGCCGACTCCCCCACTGTAGGCGGCCTCCCCATCCCGGCCCTGCGCTTCCCCTCGGTGAGTGGCCACAGTAAAGAGCAATTTCCAAGATTTTACGAGACCTTGTTAAACGACATAACTCAAATCAAACACAGCGCTGACACATATGCAAACAATATATAACTATAAAGGAATTGAGTACGTAAGACCATAAAGATGAGTGAGATACTCCCTGAGGAGGATGAGAAACTCTAACTTACATAAGGAATAACTTAATATCCTGAAGTTTCCAGAATAAATAGATGTAGTGTGTATTTTTTGCTACTGGATGAGAAATGTTCATAAGCAAAGTGAACGATTTGTACGAATCTGAGTTACAGTAAATACTTATGCACTCAAGAATAAGCATGTGGAAAATGGTTCATGGCTACTATCTAGTGCTAAAAACCTCAAAAGTAAAAATTGTATGAATCAAAGTCTTTCTCCATGTTTACCTCCTCCACATTCCTTGTTTCTATTCAAAGAGCATTGCAGTATCCAACAACACGGAACACGGCAACTCGGAGCCCCCGAGCGGCTTCAGCTCCCCCGTGGACAGGTAAAGCTCCTCGTCCTTTCTTCTCTCCTCTCTCTCCTCCTTTTCACAACAATGGAGTTCAACATTCTCTTCTTGATTTAAGTCAGAGAGCTGAAAAAATCATTGTATGAATCTAACAGAAACTGGGTTTTCCCTCTGCGACTCCTCCTCCTCCTCCTCCTCCTCCTCCTCGCCTCCTCCTCCTCCTCCACATCTGTGGGGCTGTGACAACAAGCTCGAGGCAGTCGACCGGCTCCTCTGTGTTTTTATTGCGGCGAGGCAGAATGGACCCTCGCAGGTTTCTGTGGGACTCGGCCTCAGATGTTGCGGAGGCCCTGTTTTCCATGTTGGTGGGATATAAGGAAGAGGGGGGGCTTTATTCTCGGCATGAGAGCTGATAATAGACTGTGTGTGTGTCTGTGTGTGTTTGTGTGTGTTTGTGTGGTGAGGGGCTTACATCATTGCTCCATCTTCTGTTCAGACACTGCAATGTTTCATAATTATATTGCCCCATTGACTGGGACACTTTCTAATCCTGAAACGATTGTTTTCATAATATATTAGTTGTGACCTCCACCAAGGAGGTTATGTTTTCTACAGGACGGATTTCCACGGTTTCACTTTATGTAACATTGCGAGATGCCATCTTTGCGTGTGAATTTACGAATATTAATTTGTGGATCTGCCGTACTAGTTTGTGTTTTATTCATAAGTCTATGAACTTTTAAAAAGTAACTCTATGACCCGGGGTCGACAGGTCGCATAGGTCCAGAGCTCAAAT
Organism: Hippoglossus hippoglossus; assembly: GCF_009819705.1. Lineage (NCBI taxonomy): Eukaryota > Metazoa > Chordata > Actinopteri > Pleuronectiformes > Pleuronectidae > Hippoglossus > Hippoglossus hippoglossus. The sequence goes on along the minus strand of NC_047169.1, from coordinate 4,729,582 downwards.
ATATTTGGTTTATAATGACAGAAAAGAAAACAGAGATCTGGACCTTTATGATTAAATTTAATTTGAAAACTCTTGTCAGTTAATTTTAAAATGTATTTGTGTGTTATTAGTTTTTGACACTTGTCCATGGTGGACTGAAATAAATGTCCAGTCTAGTTGAGTGTCATGTTTCATAACAGCTCAGGACCCATAACTATTAACTATCTAAGAACCAAACTTACTCCTTGTTGCTTTATTTCCCCTCTGACAAAAGCCCTGTAATACTGATGAGCAAAACTGTTCTCAAAGATCACAAATCAGAGAAATTATAAAAAAATATCAACACATATTATTTGGTGAAATTTCCATTTTAAAGTGGAAAACGGGCTTTAATTTGAACTGAAGTTACCCGTGAGGTGGGAGGTTTTTAAATAGAGCTGAGTGGACGCAGGCCAAGCAGCAGGCCTGTAAATGTTAGTGAATGTTTGCAGCCAGCGCTGGAGAGCTGGACCCGTGTGTGTGTGTGTGTGTGTGTGTGTGTGTGTGTGTGTGTGTGTGTGTGTGTGTGTGTGTGTGTGTGTGTGTGTGTGTGTGTGTGTGTGTGTGTGTGTGTGTGTGTGTGTGTGTGTGTGTGTGTGTGTGTGAGTGACCACAGCGACCTGAAAAGGCCCAGGAGACGCAATTAGCTGAACCGAAGCGTTTAATAAAAAAAACGCACTGAACGTTCTCCAGTTCTCTGAAACCTAAAACTCCTTCATTGTACAGATCGCGTGGACGTGAGACAACACCACCTTCCTATAGAGTCTGACCCCATTACATTGTATTGTTTAACTTTGAGTGTTTACACCCACGAGAAACACATCAAGACATTTTGCGAGTACTGTTTATCCTTATGTGTGACGCCGAGATAATCAGCCACAATAGATATTCACATCCTGTCACACTTCTGTTGCGAATGATAGATTGACTTTGAAATTGCTGCGTGATGAAAGATTCAGTTCACGTTCTAACAAGTAGCATCTGTCATTTATCTCCCCCGCAGCTACGCCTCTGACGTGACCTCAGGGTTGAGCGACGGCTACGAGGGCCTATCGGAGAAGAACGAGAAGACGGCTGCGAGGCGAACCGCGGCGAAGCTGTTCAGGAGGAGGGCGCGCTCGAGGCTGCGCATCACAGGGGTACGATAAATCAAAAAGCTTTGTCGCATTTAAGTGCATCAGATAAACAGATAAATCAACGGGCAGGACTGGATGACTGGATGAGCGGAGGCATGATGCACGGTGATGGCTCCACCCTGGTTATGCAATGTTATCAGTAGCTATGCTGTTCCTCCGTCGTCAACCGCAGGACGTCTCCTCTGATCAGGACACTCTGGAGGCAGAGACAAACACATCATGCATAAGCACATGTTCTACAAAGAGCGCACAGTACAATGCATGTCACAGACTCACACACACACACACACACACACACACACACACACACACACACACACACACACACACACACACGACGTGACACGTTTGCTCACACGTAAACATACGTACAAAAACATATTGTTCCCCCTTGTGTTTGAGTCAGAGAGTAAACAGACACCTGTCCTGACCCTGTCCCTCTCTGCAGCTCTCTGATAAAGTGGACCGGGTGGTCGAGTGTCAGCTGCAGACGCACAACGACAAGATGGTGACCTTCAAGTTCGACCTGGATGGAGATAACCCTGAAGACATCGCTGCGGTCATGGTGGGGATCAAGAGATTTAGAATATCAATAATATAACACTTTAACCATTATAATTTTTGGTAGATGTAACCTTGAAAGAAAAGCCGATAGACTCAGAAAAACTTTACATTAGGAAAAATCAAATTTTTATAATAGAAATTAATGCAATGGAAATTTTAAGATAGTGAATACAGCAGAACTTTGAACTCACTGTGTTAACATTAGCCACCAAAACCAAATGATCACACCAGATCACATAATAATAACAATCAATAATAATAATTCCAATGATACATGTATGGGTCAACCATCGCAGCCAAACATTTCTTACTGTTCTGATTATTTTAAAGTATAGAGGAGACGCCAGATCACATATATCGGACAAAGGCCCCTAAGGAAAAATATAGATGAAGTGAATGGGTTAACAGTTTTCTATGGAGACGGAAACTACGAGAAACATGAGGTCACTGTGTCAGCTGATACGTTTTGCAGATTCCTGTATCACAGTCGAACGTACACATGATTTTATTCTGCCTCTAGTTAACAGTGTTTTTGTTTGTTGATCTGAACTGTGGCTGATATTTAATCTAAGTCACTGAGAAGTGAGTGACGCAGGCTAACAGCCCCCCCCCCCCCCCCCCCCCCCCCGTCATTGTCTCTAAACTTCACTAGAGGTTTGCACCAGGGCGAATGTGATGAGGGCCTGAAGAGGCAGCATGTGCAGCACCACTGAATTTACTGTTTTCATCACCCTTCCAACAGTGGGCTTTTGTTTACTGAGTCCTGGCACAGTGTGGGGGGGGGGGCTTGGCATCACAACAGCCCCCGTGGTTAAATGAGCTGAGTTACGCCACGCTGACAGGAAACGGTCACCACACCCCTGCCCACAATTCACAGCAACACTCAGAACTGTATGAATATGCAAAAAAAATCAAAACCTCGGCGAATAAACTGCTGCATTGTGGATTAACAGGAGATGATTTATGTGTTTTTCCCTGAGAACAAGGAGCTGATGATTGAAGGGGTGTGTGTTGGAGTGGGTGATGGACACACAAATAGACATCCACTATACCTGGAGACAAAATATTTACTCCGGCAGTGTAACTAAGTGCAGTTTAAAAGTATTTTTATTCTCTATTTTCTGCTACTTTACGCTTCTACTCTTCAAAATTTATTTATGTTGTTCTGCACTTGAATTAATTTACAACGGTTGTTACTTTGCAGCTTTTACACCTGATGAACTATATGTAAAGAAAATACATAAAAGATCAGCTCCACCTCAAACAGCTCAAATAGAGAAAGGCTACTTAAACATTATTTATATCAACAATACAGTAATATTATATAATATATCACTATAACACGTTTTTGACACTTCAGGTACATTTTCTGATAATACCATGACTGTAATGAAGCCTAAACCATGTTGATCGCCCCCTGGTGGCTGGCTGCAGTATAAGTCATAAACCCCGCCTCCTCCACGTTAGCAGATGGGACATGGCCCAAACTTAACAGCCAAAGTACACTTTAAATACATTTTTCACTTCTTACTCACTCTGGCTCCAAATGATGTCAAAAATGGAAGATGGCCATTTCTGGGATATTTTAGCTTGATTTGTTGCAATGGGAGGAAATGGAGACACATCGTCCATCTTTTTAAACGGTCTATTGATAATACCTGTGTATTTTTACTTAGATTTGACAGACTCAGTCGTGCAATCTATCTGAATGCTTCTTCCACTGTCCTTGTGTCGTCCAGGTGCACAATGAGTTCATCCTGCCATCAGAGAAGGAGGGCTTCATCCACCGCATGAGCGACATCATCAAACGGGCCAAGGCTCTGATGTCCAAAGACCAGCCGGTCCACGCCAGCAGCCACCGACTGCCCCAGCCTGCTTTCCACAGCGGGGTTAACTCGCTGTCTTCCTCCCAGGTCAGCAGCACCTGCTCCTCTCCAGTAATCCACATCGCAGCATTGTTAGCTGAGAACAAAGCAGTGTGTGTTTTTACTGATCGTCATAAATCACATCAGCTATAGTGTGTGTGTGTGTGTGTGGCGGTGCTTATCTAAAGCAGACCTATAAATCTGGTGTAAATGCATAGCTGCTGCTGTAGCTGTGCTTCCGACACTGGATGATAAAAAAAACCTCGGCTGAGTGCTTTCCTCACGGCCCCTCCTGAGACTCGGCCTTAAAGATGGAAGGTTAAGTGTTGTTAAAGCCACCTGAGGTAGCGCTTTCATTTGGAACATAATGTTCCTAAAAGCACCAATGTCATAAAACCTTGTGATTTGTCGAGGCGTAGCCAGAACCCTCTTCTCTCACACACACTGTATTTGTTCCCACAACCACAGATCGTTTCCAGTGCTCCCACCATAAGGACATTTTCCAGATTATGTGCCCATATTGAGTGGGCAATATAATGAATGTTATATGTTTGTTTTAATTAAGATCGTGTGAACTTGTGAGACTTCCAGGAAGAAGAATTAAGGTTGTTAAGAGCAGTGCCATCCTGTGCAAGTTATGTCCCAATGCCAAATCAGATACAGTTTGTCCGCTAAAGGGAAAGAAGCGTCTGTCCTGCCAGGTTTTGTTCCACTCTAGAAGAAATCTCATTGTGCCCTCGAGTAGAAATAATCCAAGATGTTTGCAGAAGGTGGAACAAAGAGTAACGTGCAGTTTCACGTAGGACAAGAGACGAGTGAGAGCAGTGAAACTCAACCTTCAACCATCTACCTTGTTCACTACGTTTCCGACCCCCTGGCCACTATAATTACCCAGAACCACGTTGGGGCGGATCTCTCCTGGCCTCTCTCTAGCGCCTGATTAAAAACATTACATGCACCACATCCCGTAAGAACCATTATAGCTGTGCTCCCCAGCACCGTCCTGCCCGAAAACCACACCGAGCTGGTTAAGTCAGGAAGGAAACCCACGATCCCACAGACTGGGTGATCGGACTCTGTTGTGTAGTTGAGTTACTACTCTGACTGTTCTGTGGAGAGATGGAGGCTGAATCCTTGGAAAGAAAAGCTGGAGCCAAGCTGCTAACCTGACTAATGAAAGAGTCTCTGTATATCTTCCTCTCGGTTTTCACAGAGCTGGATTAGAGTGACCACTTAATCAGATTATGGAGACTTTCCATAAAATGACCAACAAAGCAATAATAGTTCTGTTAACTGGTTAATAGGCTGAGATTTATTATAGAAAACAGCTCTTTACACAAATGAATAGAAATGGATTTAATGCTACACTGACAATAAATACATCATCGTGTAACTGGGGTCAGGTCTCAGGGGGCCACACACATCATCCTCTGAAGGCAGATGCATCATGTGCTTCAGTGTCTTATACTTAAAGGGACATTACGTGGATTTTACATGTCGGAGTCTATGTATGAGGGAGGATACAAGTCTAAAAAAAAACACCCAACAGACAGTTCTTTGGTATTTTTAGAAATCAAAGTTATAGCAGAAGCCTGGTGTTGTAGCAGTGTTTAGGACTTTTATCCTTTTTATGTTTTCTATTTGTGTCTCCGAAGTCCCCCCCGGGCATGAAGGCATGAGGCTCTGCATAATAATACTAAATCAGTACTAAATCAATGTGAACATGAATATGAATATGAATAAGTGAAGTGGACACTGAGCTTCATCAACTCTCTCTCTTACAGCCTAATCTGCACAGTCAGCCGCTGCCCCGAACACACTCGTCCTCCTCTCTGCCCGGTAAGACCTCACGTCGGCTCTGATTAACTCGTTTAACCCAATAAGAAGAAAGTGGACAAACCTGATGTTTGAAGAGATTAAAACTGATACGAATCTAGAAACTAACGAATGCATTAGTACCTCGCCCGCTGTGCTTTTTGTAGTAATTACTTGCAAGCCTGAAACTCAGCAAATAACATTAACGGCCTAGCATTTGTGTGTTGCATCTATTTTGCTGTGCATGACCATCGTGTGTGTGTATGTGTGAGTGTGTGTGTGTATGTGTGTATGTGTGTGTGTGTGTGTGTCATCATCTCATGCATGTGTGTTGTCTCAGACTTCGGCCTGGCTAACCCGAGCGCAGGGGTACGTGGCTCTCCCCCGTGCCCCAATGGCGACGTCTTGGGTGCAGACGTGACTTCATCTGGGCGACCTCTAATGCGCTCGCAGTCTTTCCACAACGCCCCAGGTAAATAGCCCTCCCCCCGGTCCCACGTGAAGAGGCCGAGCATTGTTTACTGTTTCAGCACACTGAAATATTCTTACAGTCCTCTGGCAGAGAATAAGTCAAAGCAAAGCTCTGCTACCTCATAAACCCCCACTCCCCTCCTCAGGGGGGTGTTCTCTGTATTGTTCTGACATTTGCATGGCGCCATCCACCATCCGCACACCTCAAAGCCTTCATCTGTCTCTGCCTTGCAGCAGGCCCTCTTGGGTAATTACCTCACCTGAACGGCCCTTTCTAGCTTTGAGGGAGCTGTGAATGCTGTCGCTGTGAACCAGGAGCTTCTCTCCAGCGCCGCGATAGTCTGCAACATCTGCTTGCCAGCTCACACTCCTACAGAATTTCCAAGAAAGCCTCCCCTCCTCCCTCAAAGCCTCCTTCCCCACGGGACTAAATTAAAGAACACACATCCTCCCTAAGCCCCCGTGTCTCGGCCTCGGCGGCCATCTGAACATCTTTATCCCCTCTTGTGCTGCGTCCCCTCTCGGCTTGATGTCCACTGCATGGTCGCTTTCGCAATTTGCTTCTTGGCCACCGGCCACTGTTATAGAGTGTTGCCTAACCTGCGTTTCCGTCAGCATGGAAAAAAGTAGAGGCTGGTTTGCATCATCAGCAACAGGAGGTGTGGTTTATAACTGAGGAGCCATTGTTGAGGTAAATGTCAAATCAATGGATGGAGCTGGGACGTTGGCTTCCCTAAAGGAGTGATGCAGAAACCCTGACTGCTTTAATCTCACAATCGCTCCCAAAAAGGCTGTTTACACACACGTGTGTTTGATTTAAACTCCTCTAAGATGTCATACACAAAAAGCCTCACTCGCTCCACTGGTGCAGAAGCCCTCACAGCTATCTAACTCTAATGTGCAAGTGCTGCGGCTTAAAAATGCAATTATACTCTGAACAAAATGTCTTTGTTCACCATGGAAACCCATTATTTGAAAGTATGGGAAAGATTTATGCTCCTCGTGGCAAACGTCTTGGCAGGAGGTTAACGGGAGAATCAGACGAGAGGACAAATGAGTGATCTCACTCATCTCTCTGGGTCGACTCAGTCCAATATCCCACTGCAACCCTGCGTTTGATGCACAAATTAAATGAGGACATTCAGATTTTTTATTTCTTTTTTGCACGTGTCTCTTTTTGCACAGATGATTGACTCCAAAACCACAGATTAAAACTCTTTTTTGTGTCTTTGTCTCCCAGGGTCTCCGCTTCAATACCAGCACCATCCCCACCCTGCGTCTCTCCTGCCCCACCACCAGCACTACCACTTACCCTTCATGGGCCACACGCACTTCCCATACCCATACCCTGGCTCTCCGGGTTCCCCCAAGCCAGCAGCGCTTCATCCTCCCCTCACACGTGTAGCCAGCAACCCCACCTTCTCTTCTATTCCCTCACCCTCCTCCGGGTCCCCCAGTCCTCAGCGGGAGACCCCCAGTCCTTGCAGCAATGAGAGCATCAACATGTCCCCACCTCAGCATCCCAACATGTGGCCCCCCCACACACAGCCCCTGTTTTCATTGGCTAATGTCATCTCCATGGCCATGAGCATGGCTCAGTCTTTCATCCCTGTCGCAAGCCTGCCCGCCCAGGGGATCCCCTCCTTTCCAGGGTATCACCCCCAGCTTCCCGCTCACATGACCCAACAGTCGGGTTACCCCTCTGTCTACCAACAACAGTACCAAACTTCAGTAGAGGCCCAGTACCAAGGCATCCCAGAACAGAGCAATGTCTACCACAGCCCTGAGAACACACAAATGGATGGAGCCGCTTTCTTTACTCAGAACAATTATCCCGGCTGGTTGCATTCTGTCTCTCCACCTTCCATGGCTTCCACTCCTCCGCCGACTCCCCAGGAGTTTCTGCAACAGGTTGGATTCTCCAGTCCCCCCAGTCTGACCCAGGAGGAAAGTCTCCACAGTTACATGACACAATACCAAGCACAGGGTCCAGCTCAGGCCAAACCCAATCCACAAATCTCCAGCTCAGACTCCTCGTCAGATCTTTCCCCAACGCCCCCAGAGAGCCCTGAAAGCACTGTGAGTCATCATTACTCTTATCTCAGGGATTGAATCTGATTTCTAAAGCAATGCTTTGGATATGCTAATGTGTTAATTCATTAATCAACAAGTCCATCAACAGAATTCTGATGCTTGATTAATAGTTTGAGCCGTTTGTTAAGCAACAATTCAACATTCACTGCTTCAATCACAGATGTGAAAGTCTTGTCTCCATTGTCTGTTTTACATTTTTGAATTAAACTTCTTGTGAACTGAATATCTTAATGGTTTGAATACTTGATCATATAAAACTAATTATTCAAAAACACAAACTTAGGGTCTATGAAATTGTACATTTTTCACAATTTCCTGACATTTTAAGGGCAATTCATTAATGGAAGAACTTTAAGATGAACCAATCCAACCTTTTTCTTTGAAAACTGCTAAATTAGTATTTTTCGGTTGGTCAACACAAAAAAACATTTTTTTCTAATTGTCAATTTTTGACATCTTGGATAAAAAAAAGAAAACTGATAAAGATAAAATTTGCCCGACATTGACACAGAGACTTTATTTAAAGTGGATCCACCAAGCTGGGTCAATTAGATGCAAGTTATATTGCTAATCTTTATCCTCCCTGTGTAGTTATCGTCCTGCAGCCCTCAGCTGCACCCTCCTGTACCTGAGATGAACGTCAGCATCCCAAAAGTCTCTTCCCCTGAATCTGGTAAGAAATTCTGTGAATGTTCTCTCGTGTTTTCTCCTACGTCAGATGTAAAATAACTGGACAAGGTTCATGTTTTCACCCCAAACAAACCCACACACATGCTTGTGTATATACACAAACGCCCCCACAGCCAAATATTCCACGTTTTTCTTCTGCGCTCCAGTTTATAACGTGTTGGGTCTAAATACAGTCTGATGTTTCTGTCCTGGACAATTTGCCTTTTGAGCTGTTTTCAGTCCCCCCCCCCCCACCCCCTCTCTTTCTCTCTGGCGTATCCCTGGCGACATTATCATCCATTAGCGGTGCCTCTGGAGCCGTTGCGTAAGCGTCTGGATGTAATGTCCCTTTCAAAATGAACACAACCGTAGGTGTGATTGTGGCCCTGCCCACCGTCGACGGCCAATCGCTGAGCGGAGCTGCTCGTTACCCGCCTCTCCTCCCACATCCACACCTGTCAGTGTTTATTCCCTCCACACTGAGCACAGAGCCCCTCTGTTGCAGGCGGGCAGCGACCCAGACACGCTCTGTGTTTACTGTAAGAAGGACACTTAGTGGGCAGAATGAGACACTGCAGGATTCTAAACCCTCAAATTGTCTGCAGATGTGAGCAGACTGTTCCTGCTCTTTTAAGGCGATGACAGATAAACAACCTCATCACGGTCGTCATCAGTTATTATCCCTGCTGTAAATTAAGGCTCTTTAGCAGAGATCTACTGACAGGAGATTATTATTTTAGAAAGTGAGCTATGCTAAAAGTGAGGGTCATCAGGAGGGGGGGAACAATCCCAGCTAACATTGCTGTGAAAGGTGGGGTACACCCAGTCTATCACTAGGCTTACACATAAAACAACCATTCACATTCACACTTATGGGCAAATTAGATTTCTATGGACTGTGGGAGGACACCCAAACTCCAGACCGGGGTTCAGACCCAGAACCATCTTATTTAGATGTGATCGGGCCCCATCGAGCCATTAGTAGTAAATAAGTGTGACAGACCTCCACCAAGACACAACAGTCCCCTTAGGAAACCACATTTAGATTCACTAGATCTAGATTTTATTTGGATCTGCACCAAATTACTAACACTCATAATATCAATCCCCTAAACATGTGTGATTGTTCTTCCATCAAGTTTTTCCATGAATTATTCTCCCAGAAATCAAGGAACCTGTGGAAACACACCACCACTGCACCACATTGTAATGGGTTCCTCCCTGACCTACACCGCATCCTTCCACCTTGTTTCCTGGTCATCTTTGTAGTAGTTGTTGTGAAATCTTACTCACAAACAGACAAATGGACAGAGGTGAAAACCTGACAAACACATGATTAGACTTTAATCAAACTGTGGCCGTCAGGTTTGTTTGGGGGGGGGGGGGGTCCTGATGATCAATCAGCTCTGATCAGATTAGAGAACAATCATTGTTCAGCCAGTGATTGGCTGTCACTCATATAAACTCTCTGTCCAGATGATGTAACTTCTCAATCAAGGACACAACTCACAGCTTAAATGACATAAGTTAGGATCCTTGATCAAGGTATTTACATCATTTTATTCTAAATGGCTTTAACACAAACTTTTTTACTCTATATTCTAGAAGTCCAGTCCACACCAGTGACTGTCGGCCGATTCCAGGTGACGCCCAGCATTGACATCCCTGTGGCTGCTGTGTCTGTACCTGCTGCACTACAGCCTGAGGTCAGCAGCAGCACCACATCAGAGAGCAGCACAGAGGAACAGGGGGAGTCTGAGACCAGCCTGGGCACCTCCCTCACCATGTCCCCTCCTCACCCACATCCTCAGAGAGGGTCCTCGGTGGTCCTCCAGGAGCTGGACAGACAGCCGGTGTGGGCCGGGAGCCAGGAGCCGCAGCAGGAGCAGCTGACACAGGACAGAGTGGGGGACGAAGACGAGGACGCAGAGGTAGAGTTTGTCGGGGAACGGCAGAGGACGAAGAAGAGGAGTCGGAGGAGAGCGTACAGCCTCAGCCTGTTGGGGACGTCTGTGGACAGTGGACTCTCGCTGACGGCTGCTGAGATGGAGGGGAGGTCGTGGGACGGAGGGGTGGGCAGCCCGCAGTACACTAATGCCCTTCACCATTTATGGATGATGACTTACAGCCGCAGCGCTCCCTACCTGAGCAGCGATGACTCAGACAGTGAAGATGGGGAAATGGTGGAGGAGCTTCAGGAACTCAGAGAGAGGTAAGAGACAATGCTTACCATGACCAGGTATTGTTTTTCAATACAATATATGACCAGACAATAGATATTTTACTTTGACATAGTAAATCCACATATTGTACACATAGGGAACTTCAAATCTGATTTGGGAAATTCTGTGATTACTTTTTACTGGAAAAACAACAAAGTATTTTCAAAGTTTCAAATTTAAAAACATTTGTGTAGCTTTGTACCTCTTCACACATGTTCATGTGCTCAATTAGACAAATACCGACATTACTGGCTGTGCATTCCCAGACTGAGGGGCTAAGTTATTTGTTGTCCTTCACCAGACATCTGACCGAGGTGCAGGACCTGCAGGCTGCTCAGAAGAAAGAGATCGAGGAGCTGTATGAGCGGATGGGTAAGGTTCCTCCTCCAGGCATCCTCTCTCCTGCTGCGATGCTGTCCAGTCGACAGCGCCGCCTGTCGAAGGGGAACGGTTTCCCCTCATCGCGCCGGAACAGCCTGCAGCGCTTGGACATATTGCCACTCCAAGGTAAAGAAGAATATCCAAGAACATCCTCCACTGAATGTCTAACAGCTTAATGTCTGAACGGACGTTAAAGTGTGAATGTACTGTTTTTGTTTCCCTAGGTATCATTAGGAGAAACTCTCTTGGAGGCAGCAGTAGCGGCTCCCAGGATAAACCCAGCAAAGGGGTCACCTTTTCCACTGACATAAGTAGAATGGTGAGTGTTCACTGCTTAAACAAACTTCATACATATTATTATATGTTAAACTCAAAAGGCAAAAATGCTTATTCAAGTCTAACTTTGAATCTTTTCCTTTTCCAGTAAGAAACGCTCAGCTGAGCTGTATATCTGGACTACCTCATCTGAAGTGTGACAAAGTGCTCATACCCGTCCCGAAGGAGGATCACGTTAACACTTGTCACACACCCGCTCGCCGATCAACGAAAACCTGCTTCCCTCTGCCAGTGGTCATTTACCTCAAATGTACAGAAACTGTCACCAGTAGCGCAGAATATCCACTAATCGGATTCCCGTTCAGTCCTGATTGTCCTTGTAAATAAAGCGTCAGAGCCGACGGGTCAGAAGTCACCAGCTTCAGTTCAAGCTGCCGCAGTAAATGTCCCATCACAGTTTGTTTTAAAGGAGACATATCCTGCTGTTTTTGTGTGTTTTATTGTTTTTGTGTGAATGTACAAGTTCTGCATAGTTGAAAAGCCCAAAGTCTGAGGTAAAGGAAGGAAGGAGGCCTTGTGTTTCAGACAGAGGCTGAAAAGAGGAGCTTCAGCAATAGTGTTATTTTTCAAATAACCCAAATTAAAATGACAACCCTGAGTATGAGCACGATATGTCTCCTTTAAATGTTTTCTCTGATCAAGCTCTTCAGTCGAGTGCTGCAGAGCCGTGGCGACACAATGACCTTGACCCAGAATGCCTGATAGTTGCAGTTTTCCTGTCTTCTCACTGCCGTTAATCGCTCTGAACACAGCGACGTGAACCACAGAGAAACTCTGGCTCTTACCGATAGTTTTTCGTACACAGATGACAATATTTTGAATAATCTCATGTCTGGTGTGGTTAGTTAATGATGTCTCAGCATATTTAATATATTTTTCATGTAGTGGAGCTGACTCCTGCCTTCCTGGGACTGACAATAACAGTCAACATGGATTGAACATTTTGATTTTGTTGCAGTACAACTTCTTTAGTGGTTTTGTCACCTGATAAGATCAACTGCATTCTCCAGACTCAGTTTGACTGCAGTTCTGACATTTTCAGATGGAGTGAAGGTGATTTCTCACTTCGTTAAGCAGTATAATGTAAATACCATGAAGATGTTAATGCATCAGGAGGAAAAGTTGTGCAATGGAAAGTATTTCTCTATATTGATTTTAGGTTTTAGACTACTGGCTTGTACATGTGTATATAGTAGAGTGCATTTATAGATCACGTTTACACTTTAAGAGTAAACTAAATGTTTCCGCAACCTTAATTCTTGCTCAAGCAAAAAAAGACAAATTATTTGTTGCTTGTTTCATGAGTCAAGCACCTTGTGCACTTTAGTAAAATCTATTTTAATTCTCAGTCGGTCGAGGAAGAGCTGATGTGTTTTCCTTCTATTTTTTCATGAGGTCGAGGGTATTCTCCAGTTTATGTCCGATCACAGTGAAGATGATCTGCCCTCCTGCAGTTTGAGATAATTGTGCATTTTGTGGGACATGGAGAAATCAGTCCAAGCTGTGAATCAGTAGCTGTGGCCTTAATGAGAAAATCCACAACACACACTGAATTTTCTCCTGTAAGATTCATAATATATACAAGAAAGTTTGGAATTTTGAATGTAAATATATAATTGTGTTGCTTTTTCCAGAAGCTGCTGTCCTGCCATGCTGAATCTGTGCCTTTCCCTTACAATGTCTTACATTATATTTTTATTCTCGAGATTTGGTGGCTAGATCAGACAGTGTATCGAACTTTGACAAATAATAAATGCAACTGTAAATACCACTTCTCTCATGTCATCTTTACTGCATATAGTTAGAGATATAGTGTGGAAAACAATTCAAATACAATAGATTTTTATTCAACAAGTCACTCTTTGACATAAATAATACGATTCAACAAGTTGATCCATGTGTCGTTTCAGCTGTGTCATTCTTTGCTGTTAAAAGCTGCTGTAAAGTTAACATTTGCTGACTGGTGTAAAGTATATGCCCCTCAAACTGTATCCATGTCACATGATCACCAGGGCTGGAAGCCTGGCAGGTAACAGTTTTAATTACTCCTCAATCTGGGCCTTTTGTCTAACATGTGATAGGTCTGGTTACGATCCTTTCCGCTGACGGCAAAGTTTAATCTATTAACAAGCGTCCAGTTTTAAGTCAGCAGCAGAACTTCACAATCAAGATAAAGTCCACTACAGTGCTGTCTCAATATGGGGGGGGGGGGGGGGGGGAAGAAAAACAGCGGCCAGTCGTGGAATATGAATCAGTGGCATCAGTGTCCACCATAAGTCCCTTCTCGGTTAAGTGCAGGACGGACACGCGGTCCAACAACAGGCAGGCAAATCACGTGTTTCAGTTGGCATCAGTCTTCGGCCCCTGCGCTCTCGCACGTCTGGTCTCCTCGTCCAACTCCTCCACGATGTGCTCCTGGGACACTGAGTAAAACGTGTAGCCGTCTAACGAGGGGAGCGGGTGGTCAAGGCAGAAACAGAATGATACCACAGACACAACATGGCAACAAAGTGATGTCAGCGATGTGTTTGTCTCATCACTGCTTGTAAATACAGCAGAGGCTATAAAAACTGTATTAATGTTTTATTTACTCTTTGAAACACCAAAAGATACACATCTTTGATTCTATGGTATATAATATAATTATAAGATTATGGAGCCCAATTTGACAGCTCAGCAATACATTCTGCCTTAATGACACTTATAATATTCAGTTTTTGATTTGCTATTAAGGTAATTTTGGAGGCTGTTGTTTGTGGTGCTGTTTTTAATATTCATAGAACCCTTATTGATATGAATATTAGACATATGAGCCACATATCTGACAGAAACACTTCCATCAATGTCATAGTAAGATTGTCAATATCATGGACATACATTTTTATTTAGCATCTTGTAGTTGTGACTTTGTGTAAAAAAGTTAGCTTAAAATACTAATGGTGTCTTTTAGTAGTTGAATACAATAAGCTGAATATTATGTTGACGTTTAAAACACCAGTCCTCACAAAGACCCTGAAGGCATCACACAGACACTGCTGCCTAAGTTACCTTTATATAAAGTATACATTTTCAAAGTTTGAACATTTAAACGTATTAGATTACATTACGTTATTTAAAGTGTATACTTGACTAGCTGGTGGTTTAATTGACTAACTAGCTGGTGAGTAAACCAGATGTTGCTTGGCATTTTAAGTTTAAATGAGCTAAAAACTCATTAGCTAACTGTCACGTTAGCATCATTAGCAGTCAGTGAACCAGTCCTTGGGCTTTGACATTCACTTTTAAACACACATCCCGTCCAGCAGGTGAGTTAGCATTAGCATTAGCCTCGGTATTAAACAACACACAGTGATGTAACTCCAGCACAGCGGGGGGCCCACGCAGTATCGTTAGCACGCTAAGCTAACGTTACATAGTTCACCTTGTGTTGACGCTAAAGCAAGGATACAGATGCCGAGGACGAGCGCCCCGATGGCGAGACCCGTCACCGCGTTCCTGCCCCGCAGCTTCACCGTCTTCTTCTTCCACTGCTCGAGCTCCACCTGCTTGATGAAGTGCATCTGCTCCAGGGAGAGACCCTCCTTGATCGGGTTGATCCTGGTGGCGAACGGCGCCTTGGACCCGGGCTCCGTCGGCGTCTTGTCGGCCATGTCTGCAGTCACAGTGCGCGGCGGGGTCGGGCTGCCTCCTCGCCGGTCGCACGCAGCGCGGAGTTACAAGTGATTTCCTGAGCTCGGTCCCTGTTTAACCCCGAGGAGAGGAGCCCATCCGTGTGCTGTGAGATCTGCGCTGGGAGGAATGGGCTTTCGCTTACGACCTGTGTGAATGTAACACCGCTGTGCTACGTCCAAATGTGCCCCCCCCCCCCCGTGTCAGCTAATGGTTCCGAGTAGCAGTTAGAAGAAACAGCTCCATCTTCTGGAAAAACACTCGCACGGTTTTATTTCTAAGTTGTTTCTCGACAGAAGTGATTTAAATACTTGAAAATGGCGAAAAGATCATCGAGTCACAGGTTTCGTGAAACCGCAGGTGATTTGCTGTCTGACGCTCTCATCGACCTGAACAAGAGAAACAAGGAAAACCTCAACAGTTTATCACAGAACTACACAAACTTCAGAGACAAGAGAACATGTGGTGAGTGAGTTAGTTCTTCGTTTCAGATTGATAACGAACAGACACTGTAATTGTTAACATGAGTAAGACAAGACAAGATAATATAAGATAAGATAAGATAATCCTTTATTAGTCTCATAAAGGGGAAATTTGCTATATCACAGCAGCAAGAGTAAAAAATAAGCATCAGTCAGTAATAATAAACATGCAATACTCAAGTGTGAGAATAATAATACTTCTACATATATACACAGTGTAAGAACAAGTTTAACCAGTTAAAGTGGTTCCAGCAGGGGGCAGTATAGTGACTAAATCCCATTAGTTAATTTATCTCCAGGCACCACTAACTGATCAGCTCCAGCAGATACCTATTAAGCCTAATTGCATATAGTTAAGGCCCTGACCAGTGTAGTGTCTTGTAGACAATAAGTAAAACTTTGAAATCAACTGGACGACAGTGTAAAGACAAGTCATGAATGAGTTTCTCTAAGTTTTGCCTCGTCTCTCATCTTAGCTTCTTAGCTGTGATATTTTTGAGATGCTAAATAATATAGATTTATCCATGATTACACCAAGATATTGAGCACAGGTTGACATGTTTAATGCTCTCGACTCCAGGTGGGAACGAAGCTGTGAGCTGTCGTCACTCTGTAAACCTTCATACACCTGGGGTTGTGAGTGAGCCCTGTCATTACGGAGAACAAACTCCCAACTGCCAGCACCTGAGCAAACAAACCCGGCCAATGCAGCGGAGCTAAAGAGTGTGAATAAAGATGGACGACACATCTTCACTTCCTCCCACTATCCAGGAATCAAGCCAGAATATCCCAGATACAAACACTGCCATCTCTAGGTTACATCATTTGGAGCCGGCGTCGCTGCAGTAATGTTTGCGTCAGTCTCAGCTGTCAGTCGTGATTTAACACATTTTTATAGCATCAAATAACTAATTAAAACCAAACTTCCTCGGAAAACAAGGATTTGTACAAACATCAGTGTGAAAAATGTATTTGACAGAAACATTGACTTTTTAGTTTAATCCATGTGCCACCCACTAACATGGAGGAGGCAGGGTTTATGACCTATACTGCAGCAAGCCACCAGGGGGCGAGACTCTCACAAGTCACTTTGGCTTCACTTTTGTCTGTATCTTAACTTACAGTCAATGGATGAAGGATGGAAAACAGTTTTAATGACTTGTAATGAACATCCAGAAGCTTCTTAGTACTTCAGCAACACCTAAAGTGCACTTTACTAAAATGAATTCACGAGGATTACCTCTAATATAAGTTCTGTCTCTTTAACATGCTTTACTCTTTGCCTCTTTGGAACATCTGGGCCTAGGTGTTATTTTATATCGTCATCCAGAGGACGATTTGTACCTCGGTAAACGATGGGATATATTTATAGTGTTTCATTTGCACTATGTTCAATTAGCATCACGGCAGAGAGCTCATAAATGACAGCGGATACTTGGAGAGTTACGGCTCAGATTTCATTTTATTGATCCCATTTCACAGAAGTAGACGAGATCTCTGCCTGTGTCATTTAACGTAGGATTGCTCACACACATTTACTGCCTTCGTTTTACTGCATGCATGATATTGCCGTACAATTTTATTTTTATTGGTGCATGTATTTTGTATGCTCTGATTATGGTCTGTCACATCTTTTCTCTACAGGAACGATGGATTTTTCTCTTTTGTGCTTTTGTGAACAACATGTGTCCCTCTCTTTTACCCAGAATGCATCTTCTTCCTAACTAAAGAGCTGAGACTCGATCCTCTGGTCGGATACCATGCCATCGAATTGCTTCAGCGGTAATAAGAAGCAGCATATTTGCCTTTTCCCTGCCTCACCTTATACATTAATGCTCTATAGCCTCGTTTTTGATCTTCCTCAGGTTCATGGTCAAGCACCTCACAGATCTGCTCACCTCCCCCACCCTTCAAACAGCAGCTGCTGACAGACGTGACGAGGATGCTGTGTTTGACAAGATCAAGGATAAGTTCCCCGTGTTCGTCTTCACCTGCGTGCAACTCGCGAGCAAACTGTGTCTGTACAAGGACGTAAGTTCCGAGACGTCTGCCGTTAATAACTTTCAATTCCCTGCAATTAAGAGTAAATAAATCTCCCTATAATTGCTCTAACGATTTTTAGATAATCACAAACAAGGCTGCTGTGCACTTTCTGCACTCAGTCGGCCTCAGTGTTTCCAAGCAGACACTCCAAGAGTCAGAGTTGATGATCCTGAAAGCACTTGATTTCAGACTAAATACCCCGAATCCTCTGACATACATAGAGTTACTTCTGGAGGTCCTCGGTGAGACATCACAAACAGAGCCACTATATAAGACTACATTAATGGAAAGGGCTGCACTGATCTGTGGTCATTTGAACTCTGATAGGACACAATGAGCCATCGGTGCCTGTGGAGCACTTGTACGACTTGTGCCACCACGTTCTGCAGTTCGTCAGCCTGGGCAGAGCCGCCATCTACGACTCATTGTTAAAGACGACCACTCGGTGTAACAGCCCCTCCAGAGAACAGAGGTAGTACATCTGGGTTTGAGATACATTTCCTGGTGTTTGGGGACAGGTGGTTAGCGTCATGGTACAATGAATAAGCTGATGGATGAATTGTTGAGTAAACCGCAAACAGCTGAGAACTGTCAGTGTTGTTCTAGTTTCAAACTCTGTCTTGTGCTATCAGGTTTCCTCTGTCTTGTCCCCTGGGAACATTTTTACCCAAGAGCCTTTGGGCTTTTTTACTTTGCATAAAAACATATATAAAGCTCTAGGTGAAAGAAACTCATCATATGTGTGTACTCAGTTTTTAATTTAAGAATGATTACAGCCTGGTGTTGTTAGTGGGTGAAGTTATTAAACCTGTGATCAGTGGTGGAGTTTTTTGGCCACTTGGGGGCAGCAGAAACAAGCTGTGAATAAGACATTGACGCCAACTTGTTAGCAAACATTTGCCTATTTACACATCCCGCAGACACACAGTAACATTAGCATTTGTGTCCACCTGGCAAATGTAAAGTCCAACATTTACTCTCTGAAATAACTTTAATCTTGTTTAAAAACCAGAGAGAAGTTTGTGACAGTGACTGAGGACTACATGCTTCTCGGTGTTGGGGTCATCGCCGTGGCTACGTTCATCCTCTCTGTCCGGAAATGGGAAGAGGTAAAACACACATGGTTTGTGTGAATGCTCCATTTTAATTACACCAACGAGTCAATTCAACACTATAAACAAGTCATCGTCTTTAACCTTCTTCACTTCAAGTTAATGTGTACGTGTATATAATCCTTACATCTGGTTTTATTTATGTAGAATAGCTTTGTCTTCATGCGTCACAGGTTGTGGCAGAACTGAGTCATATCACAGGAATCTCAAGCAGAAGCATCCGCGACTTCACCCATGTGATACTGATGCATATTGTTAGACCCAGTTCCCCTGCAACACCAGCTCGAGTCCTAATGACACACACCTACTGAACACTGCGTCGTACTGTCACTGTTTATGGTGGAGTTGGTGTGTTAGTCGCAGATGTACCATGATGTTTGGGATAAGAAAAAAGGGGATTATAGTTTAATGAAGTGTAGATATAAGAAAAAAAGAATACTAGTCTGTGTGTCAGGAGCCGAAATATGTCTTGTTTATTTTGATTGTATATTCTACAAAGCTTAATTGATAGTGATTTGTTGTATGAATCAGTTAAGATGTTGACCTGTCAGTATTACAACCTTGTTATGGCCATTAACAATCTAAATATAATAAATATTACATTGACCTCACCACATACTGTATATTCCCACAGTTTTTACATTTCCCATGACATATTGTTCCTTTGCCTTAATTTAGATGCATTGTGGTTTATTGTTATACTTGTGTTTGGTTGTCAATATGTCATTGCACATAACATGCATGATATATGACTCTTCCATGTTTTGTTTCTGAGACTGGGGGCAGTAGTAGCTGAATTTAATGTAACAATCCACTAAGCTATGTTTAGAATTCATCATATTTTATAAGTTTCCTGCTGAACATTGGAGATAAACACTGATTTTTAACGACTTCTAAGTCTTTTTAACTGATCTACAGTTCAGCTTCACTTCTCACAGGAGATCGTACCCACAGAACAGATGATCAGGGTGAGGAGTGGGAATAAAAGATGAAAGATTCTCCTTATTCCAAGTCAGTGAAGCATCTAACTAATATTACAGCAGCTATTTTTAGGTAAAAAGAAAGTTGTACTGCTTTAACAGTGATCTGATAGACTGCAGACTGTGTGAGCTATGAGAACTGTAACAAGTCAGGCAAGTGGAGTCAGAGTGTGGCAGAAACTATTCTCAGAAAGCTGTGAGCGTCCTGCACGGTTGGTTAAGAAGTGGTCTCTGCCTCGTCCTCTTCAGATTCTCTAGAGAAAGTTTATTAAAAATGTGTGGAACAGTGGTCGTAACTCTCAGGAAGTCGTCCACTCAGAGTCGTGTGATCTCCTCGGTGTTTGTTTTGTTGAAAAGGTGTTTCATCTTGTTCTCGCTCTTCAGGATGTCTCGGCTTTGCGTTTGTTTGCTCGCTTCCCCTTGGGTGGATCCATTTAATACGCCGCCTTTCACATGCTCAGATCTGTGATTGTTATGATACTGTGCAGGGTGTATACTTTACAGCCTTGGAAAAGGAGAAGGAGAAAAATCTGTGTTCCCGAAGAAATCAAACATATTGGCTTGCAGTGAAAGCATGGCCCAAATATAATAACACCTGAAATGATGAAATGGCCTAGACGCTCGACGAGTGAATGGATAAAAAGTGAAAGCAGCAGGTAGCGAGGAAAAATGGCCAGTGCAAAACATATCCCAGAAAACTTGCATCTGGATGCCAGGGGGGTTTTCCTCAGTGGGGGATCTTTTGAAGTCATTGCCAGCTCTGCAGTAATGCTCTGGGTTCCACTGGAGATGGCTCGGAGGCAGGACACCGAGCCTTTGTTCCACGGGCTCAGACGGAGCACTTTTCCCAGAGCCGCACAGGGGGGGGGTGGTGGTGGTGACTGCAGGTGGCAAGCAAAGAGGGTTTGGAGTCTGGCTGTCTAGGAAAGCCGTATTTATTGAATACCGCTATTATGCAACTATATGGTCGGATTTCAAATTCCTGAGTGTCGTGGGTTGTTGCCTCCACCAAGGAGGTCAGGTTTCTGTCTGGCAGTTGTGTGTTTATTTGTTAGTTAGGAGGATTATGCAAAAACAACTCAACCGATATCCATGGAAATTTGTGGAGGGGTGGGACACGACCCAAGGAAGAGCCAGTTCAACTTGATCAGGGGGTGAATCGGAGTGTTTTTCAATATTTCCGTTGTTTTCTCAGAGAATCGTTCATGGATCTTGATGAAAAACGTTCAGATGTTGGTGCAGATCCAAATAAAAATCTATATACAATCTACTCAGTGTCATTGCTGTATTTTTTACTTACGAGCTCTGCAGCAAACATGAACCATGACAGTAACAAAAAACATCTGCGTGTCAGGAGTCTCTTGTTTCACCTCAAAAGGAGCATCGACGCAGTAGATCCAGTGAAAGGATTATTCTCTTTCAGGAAGTGAACCACAAACACATTTGTTGTTACCGAGGTTGTCAGCACCCTGTCGCTCCGAGTTCTGAGGTACAACTCCAGTAACGTAACAGATGGCAGCCAGCGAGTGTAGAAGAGCATTTACAGGCTCAGCTATCATCGGGTGTGAAATCATGTCGGAGAAAACAAGGCTGTAGGAGCGTGTAACACCTGCTTCCACTGTCAGGTGTCAGGTGTATTAACTGTGTGTGATAGACTGCTGCTACTCTCTGTAGCCACAAAGCTAAAGGTAACGTTAAGCCCAGAAGTGCACAGTTAACCACTCATTGTTATGAGAGGAAGCGTTGCCACAAACTTTACTAGTCTTAACATATTTCATTTTTACATTAATGAAAAAAATTCACAGATAAATAAAGAAAAGAAGAACAGAAAGTGAAACTTACAGTCAAATTAACCTTTTAACCATAGAGTCAACCTCAGATAAACCTGAGGGTTTTTGTGAGAAATAGACATTTGTTAATTAAACATTATATGAACTGAGTTTGATTTACAATTAAATTATACTTTCAATCTTTATCTGCAAAGTTCGTTTTTACACTTTTCTGGGAGACAGTTGCACTTTGAGCAGTTAAGTATTTTTGAAAGTGACATTTTAAGCATTTTTATAATAAAACGTTGACAGTAAACAGATCAGAAAGTGAGTATTTAAGCATTTAACAGTATGTTGCCTAACAGTGTCAGATGGATCCCATACAGATGATCATTGTATTAATATGCAGCACTGTAAATATACAGCTCCTGTATATAAATGAAGCTGTGATGCATCGCCTCAGTCATTCGACAGACCTGTGTGAGAGATGAAGGCAGTAACATGATGTTGTGAAGTTGTCCGCTGTAAACAACCCCCTCGTATTTCCGTCCCAATGATGTGTTTCCATGGAGACCCCATGCATCTGGTAAACAGACACTCCCCCGTGGAGACGTACACAACAACTTTACAGTTTGTTCTTTACTTATTTTAATATAATTCTGCCTCAGGTTACTGTTTACCTTGGATTACATATTGTTTTAGAATTGCGATGCTGGAAATACAAGTCCTCAGGGAATACGTTTTTTATGTCTGACTTTACCAAAAGAGCAAATCAGCTCTTTAGGGATCTGCCCTGTCTCTCCCTAGCAACTGTTGCTATGCCCACTGTTGCTGCTCTATGAGTCGGAGCAGCTTTTCATTTTCTCTTATTGTGCTTTATCATGTATTCCTGCTTTTTATATTACCTTTTGATTAAACACACATAAGCTATAAAGGATAATGAAACAGTTATAGTTAGGGCTCAGGTCTTTTACTTAGGTGAAGGTAGCAGTAGCACTTCCTGAAAAGGCACCATTTATAAACTAATGGATTAATCAATGGTTAACAAATCACTTGGTCTACTAATGTTTTATAGATCCTTTAAAAGTCATTAATAAGAACAACTTTTGGACTCTGGGCTGTTACTCCTCTTATATCCTGGGATGCAGACATTTAAATTCAAATCAATGCGTGCAAAACTTAAAATATCATAAATATAGACAAAACAATACAGCAAATGAGAAATGTTGATGATAAGAGAAGTAAAATATAATGTTTTTGTAAAAGACTGTGTCAGAATAATGCATTAATAATGTGTTTTGCATTTTCATCAGGTTTGAGGTTATAAATGTTAATCTGATATTTATACAGGTTCTTGGTTTTTTAGTAAATCACTTGTGATAAACGTTGGAGGAGGAAATAAAAGGTTCTCTAATCCATCATCAATGGAAAGTAATCCAGATGTCCTGCAGCCCTTTTCTACACAGGCAGTCTAATGATCCATTGGAGGAGAGGTCGACCTGAAATATTAAAGAGTTTAAAAAAAAAAAGAGCCAAACAATGTCTTGGAGGCGGATTTGTCACAACTTGGCAAAATGTGTTTTTATTCATCTGTAATCACGGATTTAAAAAGCATTGGTAAATAATGTAGGAAGAGTAAAACCCATTTTAAATGATGCCTCATCAGAAAGTGTGAGGAAAGTAGCACTAGTCCTAAATTCATGATTTAAAAAAACTTAAAATGCCAAATTTACCAGAATTACCAAATGTAAAAGTACTTACTTTATGAGAATGACTATTTTGGATGCACAGCACTGATAAAAGACACAGTGATCTCCCATTCACATATCAGCATACACGTGAGAATCATTTAAAATCAGCTGCAGGCATCACACACAGTTTTCCAGAGGAGCTGCTGAGCTCCGGTGGTTTAACGAAGGATCCAGCAGGGCCGGGTTTCACTGAGTCCCTGTCAGACTTCTCCGGCTTCTCCCTTATGTTTCTCCTCTATTAATCTCACTGTGGTCGGTTGAAGGAACCTTCACTGTTCTCCATTCTTTATATTCAGACCCAGGGAAAGTACAGTGGAGGACACACAGAGAAGGATGTGTCAGGGTTTGATTGAATGCTGGTGGAAGCGCATGGGTTTCTGATGGTGGGGGTGGTGGTGGTGGTGGTGGTGGCGGGGGGAGGATTCCACTGTGACCAACTCGTCCATCACACTCACACATGCACACACACACACCGTGGCAGATACTCTGCACCAGTGCCTGTTTCCATGGCCTCCCTCAGGTATTTCCCATTACCATTTGCGAAGAGGAGGGAGGCCTTTCAAAGTACAAATATGCCCTTTGGCAGGTTTGTCATGTCTGCCAACTGAAGGATATATTTAGGTACACTGCTTACAAGCTGAGACCTATGATGTTGGCAAGTGTCAAACATGGGAGCAAAAGGTTTTCCTTCTTTCTGAGAGACTGTGTAATTAGTTTTTCTTATGATTTAGTGCGCATCATAGGCCGCGACGAGACAAACATTATATCAGGATAAGAACTTTAATATCAGTCTGTACTAATATTTATCATGATAAACGCCACATTATTTCTTGTAAGTTTAAAGACAGATTTATGCCTTTGAGTGAAGGGTTGTGGTTTTTACACTCTTCTTTATACAGAGAATGACACATTAATAAAGTGTTAAACCCATAAACTGCAAATAAAGATGGACGACGTGTCTCCCCTTTCTCCCACTATCCGGAAATTGAGCCAAAATATCCTGGATACTAACGTTACCATGTTGTGCATTTTGAGTCTGTAGTGAAATGACAGAGACCATCTTTGAGAAAACGTATTGAACAGGTGTTTTGACTTTTCAATCTGGTCCATGTCCCATCCACTAACATGGAGGAGGCATTGTTTATAACCTACACTATTTACAATCCATGGTTCTACCTGCTCATAACTATTATACTATATAATACAGTATATTGTTCTATTTCTACTAATGAATATTGTATTCTGATAATTGTAGCTTTTACCTTGCACCTCATATCCCTCTCTTAGTAGTAGTAGTAGATCTTTCACAGAAAATACACACATTAAAGCAGTAATATACCCAACAATAGAAAACTGGAAAAGGAGTCCTTGATTCGATGGGAAACAGAAGACTGTGGCTGCCAGTGTAGCTCCGTGAAGCTCACACTTGAACGGACAAAGGTCAAAATAGCTCTTGAAGTTTATTCACTGTGTCTTAACAGGCTGTCAGAGAAGGTAGAGTCTCCAAATCAGTGGTGCTTGAGAAGTAAATATACTCGGTGCTGCACTGGGAAAGAAGTGGCTGCCCAACTGCACCGAAGGGATCTACCTCTCTTCAGTTCATATCTGAATACTGGTTTGCAAATTAATTAGAGAATAAGACGATTACAGCTAATGCCAGATAAGGACATTATCTCCCGCTTAGTAATCTGAGCGAATCAGCACTTTGTGTGGTGGTAAATAAAACAGTATTTAAAATAAGACCACTGTGCAATAACAGCCCCACATTATTATTGTTATTATTATTAATAACTGGTGCTGCTATATCATTACATCTATAAGTATAACTGGTATTATTTTCCAGTCTCAAAGAGCTTAAATATGTTACACAACTGTCCCTGGCCTCTCCTCTCTCCCCCACTTCTCTCCCCTCACCCCAGCCGGTCGAGGCAGATGGTCGCCCACACTGAGTCGGGTGTCTCCCCATTAATCGCCAAGTGTTTGCTCTTTGTTGGAACTGTTTTGTTTCAGTATAGTATTACAACGTCTCAATCTTACCATCCCCAACGCGAGCTGACTGTCATTCGCTCCGGACTGAGCCCGATGCAGCGATTTGAAACTGCACAATCAATATAAATTGTTTTAAAACACCCTTTAAAATGTCCTTTATCTCGGATGCTTTAAGGAAACTGTGTGTATTAAGATGCGTTACAGTCACACACCTCACAGGTTTAGGTGGAGGCCATCGAGCAGTGTGTGTAGTTATTGTTGCTCCGTCCTCCCCTGATTGTGATTCTGGCTGATGGGCCTGTAATGTTATTGACTGATGGAGGAGGGGGAGGAGGTCAGGATAATGTGTGACACCGGCCCACCTTCTGTCCATCTATCATTTTAAATGGCACACGCCGTTGTCCTGCCAGGGGGGTGGGGGGGGGGGGGGGGGGTGGTTGAAGTTTGATTGGCATCGACCTTGTTTGTGTTGAATAATTATGAATGATTTAAGGTATTAGTTCCTCCTCTGGTCTCATGAATAATCCATGAGACCTGCCTCCTGCCCCCCCACTGGATGTTTGTTGCTGAGCTGCCTCTGATCTCCTGGGACCTCCTGTCAAGCTGGAAAACACACTCATACCGGAAGTACTTTATTCTTTTAAATGCACACGTGCCTTCAACGAAGCTGTTTTGCAAGGTTATGCTCATTGTATTTTACTTTATTATTTTAAAACACTTACATTATTTTGTATTCAGATTCATCCTTTAATTTCTTTTGCCTCTTTCAATCTTTTGACCTCTTTTATTCTGCTCTTTTTAATCTTTTATTTTGCTTTTTTTTAAACTTTCTGATTTGAATTTATTTTCTATAAACATTGTCTCTGTGTAGTTTTTTCTAAATTAATTCAATCTGTGAATATGGTCCCTGATAATCCCTAAAAATCTCTTCTATTTGTGTGTGTGTGTTTTTTTTATGCGTATTCTCATTTCACTCGTGGACATTGCAGATGTGTTATTTTGAAAAGCAGCACCGGACGTGTGCAGCCTGACAGCTGCGGGGATCTTCACGCATCGCTCGGTGGCTCAGCTCCATGTTGCGGCGCTGCGTGGCACTGGGCACCGACTGGCTCCGGCTGCAGCGCGCACACATGTCGTGAATGGCACCGGACCCTTGGCACAATCTGCGGCCGAGAAGGAGCCCTGCGACCCCCGGGCCCCCCCCTGCGACCTGCGGCACGCCGAGCCTGCGACGCGACCCCCCCCCCAACCCCCCCGCCACTGCCGCAGCTGTGAGCGTCTCCCGGACCGAATGAAGCCGCGTCGATCGGTGCGGGTATTTTCAGCCGAGCTGTTCCGGAGCGACTGGAAACGTGCGCACCGGGTCGAGTGACATTTTGGGAGCGAGGAGCCGCGCGGAGCTCTGCGGCCGCGGAGGACACCGGAACCGGGAGGAGGCAGAGGAGGCTCCAGTGTGATGCCGGAGCTGGACAGAAAAACAAAGGTTCGAGTCTGAGAGGTAATGTGTGCTGCTCCCTTCATGAACTTCCACTGCTCCTCCACTGCTCCTGTCTTAATGTTAAAAGTTGACCACGTCTCTAATCAGATGTTTGTGTTGGAGGTGTCCGGCTCAGCCAATCAATAATCTATAATGCTCATTTCTTGCCCGGGCTCATGGGCAAAGCTCAGTCGGTCAGCTAAGCCAATACCCCCCCCCCCCCAGTAGTGTTTAACAAGATGGACTTAGCTGCTGCTTTGTGCACAATAACAAGCGTTTCAATGCCTGCAGATTGCAACATGTGTGTTTGCAGTAGCTCTGCATGTGCAACGTATTGTTTAGTGTGTTTTTCATCTTCTGGTTGAAGTCATTCATATACAGATAAGACACCACTGCAGGATTATCAGTTTCTCTGTTTTTTTCTATATATGTGATAGAATTAAATGTTTTTTTCTATTCTCGAATCTACTGGAAATATTTCCCCCAAATTCTCAAATTCACAGGAATGAATGTACATATATAGATTTAAGACAAATCTAGACCTTAAGCTGTAGACAGGCCACTGCACGTTAAAGACTCGGCTGTATCCAAGAGGGTTAAAGCATATTTACATTATTAAAAAACAATATCTGCCCTAATATGCTCTTACCTTGCTGGTGAAAACACTTCAAGGTGCACGTACAGGACTATTATAGAGTACTTGTGTAGCCTATATTCAGCGTATACCCTCCCCAGAAGGGGGTTGCCCACCCAGACAACACACCGTCCATAAAGTAAAGAGGTTTATATGGAAGAAGCTGTTCTTACTTGCTCAATGGCTCCAGGCCAGCACCTACCTCACTCTACACAGCCTATTATCTGACATCTGGTCCTTCTCGACAGGGACTTACGTGGTAATAGTATGTTTCTACAAAGGCCGTTAATCTGCGTAATGCCTGTTGTTTTGCAAGGGAAAACACTTATTTCCCGTTGATCACCAGTCACCACTTTTATATGGAGGAACATGATTCTGCTCAGGATGAGGAATGTGAGAAGAGGAAGAGGAGAATCTCAGTTCTTTGTTTTTTTCCCCTGTGTTTACTCGGTTACATGGTTGGAATTGAACATGGTTAGAGGTTTGTAAGACTTGCAAAAGCTGTCACTGCAGAAAATGTCATGTTTAGAGCATAGTTTACACAGACACACACACACACACACACACACACACACACACACTTACAATCACGAGCCTTCATGGCATCCAGAGAACTGCTGTGATAGAACCTTTTTTTTTCCAGAAAAACAGGTCTGCAGACGGGTAAGATTTGAGTTCCAGTATACTCATGGTTTTTGCATGAGGCTGGAGATGCACGCCGTCTCGCTGTACTTTCTTTATTCAAGTTCTTGGTTGTCAGCTCGACTCGGCGCAGATAAAAGACATTCATCCTCAAAGCCTTCTCTCATCACATCAATGACATGTGCTAGTTTTTGCTTTTCTCCTGCTCCCCGAGTCCTGACACACATCTGTGAGTTCACAGTGTGGAGGCTTTCCATTATGAGATCATGATGTTTTTTTTAGTCCATCAGCTCTAAACTTTTTGTCTTTCAGTGCTTATCTCGCTTCGCTCAAGGGGGGTGGGGGGGGGAGTGACAAGGCCTTGTTTTCCACAGGCCGAGCCAGCACAGTCCCTGCTGTCACGCTCACTGACAGGCCAGGGGTTAAAATAAAAAGACTCCGCTGCAGCTAAAGGACGAAGGAGGATTTCGCAGAAACTTAATTTGACAAAAACAGCCTCCAGTCTCACATTGTGCTCAACAAACCTGCAGTATAAATAAAACATGGCTCAAATCTTTGAATACAAACCGACTCTCTTAACTTACTTTACGTCAGCGTTGCACCAGATTCAATGTGATTTATCGTTGGGAGCAAAACTGTTCATCAGAGTTGTATGTTCATCGTTGGATACGGAAGTAGACGGAGCCTTCTGTACGTACTCCGCCTTCATTTCCATGTATTTCTGCTTGTCTTCTGAAAGCTTACCGAACGAAACAGATGAAACAGAGCAGTACCAGCGGAAATCCTGGGGGGGCAGTGTATCACGATCAAAAGACACAAGGAAGAAATTTCAACAATATCTGATCTTTTTGAGGAGAGACTTTGCAAGTTGGTAGGAAACTTCCGGCATCTACATGATGTTACTTTGCCCGTTAACAACGCAGCCGCTATTGCTTCATTCTTCAAAAGGGTACGTTATCGCAACTTGTCAGAAACTCTCGAAGCTGCGCTGCCCTCTAGTGGATGTATTGCTTAACAACTGTACCACTTAAAAGGACGCATGGAGGTGTGTGGGCAGTGGCATTTAAAAGTGAGATATCTCTTTTTGTACATAAATGAGCCTGTGTTGTAAGATAAATGCATCTCAGTGACCAATCCTTAACATATTACCCTCTCAACCACTAAACCTCTTAATACCAATTTGGATTTAGTCCATATTGTTAATTGGTCCATTTATCCTCTATGCCAGTAGATATCTGTCGGGTAGACGTAAACATCCGGATATTTGTATTGCGAACACTATCGTGTCCCTGCAGAACAAATGACATCTTAGTTGTACACACATTTATTTCACTGGGCGTTTTTACAACAGGCCTCAGTAATTGTACAGGGGGCCTTTGTCCACCCAAGAAGAGCGACCGCATCAACAACAATAATGTACACTGAAATAACAAAGTCCTTCAGCGGCAGTCGGATGACGAGAGGCCGTGTTTGTCTCCTGTTTCCAACCAACACTTGGTTTTTTTATTTATTTTTATTCTTTAAGCATGACCACAATAATCCCATAACCATAAATAAATGTCTTTTTATTAAACCATAAAATCAAAGGTTCCCTAACATTAACAAAGATGTTTACTCATCCATAAACGGGCTGAGGCAAAGTGGGTGTATCAAAATGGCAAATTACAGGATTTTGTCATAAAATGTGAGTGATATTAAACAATATTCGTAAAGTTTATTGTTAAATGTTCCTTTTGTAGAGTCACCAGCAGTTGTTTATAGTCGGTTTTACAGAACTGTTCCTCGTAACAAAATGCACCATATCTGAAACTGCACTTTGTATTCTTTAAAGTGGTTGGAGTTAATTAAGAGACTTCAAGCAGGACTGTTCCCTCAGATACGAAAAGGTCTGTTTTTTAATGAGCTAAAATGGCTCTTTCGGTGTGCGTCCACGGCCGAGCCCGACTGCACTGGGTGTCGCCCTCTGAATCTTATCAGCTCTGAAAATGTGAGATTGTTTCCTGCAGTGGGAATAAAGGTGTCGTCCTCTGGGATGTTTTGATTCATTCCCCTCAGCGCTGAGGCAAATGGCACTTTTTATGCTCTTTTAATCAGGAAAAAACAGTCAAGGAAACCAGGAAAACCGATTGGGGGGGGGGAAATAAAATGCTAGGCTTGTCAGTTTTGCATGTGCATGATTGTGCACGTGTTTGTGTGTGTGTGTTGTGTCGTATGAACAGCACGGTCATCAGTTTAGAAAAAAACTGCAATGTAAAGGGAATTGAAATTGATATTTTGGTCATAATTTATTTCCGTGTTGGTTAGTAACTTAATTTAAGCCCCCAGGAGTGGGACAGGCAGTTATGATATTAAACGCAAAGCGAAGGGGGGGGGCCTTTGTATAGAGTTGATAAATGGCAGTACAGTAAAACACAGGTGCTTTAATGTACATAAAATACGTCTTCATTAAGGAAATTGCCTCATTTGAAGGTAAAAAGAGTGAAGGGGCCCTGCCTGCTTTTTAACGAGGGACCCGCTCTCCCCAGGCAGGTCCCTCATTTTCAGCGTGGCCCTTTGAGTGTATATAATAATGATGCAGAAAAGGCGTCTTTTTAGTGCCTCATTCTTTCTTGTTAGTGACAAAGGTAAGTCGGGTCTTTTCATCCCGGCTCCTCCGTCACAGGAACAAAAGCAGCGGCTAGTTGTCGCTCTCCTCTTTGTCTCGGGTCCTGCTGAGAGTCAGCGACGTTCATTGAGATCTAACGGTTACATCAGACTCTCACCTGTACGACGCCTCTTCGACTAGAGGAGGGTGTTGAAGTGCAAGTTAGGAATCAGCCGTCTGATGATGCAGTTCAGTCTCAGACAGTCAAGGTTGTTCTGGGGAATCATTTGCCACAAACACCATAACATCGCTCTGTGTTGCTTTGTTATGGTGAAGAAGGGCTTTCGACAAAACCACAGCAACAGCGCAGCAGTATTTTGAATTTGTACAGGAAACATCTGCGATATCAAAAACCAGAATAGATTTGCAGGAAGGTGCTGGTGATTGTATTTCTCCTACATGCTGTCGCCTGATTCTCTTCAAAGCAGCTGAATATACACCTTTTTAAAAAACAGAATCCAGCAGCTCAAACCAAAAATACAGTGCAGGATCAAAGTGCTGTTTTTGTCGGCTTCGTACA
Source organism: Hippoglossus hippoglossus (assembly GCF_009819705.1). Classification (NCBI taxonomy): domain Eukaryota; kingdom Metazoa; phylum Chordata; class Actinopteri; order Pleuronectiformes; family Pleuronectidae; genus Hippoglossus; species Hippoglossus hippoglossus. The sequence continues at coordinate 4,698,299 of NC_047169.1, read as the reverse complement.
AGGGAGGCTGTTATGATATGTCGGCCTGCTTACGATTTCATAACAATAAACGGGAGTGCTGCATCAATATATTATAACTCGAGGTTTATGGGATTTTTTTTTCTCCCCACTTCATATTTTAGTCTGGCTGCTGCACAGCTTTGTATTTTGTATGTCTGGCAGAAGCATGTGTTCGGTTGCAATGAGCAGTAACTATTCATATGTCCCAGAAGAGAAGGTGTGTAACAGGATCTGCTGTTTCACATCAGAATAGATTAAAGCCTGATGAGCCTGTGTGGAGAGAGAATTGAAAAACGGCACAAGTCTAATACTTTGCTTTACTGCTTGTCATTTGTATCTGCACGTCCAGGTTTAAGAACTATTTATACAGGATGTAGAAACCTCAGATTTATACTGAACGCTATAGGAGAGCGGTAAAAGCATCTTCATGTATAGAGGCCTCGCAGTTGAGTTTATTTCAGGTCAATCCTCACTGGGAAAAGGGGACATTTTGGTTGGATTTAATATTCAGTAAAGTACATTAAATTTGGTGGCTAACTGCAGTATAGGTCATATTTAATCCATGTTACTTGATGGGACGTGGCTCAAACGTAAGTAGCTCTTACCACACAGATGTTTGTTCAAGTGTTCTCTGCTAAATAACAAACAAACTCTTATGAAAACCTCCTCGGCTGAAGTTGTAGCAAATGCACAAATAATCATATGTATACGTCTCCCTGTGCAAGAATCAACAACCCTACTGTTTTAACTCCTAAATTACGATGATAATAATCGTGGAGATAATCAGAACGGACTTCCTGCTCCGCGTGATCGGAGAAATACACGACGCACGAGTCTTTGGAAAGCCACTTGGTGTTAATGGAGTGCAGCTGCTGGCTCAGGTGGCCTGTGAATGCGCCGCAGAAGACATTTAAGTGGTGTTCTGTTGTTTTGGCATCCCAACGTGGATGTAGAAAAATTATCTTCAAAAAGCTAACGAGGCCTGAAAGATGCCGACGTGCAACAACTCGTTCAAACTGACGTGTTTGTGTGAGGCCGGGAGCTCGTTCGATAGCTGAGCTCCGCGATGTGTGGGAAGTCCTCTCCAGCCATAGTTCGCACAGATGTATTTCATATTGGCAGTTACTGCCGGGACCGGAGACTTTGTTGCTGCATTGCAGCTCTTAATGAAATCAAGTTAATCACTTCTCTCTGGACGAGCAGGAGTGTTACATGTATTATTGTATAAGTGCTACCTCCTTAAATGACGTGACACTACCTGATTCTGCCAAGATGGCTTCGCTTTTAGATAACAAAGAGCGGCGAGACGGCTGAATCCAATCAGTCTGCCACTCAAACTTCACTCCCCGGAGCCAAAGATCCCTGTTAGCCTATTAGGGCAGCAGCTTGAGCCGGCCCCAGCTGCTGATGGCGGATGAATGGCGGAGTGTCAATCAGGCCTGAGAGCGGCGTCTCGCTGCAGCAACAACAGCTATGATACCGGCAACCTTCCTTTTGCAGTGTTGTTCGGGAGCAGCCGTGACCTCGGTGACTCCTCCATCAATTTTTTTTTAACGGTGAAAATGCAGTTTTCTCGCCAACAGCTCGTTTCTGTCTGTGCACGCCAAAGCAACGACCCCCGACCGCTGCAGGCGTCCACCCTGTTCTCCTCTGGTGTCACTATTAGCAGATTATCAGGGACCATCCGTCATGAAAGCTCTGCATTTTAACCACGTGCTGTAAAAGGTTCACAAGATAAAAAGGGTTACCACCGTGTCACCTATTTCATTCCTGTACATTGACGCCGCCGCCGCTGCCAAGGCTAATGTGTAATGTGATCTGTGGGCCGGCGTGAAGTTGTCAATGAAACACTGGTGCTCTGTCATATCTAAATGGAGCCACTGTTCCTCCGTGTGTGGTGCTCAGTTAGCAGTGGGAGATGGGCCTCAGCTCTGTGATGTGAAGCACCATTAGTGGGTTAACTTCATTATAATTTGCCAGGCGTGTCTGTGTCTGTGGGACATAGTGGACACGTTGTTGTTAATACAGCTGCCTCCATTGGCTTTGTGTGCTAAAACGGGGTGTGACGACGAGTGTAGGAGTGCAGGAGAAAAAAGGGATTTCATGAAACGTAGCGTTGTTTTGAGTGGCGGCCACCGCTGTTTTCAATGAAGCCCTTTGTGTGAAAGAACAATGCATAACTGGCTGTAAATCAAGATGCCCAAAGATTCACTGAGAGAAATATGTGCGACAACTGGAGAGGATATTAATCTGACTTAAAAGATCTTACAGCAACTTTTTAAAATTAAGAATTTCGTGATTTTCATTGACGTCTTCTACGCACATCTGGGATATTTTTATTCTTTTTGTTTATTTTTGTTTCATCAACACATTTTCACTCACTCGCTGTTCAGGAGATTGCTTTTTTGTCACTTACTTTTTTTATTTTTGAGATTTTATTTGGTGTTAAATACAACGAAAGCTTGCACAGAAGTACACACTGACAAAGTTACAACACAGTCCCAAGAACAACAACATGAAAATGTGATTAAATAAATAGGAGCCAAGTGAAGTGGCCTCTGCTCTGCGTGCTGTCACTCTGCAGCCCTGTAATGCTACGTGGCACAGCAGGCTGTTCTCAGCAGCACTTTAGTCTTTCACTCGGGCCACGACGGTCTGACTGAGGCGGCGCACACTGCTCGAAAGGGGAAAGCACATGCGGATCAAAAAGATGAACTCAGTTTTCTCAGTTCAACCAAATGTCACGTTATTGACCACAATGCTTGCAGCTGTGTGGGCTTGGCCTTTTGCAGATGAAATGCCTGGAGCTTGAATGTGGGATCTTCAGAACTCCTTGGTGGTTTAACTATGTTTGTCTAACACTGGGTTTTAAAGATTAAGTACAAATGCAGAATGTGTGAGACGTCGCAAACATTCAAACCTTTATTTCCGTGGATTAGCCGGTTTTCTCTGATATGAAGAGATGCATGGCGGCGCTGACAGACTCCGCACACGGTGCCAGGGCCGCCGAGTGGCTTGTTTTCAAAGGCGGGGGGAGTGGTCTCGTGCTTCGCCTCCAGTCACCAAATATATGTCCTTGTTCAGGCATGAGGGTTCATTGTGTTAGTGCTCAGAACAAAGAGTCCCCTCTGAGTCCGGCTAAAAATACTGCACAGCACCTCTGCCCCGAACTACACAGCAAGGGACAGGAATACAGAGAGTAAACACACACACAAACACAAACACACACACAAACACACACACAGCTAAATGCAGTACACTTCTTAAGCATTAAAGACTTAACTAAGCTCTTAATTTAATCCACTGTTAAAATAAACAATAATATATAGACATTGCAAGATGGGGCATTTTTTGACATTTTCCTTTCTCAGAAAATAATTCATGGATTTTGATTTAAAAAAAGGACACATTTAGGGAACTGGAATCTGTCAGTGTGGGAAATTTGGAGCAGCCTGATTGAATTTCAGGGGATAATTGGTCCTTGGCGGAGGAATGTGCTCTGCTGAGGAATCCAATAATTCACCTGTATTACATCGACTGCACCGAAATGGGCTGAAACGTAAAATTCATATTTCACGACTTGTACTTGTATTTTCACAGTGTGATTTTTACTACCAACTGTTACCGTCGGAGCGTCAGAGACGAGTCTTGTGCTTTTATAACATCTGTTTAATAAAAGTAATCGTGCCAAGTCGTGGCTGATTCACGTCGTTATGAAGAAGTCGTTTTTTTTGCTGTGAAGTCTAATATTTGCAGGAATCAGGCCTGATGCTGTTGCTCGAAAAAGACTCGGAGTGAGGCGGCCTTCCGTCAAACCGAGGGTCAGCCAGTCTCACACTGGGCGACAGGAAGCCGGGGGGGCCGCCATTTGGAAACGCCTAATTAGCCTCTAATTGATATCCAGCTGAAACCCCCACAGTGTTAATGCCAGTTTGAAGGAAAGTGCAGAATGTCCCCTCTTCATTTAGCCAACAAGACACAGGAGGCCCCCGGAGCATTTTTTTCACATGGTGTCACGGAGGTAATGACACCGAGGTTCATTAGTGAGACTGTCAGTGTCTTTACTGTGGAGGATAATACAAAAACACACAGTTCATACATACTACTTAAATGTTAGAGCAGCCAGGAGTGAACTCGCTCTGTTCTGTGGTCAGTCGGAGTTTAAATTCCTCCTGCAGCTCTGTGCCTGGAATCTAAAGGAGAAGGAGAGGGAGGAGCACTTGTCACTCGATGCCTCACCACCACCACCACCGCCGTCAGTTTCGTTATTAAGCAGCAGTAATATTCCCATCATCCCACTCTTTCACGAGATGTAAACGCTGTAATGAGATGGATTTTAAGAACAGGGCTAATCTTTAAACCGGCTTCTTAACTAAGATCCCTTCTTTCGGTGCTTTGAAGGCTCCAGCCCCCCTCCAGTTTTCAGACTGTATTCGCCTCATTCATCTTGATCGGCGCTGAATAAAAGCTTGTGCTCGAAATAGCAGCGGCTGCGAAGTGTCTGCGGACTTCTAACAGGTTGTTGAGTGTGGAGGGACAGACGCCTCATGCTGGTTTAAAGCTGATCCCTGTCAATCCACCGCGTTCGGATAATGACTCGACACACTGTCATTCAAACCCCTACCCGCCACTTAACGTATTGACGCCTGCTCAGCGGCTCTATTGGTTTATCATGATATAATGGTGAGCACATGTTGGTTTGTTAAAGCGTGGCCAGGTGATGGAGGTGGTAGTGTTTTTCCTGCGGATCATTATCAGTGTGAAATTAAACATTTTTCGGGGATAGTTCGGACTTTCAGACCAATTGTAGGAAGTTGAGGTGGCATTAAACGATAGAAGAAGAAAATGTACAGGAAGTGGATCACAGGATTGTTTGTAGTCTTCACCTCCGACAATGTTTTAACAACGAGGACTGGTTCCTTTTGCTGGTAGTAAAACTATATTGATATCACAGTGTCATTGGTTCATTCAAACGGAAAGACATCTTTTAATCTTTGCACTTTATTTAAAAAAAGTTAGCGAATACTATCGGCGAATTGGACGCACGCCGCTCTGCAAACCAATCAAGTCATGGTCCCGTCCATTTTCTGTTGTCACTGTACCATTTACTGCCTTTTTATATGACAAATACAGTATTGATTTCACTCCATTTACTCCACAACACACAATCACGAGTCACTTTATTTGCTTTGAATTCAGAGACGTGTGGAGACGCTTGTTTTCTTGATCTCGCGTCACGGCTAATATAATGTAAATTAAGTGGGGATAACAACAATAGGTGTTTGTCTTATATGAGTAAGTGATCCTCCGCTCCTGTGTTTCATTTCTCAGACGTTCCAAGAATAAATAATTGGATAGAGGGAGAATTTAGTCGCCTCGCTGTGAGCGTGGCGTCTGGTCTAAGCCCGCCAATTTGCACGAGCGCCTGTTTCTGCAGAAAGAGCAGCGTTTTCTTCCCGATGTGCAGCCGTACACTTTAAACCAGCGATTAGAAGGCAAACACGAACCACTCGACTTTACACAGAGGCATTTGTATTACATGAAAGCTGCGGCACTCGTGGCCTCGGAGAAGGAGATGAGAGGGAACTCTTAAATGCCACGTTTATCAGAGAAATGGGGGGATTTCGAGTGTTGGTCGCTTAATTTGTTTTGATCTAAATTCTGGCCTTTTCAGTTAACAATACAGACACCCAGCGGACAAAGGAGAATTATGCATTCGGTCACATGGTTGAGTTTTGAGTCTGTGGGACTGGATGTTTTTTTTTTGTGTGTTACAAGCCAGATTTCGCTCCCACAGTCTGTATCGTGGTGAAGCAGACGAACAGCACAGGGAGGTGTTTGGCTCTTGTGTCTCTTCTAATCATCATCCTCTGGGGGGGGGGGGGGGGGCGGGGGGGCAGCTGCCCGGCCCCTGTGACCCGACGAGCCTCTTGTGACAGGGGGAGCTGACCTGACATATTTCTCTGACCTCAAACCATTAGCTATCTTTATACATCTCCACCAGTAACACCCTTTGTCTCGCACATAAACAAACCTTTTTTTAGAGATGTTTTTAAATACGAAACGGACAAAACATTTTTGGGGATTGACAAGATTCAATTTAATTTAAAGATAACCGACAAATATTTTGTATTTGCTTTAATTAAAAAAAGCCATATGTTGCTGTAAGCATCAGAGAAGCTGTTTAAATTCCCCCTCCAAGCGTGGAAAAGCTCCAAAACAAAATATGTGTAAGAATCCAACAGTGAATGATACTTCTCATTATTATTGCTGTAACTTCCCATTGATTGTCTCTGCTTAATTAATATGTTGGCAACGTGGTGTAAAACTCAGATTAAATCCTACAAAGTGTTCCCCACAGAGACCAATGTGCAAACTATAATTAGAAAAACTAAAAAAGAAACAGTTAAAGTCCGTGTGACGCCCCGGAGGAAACTTGATTATGGTGTTGCAGTTCTTCTCGAGACGTCTTTTTGTGCAGAAATGACATTGTGCTTCCTTCTACCTCTTTCGAGTCCTTTCTGAATAAATGAAAGTTAACTGCATTGACACTGCAGAGGCAGAGCTGAGGATTGAAACAGGGATACTGAATTCTCTTTGTTTGCTTAACAAACACTGGAACATTCTTCTCGTAATTGAACTTTAAATCAAGTCATATCCTCCGTCCAAACGATTGGGGCTGCTTAATTCTCCACAGAGCAGCTTCACAGCCTGAAGACTAAAGCAGGTCTCAGATATGAACCCGGGGAAAATGTCCGGAACATTGGGTCCAGACTTTCACATATGAAGAAGCAGCAGGAGATTGTCCAAAACCTCTCAAATCTCTGTGTCTTTCCAAGTTAACGTCTTCGTTAATTGATTGATACTAAGAAATGCTTTCATATTGTATTTGATTTCATCTTGTGACCCTCCTTCTGTGTCGTGCAACCTCCCAGGGGGTCCCGACCCCCTAGTTTGGGAGCCGCTGATTTAATGGGTTCTTCCTTTGTCATGAACCACCCTCCACAAAATCTATGGAAATCGGTTCAGTAGGTTTTGAGTAATCCTGCTGAAAGACAAACGGCAATGAAAACATGTGATGATAAACTTTAGTTTGGAGGGGAGCAAACACACATGTTTACATCTCTCCACTTCTTTTGAGTGATTCTAATTTTACAACCCCTCACCCCCGTCCTTGACTCTCCGCTTAATGGCATAATTATACGTTTGGGACTGAGCGGCTCGACATCACAGCTCCGAAAGCAGCACTTTCTGTCGGGGGACACCCCGCGAGGACACTGACAACTGTCCACTGTTCCAGGCTGCTCCCTCTGACAAGCCGCCCTTGTGGCCGCCCCAGACGAGCGCTGTGTGCATCACCGACCTCTGTTTGTGCTCTGTGTTGAAAAAGATCATCAAGAGTGACCAGTGACAGACCGTCCTCTCCACTGAGCCGGATGTCAAACTGGTGTTTCTGCTGCGACTCAATGCAGAACCTCTTCAGTCCGCTGCTCGGCCCCTAGTTAAAGATGTTTTTTATTTCATTGTTGCAGAGCAGTGCTGGGTGTCCCCTCTGGAGAGGGATCGGGACCGAGGCTCAGCGCTGCGACATGTAGCGCCTGGCTGCCCTCAAAGCCGGATTTGGAGACGCGCCTGCAGTCTACTCATGGTGAGTCATCTTTAAGGTTTCATGGCACTTGAACCAGCGTTTGTGGCTGGAAACCTCCACTGGTGCATCACAGCAAGGTCATCGTGTGAAGTAGCTTTCACAGGACAATAGATTGATTGTTAAACTTTGTGTGATGCAACTGGGCCAAGGGAAAAAAACAACATTCTCTTTGCCTACAGATTTTATTGAAGCAGTGATTCCAGTGGATATGAGTTTAAAGATGACTATTTGAACTCTGCTTTTCTTTTTAACCCCTGGTATTCGTACAGTAGACTATAGTGAGCAGTATCAGGATTTAATCACTGGGATTCTTACCATTTTTACGCAAATACAGGTTTTCCATGAAATGTTGTGGAGGGGTGGGGCTTGACCCAAGGAGGAACCCATCACATTTTGGGTGCGGATCTGAATCATGCTTTTTTTCACTTTTTTCAACATGGCTTGATTTCTCAGAGAATAATTCACCGTACTGGTATTTATGAGTTTTCGCAATCTGGTGAAGATCCACATACAAAATCTGGATCTAGTGAATTTAAATGTGGTTTCCTGAGGGGACTGTTGGGCCTTGGAGGAGCTACAGTAGGAATTCTACTGATTAAGTTTATCATTATTCAATATAAAAAACAAATCTTATGTGAATGCTTAAGAATTTTTTCTCAGAATCCACTGGTCAGTTAATGGTCTGACAATCCACCCGCCGGTTAGTTGTCTTTGTTGTGGTGCATCTTTGTGGGAGAGTTTAGCAGAATAACTCCAGGAAAACGTTCACCACCAGGAAATAGACTGATTGTGTATTTTAACGAAGCGTGAGCTGTCAAAAAGCTGTCTGTCATAAATGTTATGTTCTCAAGCACTTATCAATGTGTCAGCTTGAGGCCATATTACACAGTGAATGATGAGCCATGAAATCCCTGTTTGGCTTTGGAAAAGATTCTTTCTTAAGAAGATATTTTTTAAGGAGCAAGCCCTTCTGGTTTCTGTGAATATGACGAAGGCAGCAGCAGGAGCTGCCTGGCCCTTAAAAAATATCCAACAGTGACCTCCACAGTCTCATTTCCAGGCTCTAGCGTCCTCATGTTCATGCACATTATGTCTGTGCAGTTTTTCAGGCATGTGTCTCAGGATGAACAGCCTCCGTCAGCTGTTCACGGCAGCGTGAAGCTCCCCGGCTGCACAGAGGTTTGCAGAGTCACAGTTGCTGGCTCACGTGTGCGCAGCCTCGGCCTGTAAGATGCGGGCCGGCAAATGGAGTGGAAGAGCAGTCCCATTAAACCCTGGCCGTCCTCTGAGGAACGGGCTAACTGCTCTGAATGCCGGCCTCTCACTCCCTGGGAGAAAGTGCTGACACAAATTTTTGTGCGACTAAAATGCCTCCTGACCGCGTGACACTGGCTCTTTTCTTCCCCTGAGATTCCGCGGCTGTAAAGCCCGGGCTACACAAAAGAGACACAGTCTGCGAGCGCTGCTGAGGAGATGGCATGAATTATAATCAAACCATAAACAGGCGCAAAGGTCTGTGTTACTCACATTTTAGAGGGTCAGGGAGGAATTTCTTTGTTTGAGCATTGTTCATTTCATGCACATCACATATCCTGGGAGACATGAGGGCTTTGCTCTGCGAGGCTTTCTGTAAACCTCTCCGCTGTTTAACTGCTCCACACGGACACTATGTTCCTCGACATCTATTCAAAGACACGCATCCTGTAATTTGCATGTGTCCTGGACTGGAGAATGGCGGCCTTGTCCCTTCTGGCCCCGCAGCGTGGATGTGTCAGCTTGTGATTGACGTGGCACGGCCCCGGTGTGGGTCACTGGTGCGGAGATGCAGAAACATGACAGTGTCTCTGGGCACATGAACCACTGGCTTTTACTCCTTCACTTGAGCATGTCATCGAATGTGATGTGCTGTTAACCTGTAGGAACCTTTGGCGGCGGAGGTCTGCAGTGTGTCTTTCCACACGGTGGCTAATTCCAACATGCAGCAGGTTCCTGTTGCAGCGAAGCGACTGCATCCACAGGTTTTTCTTCCACTACTACGAGTCAGGCTTTGACCAATCTCCTGCTCCGGGCAGTAAATCTCTGGTGGGAGCTGGAGGGGACGATGATGAGGGTGATCAGTGTTGTCAAGCTGGAGAACGGGATCTGAAGAAGAGGGTCACTCCTCAGTGTGGGCGTGTGAAAGCCTTGCAGCAGCCCGCAGCCACTGAAGGGGAGCCATGTCAAATCTGACACGCTGAAACCCACAAACGCCAACACTGACAGCCACTTGTGCCGAAAACCAATCTACAGGCAAAATACATTCTGTTTGAGTTGTGGGGGAGCGATCCTCCTCCAGCTCCATCTTGCTGCTTCAGTTCATTTTCTCGTATGGTGGTTGTAGACTCGTGTCTCTTTGGGCTCTGTTAGGACTTGTCATCACAGAATCCGACATAGATCCACAGAAGATCAGGGGAGAGTTTATTTTTCTAAGTCGCTGGAATGTGCAGGGAAGGAGATGCAGGTAGCATCACATCATGTCTCCAACACGTGACCAGCAGGCAAACGCAAAGCTTTACTGGTTACATGGGCGACACATGATCACAACTCTCACCCGCAGTAAAAGGCTCAGTTCCTGGTAAAATGAACTCTGGATTAGTCATTCATTCCAGTCAGGGCTATTGTCAGTGTAAAGAAGCCAGCGAGGGACTGTTTTCCTTGTCACTGCACCTATGACTCCCTCGGTTTGTGTCTGGATCATCTGGATCTGTGCCGTCGCCTTTTCCAACACACAGAAGTTGTCAAATTTGTTCCAGTTGTCCTGTGCTCGCGTGTGGAGCCTCCTCCGCTGCCTCGGTGCGGTGGAAAGCTAACGGGTAAGCCTGCAGATTTGTTGTCAGTGAAGAGTTAGCCAGCTGCTTTGTACGAAGTCGTCAAGTGACTCTGTAGAACCCAAAATACTTTAACTCACAGAGAGATTTTTTTCAACATTTTCAACAATTTTTCCAGGAAGTAATTCATGGATCTTGATGAAAACAAACGGACATATTTAGGGAACTGGTATCTATGAGTGTGTGTGTAAGTTGGTGCAGCTTGAAGGAGACTGTTGGTCCTTGTCGGGAGTTTACGCTCCACTGAGTGTCATTCTAGTTCTATGTCGTCTGCCATATCTCAAACACGCTGCCGCTTTAAAACTGTATGGTCCACAGTGGCTTGTGTGCTTATAGCCTATAAGCTCCTCTAATTGTCATGCAGCTCATTAAAACTTCTTACGCCGGTGGCTCGGAAGCTCGGACGCACTGGTTTGCTCTGGACCCGAGATGGGAGGCGGCAGAGCAGAGCATCAAGGACATTTGTATTTGTCTCGTCAATAGAGCAAAAGACAGAAGCAACTTTGGGCAGAGTGAGATAAAGACTCAGAATTGTCATTGATGATATTTGCTGTTTGTGCCACACAGCTGCTCGTTAATGCTTCCTTTCATTCATTCGTTTTAATTAGTACCTTTAGAAACATCCAGGCCTGTGGAGCTAAAAGCATTTTAACAACAGACTCCAACTGTCCATCTGTTAAAGTTGTGTCAATAAAAATAAATAGTTTCCAGTTTTCACCAGCCCAGGAAATGAAAGACCCAGAAATCAGTGTGTGCTAATGTGTGATTTGAGAAATAACACATGACACGAGCAGCATGAGAAGAAGTCTGCATTGTCTAGACTGAGCTTAACCACAGTTTCACTTCAAATAATGTTCCTGTTTCACTTCATGCATAATAATTGTTGGGGTGTAGAAGATACAGCCCAGATGAATTGTTGTGAATTAATTTTCAATCTGTCAGAATCAAGTCTTTCTTTTTCGACAAACACACCCCTCCGCAGTGTGTCCAGTGCAATTTGTTGGGTTGTGTTAATGCAGCAACACCCACACAACATCTTGTGGGTTTTTCTGACTTTAAAGCAAATGAATGTGCAGCGGCGGCTCATTCATTTAATCTGCCAAGTCCATCACGTTTGCTTCATCTCTATCACGGTGTTTAGCATAATTAACGTCCGCATGGGATCGTAAATATGCTGCAGATTCAGATGTAACCGGAGACATCAAGTCATCATCTGGGCTTTTGAGGGGATTCTTTAAAGCGGCGTTCCTTCGGGACCGCGTGTGCACAGGTTTGTTCAATATCAGCTCCTCCCCTCTCGTCTCTGCCAGCCCTCATCGACAGCTGGGCCCGGAGAACAGCTGCCTCCCCCTCCCCCAGAAACTAATACATTAAAAAACAAAAAGAGTTGGCAGGAAGTCGGCTTCGTAAAGGAGAGTAAATTATGTTGTGAAGCCGTGGTGAATGGGTGGGTGGTCCCTCTTGAAGAGCAGCAGAAGGTGTAGCGGTCCCGCCCCTGAGATTATCTCAGGTCGGTACTTACTGGGAAAAGGGGGAATTTTGTTTGGATTTAATATTAAGTAGAGCGCATAGACCTTGTTTAAAGATGGACGACATGACCACTCCCCAAAAGTGAAGCACTTATAGGAATAAGCACAGCCTCCTCCATGTTAGTGGGTGGGACATGGACCAAACTAAAAAGTCAACGTACACATCAAATACATTTTTCTCAAACAAGGTGTCTGTCATTTTAGATAGTTCTTGATGTATATTCAAGTGACATGTTTTTCCTGGTAAGTTTTAATGAGTTATTTGATGCTTTAAAAGACGTGGTGAGATTTCACGATTGACAGCTGAGACTGACTCACAATTGGTCGAGCCAGTTCAGACTCTGGCTCCAAATGTGCAAGATGGCAGCGCTGGTATCTGGGGATATGTTGGCTTCATTTCTGGACAGTGGGAGGAAGTGAAGACAAGTTGTCCATCTTCATATGCAGTCTCTGATACAGTAACTCAGTAGGAGTAACAAGAAAAAAAGAGATTAAAAACACGGTGACTGATTTCAGCCGTTCATGATTAACTTTGAGACTTCTGTGCTACCGAAGTTTATCACCTCAGTGACACGTGACTCCTGAAACCACCCACATCCTCAGCAGACATGCATGTGGTGACCACCGCCAATTATTTTGTGGCCGAAGTGCCTGGCAGGGGTCCATTATGAGGGCGTTCTCTCCTGGGCTGCCTGCCTCTACGTAGTTCAGTAATGAAACCTAAACCGTGAGCCGACAACATGTCCACGCTTTGATGGTTAAAGCAAGATTTCACAGTTATCTTCTCTTCTGATCTTCTGTCGACAAGTTATTTTTGTAACCACACAGTGGAATTTATTCATCAGTCAGGGAAAACTTCTGACGAGTGTCCCAGAATAGACATTATAGAAAGATTCGCAATTTTGTTCCACCTGAAATTGACCTACGTTATAAACTAAACCTGCTACTGCATTGGTCTCAAGTGCTCTCGGCAGTAATGAATTAAATATGCATGCTTGTGTACCGGTAGTTCAATCCAACACGGCCATCGATGGGGAAGGTTATTTATCCTCACTTATTCTCTTCCATCGCCACAATCCCTCCCCACGGTCACACTGTTTCTGCACTATTTACACTCATGGTAGGCAGCGTGCGCGAGGCTGACACTTTCCATCTCAAGAGGGTAATGGAAGCCGGCTTCTTTTCTTCTGCTGATGTCGGCAAGGCCTGGCTCGGCCTGATAATGTGGACGGCAGAGGGCCTGATGAAAGGCGTATACTCATCCGTCGGCCTGCGACCTTCAGCAATAGGCGAAGGGCTGGAGGTGACCCTGCGTGTTTCCATCTCCATAATATCTCTGCACCCTCACCCGATTAGTCTATTTGCCACCTTAATCATCTTCTGTGTGACATGCGTTCATCACACACACACACACACACAGACACACACACACTCAGACACATGCCCTCTTGAAAACGTCTGTGCAGCTGATGTTGTGCCGACATTATCACCCAGAAGACGACGCTGGGCTCCTATTAAGAAGAACACTGCCTTGTTTAAGTGAAATTAATGAGCAGCAGACAGAATGGAGATGCCCTTTCTTGTATGTATAGCTCATTAATTTCCACAGCAGAGTCTCATCAACTCAACACTGGATTACTCATAACGGCACAAGACAAATAATTGTAATTTGACATGAAAACAATCAAAGTCGCTTAATGAAATGACTCACGATAAGTATCTTCCAATTAAAAGCCAATAAAACACTTCACTGACGAAGGGAAAATGACGCAGATGATTTCCAACATCTCAACAAGAGACTTCACATCATCTCCTCACTTTCTTTCGTATAGTTTCTTTCTAACCGAGCTCATGGGGCTATTCCATGTGAGTGGCCCAGCCTGAGCCGCTTGATTGACACATGGCGCGATAGTGGCTGGGGTCTAACAGACATTTATTGGTGACCATCAGAGGTCGGTGGCCGGCTCGCACGCTAATTGGGTCTCGGTTTCCCGTGGTCTTGTCTGCACCTTCAATCAAACGTCAGCGCCGGGCCGTCGGCAATCTGGTGGTGGGCTGAACTGGAAGAAAAAGTAATTTAAGATGTTTTCTCCCCCGCCCACACTGCCCTCTATACTTTGTACTGTCTTCTCAGATCCAGATTCACAGCCCTGGAGGTATCGCTGCACTAATGTGTCTCCTCTTTGTGGTATAGTATCGCGGGCTCTGGAGGAAATAGTGGGTCTTGGATGGAGGAAAAAAAGAAAAGTACGATTTCTTAAATCTTGAGGCCCATTTGAGAGAAATACATTACAGGCACACATCCCATTTGTAATGACAAAGCTGCACTTGGTTGTAGACCTAAATCCCTTTTTTTCTTTCTGCAGGCTAGAGTGATTACATAAAAAACCGTAGTACAGTACATCCCTGGAACCCGTCAGTGCCTCTTCTCCACCGTCACATTATGTCATTAGCATGCTAAAAGCACGCGTGCCTCCCGCTGAAAACTGTGTGGACGAGATGAAAGAAGATAAGAGAGGTGCGGCTAATTCGCAGTGGACAAAGAAGTTCTTCACAGAGTGAGTGTGAAACATGACAGCGAGCGTACATGGTAATACAGGACGGGAACAATACATAATTCATCCAGGAAACGGATTCATCTCCTATCTCAGTCAGTGTGCCTCTGCTTCAGTGGCACCACGCTTGTATCCATGCCAGTGTAATTCACAGACTTATTTCCCCAGACAGACGTGAAACAAAACCGAGGCCGACTTCAACAATCACTTTGACAATCGGACCTGCTTCTCTGTCACATTTAATGCCGACAGAAACTCATTTGGCCGGCACCAGAAGTCATTATGGATGCCTCTGTGTTCCTTTCTCTCATCCTGTTTTGGTTGGATGGTAAAAACCTTATTGATCTGTTCTGTTCTTGTGGTTTTGGAACCAGACCCACCCTCTGAATGTCTGATGAATCGCTGCCCATACCTGTGTACGTGTATGTGATGGGTTCACAGACTCTTTGTGGGATGTCATGAATAGAAAGCATCGACACACAACCTCTTCTTTCACCTTCACCTGACTGACCTGTCCATTTCTTCTTCTGTGGTAAGATATCAGAGACGTGAGATGTGAACACGTCAGCTCAGTGTCATCCATATAATGGCAGCACCTCGTGTTTCAGGTCTCGTCCTTTCTGAATGAAGTTGTGTGGCCTTTGCGTAATGAGGCAAATAACAACAGAGTGGAAACTGAAAGTTCAAGTTCTATTCTTGAACTACCTGCGTTTCCTGAAGGCGACATGATTGAGGAAGGTCTCCGGCGTCTGTGTTGTCCTGTCACTCATGACTCTGCAGGGTTGAGGTGAATCTGTGGTTTTGTATTTGATGCAAACACAAAGTTGAAGTGTTCAGCTGTCTCTGAATTTCACACACAAAAAAGGAAATGAATAGTGAGCTGTGTTTGGCTTTACGGTAAATTAACTGTATTTATATAGCACTTCCCAGTCTTATCTAACACACACTCTCATTCACCCTTTTCTATAACACATCATCTTGCCCAAGGACACTGGGAGAGCCGAGAATTGAACCACTAACGTTCTGGTTAGTGGACGACCCGCTCTACCCCCTGAGCCACGGCCCTGCAGTGCATCACGAGAAAATATACGACTGTTTTGTAGCTGCAAGCAGCAGTGCAAGGTGAAGCAGCTGAGCTTTGCAAGTGAAAGTTGTCGGCCAAGCAATTTTTTTTAAATGATGGTTGAAACTTTGACTCGTGGTTTGTGATGAATTTCAGCTGCAGACGTCGAAGGGTTTTAAACGTTGGTCCAAACGGCCGCAGTGACTTTGAGAAGAAGACTTTTGTCAATGTGACGATTCACAAAGGAAAATCCACTCAGGAGTCCCCTGGTGGTTTTACTCCACTTAGCAGCCGGGCTATAAGCCCATCAACCACTCAGCTGCAGTTGCACAACAGCCTCCGGCAAGGAAGTCCATCACTGCATCTGTGGGCAGCTGAAGTTACTACAAGTCCTCAACAGGCCTCGGGCTTAGTAACACGCGCTCCAGCATTTTAAGAAAATGAATTTAACTGGGATGTGCACATTGATTTTAATAAAATCCAGCAGGAGATTTTGGCTGCTAGTTGGTTGTGTAGTTATTCCCTTGAAGTGGCTAAATCGGCCCTTTTGCATATCATCTGAGGCCTGGTTACGTCGGGTGGAGAGAACTGACGGAGCGGCGGTTTACCATCAGGTTCAACTGGCACCGGATCCGTGTGACAGCTGAGCCGGGACAAGATGAGTGGGAATGTTAGAACAAACATCTTTTGCTTTGATTCCCAACGCCAGAGAGGTTATGTTATCTGCTGTTTGTTTGTCTGTCTGTGTGTTTATTTGCAAAAAACTCTAGATTGCCATGAAACCTGGTGGAAGGAAGTGGTATCGTCCTGGGAAGAACCAATTTAATCACTTCAGACGGGTCATTTTTTTTCAACATATTTGTTAATACGTGGATCTTATTCAAAAAAATCCGTCATGATTAAAGGAGCGATATTCATGAGGATGTGTGATTTGATGCAGAGTCTGGATGTAGTGAATTTAAATGTGGTTTCATTAGAGGACTGCTGGTCCTTGGTGGAAATAGATGATGATTAGTGGATATGATCAGGGTCACTCGACAATATTCGGCAACATGTTGGGTGTTCATGATTAAAATGGATTAAAAAAAATCCCATTAATGCCCAGTTTGGAGTGTTAAATTTCCCAACACTGCAATTCTTAGGTGTTTTTAATTTGGGAACAGGTGACACATGACGGTAAAGTGAAATGATGTAAATCTAAAAACTGAGTTGGGGTTTTAAGAGTTTTAAGATTAGGTCCTAAAGGAGAACCCACCTTAAGTTTCTTACCAGTTCAGCAGATGACATGTTAAAGCGTAATTAGGACAAACCAGTTGACACAGTTAGCCCAGAGCAGGGGCCCCTCATGTTGTGGCCCATGGGGGCTTTTACCTTCTTCACCCTGTCAGTAGTTCAGCTCTGGTGTTACCTCACGTATCACATGTTGTCACCAGCTGCTTCTCTTCACCTGCCAGGGGGCAGCGGCTCTCTTAAAATATAGGAAACTATCCGGTTTCTCCGCTGGGATCAATTGCAAATCGTTGTAATAGTTTGTTGCTAATTGCTCAATATTAGCTGGAATATCTTATGAAGTCAATGTTGGATGGTTTTATTTTAAATGAGATGAAGTTTCTGATGCAAAACACACTTAAAAGCGAGATTATTTTTCTTTTTTCCTAGAAACAAGACTCATGTTACCTTCTGTAAATCATTTTTCTGCAGTGCATCAGTTTCCACTTAACCAGAACACACAGAGATTTTAGTCTGACATGAATTCCAGTCATGATTAACAAGCAAATGAGGAGTGAATGAGACGAGGAGATGCCACAGAACCACAGGATGTTTAATTCTGAGAATGTAATTTCTCCTCCCGCCCCCAGACCAGAGACACCAGCTGACTTTTAAATGCCTCCATCTCGATGCAAATGTGCGCCTCTGCCAGTGTTGATTACCTGCCGTCAGTGGCTTTCTGCAGGATGACCTTCCCTCCTCGTGTCACAACTGTGTTTGCCCCTTTAAGCTGCCTGTCAAACACCCAGCCATTCTTCCTCCTGCAGCTCGGCTCCGTTTGTTTGAACAGGTTCAGCGTGCCAGAGGCATACAAATGGAAACCTCTGAGGGGGATTTATGCAAAACAAAATTTTCCGTGTGCTCGTCAGACGAGGGTGATGGACATCTCGGTGTCATATGTCAGCAGCAAAGATGAAAAGGCAATGATTTTAGATTAGGTTCGGATTTCTCATTTCATTAATTCCAGTCCTGGCACCTCTGCTCTGCATGTCGATGCAGCAGCAGCAGCAGCGCTTCCGAGCGGCCAGCAGGTGTAGCAGTGAGGTCTGTGGATGGAGAGGCAGGATGAAGAAGAGGAGGGAGGAGTGGAAGCAGCAGGATTCATCAAACTGTCCCGTTAACCATCCTTCTTCTGGTGAATCCAACATTTAACACAGTCTTTGACCTTTAACATCATCATTTGGCCTCATTTGTGTGTAGGTGGTAAACTTTTAAGAACACTCCAATGTGTCTGCACCTTGTTTTATTTACTGGCGTTAATCACTGGAATGGCCTCAGTTGTTAATCATCACAATTAGGAGGATGCTGATCAGCTCATTCGTCCTCCACTGTGTTTCTCTTCTGTGGCAATGCTTGTTTTTTTATTTTCCACATTCGCCGCTGCTCATCCACACAGTCCCTGCGTTATTGTTCCCAGCGACGACCAAACAAGCGGGAGGGCAGCAGTAAAGTAGCACATTCACAACATATTAAAATCAGAGTTCTGCTGCTGCTGTTGTCTTTTTGGTTTCAACAGTGAAAAAAAAAAGAAGCTTTTTCATTAAGAATCACAGAGAAACGACTGCTTCTGCTCCGTCCGCCATCGGAAAGATTACGACAGGGACGCGAGCGCAACTGACCTTTTTAAAAAGCTTCGGGAGAATAGATACAATTTCTGCATTTAAATAATTTATGCTGTGCTTTCTCTCTCGGTGAAGGAATCTTCTGCACCTGTCGTCCCTTTATTTGCTTGTGCCAAGACATCCTCTAAAACAAACAGGGGAAAGTAAAAGACAATAAATGATGTCCTCCTTCATTTGGCTCCCTGTGACTCTGATATAGGTTGACAGGCTATTTCAGTCACTTCCTTTGAATAGATTTGAAGGAGGGCGAGAGAGGTCTAAGCTGGTTTAAACTGGGCATAGATGTGGTAATGAAGCTGCGTGCCAGTTGGCCTGTGTAGGAGGACTTCTGTTTCCCCACAGGGAGATGACATAACCACAGCACATAATATTTCACTTGGCCATATGTGGGCTGTGCCAGCGAGAAGAAATAAATTAAACCTGACTTTGCCTAAGACGTATGGACCTTGCTAAAGGGGGAAATGAGGAGAATTCACCTACGCAGACACAGAACTTGTTGGCTCTACTTCTATTACATTACTTCAGAAGATCAGATGGGCAACATCAGCCAAAAGCAAAGACACGGACCTGACATATGTTCTTGGGAAGCAGGAACTTGTGCCAAATGTTGACTTTGCTCTTTAGCGTTGACCTCTCGGGGGTCGAGGTCACAGATGGTGTGCTGACAGAAAAGGTCAGCTCATGTGTCGGTGGAGAGCAGAGCGGCTACTAGCTCACACCTGCCGTTAGAATCTGTCTCTATGTATACAAAGATGGAGGCCTCCGCTTCCTCCCACTATGCAGAAGTGAAGCCAAAAAATCCTGGCTACGAACGCTGCCATCTTGTGCCGTTGACGGAGCCAGTAGATGAGGTTTGGAGGTCAAGGTTTTGGAGTCCTGCTGATTTGCACACTTCACCAATCACGAGTCGGACTCAGTTTCAAAATGTCTGTATAGCATCAAATAACCAATTAAAAAGAAAAAGTCTATATAAATTTGGACTGTGTCCTGCCTGCTAACATGGAGAACATGTGGTTTATGACATGTATTGCAGCCAGCCACCAGGGGGCGATTGATGAGGTGAATCACTTTGTGGTGCGACAAGCAAATACTGCAGTTTAAAGATATTTTTGGTTCGCTATGAAACTGTCGGGGCCACGTACATGCACACACTGCTTTAACAAGGTGTCCTCGTGCAGCTCAGACCCACAGATCTCAGTGCTGCGCTCACACCTGCACTCGGAGTCGTCCACCTCCGATCCACTCACATGAAGAATTCATAATAAAGAGCTGAGGAGCTGTCAGACAGCAATCTTAGCCTCCCTGGGACCCACCGTCTCCTCTGTGAGCGATCACACGCTCGTTCGCTGCATCATAATCCAGAAATCACCACATTTCCCTGCAAAGCAATGAGTGCAGGGGCATTAATCTAGATTGATAAATAATCTACCACAGGCAGGGCAGAAGCAAAACTTTGCTACCGGCGAGCTCCCTCTCACCTTGTGAGTCGAGCACTGACACTTCCCCTTATTGATATCAGTGTGATTTATGGACCGCCGCTCCCCTGGCCATCCTCAAACTGGAGATGGGAGTGTGATTTATTCCTGTCTGATGCTGCAGGGTGTCTACTGCTGGCGAGAGGAGGGAGAACGCTCCGACTGGATCAGCCTCCAGATCGAGTCCTGCTTTTGGGTTCTTTAAGTGCGAATATCCTCTCCACTGTGTTTGGAGATGCTCTTCTGCAGCGGGACTTTATTTTAATGAATGTGTCCATCTGCCACTCACCCTCCCCGCCCCCCCCCCCCCCCCCCCCCCCCCCCCCTCACCTCACTCCTCCTCCCTGCACCCCGACAGCGAGACTGAACAGAAACAAACGGAGGAAATCAGTAGATTGCGGACGACTTAGCTTCACTTATGCTGCAGTGCTTCCTCTGCCACTCTTCTTATTTGATTATGGTCTGACATTCATGTTTCCCGTGTCAGACAGCTGGATTCTACCATAATTGCTCCCAGAAACGTGCGTCCCCCAGGACAGAGTCCATTTGTCATTTTCCGACGCTTCAGATGCTTCACTGTGCTCGGGCTGCCCTGGGATTTTGTAACAGCTAAATTGAGCCGTATTTCATCCATGGGTGACTCCCAATTACCCATTTTAAGACAGTGTCTTATGATAGCTTTTAGTAGAAATTAGATTTTACCCTAAATTTCCTTAGTCATTCGCCTCCCTGGAAACTTCAGTGTCACAGGTAATCACAGTAAGAGCACTCCCATGGGAAACTCGTGTCCTCTCTAATTCTATGATTGTGTCTGTGTGGTTTCCTCCCAGATCAGTTTTAATTTGGAGCCCTGCTGGGGTAACATGAGATAAATCCTATTGCGCGCCCTGCAACTCTGGCCTCGGCCTCGGCTGGCCCCCATTAAAGGATACATTATTGATTGGAAATAAGATATAATTAATGGAGTATCATGGCGGTTCTCCGTCCAGACTGAGACTCAGTGGGGGGGCGTCTGCACCTGCCACCAGTTTTTAATGTTAAGAGGAGGCTTAGTCATTAAAAATTTAATTCATTCTACAGGAGGTTTGCAGGATGAGGACGACTAAAATAATCTGCTAATAATCATAACTCTGGTTTCTCAACTTCGAGCTATGACGAAGCACTTTTCAAGCAAAACTTATATTTGAAGCTTATATATATATTATTGCATCACTAAATTTACAGGAGACATCTGACGATTTTTCAATTTCCTTTCCTCTGGTGTGTTTTTGTGATTGTAAAAAGTCTGCAAAGTTAAAAAGACTAAAGTAGAGGGAGCTTCTCTCCCTGACAGAAATCTCTGATTCTGAAACGCCTTGTCTGTCATTGTCCGTTACTTCCGCACCGCTGTGATGCGACGATGCCCAACATTTGCATAACACCGGTAGACTTGGCTTTATCTGGAGGGAGGGGGGGCTTAAAGAGACAGGAGCTAAAACTAAGAGGCTGAAAAGAGGAGCTGCAATGGACAATATGAGGAAATTTATGTTTTCTGAACATTAGAGCATGTAAACCTTTCACATACCTGAATATGAGCGGAAGATGTCTCCTTTTAAATCATTTCTCACAGGTATCTGTATTTGCTCAAAGGGCAAATTGGAAACCTCCTTGATTTTGAATTCAGCCTCCGTCTGTGTTTTATTTCTCATCGGAAACAAAACAAGTGTGGCCGCTCCGGGTGACCAGAGGAAAGCGTCTCCTCGTGCAGGGCTGGTGAATGTGCCTTTAAGTGGTTTTTAACCCACTGGAGGAGCATCCTGGCCGAGCTGTGGAAGGGCCTGAGATGGGCTGCATCCGCTTACGCACATTATCGGTGAGAGCATGCTGCTTCTTGGCTTCCCTTCACAGAGGCCGGCACACAGGGTCAGAGAGAGTGGGAAAGAGAGATGTGTGTGTGCTTCCACCCTCCGATGAAACATTGCTTCAGCTCCTGCATACGGGTACATTTCTGACTGCGTCTCTCTCTCTCTCTCTCTCTCTCTCTCTCTCTCTCTCTCTCTCTCTCTCTCTGGCGAGTCTGTATGTGTGTGTGCCTCCTCACTATCCTGTCCTCTAAGATTCCAAACATTGATTACCGCCCCTAGAAACCGACGGCGGTATCTCTCCCCCATTTCTGACTCTGCAAATCAATAGGCTTGCCTGGTTAGCTCGCTGTTGTACATACCGATTCAGATTTATTGGACTTGACTGTGAAATCCTTTTATATTTTCATCCCAGCTGCGATATGTAC
The DNA here is from genome assembly GCF_009819705.1 of Hippoglossus hippoglossus. Taxonomy (NCBI): domain Eukaryota; kingdom Metazoa; phylum Chordata; class Actinopteri; order Pleuronectiformes; family Pleuronectidae; genus Hippoglossus; species Hippoglossus hippoglossus. Next base: position 4,676,002 of record NC_047169.1, on the reverse strand, counting down.
TTACCCAGTCATGGCTTTTTAAGATTCAGATTTAGTATTATAATCACAGAATACCTTCTGGCCCTGCAGGCTAACCCAACCATACATAATAAGCAGCTCCCTGCTCATACTTTATGCCGGGGTGACGTTGCGGTGAGTTGCGCGGATACTTGCGTAGACGCCCCCCCCCCCCCCCCCCCCCCCCCCCTGCACGGCCTCGGTTGTACCTCTGGAGAGGAGCGTGCATGCCAGTGGAACTCACCCTCACACCCTCACACCGCTGTCTACATCGTGTCAAGGTAGAGCACATGACTCATACCAATTAGTTTAGCAGGGAAGGGATTTTGTGGCATTTATTAGAAGACGTGTGGTTATTAGCAGGGAAATATACAGTAAATATACTGTAATTAACTGTGTGAATTAGCTCTGAATAAATAAGCCTGATTGGATAATTGCAGTCAGCCCACAGCGCTGTGTGGCCGCTCATGGTATGTGTCACTGCTCGGACGGCCACCTTGAACTGGAAGTGCCGCTTTTGATGTGACTAATGCTTTTCATCTACCTTGCTGTAATGATTGCTGTGATGAAGTCGCCTTTAGTTCTCTCCCACCTCGACTTCTCTCCCACAGCTCAGGCCGGGCCCAATTAATACCCCTGAGGTCTGAGACCTTTTATCACACGTCGCACACATTTCAAAGACCTGAACATTCAAAAAACGGGGGAAAAAGAATAAAAGATTGTTAGAGAAAGAGGCAGAGCTCCACACAGAAAGGGTGACATTTTGAGACTTTGCTATTAGGACTATCATAGAACTGAATATAAATATGGATAATGTGTCCCTGCTATTCAGAAGTGAAGCAAAAAGATCCTGGATAAACGCTGCCAATTGGACTGATGATGTCACAGTAAAGATCAGGGTCCCGTTGATACACGCACCAACATGGAGGAGGCGGGGATCAAGACACTTTTGCTTCACTTTGGGCAGCCGTCACGTCGTCCATCTTTATATTGAGTCTTTGGCTGCTACTCAGCACATTATGTTCCCTCGTGTAACATTTGATCCAACAAGACCGAGTAGTTTCTTAATGTCATTCATTATTATTCCCCTGCATACAGTTCATACCAGTGAAATCCATTCAAACCAGACACAGCTGGAGTCGTGCCCTGAAAGCATCTGAAGTGGTAGGAGGCTGGTGTGCTCTCATGCTGGCTGCCACAGTAGCTCCCCTCGAATATCCCATGTTTTTGTTGTTCTTCAAATTGACTTCTCTTTCGGTTCTTTCTCTCTTTTTTCACTTTGCACTTGAGCTAAACTCAAAATGTGCAGCTGCCAGGGCTGCTCAGTTTTCAATCTGAGTGAGACTTAGTCCAGACGACTTCATTCTTCCAAAGAAAAGCCAGCCAGACACAGCCCGAAGACAGAAAAACATGTTTGCTAAATTGTTTGCTGGCGGAGTCGAAGGTTAAACTTAACCAGAATTCAAGATAATAAACTTGGGCTCCCTCGATTGCAAGTCGTCCACAGACACCGGGGGGCTTAAATTATTAAGTGTGACTTCCTTTCCTAACATGCTCTCAAAAATGCAAACAATCTAAATTAATCAGTAAAGACAAACAGATGTTTCTCGGCTCGGTTTCGTCCCACTTGACCTTTTTAATATCATTCACGGTCTCGTTGTCGTTTCTCCGCCTGTATCATTATGATCCTGGAGCCTTTTAAGACTCAAGGTCACGGGGGAGGAGTGTGTTTCATCAGAGCTCTTCCACGTCATCGTCCCCTTTCAGCTGATTTATTCATTTATTTGTCATTATTGTTGTTTGGCTCCAAAGCCCCCCCCCCCCCTCTGGCTGGATCCTGTCTGTGGGGCTTTGCTGAGTCACTCCCACCTAATGAAGAAAATCTGCTGCCATGTTTTTTTTGTTTTTTTTTACTACCAGGACTCACAGCAGAGGAGTCTGTAGCGTGGCTCTGTGCCGCGGGGGGTTGTCGGAGAATGTGGAGCCGGAGAGGAGGAGGAATTAGTGGAATAGAGGGAGCTGCAGTCAAGACGGGGAGATTATCTCGTGGGTTAAGGTGTTATCTGTCAGCGGAGTCCCTCCTGTTTTGTACCGGAACTCACATCCATCGCCTGTAGCGCTACGATACTCTACAAAGTATGATTTGTATCGTCTGCACAAAATGTCGCCTCCACATGCGACACAACCGAATATATCACATCTTGTAAATATGCGACACTTCGCTGCTTCGTGACCACGTTGTACAGCGATAACTCACGAGGGTTCCCCCAAAGTGAAGGAAAAGTATCGTGATCGCCCTCTGGTGGCCGGCTGCAGTATAGGTCGCTAGTTTATGCTAGTTTTACAATATTTTAATCAATACTTGTGAAGTGAACTCAAAGGAATATACACATTTCTTAATGCTCTTCCACATCAAAGCTTTATACCAGTATTCATACAGACAGCATGGATTCAGGTGTAGGTTTATCTTTTTGTCTTTAGAGGATAGTTTGATGGATTTAATAACACTGCACTATAACAGGGATACAATAATAAGTTATGGGTCCACTGTGGCTCGGCAGGTAAAGCGGACGGAACATTAACTGCACGGCTGGTGGTTCGATGCCTTGACCTCTTGCCTCCACATGTCCGCGTCCTTGGAAAAGACACTGAACCCAGTCGGTCCCGAAGGCCGTGCATGGCAGCGCCCCCTCCCATCTGTGGGTGACTGTGAATTATGAGCATAGTAAGCAGTCTGCACGGACCACACCACTGTCTGTATGAATACAGTTATTTGGAAGGAAGTAGTAATAAAAGCTCTGCTACTTCCCTGTACTTTGCCCTAATTATGAGGAAGCTTTGCACTTTGCTGACCTACATAAGATTATATGATGAACCATTAGTAGGATTTTCCCAGTTTCTGACACATGAATTTCTTTTAAAGTTTCTCTCTCCTCTCTTGTCTCGTTAATCTGGCTTCGTTGTATCGCTCTGGTGATACTTTAAACTCAAGGATTATGTTAAGATCCCAAGATCTCAGAAGCATTAATGTGTGTTGTCTTCCCCAACAGATTTCTCTGTAGTCTGGTCCAGGGCATCTGCTGCAGTGATGTTCAGGAACAGCTTGAAGATGCTGCTGACGGGGGGGAAGGCCAACCGCAAGAGCCGCAGCAGTGGTAAGTCTCCATGTTAATCCAGCAGTTACAGGTTTCATCGCTGTTTGTCACCGGAGGATCGTTTCAGTCCTTCTTCCTTCCTTCTATTTACCAGATAAGAACCACACTGTTGAATTATCGCGTTCCTGCGCTGCGCCATCCGAGCTGCAACAACATGATTCTCCTGTTGCAAAGCAAACTCAGCACTTCCTGTGTCACAGTAAAAGTTTCCCACCAGTCACTCACTATTTGCTGTTTGGGTGAATCTCAAATCATTTAACAGATCAAGAGGTCGAGGCCTGTTCATAAATATTTGTTCTTGTCTGGTTTTAGGATGTATTTTACAGTACATCGAGAATCAACAGGTTTCGATGAATAATTTATAAGTAACATTACAAGGAATTATCATTTTTGACTGGTATGACCAATTAGTTTGTTAGAGGAGACGTATTCAGCAGCAGTGTTTCTCCTTTTACTCAGGACTTTGAGCTTTTTTCAACTTTCCACACCTTGTACATTCACAAAAACAAACTATATAGCACACTAAAGGAAAGAAAAACTGAATAAATATAACATCACTGCTTAAAAAAGTCTCACCTTGATCGTAGATCTTTTTTAGCGTTCACTCAGACCCCTGCAACAAAACCATTTCTCTGTTTGCTACACAGACCAACCTCTACATCCCCTTTTCCCACAGTCAGGTGAACTAACAGGAGCCGTGTTACTTCAAGGTTCCTGGGAAAACCACCTTTTGTCTCAACACATGTATTACTGTCACTCAGGCGTTCTGAAAGACCAGGGGTCTTTGATGTGGTATAATCCCGTCCAAACACCAGACCGCTCAGCACAGTTGTTCCTATTTGAATCTAATACGTTCTGTGTGGTGAGGTTAACGTAACAGCCTCGCTCCACTCTCCTAACTGTCTCCGCTGGATCGGGTCTTTATTACAATGTGAAAATGTGCCTGCGAAGGGCTTTTGTCCAGCCGCCCACTTGATTTGCACAGATGAATGAATTTAGTCGAGCCTGAAATATCCCACAGTTTATTATGTCACTACCTCTTCCTTCAATCTAACTATACTTCAGTGGACGTGTTTATGAAAGAATCTGTGTTTGAAGCCTGTTGAATGTCCAATCACCGTCTTCTGTAGAGGTTTTGCAGAAACACAGTATTGAGAGTGAGATATGTCACATTGTTACCATGGTTGTTGGTTAAATGTTGGTGCCGATGCGGATAAAGGGGAAGATACAAGATTTCTTTTCCACACTTAAGTCCATTGGGTTATCCACTTCCTTCTTCTTTTATATTTCTATTATAAGAACGAGACGAACCTGTGTTGGACTGTTTGGCCTTGGTGGAGATGTGTTCGCTCCTCTGAGTGTTGTTCTAGTCAAAAAAGCGCTTTATTTCTGTGGCAACCTTTAGATGTTGAGTTAAAGATAATAGCTGCTCTTTAGCTGCCAGTATTGAGTAGTTCTTTCCGTCTGGACTTCAAGAGGACATTTAATACAATCCAGTGTTTGACTTCCTGGCATTTTTTTTTTTTTTTATCGTGCTTGACTTCTCCTCATGGAGCAGATCATCCGTTTTTACTGTTACATATTTTTACTCTCAATGAAATCATTGTTGTCACAGCTGACCCTCCATTTTTTACAAGCATGACTACATGTTATTGGCAAAATATGATCGTAGAAATCAAATTGAATCACAAAATTTCAAGTGCAAGTTCATATTGTGATGTCCGTCACTGCAAAGGCTCCAAAGATGAAATTAGCTGCTAACAGAACCCCGCCCCCTTCCCGCCCGTGGTGTGTTTGTGTATTTACTGAATGTGTGAAGTGGAGAGTTGTACCGAGCGCATGACTGGAGCACCCTCCAGTGTTTTGGTATCTGTTTGGTCCTGCTCTTACAATCCACCTCCTCTGAAACATCCGTAACATGCGGTGTTCTTCATACATGCTCCAACAGACACACGTGCACACTCTGCTGCTGCCACCAACACTTGTAACCCTGTTTGCCCGGAGGGTGAGCCCCAGGAAGAAAGAGTGCACAGACACGTTTTTCACTTAGCTGCTCTGTTCCTTCCAAGGACGTCTGAAGGACTGGATCCAGCAGCCCTGACTTATCAGCTTACGGCAGACAGGGAGTGCTAGAAAGCCACATCCTTCTGTTGCGACTGTGGGAGAAGCTCTTGGCTCAAAGGGACGACTTGTCAATCTAAAAACTGCCCCTTTTTATATATGGATCCACCGGCTGCTGAAATTAGTGTTGGGAACAGATGTGAGATTGTGAGATAAGATGATCATCCTCTGTCTTTGATGCAGTAAGAAGCGACTGTCTGGCTGCAGGAGCTCCAAAAGGGGAATAGGCGAGTTAATCTGAAGACAACAGACGAGCCCCCTTGTCCCCGGATCTGCACCGGAGACATTATTGTAGCCCCAAGTTGCTGAGCTGTTTGAATGCCACTTTAAAAAAAAAAAATTGAATAACACAGATAAGATGATTGCGTTGATGCAGACGTGTAAAAAATCTCTATCACGGTGTTTATCTTCTGGGTAAATGCATCATGTAGCCTGTTTTGTCCTCAGACACCGTCATCAATATTTGAGCCTGTAACTCGTTCTTCTCTCCACAATTAATCAGACGCCATTCAAACAAATAAAGTGAATGTTCACTTGAGACTGAGAGCGTTTAAAGAAATAGGACAAATGTCTTTGTACTATTGTTGCAGCATTGTTTATGTATCAGATCTCAATCTTATTTTGAAGCCAAAGATCAGAACTCAGCCTGTGTGTGTGTGTGTGTGTGTGTGTGTATATGTACGACTTTTTATTTCCTGACAACTGTTACTGTTTCATATAGTAGTTCACCAGCCTGGAAAACCAAAATGTGAACAAGAAGCAAAATATCCCCTCGTGGTTTCAGATATTACATTGTGCCTTCGACGTTCTCGCCTGAATCTGTGTGTGGGAGCGGGAGTGTGTCGGCATTAGTTTCACTTCTTTTGCGGCGTTTTGGGAAACACTTTCACCTCCATCTCTTTCTTGATCCCAAAAGGAAGGGTGGGTGGGGGTGGTGGGGGGGGAGAAGTCAGCAGCCTGACGCCGCAATTAAGGTTTGTGACATTGGCTGATTGGGGAATGAGAAATGAGGTTGAGAGGTCGGGTTGTGTGGACAGGGAGCTGTTGCGTGACTAATCAGCCCTGAGACGGGCTCGAGTTTGGCAGTTGATGAAACGTGATGTAGTTTACACACGTGCACAAGAGCGTGTCTGGAGAAAACTGAGCCCAACCCAAACCCGTCTTTTGGGTCCGAATCCGATCAAAGCACAATGATTTCTAAAAGTAGAAAGCCCCGGCAACCACGTCTGAACCCGACATGAACCTGAGTATCATTTCATAATTTGTCAGAACCCAAAATGGTCAAATATTTAGGGTTTCCTTACTATGAAATGGAAGAAAAAACTTATTCTAGAGTCATGGCTTCAGGGTTATATTTTCAAGATCAAACGGCAACATGCATCTCTCCGCAGACACATTCCACATGTCAGTTGTCATCCTGCATCATCATGTGGGGGAATCAGACAGAAAATGCAAGTCATGTTTCGCTCCACTGCACCTTCTGCTTTATTCATCCCCGCTGCTGTTCACTGAAAGAAGAAAAACCTGATTCCGAACAAATAATGTTCCAAACTGTACTTGAACCTTGTGATGTCATAAAGGATGATGAACAGACAGACATCTTGTACTTAAATAACAAGGATACTAATAATATGGGTCTGTGGAGTCGCCACATTTCATTTGAGGAACTTAAGAGAGGGACATGAGCTCAATCGGCTCCTTTTTCATTTTGTGGTGGATCTGGGGAAAATCCCTGAACCCGTGTGCTGATGTGAATACATGTGACAAACTGGTCTTGTGCAACCAAAAGCCCGCTTTGTTAACAGTTCACACATTTACCAATAGTTTGACTTTTTGAATTCATGCTTGAGTCAAATATCGACTCTCCCCCGGTCCTGTGATTATCCTGCTTTGCTCTCGCAGACTTACTGCTGCTGTCAGTCTGAGTCGTGTCATTGATGCTCTGAGATGCTTTAAAGATTAATGCTCCTCCACTTGACTGATCTAAACCGGCCTCTGTGGAGCGGAGGAGACGCTGCTGCTGCTGACCTGCTCTTGTTCTGCTCCGACACGTTAATTAGTTAAAGATATCATATGTAACGACTCGTCATTAACGTGTCTAATAACGACTATAGATCTATGTCGTGTATATATTTATCCTAAATGTTTCCAGCAAAGTTCAAACCCAGAGAAACACCTCATTATTTTTAAGGTAACAGGAAATTTAATTTTGCCTTTGTCCTTCTCTGCTTTAAGGGAAAACACACTGTTAACCAGTTGTTTGTATTGGTCACTCGTAATGGTTCAGGATTATTCACTGCTACAACTCCCATGACCCCATCTAACCAGGTCTTCTCTTTCTGTTTTGCCTGAGAGACCCCTAGTGGCCAAAGTCACGTATTGCACGTCAGCGTCCAATTCATCCTAATTGATTTATACTAACTAAACGAAATAAAAAGCCAAGCAATCTCGTTTTTTTAAAGATGTCAGAGATATTCTACTGAGCACAGACGGAATGTTCCAGTAACTCGACAAGTCTGAAGGCAGCAGGTGCTTGACAGGAATCAAATGGCCGCCCCGCCCCTCCCCTTCCTAATCACAGCTCACTAATTGATGGCTCATTTTCCACAGTGCCGGGGAAATCTAATTAGAGATCATCAGATCAGCAAACATGCTCCGAGCTCTAAGGCACGAGGAGTGACACAACAGCCAGGCCTAATGCAGTGTACAGGCAATTATTGTCAATCTCGGAGCTGCAGATAAGACCGCTTGCACTGGGCCGTACGTGGAAAGAGCTTTACCCTTTGTTTTATATATTATAGAGCAAAAATGTTTTTCTGTTCCTCCCATATAATTAGGGTTGGTCGGAATGTGAGTAAACTTGTTTTATATCTCAAAATTGAATCTTTGTGTAGTTTAGTTGTTCAAATGGAAAATAAAATGTCATGGTTTTTTGTATTTAGAGAAGGCCATAAGTGGCCCCACTCGTACTGTTGTTACAATGCTTCAGTTTTATATTTTAATACCATTTTGTTGCTTTTTGTCAGTCTGTAAAAACAAAGATGTTAGTGGTTGAAAGATAAACGTTCTGTCTGCTGATGATTTTCTCCCACACTTACAACTCTTCATATATATCAGTTTGATAAGCAACAACCTAAAATGACAGAAAAACATCTTTGAGAAGAAAATGATTTGCGTACTTTTAAGTTTTATACATCTACTAACATTAAGGAGGCAGGTTTTATGACTATTACGCAGCCTGCCACCAGGGGGTGATCGAGTCGCTTTGGCTTCACCTTTGGGGAGCAGTCATGTCGTCCATCTTTATCTCCAGACTATGCTGAGGACTTCATTCATGGTTTAATCCCTCCTTTGACTGATGTAAAATTAGCAGGACCCAAAACTAGTCAGTGAGACATTTGTGTATTATTATTCCTCCCATTATTGTGTTTGGATTTACATTTATATTTATTGTATCTGTTGAGTGGCCGATGTACTTTAAAATCTAATAAATGGAATGGGGGTGAATCTGTATGCAGATGATGCACATTTACATATATATTGCTACTTACATGCAAAGAAAAGCCTCAGAATATCTGGTGAACATTAGTGACCGCGTTGAGTGCATGGAAATGAATCATTCCACCTGGTAGAATATCATCGGATGAATGTACGCGGCTTCATGAGCAGCAGCTGAACATGTGCTGATTCTGGCGGATCTCCACCGTGCGACAGATTGGCACCTACTGCTCCACAGAATGTCCCCTTCCTGTATTAATGAGCCCAGGAGAGGGAAAACGTGAATGGATGATTTCATGGAAAAGGTCTTGTTAAGAGGAAACACTGTACTCCTGCATGGAGACATCATATAAACCACCTTTATATGGTGGTTGTAAACCAAAATAGAGCTAAATACATTTTGCATGAAGTCTTTATTTTTAATGTCAGTAAGTTGATGCTCTCACTAATTTAAGGCAACACGTAATGACCATTTGTGTCAATTATTTAATCTACTGATTATTTTCTAAATTGATTAAATTAAGACTTTAGATGCGTTGTTTTGTTCCTTGGTGGAGGTAATGATTCAAAACACTAAACTTCTCACATCGGAAAAGACCCGAACAACATATTTTTGCTTTTAAAATGATTTAAAGACTAATTCTCTTGTCTAAATTGTTGCCGTTTATTGTTTTAAGATTTAATCTCTTCTTGATTCGTAATCAGCTGATGTTTGTATTTTGTATCATTCAAGATTCATCATGTGCACGCAACAATTACATCTGCAAATACAGTCTGCAGCTCATCTGTAAACTCCTTATTATCTCACGCTGTGCTTTAGTAAACCCTCTATGTCTTAATCCCCTTTTAATGTGAACGTTCAGATGTCGTGTGAACACATATTGGAAAGCAGACGATGAATCTGTGAATCAATACGGCACGCAGCTGTCGAGTGGAGCTCTGACCTTTTGGTTTCTAAGGACGGCCGTGTGATGTCTTCAAACTCCTTGAGCTTCACAGCAACGCGTCATTTAACTTCCCTCCTTCAGCTTTTGACATTTCCGAGGTGCCTTGGTGCTGTTGTGACTGAGCACGGAGCGTCTGAGCTGCTGCATCGAGGGCGGGCGAGAGCTGTGAGGCGCCTTCTTATGAATGAGTATAATCTGTTTTCCTCATCAGAGCTCAAGAGAGGAAGTGTTTACGAAAAGTGCTTGTTTTGGGCTCTTGGTTTGGGTTCTGTCCCCTGAGGGTTGTCCCGTATAATTTCCTCATCTTATTAGAAGTTTGTGTCGGGGGGTGAAAAGGTTTCAAGGTCACCGGTTCAGAGACGGTATCACCAGCGTCGAATCGGGTGGGCGACACGGCCCCCGGAGCTGCCAACCTCCTCAGCCGCCACCTGTGGCCCCATCACCGGGAAGCCATGGCAACAAAGCTGTGGCAAAACGAAAGTGCGCCGAAGGTCAAAGACAATTCAGACGATCCTCGCAGAGGGCGGGGGGGCTGAGCGGCGATGGGCCCCAAGTGTCAGCAGTGGCACTCTCCTATCGGGTGGAGTGAGGAGGCCAATCATCATGGTGCAGTGGCGCCTCTTGACGCACACACCACCCTTGTCACCGCCGGCCGTGTGCCTCGGCTGAATGACCTCCTTCAAGTCCTCCGGCTCAATGTGATGGTGTGAAACCACTTCACCCATCGACTCTGAGAGATAAGGGAGGTTATGGTTAAAGCCAATAACATGAAATCAAAGAGTAACTGAAGTCTCGATCCACTTTTCTGACTCGGTATTTACACGTAAGTTAAGGTTTAGTTTGTGATGGTCCCGGTCAATAATGTCACAGCAGAAGAGTCGTGGTATCAAAGAATCTAACACAAACATCATATTTCCATCCTGTTTTCTATCACTGCTAATCACTGCTGATTTGATCATGAGATCTTCTTCTCTTCCTCTTCTTCTGCAGTAGTTTAATTGCATCCGACTTGAGAATTAGTTCTGGCAGCTGTTTTTATCTCGATAAACCGACTGCGAATGTTCTCATGACAGTAGAGAGTAGAAATGCGTATTCGTTGGCACTGTTTTTGTCAGATTTGGTTAAAATTGTAACCACATTGAGACGGAAACATGGCGACTGAGGATCGACACGTCGTTAATATTTTGAATAACACCAGTGCTTTTTCTTACTATGATAAATCAAAAAGTGGCAAAGTAATTTGTTTCCCTTCTATAATCGCACTACTTTAAAGAAAAGCTTTAAAGACCATATACAGTTATTTCTAACAACTGAATAAAAAAAAAAACACAATCCTGTCAAGTGCATCCTCCGCTGTAATAGCCGACTCTCACCGCTGCCAGTGGTGCTCAGCTGCACATTGTTTGTATCACCGTTGTCGCAATAAGCACAGTGAAGTACATCCTCTTATGGATTTCTGCTATACTACACTCTTATGTGTGAAAGACGGCATGAATCATGTCTCACTTTCTCAGCCCACCAGTCGGCCTTTTCTATTTCAGCAGTTCTGGATTGATTGCCGTCATAAATCTGTATTTATGGCCCTGTGCATGTCCACAGTCAGCACAGTGCATGTTAGAGTCCTTCCATCAGCCCTGAGACGGCCCTCTGCGGGGTCCTGGAAACCCCCCCCCCCGGCGCTGACACCGCGGCTGCTTTCATGGCTGTTCTCACCGCGCTCTGGGTAGTTTTCGCTCGCCATGTAGAAACATCCGGCGACGTTTAAATGGAGACCGGCACAAGAGTCCGAAGCTGTGTCTCTCCCATGCAGCTCTTTTGTGAAGGGAGCCGAGCTCCACAGTCGGAGCAGTAGGGAGTGGGCAGCCGGTGCGTGGGTGAAGAAACGTTGGTCTGACCTGTTCTCTGATCACAACGTCAATAGTGGGAAGTCTCACTCCCGTCCACTCCACGTGTGCATTTCCTTTTACTCACCCTCACGTTCCTGCTCTCCCTCTGTGGCCTCTCCCTTCTTTCATTTCCTTTCACTAAGTTTCCTGGTAATCTTTCGCTCTGTGGGCAGAGAATTGACGATGATGGTGCCCCTGTAACGCGAGCGCCCTTTGTTGCGCCTTTACGCTGGATCTGTGTCGGCTCTTTGTGTTCGCGGTGACAGCTTGATTAAAGGGACGTGTTCACGGCTGAAGTGTGACAGATATTTAGCAGTTGCTGTTACTGTGACCTAGATGTGGCGTCCTGTCTTCGGCGGCGACTGACAGCGATAACATTGAGGGAGGTTTATGGTCATGGAGAGCGATAGACCTTGAACATGTGATGACCTGGGAGAACATTCAGGGATGATCATTCAGCTTGTGTGTGGCGTCTTTGGTGCAGAAACTCTCGGGGGTCACGTTATCAATTTATCGTACGATATATGGACATGACCACGATCATTTTTTCCCGTTTGTTTATTGTAGCAACTATTGTATGATCCCCTCATCGTTCACCTATCAGAGAGCTCATTCAATCAGTCAATAATCCTACACAACTTATTAATTATCTGAACAGAATGAAACATGTAGCAGCTAAAGAAAGAGTTACTTATATTCACCAGGTGGCTGCAGACGTGACTCTGACTTGATGCTGATGTTTCTGCATTCTGCTGCCCCCAAATGGCCGAATCCATCGGGTGATGCAGCCTTTACAAGTGGTGTGTGTGCGTGTGTGTGTGTGTGTGATCTGGAAATTGTGGTTTTGAGAGAGATAATGAAATTGTTCAGTTGTCACTAAAGAAGAAGTACGAGCGAGTGTTGTTGGAGATGAATCGGCTTAGAATGAGTTCATTTTACCCTGAAAGAAGAGAGAGAGAGAGAGAAAGAGAGGAGGATGAAGGAGAGTTACTGCTGCCGGAGGAAGAGGAGGAGGAGGGTGAGAGCGAGAAAGAGTTGCCTGTGTGTGTGTGTGTGTGTGTGTGTGTGTGTGTGTGTGTGTGTGTGTGTGTGTGTGTTCTGAGTGTATGCATACTGACACCTGGCGCTCGCCCTTCCTCGCTGCTCACATTGTGGAGAGCTCTCTGCCTGTCTGCCACTCTTTACCTCTCTCTCTCTCTCTCTCTTTCTCTCTCTCCCCCTTCTATTCCCTCCCTCTATCTTTTGTCCTCCTCTCTCTGCCTTTATTCCCATGTTGCCTTTTTTCCTCTCCGTGCCCCTCCAGCCTCCTCCTTTTGTTTAGGATCTCTCTTACTATGCGGCAGGATTTTTATTGCCCCGGCAGACGAGGCGCTCAGCTGACAAAGGTGAGCCGGATGAATCGAGGGCAGGAGAATGGATGGATGGATGAACGGATGGGTGGATGGATGGATGGATGTATAAGCGGGGGATCTCCGAATTCAGCTGTGAATAAGGGGAGTGGTGGAAACTGGGTTTGCAAAGAGCCTCTATTCATGAGGATCCAGCTGTTAATTATTTGTGCTGGTTTTGGTCTCTTCACATCAGTGCATGTCTGAGCAGCTCTCCACTCGCCCAGCCTGTGTGTAGGCGTCTCGGTGTGTACTTTGAGAGGTGAAGGGTTCAAGTATGTGATTTAAGAGCAGCGTAGAGTGTGTGTGTTGTTTCGCCCGGTGTCAGCAGCGTGTGTCGTCTCGCTCTCGCTGATTCGTTTGGCTCCGGTTGTGGCGACTGCGCTCGGTGTCACCTTGACCCAGGTAGTGGGCTTCCTCAGCAATCAGTGCCTCGCCGGCATCGTGCCACACCTTGAGCACAGACTGTGTGTGTGTGTGTGTGTGTGTGTGTGTGTGTGTGTGTGTGTGTGTGTGTGTGTGTGTGTCTGTAGAATAGACACTGAAAATAGATCAAGAGGCAGTTAGCAGCTTCATTAGAGGAGAGAATTGTCTGGGGAATAAAATGAAAGCTCAAGATATTGATTCTCTCTGCTCTTCACATCTGTCGCTCTTTATATTTAAGTTTATTAACAGCACCAAGTTTCTCTCTGTTGGCATCTCTCCGTCTTTGGGCTGCTGATGTCCAGAGCGTCTGCGGGCTCAGTTTGGTATTTTGTCCATTTTGAGCCAAGTGAACTAGCCTAACTTTTACTGCGGGCGTGACACACACAGTTGAAATAAGTGTGAATTCTGTAAATACGCAGCTCGTCCTAACGTTTAATAGAAATTAAACATTTGTTCGAACCGTTTGATTAAAGAAACTTGTCGGACTGTAAACTGTGTGAGACCAAGGGGAGACCGGAGTCTTGGCCTGGATCTCACTGTCTACACCAGAAACCACAAAATATAGTGAATTTGAGACAATCAGAAGCACGACTGGCTAAAAATAAGTCCCAGGGGACAAGAAACACAGGCGATCATTCAGACATGTAGTAAACAAGCCTTTGTATTTAAAGGTTAACGTAAAAGTGAGCGTGTACTGAATGCTTAGTCATTCCTCACTGAGCAGGTGCAGGTATGTTGAAGTTAGTTGGATTAAACTGTGGTGGACTGCAAACCTGAAACCAGAGATTAGCTCAACTGTTGCTGAACCTAATTGGTTAATTGGCGACTTAAAGTGAATCCAGTAGCTGAAGATGTTGAATTTACATGAGACAAAAACCATCTCACGATCATTTGACATATTCGCTTGAAAAATGCTTTTAAACTATTAATTGAATATCAAAAATCTGTTTATCAGCTTATTGATTGATCCCCTCAGCTCTGCAGTGGTTTATATGTAATTATTTAATGTTTACCTTCACTTTCTTTTATGATTTTGTTTAATCTGGCTGCTGCCCCTTCAAAACTGACGAGGGCTTCAACCAATCTCCGTCGCTCATTAAATCCTCGGCCTTTGCTCTGTGATTTAGTGCCACTGCCTATTTTCCCCTGGAGCCTAATGAGCCTAATATTTCACCAAAAAATTAAATCATTTCGTTCTGACGTAAGCGGAGGCTCTGCTGAATCATCCCGTTATCTTTTAATTCGTACTGATTCACTCTCTCCTGTTGTTTTCTCTATTAAAATATCATTAAACCGATAAAACCATGTCAAATAATAACTGTAATGGAAAATGAAAATCAGGAAACCCATTGTCTCTGTCGCTGTTTCATCTGAAGGCGTCTGAAGATGTCGGGCCGGCTCACTTCCTCTGTCGCTTCTCTCTCTCTCTCTCTCTCTCTCTCTCTCTCTCTCTCTCTCTCTCTCTCTCTGTCATCAATTCAGTTACTGTAAGTGTTCCTTCTCTCTCCAGCACACGCTGCTACTCTCTCCTCCACCTACTCAGATATTTCTGGAGAACAAAAGGGGTGAGAAGAGAGGGAGAGAGCACGGAGGGAAGGTTTAATGTACCGGCCCTGCGTAGGCTAATGAGTCCTCACCGCCTCACCCCCACTCCTCTCTCTCTCTCTCTCGCTCTCTTCCTCCCGTCCTCCGCCTCTCTCTCAATTCCTTCTGTCTCCATTTATCCACATCATCTCATAAGCAAAGTTGCCCACCTTACTCCTTAAAGTAATTTACCTCTCCTCCATTTCTCACTGCTGCTCGTGTTCCTCCTCCATCATCCCTTCATACTTCATCAGTCCAAACATCACATCTTTTTATTCTCTCTCTTTTATTTCCCTTCCGTGAGGAGTGGTTATTTTCTTACTCCCCCTCATCTTCCTTTTTTTTGTCGTCCTACCCATTCATCATCTATCTATTCTCATAATTACAGGTGTTAACTGTTTGCCACTCCGTGTCCTCACTTTCATTTTTTGTTAACCATTTCCTTTCTCTCAATCCGCACCCTCCTGTTTCCTTCCATCACCGTTTATCCATCTTTTCTCTTCCTGGTGCACCGCACACTGAAATCCACCGTAAACAAAACAGCCTTCTGATTTGTGCGTTTAGCCGTGACAAATATGAAATAACACGGTGGTGGCCCATTTAAATTTTTTATGCCATGCCGGACTTATCACCCCACTCTCCTGCTTTCTGCAGCGGCTTCCTGTTGTTGTTGTTTTTTTGCCAGTCGGGGGAAACCGGGCTTTCATTATTCCGCTTGATGTGGATGGGCTCATTATTGCCTCTCAACGCTGTCTGTCTTTGAATTGCAGGAAGTGCCCTTGCTAGCTGAGCATACAGAGGGATGTTGTGTTTCTTCGCGCCGCATGATAAAGGCAGCGGGAAAAAAAAACACAGCGTTGCATAAGTGAGCGGCAACGTTTGTTTCCATTCACAGGAACTGCGATTGCGAGGGGCCACAGCAGCGAACCCACGCCAGCTGTGCGTCCAAAAATGCGTTTCCTCGACTGTGTCGGATTGACGGCGGTTCTCGGGCCATCTGTGAATTCCAACCTACGTTCTGTGTGTGTCTGTTCTCGTCCGTCTGACTGTCTGGTCCCTCCTCTCTCGGCGGTGGCAGCCATGATGGTGACTCCTGCTGACACTCACTGGAAGGACGAGAATATCACGTCTCCCTTTTAATGTTATTTCAACAAGAACCCTAAAACCAAGTCTTAAACCTAAACATGTTTTAGTTTGGACCTGTGGGGATCTTCAGTGACAGACTTGTCTTCACTCTTTACGTCCCCAGTAGGATTTTAAAAAGTACGCACACTGACTCATATTGTGGAATTCATGACCTTGTTTTTGATCCATTTGTGAGTTTTCTATACAGAAATGCTTTTAAAAGCTTTTTACATAAACTTGACTCTGCATCAGTTTGTTTCTGAGCTTGAGCCGATTCCTACAGTTCTTTAATCTTCACGTGTGTGTGTGTGTGTGTGTGTGTGTGTGTGTGTGTGTGTGTGTGTGTGTGTGTGTGTGTGTGTGTGTGTGTGTGTGTGTGTGTGTGTGTGTGTGTGTGTGTGTGTGTGTGTGTGTGTGTGTGTGGAATATAAAATACTAGTTTTTATTTGTGATAGAGTCACATTGAGCAGCAGCAGTTCACTCCAGGACACTTGCAAACGTTTGAACACGTGTATATATTTATATATCCACACATGTAAACTGTGGCGCAGGGTGTAGCTGTCATGTTGACGATCCAGCCACATGCAGCAGCCTGCTCTCTCCTCACCGTGGGTAAGTGTCGGTGTCTGCTGTGGCACTGCACACCCGACAGTCCCCCCAGTCTGCTTTATATTTAATGTGCGTTTCATTATTCAGGCCTTCCTTGTTTGCAACTGTACACCCATCTCCATTGCAGTTGAGATGGTCTGTGTGTTCCCTGTGTGTGCATGCAGTCGGCGTCCCCCCCCCCCCCCCCCTCTGTTATCGTCACAGTGACACTGAGAACACAGTGAATTATTGCATCGCTGTGGGCAAGCAGAGGATAAGAATAACAGAGCGCAGTGAGAGAGGGCGCAGCAGCAAGGACAGCCTCTGTCATCTCTCTGTTTCACCTCTCTCTGTCCTCCATGCTTCATCTGTTACTATGGCCACCTCTCCTTGTATTTCTCTCTGGCTGTCTCCACTTCTTCCTCCCTCCCCTAATTGCTTACCCCCCTTTGCAGGATGAAAGCTTTGCACTTTGAAAAACATCATTTCTTTTTTTCTTTTTTTTTTTTGCATCCAACATGTCCGTGTGGTTGGTTTTCTGGGATTTAGCTGATGTTTCCACGAGGAGAGATGCTCTCTGTGGCTGCAGCCGAAAGGACATCGCGCGTTAATTCATTAAAAATAAGGGAAACTTTCAGAAATGAATGTGTCCAAGTGGCCACTCGACGAGATGATGTCCATTAGTCACACAGCTCACAGACAGTTCACAGGAAGTTGGCTTGACTTCTGCGTGAACCTGCGAGAGAGTATTACAACTTTAAATGTGGCTTCATATACTAATCCAGAGCCTGGAGCTGTGTCATTGAGGCTGAACACAACACTGACCCATTGCCTTAATTGAGCTTTGTGAATTCAACACAAGGTTCCCTGCATTTGAAACATGGCGTATGATTTTGAGACACTTATTATTTATTTTTATAGAAGATGCTGTTAGAATGACTTTTACTTTCTGTGAAAGGCAGAAGCAAAGAAGGAAGATAATTACTGCTTGCGGGCGTTGTTATGACTTTGCAGTATAGAATAGAAGAGAGTTTGGTTTTGTATACGCAGGTTTACATCGATTTTTTTTTTTGAAGCAAACATTTCTCAGTCCCTTGAATTTAATTTAATTTAATGTTCTTTATCTTGAGCTAAATCGTCCTTGGCGGAGATGACGAAGGCGAGAGTTGGACAAACTCCCTTCATGTCTGGTTTTGTCGTGACGCTGCAGAAGAACCGCTGAGCAACAGGAATAAGGAATTAACCTGCATATACGTTTCTAAAGGAGACGTATGAGGCTTTTCACTTTTTATGATACTTTCGCATCGTGTACGTCACAATCCCCCACATTTGTGTCATGCATGCCTAGTGGCCAGTCTGGCATAACAACAAAGTCAGGTAAAGTGAGATCGGAGGTCGAACATTCTACAAGCGCTGGAAGTGGTTAACCAATCACAACAGAGTGGACCAGCTGGCCCAATCAGAGCAGACTGGGCTTTATCGAGAGGGGGGGCTTTAAAGAGACAGGAGCTTAAAACCGAGTGTTTGAGACAGAGGCTGAAAAGAGGAGCTGCAGCGATGCACAGTTTGAGGAAAGTGATGTGTTTTCTGAACATTAGAGCATGAAAACCTTTTACAGTAATAACCGAAATTTAAATTCTGAACCTGAATATGAGCATAATCTCTCCTGTAAGGTAACAGTCGACTGTCACTAACTCAGGCAGTCATTTGAAAGGCAGTAAACATCTTCCACCATCATGAACAGTCTGCAGCAGTGGCTCTTCCCTGTGTGAATGTATCAGGGTTCAAACCTTTTCTTCAGCGCAGAGAGAAACACTTGCAGCTGAGCAGGAGTCGCAGACGTCCTTCCTCTCACTGTCGACTGTCTGAGGTCGAAGGGAACGAAAGGTGAGGCTGCGTTTGTGCTGCAGACCGAGACATGTAGATTTAACTGAGACAAGGAGACAACACCTCAGGTTACTTCAACAGCAGGTGCAGTACGGTGGTGGAGGTGCAGCAGGAATAACGTTTACACCTGTCTACGTCTTTATTTGCCTATGAATCAACAAACCTGAAAAGATTAGTCAACTAATCGATTAATCAGACGACAGAAAAATGAATTTCCCTTTGATGGTTTGCTCCCATTTCTCCTCTTGCTCGGCACATGTGCAGTTTACAGTGATAACTGATGCAGATCTATTTGTAATTCTTAAACAATGGCTCCTTGATTTCAGACGGACGTAAGAAAAATGCTGCTTCTCATTTCTAACCAGTGACTGAAATGATAATCAGCTGCAGCCAGCGAGATGATTATAAGATTATTTGCTCCATGAGTTGTTTGAAAACACCGTCTCCTCCTCACATCAAATGATTCCTTCAGATTTTCTATTAGTTTGGTCTAAAATGGATCTTAAATTTGCACTTGATGACTATATCACATGTTATGTATTGGGCTAAAAGGCAAAATTATTCATATAAAAGACCTGGAAATATATATATTTGCAATGTAGAGTTAGTTCTTAGAGATACAAATGTAAATTGAGATTACATAACCTTAATTGTTCGCTAGCAAGGGGAAATGTAAATGGTAAATGGTTTTGTATTTATATAGCGCTTTTCTAGTCTTGATGAGCACTCAAAGCTCTTTGCAGTACAGTTTTACATTCACCCATTCACACACACATTCATACAGGGCACCTATTAGCAGTGCTTTGTTGTTCTATGAGGGGCAATTCAGGGTTCAGCATCTTGCCCAAGGACACTTCGGCATGGGGAAGACTGGGGATCGAACTGCCGACCTTCAGGTTGGAGGACGACTGCTCTACCCCTCAGCCACAGCCGCCCCCCATCATTCTCTCTGTATTAAGCTGTGTTGTGACCAAAAGTACCTGGAACCACTTGTCCTTTTTTCCAAGGATTTAAAAGTTTCCTCCCGACCTGCGTTTCCGTCGAGCACCTCTACAACATCAGCAAACACGGAGGAGATCCAGCTCTTGTTCCTGTGGATCAGAAAAGAGACGAGCATGACTAACAAAACAAACGATTGCGGAGCTTGACCAGTTGAAATATAAACGCTGGAGTACATCTCCAGCGTTGAACCCCTTTTAAAGCACTAACCCCTGAGCAGGGACTTTTCCCCTGAACTTTGTTTAGACCCTGGATCCTGCAGTGGAGAGTTCCTGCAGCATGTGATGGAGAGACCTTTAAAGAAAGGGAGATGGCACAGCTGGGATGTCTGCCTCACATTCTTTTCGTGTGGTCCCTCTGTCATTGTCAGGCACCGAAACAAAAGCATCATTCTTCACTGGAGCACCTGCAGGAAGTCCAGGAGCCGTACCAGCCTTTTTTTTTAATCTCCCCGCTCGTGCTCTCAGTCACTCTCTCAGTCTCAAGGCAGCCGAAGCAACAAAAAATCCCTCCAACACTTCCATTTCCGCTCGGTTATTTTTTGCTGCATGCTTTTCACTTCTTGCGCTCTGTGATGTAACCCCAGTGGTGTGTCAGACTGAAGGTAGGAGATGCTTGATGCAGCCGCTCTTTGTTTTCCAGACTCTTTTTCTTTTTTAAACGAAGCCCACCCACTCAGTGCTGCGACACAGCTTTTTTCAGCATCGGATGGCCGTGTAGGAGTCGAGGCATCACTCTTCTTTTTCTTTTTTCCCCGTCTCTCTCTCGCTCTCTCTCTCTCGCTCTCTCGCTTCCTCTCTCTTTCTCCGAGCTACACGTACACACATTTTCTGTTCCTACTTCCTCCATCATAACACCTCCATCCATCCAGGACACTGCTGAGTCGTGGTGCTGTCAGCCAGAGCTTGACGCACTCAGCCACTCATGTATGCGTCACCTCTCTGGCCCACCGCCGCCGCCGTGCTGCTCACTGTCCTCCAGATATACCTCCGTGGTCAGGGGTCACATGCGCTGGGCTTTTCTAGAAGGTGGGAGGCGATAGATAGTTATGTTCAGCCAAGGAAACACGTCTTCAACGCACCATACATGCATATTGTACACTGGAGATGTACAGGTTAAGAGCTAGACTTTACGGTTATTAGAAATCAGTACCAATATTGATATTTCAGAGTTTAAAAATCTTTCAGAGTTTAAAAATCTGATATTTTCCATCTAAATCTGATATTTTCCATCTTCTTATAAATAAATAAAGATAAATAAATGTAGTCATTCATGTTTTGTTTCATCAAATAACAGTCATGTAATTTAGTTTACAGCTAAAGAAAAATGCATTTAAGTGTGAAGTATCAATTTATTGTACACACCATTAATATATGCAGCAAATCTAATATTGGCCGATGTATAAACTTTATCGGTGTAGTTGTACTGGGTTATTCTCATTTTTATATTTAAATACTCTATATTTACATTGGGTCCTCTCTACGGAGGCCGCCATGTTTTTTTACAGTAGCCCAGACTGGACAAACTAAACACCTTTCTCTTTTAAGTTTGGAAGGGGAGGGGGAGGTCAGGGGTATTCAGCTGCAACATGCAACTTCACCACTAGATGTCACTAAATCCTAGACACTGAACCTTTAAATGCATGTTTGTACATTTTATTCATTTTAAACCGTAATAATCAGTATTTATATTAACAATGTCTTTAATGACCAGATGAAACTACTGAAGAGTTCAGTCTGAGTGACGAACCTCCAGAGAATCATCACCTGAAGCTGCAGCGCCCCTCACTTTCATTGTGCTTTAAACTCAGCTCATTGTTTGCTGCTTCACTCTCTCCTCTCGTAATAAACAGAAAATACAAAGAAAATATCTAAAGTCAGTCTGTTGAAATCCAGTCTGTGCATTCAGGCTTGACTTTGTGTAGGTAGAGTTTTCTGCTGCATTATTGCTTCTTTCAGCCGACAGAAAGATTCACCAGAGTCTGCTCCCACACAGTCCACCATGTTTTTGTGTGTTCGCTCGCTTGCCGGCTGGCTGGATGTTTCTTTTTTTTTTACTGTTCTTGCTTGTGAAGTAGGAGGATACACACATTAAATCAAAGCCGATATGGGCATTGTCCTAAACGCAGTTAACAGCTTGTGAAACTACCGGCTCGTCGAACCCTCCCTCCCTCAATCTCCCTCCTACTGTCCGGATCAGCATCGTTATGGCGTCCCCACAGACTCACAACTACAAAGGTCCATAACAGCATCTTCCCTCAGCTGGGAGTCCTCGTAACCAGTGCAGTTTGTCCTCCCTCCATCTAGGATTGTTTAAGCGTTGACAGGCTTGTCTTTTGGCCCATCAGTGCAGGTAATACAGCCGGGGACAAACCGGCAGCCCACCTCACTCTCAGCCTCCGACCGTCCACTGGTATCGCTTTCAAATCAACACAAGGTTCTGACCATAGACTGTTTATAAAGATGGACGACATGGCAGCTCCTCGATAGCGAGGCCAAACAGTCTGGACCGCCGCCCTGGTGGCTGGCTGCAGTATAGGTCATAACCTTGCCATCTCCATGTTAGCAGATTGGACATAGACCAAATGAAAAACTCAAAGTACACGTCCAATTAGTTTTTAGGTAGTTCTTATCACACTGATGTGTATTCAAGTGTACGTTTGAGTTATTTGATGCCATAACAACGGGTGAAACATCTTGATTGACAGTTGAGTGAACATGTGCATCACAACTGTGCAAACTCTTGTCAAAATGACATCAAAAGTGCAAGATGGAGGAAGTGTTGACGCGTTTTCATCTTTACAAACAGTTTATGTTTGAGACACTGAGCAACATGTCCCGTCTCTCACATCCAGGATACTTAAAAAGTTCTTTAAATTCTTTAAATTATTTTCTGAATTGCTGTCGCAGCCTTTATTTAGCTGCCATCTCAAATGGCCACAATTCAAAATGTTATGTTTATAGAGACATTTCTTTTATAGCGAGAATTGATTTGGAAGTGTGGCAACAATCAAGGGAAATAAACATTTCAAACCAAGTTGTCAGGGGCTTTAATAGAAAATACCACTGGTGTATTTACCGTATGTAAAATGTTGCAATCCTGCTGTTTTTTCCATCACCACTTCTCCTTTTTTCGTTTGTGATTTGTCAAAATAAAAGTCTGAATAACTGATTCTAAGGTGGATTCTCCTAACTTTACCAAGTCAATGCAGGTTACACAACTCCACAGATCCACTTTTAATTATATTCATAGTTGTCTGGGAGAGTGAGACCTCCACATGGACTGATGACATCTGGATTACTGTCCAGATGTGGATTTATCTAAGTCTGGTGTCCCTATTGTTTTTATGTATGGCTGTGTGTGTATGTATACTGTGTGTGTGTGTGTGTGTTGAGGTTTTGATGTAAGTAGATTCCCATTACTCAGTGCCAGGATGTCAGAACCTTCAGGAATGGAGACACAACACTCGACAAGCTCTCTCATAGCGGACGTGTTTGTGTGTGTGTGTGTTTATCATTCTGCGCATGAATTTTTGTGTCAGCGTACACTGAGGCTCATGCTAATGAAGCTGTCTGCCAACTTTTTACAAGCGAGCAGATGTCGGTGCTCTCTTACGGCTCGGTGCGGCGCGCTGCGGTGGAGTGATTCATTAAGACGCTCCGCTTTGTTGTGAATCTGATTAAAGAGTTTTTATCCAAGACCAAACCCCAACACTCAGTCGCACACTTTAGCACTTTGGCATACTTGTGCTGAAAGGGTGTGGCGATTAATTGGTTAATTGATTAGTTAATCAGCAGCAGGAACAGCGCGGCAATACGTCAGAAGACAAAATGTTCTAGACGTCTAATTGAGCTAAAGTTGTCAGCTCTTTTTTACAGTGTTTTGAATAACTCTGGGTTTCAGGTTATCGGCCAAACAATGGACATTTTCTTAGGGGGCTGACAGGAAAAGTTCTGGAAGATGTTGGGAGCCACTAGCTCGGACATTTGCATCGTCACATACAGCGACACCGGATCATTTCAGGAATATGTCTGGACTCCGGTGAACGTCGGAGAAGCAGCTCTAAAGACTCGCGTTTGAGAATTTTTCACTCATTTCTAACATTTACAGAGCAAAGTCTTTTCATTTAGTCAAAACAAATTATGCTGTAATTGATAATCATAATCGGAGCCCTTGTTGATACATACGTCTGCAGCTTTGTCATTTACAGGATAAACTTGACTTCCTGTAACACTCTTGAATTGAAGTATTGCAGTAAAACTTCCAGTCTCTAGTGACAGTTGCAGTTCAGCACTGATTATTACTCTCTGCAGGAATCAGCTTTTTTTTTTTCCTTCAGCTTATTTTTAACACAATCAATGTCTATTTCTGTAAATGACCCACGGTGCTCCTCTTCACACGAGAGGCGGCTCCTTGTGATATACAGGGTTCACTTTTTATTTGTGTGCCAGTTACCTGAATAAATGTCGCCGTGTCTTATTATCCCAGCTCGTGCATTTCTGCATCAGATTTATAAGGATTTAAAATCGTTAAACATTTAGCTCACGCTGGAAAAAGACGTGTATAACAGGCTTTCAGGCTTTTGCCAGGATGACGTGCACTTCATTAGAAATGTATCATTTCTTGAATCAATCTTTTATTATCCCGTCTTCGTAAACGCAGCGTTTAAGGTATGCAAAGTGCAAACAGGATTTCTGTGCCGGTAGTAAAGCGTTACAAAGGAGCTGTGATAAAATAGATGTTAAATCTGCACCTCTAACCTGGGATATTATTTTGATGAATGGAGAGAAAAATTTGCTGTGACTAACTGGTGTTTAATTAGACTACTACTCCTTCCTGGGGCTTGACAACAAGTTGGCAACACAACAGCATTAGGGCTCCGTGGAGGCAATAAGCAAAGGTAGGAAACAAAATAAGGCAGAAAGGAGCTGAACCTTAAATCACTGAGTGAAGTCATTGAGCTGGAGGATGTTAATCTCAGGGCTCCTCATGTACGGGACGTGACTCAGGCCGTTTTCAGATATGAACTCTGGATAATGTCCAGACAATTGGGTCCAGACTTTCTCCGGACTTTGCCGTTCAGGTATGAACAACGTAGAAGGAGATTGACCAGGTCAGACACTACAGCATGAAATCCTCCATAGCATTCAAGTGAAGGGTGCCTGGCGTCTGAGTGGAGGATGCAGGAGGCAGGACATGCGTGGAAATCGCTTTGCGTTCCTGCATACAGCTCCTCCGGATTATTTTAGGAATATCCAGAGTTCAGTGCAGATCTGAAAAAAGCTTCAGTTCCACGCTTTAGTTGCAATCTCTTTTTCTCTTCCTGCTGTTGGTCATTTCGGAGCGTCTCTCATATGAAAGACTGGCGGCGACTGTATTTTGGGGCGAGTACATCGGTTCCTTTTGAGCGTAACGTGATTGATCCTTCACGGCAAAAAGGAACCAAATCATCTCGGATTCTAATTTGTTCCACCCCGTTTTTTGGGATCTCCAGCAAAAACATCAAAAACCCGCTCATGTCATAACCAGCGATGATTTAGCTGTGTGTCTTTCTCTTTTTGCCAAAGGTGATCACACAAATGAACACAATTTATAGTAATAACTCTGAGACGGTAGTTGGGAGAGAAGCTTCGTGTTGGAGCAGAGGTCACGTCGAACACCGCGAACACAGACAGGTTCATCAAAGTCAGCCTGAACCATAATGATAGCGGACTTCTCCGCCGCGCTCGACAGGATCCCTATCAGAAGTCAAACTGACTTCTCCCATAATGACTCTTTGTCCAAGTGCGAAATTGGCTTGCTCCTTTGACACCCTAACACCCCACCATGGCATTAGGGCTGCAAAGAATAGCCAACAGAGTAAGTGCACCATTATTTCTTTGCTTTTACTTTCAGAGGGAGTAAAGCTTTGCTTTTCCAGCTGAATAGGATGTGGTTACAGAGCACAGATCGTCTGTTCTGACTTTGAATCAGATACTGAGCCGTGTTCAGTCGTATCCTCACGAGAGGTTGATGGATGTTCTGTAAAGAACCAGATTGATGTCCACTGTGTGTCTCTGTGGTTGCAATGAAAACACGTCTCTGTCTTCTGACGACCGTGGGTCCTCCCCTTTCATGTTCCCTGCTTAATAGGCCATTGATCTGTGTGGCAGGACAATGCAGAGTGATCACTGGTAACAAGAGAGCAATCTGCGGCGAAGAATAGAAGCTTTCTCTTTGAAATAAGAGACACAAAAGATGTGTTTCTCAAGCCTAAAAAGAAACTTCAGTCAAGAGACAGGGGGCTGCAGTAAAGAGGTGAAGCTCGGTGAGGAATTTACCTGAAACATCAGTATGAAAACAAGTATTTAAATTGCAGATTTAACCTATGTTTGTCATTAAATGGGAGGAACGTTGGTTGGAATCGTACGTGAATAAGAATTATTACGTTTGCAGCAAAGCCTGCAGATCTTTTCTGCATCAGATCAAGTCTGTGTCATAAAACAGCATGTTTTACATTCAGGAGCATTAAGTTGTGGCAATTAAACAACCTACAGACCCACGCACCTGAAGAGGATCAGGCTCAAGAAATGTGTCATCTCTTGTATCTAATCCTGCATCTTATTGTCCTCCGTTCATCTCAAAGATTAGAAGGCTCAGTCGTGACATTTCCAGCGTCTCAACTCGTCTGATGACAAGCACGTTGCTCCGAGACGTCACCCGAGGTGCTAATCAGCTCCGCCACAGGAGCGCAGCTAGTGTGCGGAGTCTGTTACTGTATGTCACCGGGCTCTCCGCTCGCAGCATCACACTCTTCATACGTGTTTGCATGTGCATGTGTTGTGCTTTTTTTCACGGCTCACTGAGCGAGCTGGGCTCACAGCGAGCGCGCATCATCTTCAAAGCCCGTATTGATTTTCACGACATTGATTTTACAGACGATATGGCTCATCAGGTAGGCGAGGTGAGAAGCTATTTTTGGTCCGATGTGCAAGCGATGGAGACATGGAGACATGGAGACGTCAGAGTGGAAGTGTCGGCAGCAGGATGCAGCAAGAACATAACAGCAAGAATGAAAAAGCTGAAAATGTTTTAAAATCCCTTCAAAACTAAATGACACTCAGGAGTGCACACATCTCTGTAAAGGCCCAGCAGTCCTTTGACCCTAACCCTTAAAACAAGCCTCTAAGGCCACATTAGGTTTCCCAGATACACCTACTTTCACCCGTATGATACCACATTTCACTAGAACTGGATTTTTCACACATACACACACACATCGATACTAATTTTCATCGAGATTCAAGCGTTATTCGCTAAGAAAATCTATGAAAATGTTGAAGGGAAGAAAAAATTGATCTGCCCATTTATTGGGACCTTTTACAAAATGTTATAAGTTCTTCTTTGGGCCCTGTCCCAGAAATCAGTTGAGTAGGTTTTACATATTCCTGCGAACTAACAAACAAACACAGACGAAAACGGAAAGAAAAAGGTTAAATTGCTGGAATTTTTACAAAATCATTCCCACATTATGTTCCGATTTCTCATATTATCAGTATACCTGTTCATACCTGACCAACTCTCTCTGCGGAAGACTCCCTCCCACAATCGGTGTCAATCTCGGCCTGGCCCAGTTCTCACACAATCATGCCCCACGGCTTATTCTATCCGTCCATCGACAAGCCTGATCTTTCCACCAGCGAGCCAATCGAGCCTGCTGCGTGGCTGCTGGCGCACTGTGTGTGTGTGTGTGTGTGTGTGTGTGTGTGTGTGTGTGTGTGTGTGTGTGTGTGTGTGTGTGTGTGTGTGTGTGTGTGTGTGTGTGTGTCCGCGATGGCGGAGATAATTCTTGCGTAGTTGTTTGGGTTTGTGCTGGGCTGGTGGCGAGAGCTGCGATGGAAACACAATGCGGGGCCGCGGCAAAACACACAGATAAAACCACTCCTTTCTCTTCCTGCGTTTGATCTTTCCACACACAGGAAATCCATGGGCTTAGACCAGTTCCTACACAAGTGGCTTAGTTTAGATTTTATTAATAGCTCATTTAATTCCAGTGGGACGTATTTATTCAGAGTATAAATCAGTTGTTCCAAAGCTCCTCTGCCGGCCTGTCGTGCTTTACAGTAGATCCCTCCACACTTGAACAGGATTATGAAACGATCCCCTGTGACACTGACTGTGCTGCCCTGTGATGCTGCCCCCCCCCCCCCCCCCTTCCAGCTCCATCCACTGTGGATAATTTTTCCTGCCCGCTCCCTTGGGCGTAATTGATCCTCGTATCATTAACGTATGTGGATCCATCCAGGGAGACGCCCACTGTTTTACTGCTAGTCCCTGCTCATTGAACCATAGAGCACAGTGAGCTCGGGGATTGCTGCTCGACCACAGGACTTTCTTCATGCTACAGTGGCTGTAATGTAAACTACGTTGTTATCTGCATGGGCAGGCCCTACCGATGTTTAGTCTAACCATGGGGAGGAGGAAAAAGTGGAGCGTGGTGGCGCGGTCCCCCTTCGCCACCATAAGGGGCCGCCTGGGCCCCAGGAGGAAGGGCGTGGAGGGGCTGTGTGTGAGCAGCCTGCTGGGAGTCCTGCGCTCCCACACCTGGCTGATCGGGGAGGAGGAGGTGGCCCTGCTGCTGGCCGGCACCTTCCCACGATGTTTCCTGCAGCGCCGAGCTCAATCCCTGTCTTTCTCTTTCTGCTCCTCCTCTGCAGATGGTGGGAGCGAGGACTTGGCAGATGCCCGCTCGCCCGGTCTAGACCCTCACCTGTGCCACGTCGGCCAAGGTAAGCTAACAACATTTATTGTGTCTGAAAACAGAGAAGCTGTAACCTCACAGATTCATGAGCTGTGCCTGTAATGTTTGAGCATCCCAGCAGTGGCTCGTCTTATTTTGAAGCTGTGAATGTGTGTATGTGAGTGAATCAGGAGCTAAATGATTGAGAACAATAACTTTTCCCACCTTTTCCTCCTGATTTCAACACTTCTCTCCCTTCGGCCTCTTTCCAGACTCCATTTCTTCTCCTTTAATGTTTTCACATGAAGGAAACCCGCGGAGGCCTTAGTTCCCGAGCTGTATTTTACTCGACTTCACAGCGAAAAAGTTTACGACTACTGGAATTGAAGTCACATTTACAGTGTATGAATTTTATAGTCTTGTAATTCTGTCTGTAAATCTCGAGTTTCTTCGGGGGGGAATCGTCTGCCTCCAGCACAGCGGTGGATGTTTATCAACAGCGGGGGGATGTCAGCGCATGGCAGGGAATGTTTTGGGCAATTATAATTTCATATCGCCTTTTGTTTTCCTCCTCGTTGCATGTTTTGAGCCGAACACCTCGACGAGTAGGTGTTTGTGTTGATTTCCAGTCATGGAGGGAACGTGGCACTCATCGTATATTAAAGTAAAGACCATCATTTCCCTCTGCAAGTGTTCGCTCAGGGGGATTTTTCCTCCCTCGCCACCTTTCCCATCTTCCCCCTGAATCACACCTTTTAGTACGAGATGATTAAGAAAAGAAATTTAACTCAGAAATTCTAAATGCAGCTCTTCGGTATCACTGTTGATTTTAAGATGCCTGTAATTCCTTTACTATACTGAGAATATTTGCAGAATCCAATACTGGAATGCATTAAAATGAAGTTGGATCTCAACCACTGATAATTGCTACCAGAATACCAAGGGGGGAACTTGGTATTCACACCACTCTCTGCATACATGAGGAGCATTTCCTGGCGGGGGATGAAACCGCAGCTCTGGCTGCTGTTTTTGCTTTTTGCAGTGACATTCCCCAGTGAATGGGTGGACAGACTCCAGCACTGAGAGAGAGAGACTGTGTGTGTACGTGTGCGTGTGTGTGTGTGCGTGTGTGTGCGTGTGTGTACGTGCGTGTGTGTGCGTACGTACGTGTGTGCGTACGTACGTACGTGTGTTTGTTGTTTCTTCCTTGTGTGCAAGTGTGTCTGAACTCGTTCTGAATCTCCATCTCAGACATGGCGCTGGCTTCCTGTGGGACTTGTCGCGGACTGGTGTCTGATAATGGCTTCACGTCTCACTGTCTGATGTGAGACTGTTGCCTGACCAGTTGGTTTTGCGGCTCCGTCTGCAGGGAGACGGGCAGCCGGAGCCAGAGCTGATTCACAAAATGGATGTTGTGTTTATAGACAGCTGGCTGGTTGTGTTCACTGGGGAGCGAGTGTGTGAAGTTTCGGGGAAAAACATCCTTAGTTGTCATGATTTGTGGCTTTTGAAGAGGAAGAGGAGGTGAGTGATTGAGAGTGGCTGTTTGTGCTCCGTCTGTAATTACTGCTCATTGTCATTTTACAATTAAAATGGTCTCTCGTGGTCACGGCTGCTTTTTATTTGGTTTATTTAAACACATATTTCAGATGGTTAGAAAAAAAATCCTCCCTAATTACATTAGAACTGTGGGGTGTTGTGTTTCCGTGGGTCTCACAGAGGTCACGCAGTGTGTAGCTCACAACTGTGAATGTAAACAGCACGTGTTGCCTGCAGGGCTGTTCCCTCTTCTGGGTCACGCCAATCTTGTTGCACTCGATACTGGTGCTGCGCCGGGATCAGAATCCAGGGAGCGGGAGCGGCCGTACGCTCAGAATACTCATGTCTGTCGTTCAAAAACACTTTCTGCAGAGGCTCAACAAACAGCAGCAGCACCGCAATCCAACGGGAGGCGTCAGATAAACACTGTGATGCTCGGTCGTTCGATTATAAAGTCGTTGTTTGTCGTTTATCAATGGAAATGACAAACAGAAGCTGCAGCTTGTCAAAATCAGTTAAAGGTCCAAGTGTGTGAGATTTAGGTGAAAGGGATCTATGGGCAGAAATTGAAAATAAAATCATCCTAGTGATGTTTTCACTAGTGTTTCATCTAAATTGAACAAATTTTGTCTTTACACTAGAATGATCCCTTTATATTTAAATACTATATATTTACATCAGGAGTGGCTCCTCTCTACGGAGGCCGCCATGTTTTTTTTTCAGTATCCCAGACTGGACAAACTAAACATATTTTGAGTTTCTATGACAACTGAAGGTCACCTCAGGTTCTCTTTCATGTTTGGAAGGGGAGGGGGAGGGGGAGGTGAGGGGTAATCAGCTGCAACATGCAACGTGTGTCAGAGAGGATATGAATCGTGTTGCATTGCATTAATAGATTATTTTTTGTTGTTTTGTCCAGTCTCACTAACTGTGAGAAATAAATATCAGCTCGTAATCATTCTCAGGAAGAGAAATAAACATCCTTTCATTAATTTATCCTCCAATGCAGAAGGGAGAGGATTGCAGCACTTTAGCAAAGTTGAATGTTATTTTTACGACAGTTTTCTACAAAGTTTAACCTCCTTTCCTTCCATGAAGTCTTTCCATGTGAAAACTGTCCCTGTGTCAGTGTTAGAATGACTTTGGATTTTTAGCAAAAGCTCCTCACACCACATTTTGTGTTCCCTCCCGTCCCGCAGGTGGCAGCATCGACAGCGACTGCGCCTTTGAAGGAGACTACGCGGTGCCGCCGCTCTCCATGACCGAGGGCATGCAGCACATTCGCATAATGGAGGGCGTGTCCCGCTCGCTGCCCTCCTCCCCGCTGCTCACCCACCAGACCATCAGTGTCCGGCTGCAGCCTGTGAAGAAGCTCACAGGTAAAGACCTGGATTTAAATAACTTTTTTAAATTAGGGAGTTTTCAAAAAATAGCTGGTTTTGGGAAGAAGCCAACAGAGATGTGAGCTGAATCTGGTTCACATCTATCTTGTACTCACATCCTGTCCTCCCCCATGGACTCATTGTACCAATACAGCCCCCCCGTTTAACCCTTCACCGGGCCCCTGTATCCAATCAGAGAATCACGCTCTGAATTAACGCAGCTTTTATGAGTCAAAGTGAAGAGGAGTGGTTTGATTCGCTGATGTGCAGTAATCACTTACCGCAGAGGAAACATGAAGCCGGGCCCGAGCTGCGGCGTGTGGCAAACACTGTAATTTCCAATTCTTGTAAACACTAAAGTCCTGCTTAATTGACAGTGCCCAGAACAGCTGACGGACTGTGAGCCGCTTCCTTTTATTGCACTCTATCTCCCACCGCTAATCGTTTCCTTCCACACTCATCTCCAGAACAGAGAAAATCCCCCTCTGTCTCCCCATTAACTGGATTATGAGTGAGGGTGTGTGTGTGTCCTGTTCTGGTGCTTCGGTTGAAGCTGTGGTCCGAGGCTCGCTGCTGCACCGGATTTCAAAATGAGAAATGAAGTATTGACACTGCAGCTTTGCCTGTAATGTGAGCACAGCCTCCACAGTGAAGGGAGAGTGGGTGTGAAGGACTTTTCAAGCTGGATTCAGCAGCCACCACTAGGGTGCACCAGCCTCTCAGCTACCTCAGATCGTTAACTGGTTCTGATGACGCCAGGGGGACCAGGATTTTTACATCACACAGAATGATTTATGGTCTTTCCCGGCGCGGGTCTTCCAAGCTGTTGATTTTAAAGAGGAAGCACGCCAAAACAGATTTTCAGCCTTGGTAAGTGGGCGAGCCGCGTCACTGTGGAGGGCTCCGTGTGTGACGGGATCGAGCTGCTGGTGGAGAGAGTTGGAAATGAGATCTGAGACAAAGTCAGGGCCAAATCTCCATATTTCACTTTGATTCTCTGAGCTTTTTCCTCCTTTGTTTCACAGTGTTTAGTGGCAGATAAATGGTAAATGAACTGTGCTTATTTAGCACTACTCACTCAAAGCACTTTACAGTACAAGTCGCATTCACAGATGCCAAGGACACTTCACAACGCAGACTGGAGGTGCTGGGGATCGAACCACCGGCCTTCTGGCTTTTTTTCTCTGCTCCCCAGATTCGATGGCTGCACTTTTTTCTCTGTGTGAATGAAAGTGAATATTTTTATCTTGATCTATCACAGTTGAATGTTGTTGTTGTCAGAGCGGCTCGATCAATGCTTCCTCTTTTGTACTCTTCTTGTTCCACGCCTGACGCAGGGAGACGTCTCTTTGCAGAATTGGCGCTCATGTCGTCACTTGGCTTGATGTGTTGTACCAGTCAGGTGATGCTGGTTGCGAGGGCTGCGTTGTATTTATAGATTTTTACGTGGGAACGTGGAATTGTCTTTTCTCAATTGTGCGTTTTCCAGCATTTTCAGGCTTGTCTGATTTGTTTTACCTTTTGGATAATTTGTCCACTTAAACTTGTCATCTTAAGTGTCCGTGTGTGTTTGTGTGCTCGACAGTGAGGGATTTAATTGTGGCAGGATTAGTCACTCGGTGTGTTAATCCTTCCAGATTTGTGTCTCTGTGTCCGGCTAGTGTGACACATGTAGCACCGCGGGACTCTCTATCTTAAAAGGTGATTTTGCTTCTGTCCGCGCTGTTTGTGAGAAGCCACCTAAACAAGGATTGTCTTTAGATCACTTGTCGATGTAACTTCACTCGGCTCATGGCGGCTAAACGGCTCTCGCGTCACGACAACGTGCACAAACGTCCTCAAGTGCCTCGAGGTGCCTTCTCCTTCAGGTCCTCGAAGACCTGCGTCTGCTCTCAAGTGGCATCGAGCACCAGATTGTTCGGCCTCATCCACCATGGCTTTCTCACCCTTTAATTAATTCAACTCAGCACCACTTCCTGCACAGCTTGACAGTACCGAGCTCGTGTGTGTGTGTGAGAAAGGCCTGATCTGCTCCCATGCCAGAGAGATGGCAGAGGTGGGAGAAAGAGAGGTGACGGAGAAGTGCATTAGAGAGCAAACAGCAGCAGGTCTGAAGGCACTCATCTTCTCCCGGTGGCCTCCGCCAACCACACCCTCTCGCTTCCCTCCTGTCTGGCAAAGTGGTGCCGGTGAGTTACTCCACCTCACGGCTCTGATAGTATGAAAACTGACCTTTCTGCAGAATCGTTGAGTTTCTGATTTAATCGCCCTCTAGTTGTGGAACAGGCAGGGACCCGTACAGCACTGCACCGTCACAGTCTGCTCGGATGGTCACGCCGGATTTTCTTTGGACATTATTGAATATAAAAGCACTTTTCCACTGCGTTTATCCCAAAAAGTGAGAAGAAGAACTTTTGCATTTTATTGGCTCATATTCTTTTTACATAACAAAGGAAAAAAAAAACTCCATCACCTTCAATTCACTGAAGTAACAATAATGTTTGAATACTTAATTTAATCCTCCTTCCTTTCAGAAAGGCCAGACCACCCGGTCAAGGCAGAGTTTTTTAACACTGCTGCTACGTGTAAAGTGTCTTTAAGAACTGTGACACCTTGACATCTGATGTCTGATTATGAAAATGTTCGTTTTATAAGACATCTTTTAGACCAAGTCCTGATTCAGGGCTTTTCTCTCTGTCCTTATAAACACTGTCTTTATGTCAGTAACAGCAGCAACACCAACAAAGTAAAAGTATAATTGACAAACTATAATTTAATTACCAAAAATAAAAGTTTGAACATTTTACTCCATTGCTCTGCTAAATGACCAGAACGTGAATCGCATGCAACTGTAGTTTCGTCTTCCTAGAAAGAATCTGTTTTAATTTGCTGCTAATTATAAGAAAAATGTACAGACTGTTCAACTGGTACAATTATAATTAATGAATTCCAATGAATTGTTAATGTTACCTAGATCGTCTCATATAGTGAGTCATTAAAAATGTAGTTGTTTCTTCCTGGAACTTTCTCGGCAAATCAGTGACCAACACAACTACAGTAATTAAACACAATTAACTGTCTTAGAACATGGAGACATCATTTGTACTGATAATAATAATAATACATTGTTTATTTCATGGTGACTTTCTAACACAACATTGTATATAAACACAAATCATTAAATTCTATTTAGAGGCACAGACTCCTGACAATAATCTTGTTTAAACTCAGGAATAAGTCAAAGTAACTCATTATAATAATAATTTAAATTAAACTAAACATTAAAACGTCTTCAGAAGCAGAGACACTTTTCAATACATGACATGTAAACACAAGAATAACTACAAATAAAAGAAAATGGGAAAATCCAGGTTTAAAACCATGAAAAAAATACAGACAGACAATGAAAGTAACTTCTTATCTGCTTTCACAGTCATAACTGAAAAAAGAACACAAATAAATCTATGAAGACACAAAAGTGACTTCCTTTCAATAGATGCTGAAATGCAGCCCCAGTTGATAAAAATAAACAACCTTTAAGTGTCAAACAGTGCGCCACACGTCAACGTTTTATCTCGCTCCGGCTGACGTCACACTTCCAGAAATTACGCACAAAGTCGAGGTGATTTCTGGGTGAAACTAACAACTACTAACTACTTTAAAGAGGTGGGTTTCTGCAGTATTGGAGGTATTTTTGATGCTGGTATCGGTATAAGAACATCTCTACTATCCGCAAAGGTCCCTGCAAAATAAGAAAGAACTTGTGCAATGTTGATTCGTTTATTCAGTAATGATGAATGTTAAAATCCTGGTACAGCTGTTGCATAAATGCAGTTGCGTGAAAAGTACAATATCCCTCTGTGATTTGTGATGGGGCAGAAGTGGTATGGGATGGAAATACTCAAGTAAAGTACGCACTCACCTGGTTTCAGATCCTCAGCATTCGCAGGTTCCTGCCCCCCCCCCCCCCTTGTTTACCTCGTTTACGTCCTGCCCTTTATTCAGCGTCATCCCTGAGACCCTGAGGGCCAAAGATTGCTCCGTCTCGCAGTGATACCTCAGCGGCTGATTGTTATGAGGGTTAATCCCCCCCCCCCCCCCCCCCCTCCAAGGTTTGATTGGGCCTCCTCCACTCTGAAACATTTAAATGGAATTATTTCAACAACTCTCTCCAGATTACACTGCTCTCTCTTAATTAATGGCAGCAATCAATACAATTACGGCCTCCCCGCGGATTGCAACGCAAAGGTAGAAAATTGCGTTTGGCCTTAAAATCTGAGAAAAACAGAGGCTCGATGTGATTTAATTATAGCACCTCATCCCCGCCCCGCCGCCCTACTCCTGCTGCAATTATTACAGTAATATGAGAATATCTGAAATTCATTGTCTCCGTGGTGCTTACCGTGAGAGCAGTATATGAATGAAGTGGTGATACACTACAGTAAGCTAACTTCTAATTGGACATGATGAAGGTATGAAAGTGCTCAGCAGCAGTGAGGACGGTCGGGATGAACGAGGCGCTGTGTGCAGAACTGCTTCGTCAGGTTTCACAGCTCATCGTGTGGGTGGTCTTATTAAAGGACCCGCGCGAAAAAAACCACACGAGCTCTGGTGAAGTAGCCGCTTGTGACGGATGCTGCATTTCTGGGAACGTTTTTTATTTCTTGAGTCTATTTTCATTTAGGCAAGATAATTGTTTCCGAATGGAGACGTGCGGGATCACCTGTTGAGCCACATCTAGATACAGTGGATTATAATCAGGAAATCTGTCCGACAGCCCTGCTATGATTATCTGATTATCTGTATTTAGATATGAGATCGACCAAGTAAGTCCGACCTCTCGGATGTGAGAATTTGCTGCTTTTCATCATCTAAACTTTATATTAAATTAATTCTCTTGGTGTTTTGAACTGTTCAGGCAAAACAAGTCATCTGAAGACATCGTGATGAGCTTCAGGAAATGTTGACACTCATTTAAACTAAATGACTAATTGATTAAATGAGAAAATATATGAATTGATGAGTTTTAGCCCTGATCTTCACCTAAAGTAGAACAATCAGAGAGCTCCTGCTTATTTGCTCTTGCATCATATTATATTCATTGTATTCCCAGATAATCAGTGCATAAACCAATAGTATCATCATGTACTTAGCATTTTTATGTTGCTTTGTATATTCATATTCTGCTGGGTAGCTAAATTTATAGCAATGCATTCATTTGTATTTAAAATCTTAACCTGCAAAGTAACTAGTAACTACAACAGTCTGATAAATGTAATGAGTAAAAAGTAATTTATTAGTGAAAGGATCTAAAGTGAAGGTGTCAGGAAGCAACATGTTCAGCTGCATCAGTAAACATTAACGTGTATAAATCCATCACTTCTGTTTTCTGTACCACCTCGACTCATATATGCATTTTTACGATATCCTGTCCGCTCGGTGCTTCCTGGAAAGGAAGGCTGACATTTGGGACATCTCAATCTCCCTCTCTCCACGCCTCCTTACCCAGCGCCGCGTTTATATGGCATCTGTATCCTCTGTGAATATTCCAGATGAACACTGACATTTGGGACATCTCAATCTCCACGCCTCCTTATCCAGCGTAGCGCCCAGAGAGAAACCGCTCTTCAATTATTGTCATTATTTCTTGCTTCAGCCGTCCCGGCCGCCACGGACCCTCCGAATCATTTGTTCTGCTGAAAGGAAATGTGACATTTTCAGCTCCACTGTCACAGGTGAAATACAAAGAGTGACGGTTAAGTGCAGAAAGGAGTAATTGAAATGGAAGTACGATGCCCTCAGGAGGAGCACTAAAGAACCATTTGGATTAAGTGCTGTGACAGACATTCTTGTCATAGTTTAGTCCTCGGCCAAATAGTCTGGATCTTCCAGTGATGAGATATCATGGCAAATCTCCATTATTCTCTATTAGATGTAAACATCAGGCCTTTTGCCGCGTATATGCAACAGCACGTCAATGTAAAGTCACTGGAGCGAATGAAAACATTTCTGTATCTGACATTTGTTGCAGAATATGAGAAGAAGAAGGAACAGGTCAACAGCTGAAAGATGGAGCGACTGATGCAAACAAACCAAAAACATTCACTGCAAATATCAGAGAAAGGGAAGGACGTCAGTTTGATGAAATCTTGATACACAAAATCAAATATGCAGCGCTTCGTATGAAATGCTGCAGTTCATCAGAGGGTTTTGTTTATGCTGTAACTTCATCGTTCAGTTTAGACATGAATTTAAAAAAAATATCTAAAGTTCACGTCGGAGATGCAAAAGTAATTTATCTTTAAGCAAGTTTATTGATGAAAGATGTTGTGAAAAACACTGTTATTAAAAGAATAATCATGTGCATTGATATCAGGACAAAGAGATCAATGATCATTAGAAAACAAATAGTTTTTAGTTATAAAACCCAAAGGGAATAATGTTGAATTACACAAAACAACTAATTAAAGTTTTCAAGATTAAACAGTTTCTAACATAAATCAAACTACTGATTGTTGCTTATTAGGAAAAATACAAGTTATGTAACAAGGGGAATAAAGAGGAGTAAACATCTAACTGCTCTCATTCATTAAAGGTCTTTTTACTTACAAATACCAGCCACTGACAAAAGTCTTGTTTCTTTTCTGCTTCTGTCTCTCACACACACTTATGCAACCTCCCCTGAGCGAGTGTATCTGTGCTTATTTTAGTGATAATAGTGTTACAGTTAAAGCCGAGCATGTGATCAGCCACCCCCACTTGTAATTCCACTGGATCCTGTTGCCTTTTGTTGACAACGTGCGACACACAAACAACACACTCCGCTCGTATCATTCCTCAGATGTAAATGTTAAGTTCAACGCGGCAGAAAAACAAGACGTTTGACAGCAGCGACAGTTTGATGAGAGGAGGATTTGGAGGTTCAGGGAGACGTGGCACTTTAAAAACTTTGACCTGTCACCGTCTTTGAGGCTTGTTGGCAACATTTTCAGGGGTTGGTCGATGTCGCCCTGGGGAAATAAGTGTGACCGGAGGAGATTAATAAAAGAGAAATACTTTGAAAACAGCAGGCTTACAAAGTAACGGATATGAACCGGGACAAAAACAAAGACGCTCCCCAATAAACTCTGGTCCCTTCGAGGGCCTGAGCCCCTTAAATAGCCTTAAAACATGGCCGCAGCTGTACAAATACAGTTTCAAGGGTAAAACAAGGACAGACGGGGATGCTTGAGCCCAAGAGGAAGATGGAGTAGGTTTTACTGAAACTCTTGTTCCTGTCAAATAATACCCCTGCTCTCTCACCCCCCCACCCCCACTCGTGGTCCGATGTCTCCCTAACGCTTCGTCCACAAACGGCAAAAAACTCCCAGTCCTCCCTCACTCCGTTCTTTTTCTTTTTTTTATGCCATTTTCCTTCCTCCCCCAATACCCACCCTTCTCCTCCCCCTCCTTTTTTTCTTTTTTTTTTTTTTGCTCCGCGGTTGCCATGACAACAGCAGCACTGCACCATTCATCTGTTGGAGACCTGGGCTCCTGTTCCCGTGGAGCGAGCGAGCGAGCGCCTCTCACATCTATACATAACACGCTAAGCGCTGATGCAGTCACGGAGAGCTCCACCGGCAGCTCGGTCCTATCTGCGCTCGTCTCGGGGAGAAACTCCCTGTTCTGCCTTGTTGTTCTCTTTCTTATTTTTTATTTATTTCATACAGCGGCGAAGGTTTCGGTCGCCGCTCAGCCCTCGGTGCGTGCTGCCAGTGTCACCTCTGTGTCCCCCCCGCTTTCCCCCAGTGACACAGTGACTGCTGCGTTCTTCCTTCCTCCTTCCCTTTGCCTCCCTCCCTCCGTTTTCTATCCTTGTCCTCCTCCTCCTCTCTCGCTCCTCCCGTCACTACCATATCTGCCTGGCTCCGTATCACTTACTGCGACTGAACTGAGCGGGCAGCATCAGCACTGAAACCTGTGGAGATTTCCTCGGCAAGGAAACAGGAGAGACGAGCGAGGAGGAGAGCATCTGTACCCCCGCACTCATCCTCCCCTGCTCCGCTGCAGACGTTCCTCTTCTTCCTGTTTTTCTTTTCTTGATTTTGATGAACTGGTCATCGCTCAGGGAGGAAGGACTGCTCGTGTCGCTGGAGGGGGAAGGTGGGGAGCTGGTGCCGTACTCCAGCCTTCAGGAATGCGAGATCTGGTTTGAGAATGGTGAGCGCTGCCACACCCTCTTTTGCTTGTTCCATTCCTCCATTTGTGCCTGAGAAACCGTTCCTCCCCTTGTCACCTGCTGCTCAACCTTTGCCCGGCCCGAGCTGGCTCCTGGTTCCGTCCGCTCTCTGATCCCGCAGCCGGGGCGGCGGTGCCAGTCGCCGTATCGAATGACGTTCATGCGGATGTGGGGCTAACGGGAGGAGTGCGGGAAAGTGATTTCTTTCCATAAAATGATGCATCTGTCAAAGGGCTGCACTGTGATGACAATGTAGGCTCGAGGACCTGTGAATCAACCACAACGCCAAGTGTTATTTTTCGTGGCGAGCTGGTCTGTTTCATGCGTCAGCGTGGGTGAGCATTCAATTGTCTTTGAGTGTGTGTGTGTGTGCGTGTGTGTGTGTGTCCAAGCACAAGCTGTGGGTGGCTAATGGTGCTTGTTCTTGTTATTGTGCGTCTCACTTTTCTTTCCAGAGCACAGCCTCATATCTACCATACGGTTGCGTAAACGGGTTGGTGGGGATAGTTTCCCCCCCTCACACTGTGCAGGCGGCGGCGGCAGCAGCAGCAGCGGCAGCTTGTTGTTGTGTACCAGAATCACCCCGTCATGTGCCGAGATGTGGTTCCTACTTCCAGCTCCAATGCTGCAGGCTCCCTGCCTCCCTGCCTCGTCCCAGGGGACTGCTAGCTGGTGTGTGAACAGAACAAAATGTCTCAATAACACTATCTGCCAGCAAAACACAAGCACCTCATCAGCAGCTGCCATCGCCGGTCTCAGGTGAATGGATTTTGATGAGGCGCCCACAGTCGGTATTCGCACCACTTAGCATCACCACCTGGAGAGTGATTTGATGAGCTGAGCATGTCAGCTGTCATTGAGGACGTGTCGGCCAATGACACAAAGGACTCAGATTCCAGGGTGGTTAAAGAGGCATGATTGTGTTCATGAGTGTTTCCTGGTTCAAGGGTTTGTTTGAACCTGATGGCGAGGGGTCGTCCATGATGATGGAGAGCGTCCTTCCACATGATTCTGCTCTCCCTGTCCTTCTAGACATTTAATGCAAGAAGTTGTTATGTCTGAAAAAGATAGTTATAGCTATTCAACAGGCACCGACAAGTGTTCGCAATAGGCTCCTTTATCAGAGAGGATATGTGATACAGTGTCTTTCCAAGGTTACTTCTCATCTCTGCGTTTCCGCTTCTGCCCGAGTTGTGGCCCACGTCATCGCCAGCGAGTTCACAGATATATGTTTAACACAAATCAGTCAAACCGGGGCTTCTCAATCGTTGTCGCCCACTTCCCCTGAAAATCCGCCAAATAGACCTTGCATACCTTTTGCTGCGCTTCAGAGTGATATTGATTTATGTAATTGCTCAATTTCCCCCTCCCTTCAATCCCTTTGAGCCTGTGTCAGACAAATGGCCTGTGAGCGTCAGATAAGTTATGAAATAAATATGTCGGAGCATCTGAAATGCAGCCTCCTGCGGAATAAACCTCGTTGGACTCATTCTGAAAATGAATATGGTCTTCATTATAGGATGTTTTTTCCCCGTGTAGTGACAGTACGGCATCTGAATTTCATGTTTCACCGGCGAAACCTGATTGCTAAAGCTGTCCACTTAGCGACTCTATTGACAGGTGGCGACACGCAGCTCTATGCAAGACGCCCCGGCTGTAAATCACACATCGGTAACACCTCTGTCCTTCTAAACCCCACACTTTGTTTTCTCCGTGAAAAATGTTACAAGAAGAATCTAATCATGGGCCGCACGCCGGGGTCGCCCTGAACTCGTCGGAGGGTGTCGTGTTCCCCGGTGATCCCCCGTCAATCGCGCGACCCGCTGACTTTCTGTTATCGTCAGGCGGCATTTTCAATAGAATCCGAATAAGTCAACGAGAGAGGCAATATGGCTCGACTTGGGTAACAACTCCCTGGGATCTAGAATTACCGTCTTTTATTATGATGAGGGAAATTGCAGTCAGTGCCGCCATTAGCAAGATGAAGTCACCCTCTTGTGTTCTCGATCCCCCCCCCCCAGGACCGAGCTCCAGTAAGTCAGCTTCTAGTGTCTGTGCCAGGTAACAACCTGCAATTAGGCCTGTTCCCCCAAAGCTTTCAAAACAGCTCCCGTATACCTTCTGCTGAAGAAATGTAACCCAGTCAAGTGCCGACCGTACAATTATAGACGCATCTGTTATCTCCCTCTCCTGGTAGACTTCTGAAGAAAGCTGTTTTAACCACATGCCCAGTCATCTCGCTGACAGCAGCATATTGCAAAAGTTTTAGAATAGTTATCAAACAAGCCACAGAGCAGAAATAGCCCTGCAGAAACTGAGACCGTTTGTTGATGCAAACAAAGAGTCTGTGTTTGACAAGCCACCGTGACACTTCGTTTACTTAACATACTTTTTTTTGGTGATGATGACGTTGGTGTTCCTCAAGGAACTCTTCTCAGCCCACTGTCTTTTACACATGATACCTCCTGGTACTGTGATCAGTGTCGTTACACAGTTATGCCGACGATACACAGTTTAATATTTAACTTTTTAGAGAACATACCAATTCTGTAACCACACAAATTCACAGAGGCAGATGAAACTCCAGAGTTAAAGGAGGAGAAAACGGATTTTCTTCACGTCGGACTCAGTTGAAAGAGATGAACTTGTGAACTTGAATAAATATTCTGCCATCAGCCCAAGATTCACAGAATTAACAGCGATTTCAGACTCGGGGAGCTGAATCTTAATTTCAATTTCAATTTGCTATAATAATATCAAGAGTCTTTAGCTGTGGGGACGTAGATAACCGCTTCTCCTGGAGCTTTAACAAATGTTCAAAGAAAAGAGCACATTAAGCTAGTGACTCTGTACTGGCTGAACTGGTTCTTATTGTTTGTTTTATCTTTAAACAACCTACCACCCTTATATCATCCCCACTTCTCTTATACTGGAGAGGTTGCGTTTTTCTGAAATAGCTTTTCCACTTGATCCTAGAATAGAAAAAGTTGCTCTGTCTTATGTTCTTCAATGAGAAAACCCATATTTTAAACTCCACCTGGTTTTCATTGGCATTTGTTTGTTTGTCTGTTAGTTCTCAGACAAAATACTGTTTGGACTTCTATGATTTCTGATATGTATGAGTGTGTGTATTTTTGTGTGGCTGCATTGAATTTAACGGGGCTTAGCGGAGGTATATGTATCTTTGCATGAGAGCTGCTGTATAAATAAAGTTACTATTACTGTCTCACCACCCCTGAGCGCGGCTGCTGCTTACGTTTGGTTTTACCTGGATCTTTAGCAGCACCGTCTGGGGAAAAAAGTGGAAAAGAGAAACCCGCAGTGTGCTATTAATAGCCGTGATAATGATTTGCTTACAAAACAGAGCAGTGGGTTACATACACCACCTCACTGCTTTCCGTGAATGCTGGTGGTGGAGAGCTGAGCAAACATTTTTCCTGCGATATACGCAAACGCTCACTCACAGGGGCCTCGAGAAGTGTGTTGTTGTGTGTGTACGCGTGTCCGTGCATATCCGAACCCCTTCCAGACGACTGCACAATGACACCAGCCTCTGCATTAGCATTCATCACTCGTCTGTCTGCCGTTAACTTATTTGCTCAGTCATTTCAGGGCGCTGAACCGCTATGAGGCATTTGTCTGGATCACAGCTCTGACTTTGTGCGGCTGCAGTCAGTCTGCTAACTACTGTATGTCTGCGGGGTTGCATAAGAGCAACGATTGATTACGGCGTTTGTCAGACATGAGAGGAATTCAGGGGCAGCGGCGGCGGCGGCGGCTTTGCTGTTCATTTCATGTCCTGCTAAATATAGCAGCAGATGATCTCAACATCTTAATCAGAAGCTTAATTGGAAGCCTTAAAACTCAGTCATGTAGAGCATCTCCTCTTTTGTGGAGTTGTTTTAATTGAATTCCTTAATTGAAAAGCAGCAGAGAAAACTCAAAGCTCGTCCTGATTTTCTCAATGACGAGGGCGTGGTCGTCGGGTATGTGCAGCCTGCAGGTTAAAAATACTTCCACTAGGGACAGAGGTCAACGCAGCCCGGCTATTATTAGACCGCGGTGTCCTTGGCAATTACGCTACTTTCCCTCTGTTAAAGTGGTGTCACATTTAACTTCATAGCTCTGCTGGTGTATCCCCCAGACCTCAGGAGAGCCGGCCTCTGTGGCCCCCCTGCTGACGAGGGGGGGGGGGGGGGGGGCGTGTGATAAGTTCGTAGTCAGGCCTCCGAGTCGTTCTGTCACAGAAGGAGCAGAACCATGTGAAAAGAAAGTTAACAGTTGCTGCCCGAGCTGCTACGGCGGAGACATAATGGCGGAGTCCTTCA
The DNA here is from genome assembly GCF_009819705.1 of Hippoglossus hippoglossus. NCBI lineage: Eukaryota > Metazoa > Chordata > Actinopteri > Pleuronectiformes > Pleuronectidae > Hippoglossus > Hippoglossus hippoglossus. The sequence continues at coordinate 4,632,215 of NC_047169.1, read as the reverse complement.
AGAATGAAGGGATTGTTCACCAGAGTAGACAGCTGGCCACAAAGCTTTCAGTATGGACGTGAAGAGGAAACACACGACAGGGACCAAGAGATGTGACGGTAAAAAATGAAGCATCTCGGAGCAAATACAAGGTTCAGTTGGGTGAATTTTAATAAAACGCCACACTATGTTTTTATTCCTGTCTTTATACAAGAGTGTGGTCTTTGAGTTTCAGAGCAGGCCTTGTAAATTTCACGGTCAGATTTTGTAATGCTTTAACTTTAAACCCTGTCAGATATCTTCAGCTCCAGCTCTTCTCCTTGTTGCTTCTGCTTCGGTTTCTGCTGGAAACCCAGTTTAAGTAACCACCCGTACCGGAGTCTCAAAGAAGTAAAGATAACACAGCCACAACGAGGGCAGGACAGTTACATTTGTCAACACCTGGCATTTTATTAGTTGATTGCTGATTAACAGAATCAGGCTGAGTGCGAGGAGAAGAGCTGAAGCTGGCGAGCTGGAAATCTGTCCAAGAAAGAAAATATCTGAGTGAAAGCACAAGCAGGAGTTATTTGAGTGCAAGCGCAGGGGTTGAGTGAAAGCATTTCAAAATCTGATCGTGAAATCAATAAGTCCTGAAAGACTCTCTTGAATAAGGATTGTAAAAAAAACATACATACTTGATAAATAACATTTTAAAATGCTATATATGTACAACAAGGGATAATAACAAGCTGGATTAAAAAAATGTGTATAAAAAAACTGAAGCTTCAACTGCTGATGGAGGATGTTCCTCATGTGGGTCCAACTTCAGTCGTAACTTGAGGAACTGCTTTGAAAGCCCCGTGCGAGCAGAAGCTAACTCTGATTCACTGTTAACTTCTTTTCAAAAAGCTTTGTGAAAGATCTCTGTGCTTTCGGACTCTTCGGTGGATGAACAGCTCCTACGACAACATCTCCCCCCTGCCTAGATCCAGGGCCTCCACATTATCCTGCTCATTTGTTGATGCAGCTTTGATATCACTGGTGAGCAGCATCCGAGCTCAATGAGGTTACGTGAAATGCTGAATTAACGGCTTTTTGGGGCGAGGGAGAGCTCGTCTAATGAAGGTTCTTAGAACATCAGCCCCTCCTTCCGCCCTCTTAAAATTCTGCCTGTGCTTCACCTTGCTTGGCTAATCCTCCCAGGGCTGTAATGATGGATACACACTCCCACGCAGACACTCGCACGCATGCACAAAAGAGGGAGAGGCAGCCAAGCTAATGGACTTACACTTGCTGCTGACTGTCAGCAGCCTGTGTTTTGAGGCTGGGACTGAAACGACTCGCTGTGTTGCACATCTGCATTGTTTTGTTCAACAAGTCAACAAGACGAGCGCACGAAAATCCTCTGAGCTCCCTGAGCCGGATAACTGTACACACGCTGGGAACAAGCCTCTGGGTCAGACATTAATAAAACAGGCGGAATTCATATGAAACAGCAGTGTTCAGTATTAAGTCCCCGACTGTTTATCAGCCACATCTGTGTGATTTTATTCATGGAAAATGCATCAAATGAGTCACAGAAGATTAAAATGTTTATAATTGAATTGACTAAATCTTTTGTACTTGCATCTCTTTTGAATTCATAAGCCTCCGTGTTAACAACCTGCTTTGTTGTCGAAGAGATTGTATTCAAAGTCCTGCTCGACCTTTTCACAGACGACACATGATCGAATACATGTTTACCTTTGCCAAGGAGGTCATGTTGTTATTGACGATAGTTTGTTTGTTTGTTGGATTCATTCAAAATAAATGTACCATTTACATGGGCAATATTATCCATATCTTTTATTATTGTTTGTCACTGAAACAATGTCTTGATCATAGATTATCATAGAATATCCTGGATATGAACGTCGCCATCTTGTGCCATAGACATTATTTAAAACCAGTCAGCCCAGTAGTGATCAGGGGAGATTTTGATCATATAACTAATTACAACCAAATTGACTGGAATAATGTGAACATACATCCGTGTGACGAGAAATAACTAAAATTGAAAGTGTACTTTGACTTTTGACTTCTATTAACATGGAGGAGGCAGGGTTTTCCACCTCTATATACGATTTATCATCTTGATCTTGAAGATTTTAATACATTCTTCCAGCTCTATTGGGGGATATTCTATAAATGCAGGAACTCAAACATATGTAAATTACCTGTAAAGGCCTCTTCGTTGTCCTCACATTTTTAAAGAAGCTTGATAATGTTGGTTTAATAGCTACAAAGCTCAAAGTGTCGGCTGCAGCGTCTTTCTGAGCTGAATTCTTCGAATAGCGAGGACGAGGGGAAGACCTGGTCCCGTGAAGCAGCTGAGAACCGTCAATACCGACAAGTTGTTGGGATTATATCTCAGCAAATGCGTTGGGACCTTGAAGCTTTCAGTGTCGGTGGAATCTCCGTCTCCCTGCATTTGTTGCCGCCACCTCAGACAAGTGGACAGGACTCGTCATTTCCCCCGTGCTCCGCTGTTGCCATAGCGACCAGGGCAGCGTGTTTGGTTTCTGTAGAGCTGTGCTTGAGTTGCAGACAGCTGGGCAATATACACGTCCACACCCACATTATTGTTCTATATATGTGTGTGTGTGCGTATGTTAGTGCGCGCACGTGTGGGCACATGTCTTTGTCTGAGCGTGTGCCCGAGGTGACATGTAACTGAGACACTGCAGACAAATACTGCGACGCTATGGAAATGTGTCTGTGCACTCATCGGCCTCTTATCTGAAGCAAATGAGAAACTGTGCGTTGCATATAAGAGTTTCCGATTCATATTCACGTCTTGTCATGTGTTTGTTGAGAGCCCAGGTTGTGTCTGAGGGGACTGTCACGTTGAAACGAAGCTTCGCTCTTTCATATGCACAACACCCCATGAATTTGAATCACAATATTGACTTAGGGCTTTTCTTTTTTTGTGTTGGTAATTTCACCAAAGGCATTGTGTGTGTGTGTGTGTGTGTGTGTCTGTGTGTTTGTGCGCTCGCTCGACAATCTTGGGAATAGAGATCAGCTCTTTTAAATGTTCACATTGCTGTGTAGCCTATTTATTGACACCAGTCTCTCTCTGCATCGCCTCCCCTCTCTCACTCTAATCTCACATGTACACTTGCATACGTGCCACATGCATATTCATATTCACACCCTCACATCCAGCGCATGTAACAAATATCTATTTCACGGCCACGTGCATCTGCACGCCCCGGACTAGATATATTTATTCATAAGCTCATTAGAGGAGTGGATTTGCCTGCTGCCATCCATCACACTGTCACCCATCCTCAGCCTGGCACACAGTGACAACAGGAGAGGAGAGAAGTCCCTGGGATTTAGTCTCGTGGAGCCAGTGCTACAGAGGGGATTTACTCCAATAGACAGTGTCACTTCACCATTTTATAGAGGTGAGATCAGGGAGGCAAATACAAAAGGAATGGTAATCTCCCATCCACCGTAGAGTTTATCCAGAAATTGATATTCTGCAGGAGGAATAAAATGTTTAAAAAAAAGAAAGTCGTAGTCTCTCAGCGTAGATGTTCAGCAGCACGGGAGCTAAAAACTGCAGAGTAAATGCAAAATCTGATTCTGCATGTGTATATATATATATACGAGTATCTCTGTGCTGATGCCCTTGCAGACACACAGTCACGTGAAGGCTCAGTCCTTCACACTCACCTTGTAGCTGGTTACAAGCTGTTGCAAGCTTGTCAGTGCAGGTGCAAGAGCAGCTTAATGATATAAGTCAGGGCTGTGGTGTGAAGGAGAAAATAGAGAAATGACTTGATTGACTTTGGTAAAGAATACTGAGCTCAACTATATGTTTCCACCTTTTCAGTGGCCTGATGTGGATTTCTCTCAAGCAGGGACAGAAAGGTACCATGTCAGAATGTATCATGTGCATCTCCCTCATGGTTTCTGTCATTGCAGTGGATCCAGTCGTGGATAACTCAGGTCCCTTCCTCCTCCTGGCTGTCAGCTGTAGTTTCTCACTGTGGCATCTGTGCTGGCTCCCTTCCTAGATGTGGTCGATTACCAGAGTCCTCTCCAGACCACACACACACACGCACATAGAGTATTAACACTATTTCTGTGTGTGTGTGTGTGTGTGTGTGTGTGTGTGTGTGTGTGTGTCAAGTGCACACATCTACTTCTCATGCATGCACGCAGCTCCGGTACAGAACTATCTGCCCCTTGCCAAGTGGAGTTTGTTATTGTTTGTTTGACTGAGTGTATGTGAGTGAGCAGAATGTCTCAAATCTTGACAACAGATTTCTGTGTTTTGTTGGAAGCACAAAGAAACACAAGGAAACAAAGAACAAGTCGTTTTTAGCGTCGATCTGGATCCAGGGATTCTTTTGGTTGAAAAACATTGCTATATGGGGCGCTGCAAAAATACCTGGTGCTTGCATCACATTATTTGTCAGTTTATCATCTCTGACAGATTTTCTGTGTTTTTCTTTCAGCCACAGGAATGATTTGTCTCTAGGGATGAAATTGTCACTTGGTTGGTTTGTACTTTGACTGAAGGACATTCATACCCTCCACGGGAATGTTTTAAAAACCTTAGTCCAGCACCAACATCAGGTGAAAGTTTCATGTTGTCAATATTTGTTTTATGAACAAGTGCCTGCAAAACTAAGGACACTAACACTCTAGACTAACATGCTAAACAATGATAATTCCAACATTATAAACAACAGGTTAGCATGTTCACATGTAGCTCTAAGCATCACTGTGCAGTACGGCCTCACTAACTAATAAAGTTCATTTCATAACAGAAGTAAATCCATAAAATTTAAAACTAGACAAGGACATTGGCCAGACGCTTTCACAAAGATAGAAGTTTTAAGGTTGTGTGGCTGAGACTTGTCGGCACAAAGCGGTGCCAAGGGCGACGCTAGTTGTCAAGCGCCGTCATTGTTCAAATAGTAAATGATACTTGCAGCCGTCTGAGCACCCATGGGCGTGTTGGTCTTGAAATGAGCTGTGGTCAGGTTCATTGTTGTTTTGCGTCGCTGTCTTTAAACAGTGGGAAGCAATTTCACTTTTGCCAAACAAAAAACAGATGATGGTGAAGTCAGTGGTGCAGTGTTTTCAGGTGCATGAGATAACGCATGCACCCATAGGCAGGTGCAAAGCTCCTATCATAACAACAATCTGACGTGTAAACACACTGGGGGTATTTAGGAGAAGGGGGGGGGGGTGCTGCTCTAATTCCTTAGTTCCATGTTTTGCGCAAAACACACACACATGATTAATTACAACACCACGAGTCTGATCCATGCACCTGCAGCAGTTAAACTAACAAAAATGGATTTGGACACGCCCTAAACGCACTCGCTCCATGTGCTTCAGACCGAGAGCTGAGATCATTAAAACAGAGCCCTTGGTCCCGTGCAGATAAAAATGAAGGATTACATGTTCCCCTATGGGTGGAGATGTTTTATCACTGCCATATGTTGCGAAGCCCTTTTCAAAACCCATTGAATTAGCGAAAGTAATTGAAAGTTCAACATTTGTAGGGTTTTAAATCACATTACCGATGGCGTAGAATGAATAGATGAACACAGATCAGCCACAACATTAAAAACACTCAAGTTGTGTTTTATTCATAAAGCAGAAAATCTGTACAGCTGCAGTTTGGTCTGATCTAACCAATGTCTCTCTGATAAACTAAGACACACAGTGTATAGACGGAGGGGTAACTACACATTACACACACGCACGATCACGTACTGTACGATATACGAGCAGTAATTGTAACACGGGTCTTAAGCAGCCTGTGCTTGTTCTCTAGTCGTCGTTGCTTGAACACATGTTTCAGCTGCTCCTCGTGACTTCCTGCTCCTCCTGCTCCGGTACCGTGTTGCTGCAGCCGATAGCTTTGGACATGTGCACTCACCCGCGGTATGAATGGTTAACACTTGCAGCATATAGTGCATAATCGAGTTTAAACCCCTAATTTCAACCAGATTAGTCCATTATGGAGAAATTATGCTGAGCTCCTGCCCGTCCCACATCCCCAGCAGTACAAAAAAAAAAAGATTAGATAAAAGAAACTAGTCTTGCGTATAATTCAAACACAATCTGTGATTTACAGTAAAAAACCTGCAATGTTTTTCTACTAACTGCAGGATTACACTGAATGGATGTTTGCACATTGTCGGCTATAAGACTCCTCTCATTTTACTGCTGCCGCCGCCACACTGCACACGCACTCACCATATGCAGACTATAAGCTGGCGTGGGAAACAGCGCTGTGAATCCCTGTGCTGTGCCCGAGAACCCAGAAAAAGATCGTGTCACAACCAGCACCCACGGCTTTCAGCGCTCCCTCCCTCTGTCGCTGTGAACTTGGTGGTGAAGGGGCTCGTTTGATGTCTCAGACTTTGTGCTCGACTCAGGCGTGAGGACATTCCCAAAACAGATCTCATTTGCATCCTCGGTGTGATCATGACATTGGAGGAACTGACACAGCGGGCGTTTTCTCTGCAGAGATGTTCCGATGCCACTTTCACCTTCCTGATATCGATCCCGATACCTGGTGCCGATCTGATACCAGTGCATTTGCCGAAATAACAATGTATTTAAAGCTGTGTGAAATCCTGTATGGAAGTGATCAGTATTATTGTTGTACGACCTGGCTCATGTTAAACCCTTTCGAAAAACAAATATATACAAAGAATGAATGCCATAGAACTTCTTTTATTATCTACAGAGACAGAATTAACTGAAAAAGAACACAAATAGATAAATCTAAGAATACACGACAATGAACACGACAGGTTTGTCAGTTAGCGCTCTTCCTTTGGGGGGGGGGTCTTAGTCGGATTTATCGCGCCGTTTAAACGATGGGTTTCCTTTTGGCCTTGGTGAAGTCTTTGTGCTCTTTCGTGTGATGATTCATAAAAAGGCTTCATGAGATCGGCAATGCTTGAGCCACAAAGAAGTGGCGAAGAAGAAGAAGATTGCAGTTTAATCTTGGTTAAACTAATTTACTATAACGACGTGGTATTGGTTTGGTCCGACACTGGAATCGGAACATCTCAAATTCTCTGCACTCCATCTTTTGAGTTTTCTGAAACTATATTTTCAGTTTTCAGTTGGTGCATTGAGCTTCTTCTGGTTTAGAGGTTTCGCTTTAGCTCAGCACCCGACTGCCCACTCTGCTTGTTCGCTCCTGCTTTAGCTTTATTTGACCCGAGACGAATACAAACCTGCCTCAGAGAGCTTTGAGGATGTCTTCATTTTATCAGTGTGCTGCTTCAAGTTCATACTCTCTGTCTTCCTCCCTCTCTGTCCTGTCCCTGTCACTCCTCTCTTTCTTCCATCTCCCTGATCTGTGTGTGTCTGTGTGTGTGTGTGCATGTTGTCTCACTCTCTATATGTGTGTATGCTTTCTGCTCCCAGCCCCTCTGCGGAAAGCAAAGTTTGTGGAGAGCCCGCGCATTCCACAATCAGAGCTTGGCTCCCCTACACACACCTGCACCACTGCCAAGAATCCAGACCTGGACACATACTGCCCTGGTAAGTTTTTGGCCGGCTCATCCCTCATTCCGCTGTGTTGCTTTTCTGCATGTCGGTTCCTCGTTGGTCGGTTCCTGTCAGAGAGAGAGAGAGAGAGAAACACACACATACAGACAGCGATGAGGATCATTTGTCGGTTTTGCCAGTTATGGTGCAGGCTGCTGTGAAGATGAAAACATTGCTAAGGTCATTAATGGAGTAGCTGGTGCCCACTGTGTCCACCGTCATCTCCTCCTCCCTCTCCGTCGCTCTAATCCTCCCCCTCTGCCTCCCCACTCCGCTCAGCTCCTCGGCCGCAGAGCCTGTTTAGGTGGCACTGCCGTTTTCGGTTCACAGTCGGCGGTTGCTCTGTAATCCCGCGTCCAGATTTCCCCCCACCCCCCTTTCTATCCGTCCCTGTCAAACCCCTCCTCTCACCGGAGGGAGGACAGTAAAAAGGGTCACTCGAGGATAGCGCTCTGCTGAGATTTGGTTCGGGTATATCTGCCTTCTCATCTTGCCTCTCCTCTTCCTGTTGCTGCTGAGAAACGCAGCGTCAGCTTCCTGACCCGGCTCGTTGGCTCGACCTCTGGTGGCCCTCGGTCTCCACAGCGGAGCAGGACGATGCTGAGACGTCCTCCCGAGGTGGACGAAGACTCGAGGGAAACAGTGATGGGATGTTAGGGCTTAAGTGTCGTAACTTAGAAGGGAAATGGTTGACAGGGTGCTACCAGCTTTCTCCATCTGTCAGCCTCTTCTGCTGAGTCTCTGCTCAATGGGAGGTCTAAGTAGGTGATCTGTATTAGAGTATATAGTATAGTAGATAAGTCTAAATACTTTGTAGCACCGCAGGATGGAACCTTTAGTTTTAGCACCTGGATTTACATGCATGTTGGAAATCCCACGGATGGAAAAACTGTCGCTTTATTTCGCGTCACTCCCGCGAAGCCGACTTTGGAATAATCTATCGGTTGCGATGAGCGGCTATAAGCTGCTGCAGATGTGACATTTCGGGGGTTGAAGTGGTAATCTCTGCTGCACACGGAGGCAGCACAACAGTTGATCACCAACAGGAGCCCGCTGTCTGAACCAGGAGGGCCGAGACAAAGAGAGGGAGAGAGGGGGGGAGAGAGTTTTCAGGCGTGACGTCTCACACCTCCCAGGTGGACAGATGGACATCTTAGCTCTTAACAAGGACTCGCTGGCACCAGTCGCAGCAGGGCAGTGACTTAAACATCTGATCGCGCTGCCGCTCCGAACCCTGCAGCTGACGTTCTCTGCTGCCTGGAAGGAAGTCAGGTATCGGCTGATTGTTACGAGCCCACAAAGAGATTTGCGGGGTCGTAAATATGGTTTGTGAATAATTTGTGAGGTTCGCTTGTAAAAATCCGCCTCCAGCCGTCCTCCGTACATTATGGAGTGAAAGCTTTTCTAATGATGTTAGAGCTCAACCTGCTTACAGCAAGTAGCGGGGACTATAGGTGTGGATACTAATCCTGAGTCCTGCTGTGCTTTTATACCTGAGACATCGAAGTGTTGTTTTGTAGATAAGAAAACCGTGCACATGAGGAATGTGATATTCACTCCTGTTATCTCTTAAATCAGCCTTCCACCCCCTCGATGTCGTTGCCAGTGCACACGTGCAATATCTGTTCGTTGTTATTCATATCTTTATTACACCTGAAGCTCTGGAACAAGTGTGAATCTACCGCTCTGCAAATGTATTTACACCTTTTGATCAGACGGATTCCTCTCGTCTGCATTTTGGCTTCTGTGTGGACTGAGTTAGAATCCCCAGGTGAACCAGGAGCCGCCGCATGGTTCATCTTCACCTGCAGCTCCGGGCCCCCCGTTGATGCTAATCTCCTGTCCCCTCCAGTCCCCCCCCCGTGCAGCACACATGCTTCCCTTCTCTCTCGGCTGCGCGAGGGCAGATCTGCGGACGGTCCGGGGGTAGAAGCGGAATGCGCCTGCACAGAAACATATTCCGAGCTGCGCGCAAAGATAGTTGCCATGGCAACCATCTGTCTCCTTCGCAGCTCAGGAATCCAATAGAGGTGTGTGTGTGTGTGTGTGTGTGTGTGTGTGTGTGTGTGTGTGTGTGTGTGTGTGTGTGTGTGTGTGTGTGTGTGTGTGTGTGTGTGTGTGTGTGTGTGTGTGTGTGTGTGTGTGTGTGTGTGTAAGAGAAATAGAAAAATAAGATTTTTTTTTTCATATTCAAATGTGTTCATTAAGGATTTCACGGTGTCACTGTGATGAGAGACGACGCTCCTCCCGGGTCGAGTGTCTCAGTGTTCTCGGCGCCGTCGTGAGGCTTTGAAGTCGCGTCTACATGTTTGTCGCCGGTGGCGTTAGTGAGAGGACGTGCGTGTGATTGTCATCATGTGTATTCAGAGAACAAAAATAAACCCATACACACAAAGAAATCAATACGAAAGCATTATGGTAATGTCCTGTATGTTTCCTCTTTGATAGTAACTCATTAGTGTTTGGTTACATTCAGAGGAAGGTTTAAAAACAGGATGTAGATGAAATGGTCTTTATTATCATCATCCAATCAAACGTTTAGATTCAGTTTTTATTCTGACAGCTTTTTGACAGTGTAGTTGACAGCAGCATCGTGTGTTTGACTGTGTTATAGGTTTTATTTGGAGTGTGACAGTTACAGGATGCACAAAGGGGACGGTCTATGTTTAGCAGAAGGGAGGGACTGTGGGCTTCAGCGTCCAGATTAAGGATTTTGCTCCCACATGAGAAGAAACACACACAAACGTAATACACAAGAAGAAGAAAAGGGCAACGGGGGGGAACAGGAAGTGAGAGCGACAGGTAGACAAAGAGACGGGTGAGAGGGACGAAGACAAACACTCACACCGAGGCCGAGAGAGACAGACAGAGCTTGATCACAGTCACGACCACAAACCCCCCCCCCCCCCAAGGAGCAGTTGACTAATCAGTGCTAATGTATTCACTGCTTACTACTGCCAGTCTGTCAACTGGGAGGCCTTCACTGCCTCCATGTCCAGACACACACACACACACACACACACACACACACACACACACACACACTGGAACACACACGCACACGCAAGGTTCAACGAGGAGACGTTTTGCTTTTCGCTCGTGTTCCCCTGTGATATTAGATGTAGGTGCAACATCCATCTGATTCCATCTACCTGCAGCTTCTCCATTACTGCCCCCCCCTCTGGGAGTCTGTGACCTTGGAGGCCTTCGTAAACGTATTCAGCTCCGTGTTAAGTGTATCCAGCTGCATTACTGAGCAGCCATATCCATCTCATCAGAGCTCATATACGTAATTAGCCGCTTTGGACCTAATATGCTGTGATTAGCTCATTATTGGTGGCTGCTGTGTGTGCGTGTGTTTTCTTTTTTGAGGCACAGCAACATGTCATCTCCATTTGCTTCAAAGCTTCCTCAGGAAACACCCGTCTTCCTCGCTTGCTCTTAGAGTAAATGGAACCAGGACCCTGACTGGCCTGGCTGTCCGTCCACCGGCGAGCGGTGAGGGGAGTCCAAGCTTTAGATTGCCCGTCTGTCTGCAGGTTCCCTGAGCAGACGAGTGCGAGAGTGAGAGGCCCACAGGCTTCAGACGAGCTGTCTGTCCTCAGAGAGGTGGAGCTGTGGCCGGGCCTGTCTATTGGTTGTCAGTCAGGATTCAGCAGCAGCTACCTGTCAGTCTGGTTCAACCTGTCCTGCAGGAAACCCAGCGAGGAGCGGAGCAGCAGCAGCAGAGAGCGGTTAGCCCGGCTGCTAGCTGTCTCCTCGCCACAGCTTATTTAAACAAATAGCCATCTCGTTCTGTCGCCGTCAATGTCCTCAATGTCGAGGCCAATTCAGCGGTTGATACAATCCAATTACAGCTGTTTGTGTTTCGCCACCAGTTACTCCTTCTACGACCAGGGAGAGTAATTAGAGTGATACTAGTGAATAAAGTGACATTGAATTGAATTTGATATAGTCGGGACCTCAGGGGGGGGCGCCACGGCCAGGTGTTATTGGAAAAACACGACACCACAGGTGACGGCTTGTTGTGGGCTGGGCAGTAACCCGGCAACACGGAAAAAAGAGATTAGTTTGTTAAGGGATCTTAGTTTTTGGGTTCCGGGTTCATAGTTGGCAACTGAAATACCTCAGCTCCATGAGCGTGTGTTTGCTTGTGTGCGTGCGTGTGTGTGTCTGTGTGTGTATTTTGATCATCTGATCATCACGCAGGCTCTCCCTGGTGTTGTCTTTTCTCTCTTTAGTGCTCGCAGTCCTCTGTAAACAGGATAAGGAGGATAAGGAGGTGGATACACACCCACTTTGTCTTGAAAAGTCACACGCCGTTGCTCTCTCACTCTCCCTCCCTCCCTCCCTCCCTCCCACACACACACACACACACACACACACACACACACACACACCAGGTGAAGGGCGTATCTCATTACACAGGGCGCAGTGGTGACGAGTGGTGCGGAAGGAGTTGCCGTCAGTGTCGATATGGCTTTTGCTCGTCGGCGTGGAGAGAGGGGGCTTTTATAAACAGTTTGAACGGATTATCGTACTTGTGGCTGAAGGGATTTTGGACTTTATGTAAGCAGACGCCGAAAAAAAAAGTCCAGCTGTTGAGGAATGAGTGTGTAATGCACAGCTCTGAGCTCCAGCAAAACTCAGGTAGGGTGTTTTTCATTTCATTTCCTGAGCGCAGGTGCTGTGTATCCTCTGTCCAGGTCCGTTGTGAAAGAAGAGCGTGTGTTTCTAGAAAGAGAGAATTAAGTGGGTTTTTTCGAGCCGTGTGAAAATGTCAAAAAAAAAAGCTACTGCTGTGTTCCTGCCCACCACTGACACATATTCTCTCTCTCTCTCTCTTCATCTCTCGTCTTCTCTCTCTTCCACCTCCTCCTTCCTCCTCCCATCGCTCTGCCTCTGCAGGGGAGTCAAGCCGGGAGCTGGGCCCCCCTCCGTCGGTGGATGAGGCAGCCAACACATTGATGACGCGCCTGGGTTTCCTTCTGGGAGACAAAGCGAGCGAGGGGCCAGCCGGCAACCAGTACAGCATGGAGGAACCCGAGGCGAGACAGGTAATGGTGCCGCTAATGAATTAGAAATCCTTTCCAGGAGCCTCGGGGTAAAAAAGGAGACTTGGAAACATTGCTTGTGGTTGGACTGGTGTCAAAAATCAATCAATCAACCTAAACGCTTGATATGCTTTATCATAAGGTTTTATGATAAAGGTGAGGTTTTGCTTGGGAACTTGATCCGTTTTGACATTTATCTTGGTAACATCCTTGTTTGCACTCGTTTTGGAAGTCAGGAAAAAACAGAAATTCTCAGACACGATTCATTCCTGCCTTTCCATAAAACATCACATATCTGTAACTAGATTTCTATTCAACAGATGTTGACTTGCAGCAGGCTGCTCCTAAAGCTTCTCTCCTGCACCCAAACCTTTCTATTTACCAGTTGTGCAACAAACAGCTCTCGGCACAAGGATCCTGCTTGAAGCCCTGTAGCAGATCCCCTCGTTTCTCTACCTAAACCTGATTTGACGGGTGTGAGTTTCCCCAAACTGAGGGAGAAACACAGAGTGAGAGGGAGAAACGAGGAGGAGGGGAGGGGAAAGAAGGGGGCGAAACTGTTGCATGAAGTATTTGGAGCAGGCTCAGGTACAAGGTTTCCACTAAAGCAGTGTGGATAAGCGATTACAGGCTGATGGTCTGCCTGTGCTCCATGTGAGCGCTGCAGTGGGGGTGTTTGAATTGAGAGAGGTTTATTCAAGCGGCACTTTTTGGAGACGTGACTCATACGAGAGCACCGTGTTGAATCGTTCACGCAGCACAAACGTATTAGTGTGGATATTTGCTCCAAATGCTGTTCTACACTTTGTCAATCTGTTTGACTCATTAGACAGCAAAAGATTACGAGAACAACATCTGATGAGCAAATAAGAGAGCAGGCTTTTGTTGGTATTGTTGTCATTTATTTAGGATTTACTTGCTTTCAGTGGACGACAGGAAGTTAGTAACGTTTTTACTTCTGCCAACGGATTTCCACGAAACTCGATGGATCAGAAAATCTAAATGAGAGTTGACGATATTTGGGTTTGCTTTATTTGTCCAATTATCATATTTATTGGAAGTAAAGGTATTAAAATAGCTAAAAATCTTAAATTTAAAAAAACTTAATTTTAGTATGTAGAATTAAATTAAACTGAATGTACATAATATATTTTTGTATACATAACATAAAAAAATTGAGTAGACAATACTCAAAAATAGTTGAGCTGAAAATTTAAATATTAAGATATATTTATATTAATATATCTAAAACATAACAAGTACACTTAACTTAGACTTCACTTAAAAATTATTCGTAGACAACTTAAAAGATGTGTCTAAATTTACATGAAGATATTTCTTGCAACCATTTGGCACAATGAAATTAAGTAAATTCAACAAAACACTTTTAGTGTGTGTAATTTGGAGCATATATATACATTGTATATTATACTGTAGGTAATCAACAGTAAAAATCACAAAAAGGAACCACAGGTTGAGGGTTTGACATTATTTTTCATATCCTATCGTCGTGGTTAAATTCCTTCAGTAGCTGACGTCTGCAGGACCTCAGCAGCTGAAGGAACAAGGTGACCTTAACTCGCAGACACACTGCAGTTAATTGCCTTTCGTACTCTCGTGCTCTCGCTCCCCGAATAGATGCAGCGTTCCCAAGTTCAATCCAATTCTCGCGTGGCGTTTAAGGTCAGGCCTGCACAAGACGAGGTTCATTAGCCCGCCGGATGGAGCTGCGCTGTCGCCGAAGGGCGCGCAGAGGTCTGAAGGTTTATCCATTCGTGTGTGTGTGTTCAGTTTGCGACCAGGTCAAGCTCCTGTAAACATGACACTCGAGCGCTCCCATGCACTAAGAGAGCAGAGTCCACCGGTGAATGAAAGAGCAAGTTGTTTCTCATTCTCTCAGTCAATCAGTTGGACACAGACAGCAGGGGCTAGAGGTCACATGTCCTGATAGACAGCGTGTTGATGATGTGTTTACAGATGTTGTGTGTGATCCTGTGGCTCAGGAGGAACAGAGGCTCATCCACTAACGTCTCCTCGGGCTAAATGCTGAACCCCCTTGTTGGGTGAATGCGACGTTATGGTGGATAAGATTGGGAAAGAGCTTTATAAAAACTGTCCATTTACACTCCGTCAAGGCCAGTGCTTGTGTTTTGTTTCTGACAGATCTGAGTGCTTATTACTGAGCTCCTAGCGAGTCATGTTGTGTTGGAAAGCTTTACAATATATCGACGTGTGTTTCTAATATTCTTCCGCCTCATGTTTGTAAATTGACGGAGCAAAACCCTCAGTCTGATTGTGTCCAGTGGCTGTAAATAAGATTATGATAACACCTTCCTGACAGTGTCGATCAAAACTGAACATTATCGTTGACAAGGGAGAACGCACGGCTGAGCTTTTGTTTCTGCAATTTGATGTCGATCCAAATAAAAGTCTGGATCTTTTGGGATTTGCTCGCAGTGCAGCTTTTAGGGATGACGATGGATCAGGGCAGCACTTTGTTTTGGACACTAGTGGATGGATCGCTGTGACATTTTGCTCCAGATATCCCTGGTTTCCTGAGGATAAATCCTGACGCCGATCCTCTGACTCTCCCTTCCGTTTCAGCTCCAGTCATTTGGTTTTAAGTGAAATGGGTTGAAAACTGACTGAATCGATCGCCATTAAATAAAGTGCTCAAATTCAGATTTGCCCACAGGATTAACTGGAATAATCTCATGAACGACTTTTTAATCCGTCCAAAACTTTGGTTTATGATCAAATTCGGCCCAAAATCTAATGACAGCCCCATCAGCTGCAGCTTTTTTTAGGGCTTTTTCTCAAATGAAAACACGACGTCACAACCTGCTGAGCACATGGTGTCATTGTGAGCAAGCTTTAAAGCCTCAGTGTGCATGACTACAGTTTTCAACAGGGGCTTGTTAATTCACTGAGTTTCACTTGAGAACGGGAGGAAGTGGAGTTGAGCCGACTGACCACGTGTTTGATTGACGAGCCTCAGCCGCCCCAGCAGATAATTGACAGATCGATCGATGATGAAAATAATGATGAGGTGCAGCTCCTGACTGTAAACGTGTGGGTGTGGGTATCAGCTGAGCGCATCCTGTCAGTCTTCCTCTCGCACATGAAACAAGACTTAATTTTTAATTTTGATCTAAGCAAGACTTCGCTGCTCCTCCTGTTCTCTGTCCGTCTTCACCCCAGCATTGACCTGATCTCTCTCTCTCTCTCTAACTGTTGAATAGACACCTCCTTGTGATTCTGTGTTTCAAATATTCGGCATTCCTTGTTTTTCTTGTGCTTCTGTATATCCCTGTGTATGCGTGGATCTCTTTGTTACGTGTGCCTGTGTGTTTGTGCACCTGTGGGTCCTCGCAGCAGCAGATTAGACTCCAGCGGAGTGTTTTTTTATTTTGTTCCCCCCCGTGGTCTCTCGTCTCCTCACCTGAACCGAAGCAGAAGAGGGTCACAGCAGGGGGCCCGAACAATGCTGGGGCTGGAAAGGACACACAGTCACTTGCTTTTTTTAGACTTAATTGTAGTCATGGCAGTCAAGATGAAAACAAATGAAAATAGATCTGTCAGTGAGCATAAGATCCTGTGTTCAAAATCATGTTATCTATTACCTCCGCCAAGGAGGTTTTTGCTGGTTTGTTTGTTATTGAGCAAGATTATGGAAAAACTACTGGAGGGATCACCAGGAAAGATGGTGGAACTTGGTGGAAGGATGGCTCATGAGTCATGGAAGAAGCCATTAAACGTTGCTGCAGATCTGCATCAGTTTTCCCATCTCGATGAAAAAAATCTGGCGTGTTCAGGGAAATGATGACGATATCAATGCGTGTGTGAAATTTGGCGCAGTTACTTCAGTTTGTTTTAAGGGTTGTTCCACACTTTCAACAAACCTCCCCTCCTCACTACATTTACATGTTCTGCATCACATGTCTGATATGTACACAACATCTGGTTTGTTCTGCCAACTCAGTTCTATTTGTATAGCACCAAATCACAACAAACATTATCTCATGGCACTTTATATAATAAGATCCATCCGCAGTATAATTTTTAACATTAGTACACTGACTGTAGATGTTACAGGTGGTTTGAGTATTTAAACACACTGGATACTTGTATTTTTATACTTGCTGTGTAGTATTGTCTGTTTTGTGAGGCAACTTCTCACAAAAATGCCACAAATCATTAGATATTATGATGATTACTGTGTTTTTGTGAGTGTGGGGGAGAGACGATCCTAAGAAGGACTTGACTCATGTGGTGAAAGCTGCAATATTGAAATGACATTTTCCTTTGTTTCTGACTCAGACATAAAAAGTTCAGACATTGTACTTTGCCACGTGTTCTCATTGAGCTCATTTAAAACCAAACGGAGCTCATGAAATGTGATTTTTTTTAATTTTTTTTATCTGCGACTCCGTTCCAGGGCCAGAACCAGAGGATCAGCCCGTGCTCCACCCTGACCAGCAGCACTGCCTCCCCCCCTGCAGGCAGCCCCTGCTCCACCCTCCCCCCTGCCATGCCAGGCCAAGCCGGCGGCAGGGACTGCGCCTACGGCTCCGTCACCAGTCCCACCTCAACACTGGAGAGCAGGGACAGCGGGATAATCGGTGAGATTTGCTGCACTTATTTACAAATACATGTATAAAGGTATATAAAGGATAAGACTGGTAAACACTTCCCTGCTGTGTATGTGGCACCTGCTGTGGTGGATACACAATAAATCCTAATAACAATAGATTAGTGGTGAAAATGCAGGCGAGGCAGTGACGTCATAAAAGAAAATAAAGACAAATCTACAAAACATGTGATGCCAGCTACAAAGTCTGGGATCTGTGAAGAGATAAAAGCCTGTGACAGTCAGCAGGAACATGCCAGAGGTCGTAGCTTGATGTTCTTTTAACCCCAAAATGATTATATCTCACTGCCAGAACCGTCCCTATTGGTCGATAAGTAGAAACCAGGGCGTGGTTCACATTGAGATTTGGTAAAATGAATGAAAACGATTCCTCACTTCACTCCTCTCTGTCTGAGTTTCTAGTCAGGCTGTGGTAACCTGTCATGAACCCGTCTGCGGAAGATGACTCAAGTGCAAATGTCATGTAGACATCAGCTGGGTCATTCCTGGACTGTTAGTAAAAAAATACTACGTCAGGACTTATGTCATTCAGTGTTTCCTGGTAACAGCTGGGGTTTGATGATGCAAACATCACATCAACAAGCCGCAGGTGGATTCAGAGCAGCGGTAAATGTACGAAAGCAGATGTGTTGGGTAAAGTTGAAGGAAGGAGAATTAAATTCAAACAAACCCAGTGTGGAAATGGACTAAAATTAAAGCTAAATGTTGTATCTGTATGCGCAGCACTGATGACGCTATCTTTCCTTCTGTTGCAGCCACTCTGACCAGCTATTCCGAGAACATGGAGCGAGGCGGCAAATACGGCGAGGGCTCCCGGGCCAACCTCAAGCTGTGGCAGTCCCAGAAATCAGGCATGGACTCGTTCCTGTACAGGGTGGATGAAAACATGACAGCCTCCACTTACAGCCTCAACAAAATCCCCGAGCGCAGCCTGGAGAGCATGTCCTCCCACTCCGCCCACTCCATCCCTCTGTACCTCATGCCCCGCCCTAACTCTGTGGCAGGTGAGTCCCTTCCTCGTTCCTCCCCCCCCCCCCCGCTCTCCCTGTGAAAGGCAGCAGTTACTTAGCGGTGCATGTGCATGCAGTAAATATTCTGCCAAGATGGAGAGCTGTCTCTGGCAAAATTAGATTGAACTGCTGGTTTTCAGTCCTCGTGCTCCCTCTTCACTCCTATCGAGCTTTCTCTCCTTGCCTGTTTTCTGCCGAGGTGAACTGTGATCCCTCCCTTTGAATTCCTCCATGTCCGACTGTGTGGCCCCAACATGTAGCAATGAAACCCTGTTGAGAAGAGAAGAATATATCTGTGGTTTGGAGGAGCAGCTTCACACAAGGTTAAAACTTTTAACAGCGAGAACCATAAGATTTTATTCGTCATATTTCTGCCAGATGCTCCCCAAACTCATCTGCCAGAACGGAGCCAATGAAATACCGTGTTCTATTAGACTGGAATGCTATCAACTGTGGTTATTAAGAGGTGATGTCATTCTGAGGGCGGAGCTCCGAGGTGGAACACGGCATAAACCCCTCCTCTTTACAGTCGCTACATCACTATCTCGTCTCTCATTGGCTATTAGTAGTAACAATCCAGATTTTTAATATACAAAACTCACATATTTTTATATATGAGTGGGACTAGTGTCGTCCTCGGCCTAAACCTGCCTGTTCAGGAGGCCAATATTCAATTACCGGACATAAAAATATGCTCCAGACCACATTTCTCCTGAAAATCTGTGATATATCAACTTTAACTTCCAAAAATCTGAGCCTGGCCTTTTGAAAGAGCTGCATTATGGTTTGATTTGATTAAATTTGTTGTCAGTTTTATAAAGAATCTAAATATATGTATATTTAGTGAGGAAATAGCTAGGTTGGATTTTTTGGGGAGCTGCAAATCCGCAGTGGTATTTATTTCTCTAAACTCTCATCCCTCTCGTGTGGAGTGAAACCAGAGAGCAGGAGGAAGGGAAATAAAACGGCTTCAGCAGAACGTACTGGGAGAATATCGCATAAGGAAAGCTTCCATTTGTGTTGCTGACAGGGGTCTTATTGATGTGTGTTGTTGTCGACCGCAGCTGCCTCAGAAAGTTCTCCCAAAAGTAGCAGTAAATATATCAGGAGAAATGCAAGTTTCATAACGCCGAGGCCGCCCTAATGGGCCTGATTGTATTATTGTTCTCATCATCAGACGATGAGCTCCACTCTGCACTTCTCGCACTCCCACTGGAAAAAAAGTGTGTGTGCACGTACCGCGGACACACGCCTGCATTTCACTAAACACTGTAAATGTGCCTGACGAGGCCCGTCGCCGCGGCCGTGACCCGCTCTTTATGCTGGTCATGCTCGGCTGTTTGACACGGCTGTCTGGCAGCGCCGCGACTCTGCCGGGTTTAGAGATGCACCCTTGATCTCATCGCCGCCCCTCAGTGCCCAGACCTTCAAAAGATACTGAGCTAGAGCTGCAGACAGATTTAAAAAAAAAAAAAAAACATGAAAAACTATGAGCTGCAGATGATGCAAACAAAATAAAATAGAGGGGGAGTGAGAAAAAAAAAAAACCCTTGTGTTTGTCAGGAACAGGAATTCCATATCGAGGAGAGGGATGGATACGTGCGGAAGAGGAGTGGAAGAGAGTTTCATAATCTCTCTCTCTCTCTCCCTCCTCTCTCCTCCACAAAGAATTATTAGAGGATGCAGGGATGGGAGGGAGAGAGGCAGGCTGAGGATTGGCTGGGCTCACGCAGCAGTGGAACATCAAAGCCCCAGGCATTAACCGTTTCTATCCCCCAGAGTGACAGAGAGACACTCGCTTTGAAGTGCGGGGCCAGAGAGGGAGAGAGATACGGAGCGCGAGCAGAAGGCGACTGGGGAGGAAAATGAGGAGGGAGGCGGGTGGTGGTGGTGGTGGGGGGGTACTCTATTACCTAATGAAGGCAGTGCGTTGGCAGAGCTGAAGATGGATACGGAGGAAGGAGTAACCGAGACCGAGTTATCTCTACCTTTGTGGTGATGGAATTTAGAGACGAGTGAATCTCTCAGTTGTTTTCCAAGTTTTCATTCAGGGAAATATATATATATATAAGCAAGAACAGAGAAGAAGAGCAGGGACCTGCCCTGCTTGTATAAAGATTCCTACAAGATGAATCCACAAAGGGATGTTCAGGAGATTCAATAGTGCTAAAGTCAGGGAGGATGAGGAAGATGAAACCTTATGAAACCACATTTAAATTCACTGCATCCAGATTTTTCTTTCGGATCTTCACCAAAATTTCATGGGTTCGTTCCTGATCCAAACCGCTTACTTCCTCCAAATTTCATGGTAATCTGATTTGTCATTTTTGTGTAATGCTGCTCACAAACAGACAAACCTTGGCAGAGGAAACACTCAATTGATATTAAGCAGATACCTGACTTTTAAGCCCCGTTAACATCTGGTATTTTCAGGCTGTTTGAATCTGGATATGAAATTACATTTGCATTTAAACAAAAAACAAACCCCAGGTGAAGAGAGGCGGCGCCACAGATGTCTCGGTGCCTTATTTAATCACTGTGTGCAGCTGAAAATACGTCGTTTTTGGTGGATTTGCTCAAAATTTGACTTTAATCAGCTTGAAAACAGGATGTTTTTTAAAGGTTTGATTCAAATTATTCAAATAAAAACAGCTTGAGTATGGAATAATTTGTCCATGTTTTAAAATAGGAAAATCCAGGTTTTCCTGAAACGATGCAGCTTTTATTCTTTATATAATCCACAGATATTTTGCATTGTAGTTTAATTCACTTCTCTTATTTTGGGGTTGAGGCACAAACATCTTTGAGATATTGATTTAAAAGCTGAGAAATCGCCTCCTCACACGGATAAGTTATTTTTCTAATCTGTGTGAACTGACCCTTTAAGCCACGATGAAGCATCTATATGCACCAGCTTATGTAACAGCCTAGGGAGTGAGGAATCCCTCCGACTTAAACAAAGGCTAAAGGGATATAAACGACACTGTGAGCTTCTCCTTCTCTCGCCTCTAATTTCACTAAATGAAGATAACAGCTCATCGGAGACAACACTTTTCAATTTGAGGGCCGGACGAGTGTCATTGATTTCCTTTTCCAACATCTTTCCCTGATTTCCTGTTTGTCCCTGGTCTGCTCATACACACTGAGTAACACCCGGAAGCATTATTGTTTAAATACCAGGACCTCCATTATTTATCGTCCCAGGTTATCTCCTGGGGAGATGTGAGGCGAATACTGAGGTGTTTTAAATCACCAGCAGCCTCATATCGGAGCTGATACTGGGACTGGCTCTGGACGGCAGCCCAGCTCGTGTGTGTGTGAGCATGCGGTCTTTGAAACAGGAAGTGTCTGATGTATCGTTACCCAAAGCGCCCGAGCTCTCTGCTGCACTGTCAGACTTTTTATCACTTTCTTTTTTTTTTTCTCCACTCCCTCTGTCCATTCACTCTCTGTCTTCCTCACTCAGTTTCTCTTTCCTCTTCATTTCTCCTCACCATGCGTGCCGTCTCAGCGCACCGGCACAGGAACTGTGGATGTGATCCCCAGCAGCCTGCTGCATTGCAGATAGAGATGATGAGCGCACAGATTTGAGTCCTCACATTCAAAACGCAGTTGAAAGAGACGAGCAGAAACATGGAACTTTTCAGCCCGTCAGCCCTGAGTCACCCTTCCTGGGTTTAGCTGCAGATTAATGCCTCCACTGTCTCCGCTCTGAGCCCAGTTGGGTGACCAGCAGGCCCCTTCCCCTCGTTCCCGCCGGGGCCAAGCCTCCAGCATTCTCAGCTGCCATTTTCCCTCCATTTTGGGAAACCCATGTGGCTCGTTTTTTGGGTCCATGGTTGTGGTGACTCAGGCAGTCAGCAACACACACACACACACACACACACACACACACACACACACACACACACACACACACACACACACACACACACACACACACACACGCTGAGCACTTCACTGAGCCTATCTCCCCCGACACAGAAACCACTCTTTGAATGGAGGACAGCTCAGGATCAGTGTTGATGTTGAGTTTTACACCAGGGAGAGCTGGTGGGCTCAGAGGTCGGCCATTTGGAGGGATTATTGGGCCTTACTTTTTGGACCGACTGGAGACACACACACACACAGAGGATATTACTGAGAAGAAGCAGGCATTGACAGTTCCTGCCTCCCTCAACTCCTTGAATTTGACTTGGGATCTCAGGACCTCAGAGTATTACAGGTAGAGTGGTAGAGAAAAGGGAAAAGTACAATCATATTGTACATATTTTTACATATTCTCTATTATTGATATTATTGTATTTTCATCTATGTTACACCAAACTACTGCACAGTTTGCCATGAAACTCGGTGGAAGGATTTGGTATTGGTCAGGAAAGAACCCATTAAAGTTTGGTCTGGATCAACGAGGTGGATCCATTCACTTTTTTGCCCAATTCACCAATTTCCCAGATAATAATTCACGGGTCTAGATGAAAAAACAATCAGGCATATTTCGAGGTTGGGCCCTGGCAGTGATACTGAGCTCCCCTTCTCGTTTTTCACTTTTTAACTTCCTGTCTTTATCTTTCTCCTTGTACTTGAAGTACGTCCTTTTTAACTTGCTTCAGCTATTTCTATAAAAAAATGCAATAAATATGATTCTGGTTCTGTTTTCACTGAGGTAATTGCCAAGATCCGGTGAACGCATTAATCAAATGGAGCAAGAAACACAAGCAGCCAGAACAGACAGGATTTAAACCCAACCTCCGTGTTCGTCAGATTTATTTAGGCGAGAAAAAATGGCAAACTGTAAAAATTATGAGCGAAGCTGTCTGTTGGAAGCATCTATCACAGTTCACAGACTGGGTTCTCGCTGCCTCCCTGTGCTTTCAGGCGTTATTACTGACATTTCAGGTGCACTCACTTTCAGGTTCACCTCCAAATAAATCTCCAAATCTGCTCATCTGACTGCTCGTGTTTCTCGGCCCATTGCATTTTAACGACGTCGCCGTGCTCCTCAGATGCTCAGATATTTCTACGGTGAATAAAAGTGTTTTCATGACTGATGGAAACGCTGAGTGGAAATTCAAAGTCATTGACGATGTCCCCTCACCCATCAAGGTACCGGCAACCTCTGGATGCTAAAGACTCTTAATCCTCCTTCACCCCAAACTGAATCGCGGGGTTCGGGTGTGACGGAGGAACGAGTCCGTCGCTCACCCTCACTGGCGACGTCTTATCTCATTTAACACTCACTCGTTTTGAGCGTCGGCCCCGAAGACACAGCGAGGTGTGAACATTCAAGCAGCCAGCGTTAGACAACATTCAGGCCATGAATAAAACATTTGTCTGCAGAGCTAATTAATCCTGAGAGGGGTCGGATGGCATCTGCCTCGGTGCCGCGTGACAGACACTGAGAGGAGGGAGTTTGGAGCAGAACCACGTAGGGTCGACTCTTGGTCGCCTGACAACCGCCACCGGCTGGTCGTGACCCGCTGTCGCCTTCTATTCTGTGCATTTATGGGCTTTTTTTGACTGTATATGTTTCATAATGTGAACACATGTTGACAGCAGTGTCCTTTTTTTGTCCTCTGTCTCCCTCCCTGCCTCCCTCCCTCTCTCTCTCTATCCCCCACATGAATGCAGCGACTAGCTCAGCCCACCTGGAGGACCTGGCCTACCTGGATGAGCAGAGGCACACGCCGTTACGCACCTCGTTGCGCATGCCCAGGCAGAGCACCACCTGCGGGCCGGGTCGCTCCGGGCAGGACCTGAGAGGTGAGCGACCAGGCTGAGAGAGCATGCACACACACACACACACACACACACACACGAACGCACAATGAAAGGCCTTCATGCGTGTGCCCTGAAAGCTGTTGAGTCTGTGAGGTGTGTCTCGTGCGGCCAATCACACTGAGTGATGTAACACTGTGTTTCTGTGCTATGTGATGTATATAGACTTTATATAAAGATGGACGCCATGACGGCTCCCCAGAAGTGAAGCCAAAGTGTCTTGATCACCACCTGGTGGCTGGCTGCAGTGTAAACCCCTCAGCCAGCACAAATATTGAATTCAGACTAAAAATAAACTAAAAGAAACAATAAGCTGAGAGATGTTGCTGTGGTTAAGAACCTCCATGTGACCCTCTGTGTAGGTGAAAAACAGTGCAAACCACAAGTCTAAGCATTCAACCATCGTTTACTTAGATTTTGTTTAGCTGTAAAAATGCAGTTTTGTCTCAGGCCGGGCTGTGATTAGCTTCACATTAGACACAGTGCACAAGTGAACAATAGGACACTGTTCTGTTCTCCATCCACAAACAACACAAAGCAGCTGAGCATCGCAAGGCGACGGCAGCATGACGGGCGAGTTATTTTTAAAAATTCAAATGAAAAGTCAGTGACGGTTGATTTGCAGTTATGTTATGTGTGGCAGATGCGTCTGCAAGTGTGTGTGTGTGTGTGTGTGTGTGTGTGTGTGTGTGTGTGTGTGTGTGTGTGTGTGTGTGTGTGTGTGTGTGTGTGTGTGTGTGTGTGTGTGTGTGTGTGTGTGTGTGTGTGTGTGTGTGAGAGACTGAGGCAACACACATTGAGCATTTTGTCAGGTTGTGTCACCACTAAGCCAAAGAGATAAAGATTTGTCTCTGCACTAAAGATTCACGTTCAGGTCCAGCACACAGCACGCTCCTCCGTATCCAGCAAACCTCGGCCTCCTCACCAAATGACCGAACGGCCTGATGTCACAACATTACGTGTCCCCCCTTGCCCCTCTTCCTGCGTCACTTAGCCAGTAACGAGCGCCCTAATGGCCGCCCTCTGCCATCCAAGCGAACACAAATATGCGTCCCTGTGTATTTTAAACACCTGTTAAGACAACACTTAGCTGAGAGCTCGCTCCACTGAGCGGCGATGTGATTCCCCTGCCAGGGTGAGAGAGAGAGAGAGAGAGAGAGAGAGAGAGAGAGAGAGAGAGAGAGAGAGAGAGAGAGAGAGAGAGAGAGAGAGATGGAAGAAAAGAGGGAGAGGGAGGTAAAGCAGGAGCTTCACTTCCTCCTCGGAGTTTCACTGTTACTGCCACAGCCACTTGTTTCAACCTTCGTCCTCTAAGGGCAGCCAAGTGTGTTTACAAGCCAGCCGACTGCGTCCTAGCATGCTTTCTGCCTCCTCGGATCAGCGTCAGCGCCTCCCCGAGTGCACGGCTCCTGCCGTTTCACTGGGAGAGACAGCGAGAGAGACAGAGGCAGACAGGACGTGGAGGAGAGCAAGTTGAACAACAGACTTTTTTTCTCTGCTGATCTTATAGGAGAAAACACTTTTTAATCCCGATGTTTGTAATAAGAGACTAATGGGTAAAGAATCACCGGATAAAGGATGAGTTTGTTATGTGATTGGTTGATGTTTTTATCACATGGTCCTCCGGGAACACATTCACGCTTCCCCAGAACATTCTCCATCACACACTTATCCAGTTCCACCCTCGGCCCAGTCCAAATGATATCGTCTGGCTGGTTCGATGTTCAGGAAGATGAACCACATCCATCCATCCATCCATTATCGATACCGCTTAGTGTGCCACTGAGCCACCTGATCAGCCACAGTGATTTCCTTTTGATTCTGCATCAAACAAACAAATGGACGGAAGAAAACACAACCTCCTTAAATCTTTAATATTTTCCAACTCTGTGACATTATCAGGAATTAAACTAACTTTTTTCACATTTATTTTAATATTTGGATCCTCACGCTTTAGAAAACACAGATATTTTTGGCTCATTCAGCGTCACAGAAGGCGTCTTGTTGGTCCTCTCCTGTGAGAAGCTGAGGAGGAGAGACGTCCTCTGGTTATGTGTTGGTCAGGTGCTAACAGCTGACTGAGGCAGCTCTATCTCTGGCCGGCTTCAGTCGAAGCTGCTTTTGATGTCGGCCATCGGGGGCCCGAGCTGTGCTGCTGTTTTGAGGAGTGTGAGTCAGACTGTAATGGACCTTCTTGCTCCTCCTGCCTGCCTACGTCCAAGATTTACCACCCACCTTTATCTATTCACCGCAAACTCCATCACGTAACTGAGCACTGGCACACACACACTTTCTCCATCGTTTATCTTTGGTCCTCCTCGCTCCGTCTCTGTCGCGCTCCGTCCCTCCGTCCCTCCCTCTGCTCTCGGACACAGAGCAGGCCTTGTGTTCGCCGAAGCTTCTAGCTTTTGGTTTTATCACATATTCACTCTCTGACCCGGGAGAAACATGAATAATAAGTCGCAGAAATCCATCCAGGCACTTTAATCGATTAGACATTTAAAGGATGAGGCTGCTGATGAATGAATATTTTTCTCACAGCCGTCAAATCCCTGAAAAACACCAAGAGCAGCAATGAATTGATTCTAATAACAAGAATCGTCTGTGTATCCAGAGCCTGACAGAGTTTAGAGCTCCATTGTTGTTGTTGAGCTTGGCCCTGTAATTTACTTCAAGTCAATTCCACATACAGTGTTCTGCTGCTGCAATAAACCACGGCTGAAAATAGACCCAAACTAATTCACTCACGGTTTGTGAAAAACTATAAGTCCCAGTCGTGTTTAGGAAATTACTGAGCCTTTAAAATAATGAAACCCAAACATTATTTTGTCTACATCTTTGGTAAGAACAATAGGCATTGAGCTCACTACCACAGATAGATGGGTGGCACGGTGGTGCAGTGGTTGGTCACAGCAAGAAGGCTCAGGGTTCAAATCTGACACCTTACGTCGGTGGTTCGATCCCCGGTTCCTTGGGCAATATAGTGAATCCAAATTGTCCCTGAGACTGGAAAAAGCGCAAGATAAATACAGTTCAATTTATGCAGTAGGTGTGATATAGACACATTGTTTATTATATGTTATTATTTTTATATCCACTTGTTGGCAGGATGGAACATGGATTCAAGAAAGCCTTATTTGACATTTTGACCAATTTCCCCAGGAAATAATTCATGGATCTTGATGAAAACACGAAGACATGTTTAGATATTTATGAGTGTGAGCAATTTTGGTGCAGATCCAAATAACAATCTGGATCTAGGCGATGTGAATGTGTTTTCATGAGGGGTCTGATGGGCCCTGTCGGAGGTGTGCGCGCTCTAATCTATTAGTAAACATGTATTTACAGCAAACAGGCCCCTATCGCTGTCTCAGTCGAGGGAGTAGATAAGAGTCCAGATGTGATGACGGTGCAGGAACCTGATTACAGCAAAACAACCATGACTCGTTTCAGGTCGTTACCTTGCCTGTAGCTACTTACTTTGTTTTAATCTTAATCTGATAAATGTTTATTTTCATTTAATCTGGATTTTGAGAAGGAATGTGTGGTTTGTCTTGGAACACAGGTTTTTTTATCTTATATAACTGTTGCTTGGCTGTAAGACACGAAGTCAGTCGACATCAGAAGGGAAATAGTGTTGAATCAATCTTTGCAGGAAGATTAGAGTTTATTTTTAATGAAGGAACATGTAGATTTATACTGTTGCTCTATAAACCTACTGTGCAAATTACATAAGATTAGATTTTTTTTTGGAAGACGGAAATTGCATAAGACCCTGTTGCTGTTGCGTATGCTAGCTGTGTAGCTCTGCATCCGCTGTGAGAAGAGATGTCTGGAATTTTAACCGTGCATCTGAAAAACCAGACAAAGGAATAAAAACCACAATCCTTAGACAAACTCGCACATCCACCAACTCCCACATCAGCCATCACAAATGTCTTAGGCTTGACCTTAGATAAACCATCGCCGCACTCCCAGCAACCCTCACGGAAAGCATAATCACCTGAGCCCCTCTTCCTCCTCCTCCTCCTCCTCCCATCATTTCCTCTCCTTCTCCGCCTCTGTGCCAACTCCACTCTCCTCCACTACCCATCCTCTACTCCTCCTCCTCCTCCTCCCATCATTTCCTCTCCTTCTCCGCCTCTGTGCCAACTCCACTCTCCTCCACTTCCCATCCTCTTCTCCTCCTCCGCACCTCATCCTCCTCCTCCTCCTCCTCCTCCTCTTCCTCCCCTCCCTCTCAAGCCTGCTCAGCCACCGTGAGTCATCCTCACCTGGTGAATAATTAAAACGTCTGAGACTCTGCTCTCCGTCTGGCCATGGAGGGTGGGGATGGGGGGGGGGGGGTGATACCTTGCTCAGTGTTGCCTGAGGGGGAGTGTTATGAGCAGGATTACGAGCAACTGCCATCCATCCGCCCCTCACTCACGCGCGCACGCACCGGAAACAACTCCCCCGGCCGCCCTTCACAACATGGCTGCCATGTTTTTTTCCTGGAACACCTGACACAGAGGAGCAGTAGTGGCTGCACGACTTAACGCGCAGGAACGCGTAATCGCTTCTGCCATTTGGAGAAGTGTGTGTTTTACAATTCCACGAGGAGCGAACGGAGCTTTCCAGACACGTTTGGCATCAAGTCACCCACAAGTTAATTGAGTTAGTGGCACTTAAGACGGAGGAGGTTTGGGTATTTAGCCTCTTACTTCAGGGGCCTGTGCTTTTATAGATGCCAGCGTCGGGTAGTTTTTTGCATTTCCCATCGCCAGAGTTGCATCAGGTCCATTCTTTCACAGCATGACACACAACTGGAGGAATATTACATCAGTTTGTGAATTATAGACATAATAGAGTCGTCGGTCTCTCTCTGATTGTGTGTGTGTGTTTGTGTTGTGTTGTGTGTGTGTGTGTGTGTGTGTGTGTGTTTGTGTTGTGTGTGTGTGTGTGTGTGTGTGTGTGTGTGTGTGTGTGTTTGTGTTGTGTTGTGTTAGTGCTAAAATAATCTGACTGGGGAATATGGATGAAATGTCTTTTATTACATCGGGCTGCAGCCTGGCTCTGAGCTCGGTGCAGCAGAACTCGTTGTACTCGGTAGAAGCTCGTCACCCACTTTCAGGTATAGCGGCCACTTTTTTGCTGATTGTATAAGTATTGTATAATATATTCCTCGCATTTCTTTCTTCATTCTGTATAATTAGCATTTCCTGGGAAGATGAAGTCCTGCTTGCGACAGCACTCTGGTGTGATGTGCGGTAAAAGAATACATCAAGAGCCGTATCAGCTCATTATGTTCTGTCCCCGCGCTCTAAATCGGGACTGGACTCGTTTACAGAACACACGCAGCTCTAACGCAACACACACTCACACACTGCTGAACCCTACCTGCACCCAGTGAAGACATTTCTGCCGACACATAAAAATTCAGCAGCGTCTCATCCTGCCAGTCCACTATATGATACATACGGCCCTGACTCACTGTGCTTATTGCTCGTACGCTGCAGAGTGTGAAATGAGCTGCTGCCCTCGCCCAGTCTCTGACCAGCAGCGATATATTTCTCTCAGCACCCTGTTCGAGAATCTGATCAAATAAAGGAACCGAGAGAAGAAAATAGCATTTTAACAGTTTGTTTTAGCTCCTCTGTAATAACTCCAAATTCTGGACTCATTCTGCAGTAGATTACTTTGTGGTGAGATGTAACTAACAAACTTACTCAGAAACCTCATATAGATAAGATATAAATATATATACAGAGGAAAGTGAGTTAAAGTTTTGCAGTTCTGTACGAAGCAAGGGACACTTCAGACACTTTATACTTTGTATTCACATATTCTTCCATATTGTGGGGTAACATATACAAACTAATATTAGACCCTTGTATGTTTTACAGACTTATAAACATGTTATGATGATGGCTATTAATTAAAGTATAATTGATTTTGCTATGTGATTTGTGAAAGGAAATCTAAATCAGGTCGGCCTTGTGTATTGTTATGTGTATGTTATTTTTTTGAATTGTTTTTTGTATTACACTGAACTGACTTCAGCAGCCTGTGATACCAACACTATAGACTGTGGTTGGAGTTGAGGTTGAATTACTACCACCACCACTTTTATGGGATTGATTGATCTCGGCCCCGCGCAGTGGAACCAATTAGATTCTCCCAAAAGTGCGAACTTTCCCCAACACACCGCGCCCCCCCCCCCCCCCCCCCCCCCCCCCCCCCCGCAGACACGCTGAGGAACGCGTTCGGCGTAATTCACTGGATTTCAATTAGTGATCGACCTCTGGTCTGGTGGTTCCCAATACTTCGGACATCACGATGTGCTGACTCTACTGCTGCCTCGTCACGTTGTGTTGTGTTCCATTGAGCTACACCTTTGCCCTGTGCTGTGACAACACTGCAGCCACACTCACTGCCTTTTCTCTCCTCCCTCCCTCATCTCTCTCTCTCTCTCTCTCTCTCTCTCTCTCTCTCTCTCTCTCTCTCTCTCTCTCTCTCTGTCTGTCTGTCTGTCTTCTGTCTTTTGCTTGATGTTCGTCGCAGCTTCCGCAAATAACACCCATGCCTGGCAATCCCAGTCACGTAAGTTACTTTGATTTTCATCTGTTGCATTAAGCAGTTTACACACACACACACACACACACACACACTTCCCTAGCAAAGTTGTTTGTGTCACTCATTCATTCGGAATCTGGCGTGATTCATAACATTTCCAGAGATGACACACAAAGCTCAGATCAGTTTAAAGGAGCCGACCCGGGAGACGACACCCAGAAGCAGCCGCAGAGCAAATTTCACACAGAATTTATCGCGCCGCTTCAGAAGTTCATACCAGATCCATTTTACCCTCGTTAGCCTTTAATGGTCCATATGTTGTGCTGAAAAGAAGCCCGACCTCTGGAGGGCTTTAGTTGAACGACTCCCCCTAGTGAGTAAAACCAACAGTCGCTCCCTTGACTTTTCTGCAAATTCTCCTCCGCAGCAGAATGAGCGAAAACACACACTTAAATTTTAGTAGTTTGTAAATTAAAGGCTCGCGATCGCAACGGAATCTCAATAATATTACAATTGTTTTATGAACTTTAAAGTGAGTCACCAGCTTTAAACTTTGAGCTCAACAATAAACGAGCTGTGTTATTTCAAAATGAGCTTTACTTCAAAGTGAATTCATGGCGAACACGCATCAAATTAAACTTTGCTGTGACGTTTTAAATCAGGTTCTTCCATAAATCTTTCTCAAGCACATTAACATACCTTTCACTACATTTGATACCAGAACATTTACCTGTGGTGTCAATCTTTAATGTGAAATAATATAAATATAATTTATTATGACTTTTTTTTTTTAGAAAACACAATTATTGATTATGAATGAGATATTATGCATAGATATGAATGTGTTTATGTTGTTGTCATCTGTACAGTATGTTTGCACCCATCACTGAGTATTATAAGTATTTAAACACAGTAACTCACCTTATTTTAGCTTCCAAGGGGAGATTTCAGCTGTAAAACCTTCATACAACTATACGTTTTGCTTAAAGCTGTAATATTAATAACCAATTTTCTGTTTCCCTGACCCGACAGTACGGTTTGCGCCTTATCGGCCTCAAGACATCGCCCTCAAACCTCTGCTGTTCGAGGTGCCCAGCATCACCATGGACTCCGTCTTCACGGGCCGCGAGTGGCTCTTCCAGGAGATCGACGCCCACCTCAACAGCCCCAACGCCACCACCAACCGCGGCGTGGTGGTAGTCGGCAATATCGGCTTCGGAAAGACTGCGATCATGTCCGCCTGGTGGCGCTCAGCTGCCACGGCACGCCGCATGAGACAGATCGCCTCCGACAGCCCGCAGGCCTCGCCCAAACGTAGGCATCCACACGTTTCTAAACATCCTTTAGAAAAGCTGGACAAAAGCATGCAAGCCTATTGTTTTGAGATTGCATGAATGTGACACAAGTAGGCAACTGTCCCCTGAGTGTGCTGCGTTGTCTCGTCCTGTTATGTCCAGATGGAGAGGGGCTCCCTCTCACCCAGCCTCAGCCCACGCACGGCACCCTGGGAGGAGGCAGCTGTCCAGGGACCCCTGAGATGAGGCGACGTCAGGAAGAAGGCATGAGGAGGCTGGCGTCTCAGGTACACACACGCACACACACACACACACACACACACACACACACACACACACACACACACACACCGCACACACTTTTACATTTCAGCGTCTGATTTACAGACACAACATCCCAGACATCCAGAATAATATAGGTGGAACATTTATTTCTGAATAGTTTTATTCTAATGGTCCATTTGTTTCTTCTCCCATTGCCTCCTTTTTACAAATCTGAATTATTCAAAAGTTTCAGCCACAGACTCTAAACAAGTGTGTTTGTGATGATTTTAATATAAAATCCTCTGCTCTCATTTAATAGACGAGTGCACAATCCCAGACCACTTAGGAACATTTCTGCCTCCCCACACCCCCACTTCCTGTTTTTTCACAGCCATTTGAAATGAAAAAAAAACAAAATTTGAATAACCAAATATTGTGTCAAGGGTCTCATTTGCTTGCTAATAGTTTTTTTTTCCTTTCATATTTTACTGCAACAAAGGAAATTTTGTTGTAAAATGAAAAAGCTCATTTTACTATAATAGTGAATTTGTGGTTCAGGGTGAAATTTCCAAGCCGCAGTTTGTCTCTAATTGGAAAAAATGCAAGATAATTTAACGCGGCTCCTTTTTTTAAGTCTTCAGTTGGTGACAGCTCAGGTGGAAGCCAATGATACGCTCTTGTGAAAGTGCACGTTCGTGGTTCAAACGCGCACGTGGCTCGGCAATGTCATCGACTCAGAACTTCAAAATAAGTTACGATAAATGAGCAACTTTTCTTTCTTGTTCCCGGGCTGTTCAGCGTCTCGTCACCTGCGTGGAACCGATGTGTGAAACCGCCTCTTTTTCCCGCTCTTCCTCTCGTCTGCTGTTGCGCCTCGGTCCCCCCCCCCACCCCCCCACCACACCCCTCCCCTGCTGCTCAGCCATCTGCATCCCCACTCCCAGCCTGATGCATTATGCAGATGTGTTTAAAAAAGAAAAAACAACTTTGCCAGGGAGCCTTATGAAATATTTATACCTGCAGAAAGCCATTTCCCAGCCAAGCTATTAGATCTTGTTAACTCTGTGCATTAATAATTGAGCTCACTCCCTTTTTCACCCCTTTTGTTTTAAAGCCCTTTATTCCATTGTGACCAAAAATTAGCATTTCATTTTGATTAATCTTTTTTTTGTTGTATTGTCCTCCCCCTCGCCTTTTTCCTCGCTGCCCTCTGATCACCGCCACCGCCTCCGAAAAATCGAACTCCTTGTGATCTCTCGGTCCGTCTGAGCTCTCGGTCACACCTGCTGCCTCAGAACATCCACCGGGCTCCTCCTAGTCGCCGCACGTCCGTCCTCAGACAACTTTTTTAATTCATTCAAACATTCATCTGAGTACATGGCCGGGGAAATACGACAGTTTAACACTTGACTCCTTCGTGCCACAGACATCTCACACATGAGCATGCATGAGCTAACTCCAGCCGGAAGCCATGAATTATTAATGGCTGAAACCGTGCAGCGAAACGAGAAGTATTATGTTTCATTATACTGCAATCATCCACCATGAAGTTGAGTCAATCCCACATGAGTTGTAGAAAACTGGCTTTGCCGCGGCAGAGCCCTGAGAAAAGAAGACTTGTTTTTATAACCGTGTCCTCTGGGTCCCGTGCTCCTTGACACTGATATCAATCGTTTTTTGCAATATTCAAAGGTTGTTGAGGTGTGAGGATTAACCAGATTAACACACTCACTTTCTCATTTCTCTACTGGTTCATCATCTTCTCCCAACTCTCTGTCGCCCCCAGGTGGTGGCGTATCACTACTCTGCCAGGCGGATAACGCCTACACCTGCCTGGTGCCGGAGTTCGTGCACAACGTGGGCCGCTCTGCTGTGCCGCTCGCCGCACCTCGTCGCCTACAGGGAGCAGCTGCTGAGGGAGCCGCACCTCCAGAGCATCCTAGCCTGCGCTCCTGCGTCCAGGAACCCTCTGGCCTCCTTCAGGAGGGGGGTGCTCGAGCCCCTGGATACACTTTACAAAGGTGAGACGGCTGCAGGTGGAAATAGTGTTGACTCCCAGAGGGGCCAAGTACTTTTTACTCCTATACATTTATCTGAAAGAGGTAGTTTCCACTTACTTTGCAGATTAAGATTTCACCTAAATATCGATAAATAAAGGGGCTGTGGCTCAGGAGGTAGAGCGGGTCGTCCACTAACCAGAAAGTCGTGTTTGATCCCCGGCTCCTCCAGTTTGCATTCTGAAGTGTCCTTGGGCAAAATACTGAACCCAACAGTGTTTGATAGAAAAAGCACAGCATTCAGAATGTGTGTGTAAATGCATAAAGTGACGTTTCACCTCAAAACAGATTATTTGATTTAAATAAAAAATTGAGACTCATAGAAGTGAAAGAATCCAAGAGCAGAGACATGAATCCAAATTAATACACTTTTCAGTGAATGAAATCAGTGAATGGCAAAGTTATTTACTTTATATTCATGCAATAAATATACAAATGTCAATTATATTGTAATTTTGATGAGGAATTAAAAAAAGGGAAAAGTGTTTAATTCAATTATTCGTAATAAGATCAATTTGAGTTGAACAGAGTTAAAAACAAGACGTGGTTTCCACTGTCACTTTAATTTATCAATTCACACACAGTGAATTTTTTGTTAATTTAACAGTAATTGATGTTCAGACTCCTTCGTCTATAAGAGCACAGTATTCTTAATTTAATCAACATTAAAGTTCACTGGCAAGTTGTTGCAAGTTTTCCTTTTAAAATAAATGAAAACTAAATCCATCAGGATGACTTTCAGAATATAGTGAAGTTTGACTTTCTACCCAGGATGCAACTTGCCTCAGACATGTTGCTAAGATGTGCTGAGGAGAGAGAGAATCATTTTCAAAGACGTTTCCTAAACACGTGTCTCAGTTTTCCCGCCACCTGTTTGTTTTTCAGAGAGGAAGATCAGCTCGGAGGAGGACCTCATCATCCTCATCGACGGTTTGAACGAGGCGGAGTTCCACAAACCGGACTACGGAGACACCATCGTGTCCTTCCTCACCAAAACCATCAACAAGTTCCCTCCCTGGCTGAAGCTGGTGGTCACAGTCAGAACCACGTTACAGGTACAGGACAGTAAATCCACATCTTCTCCTCTAAGTACTCGTTGTTTGTGTTGTTTCCACTTCCAGCACAGAGGGTTTTACATCAGCGTTTCCAGTGGGTTATGTTTGCATCACCTGTGGGCCACTGACCAACAATATTGAATTTGTCTTGAATGCGTCTCTGCCCTCTTTGTCTCTGACCTCTTCCTCGTTCCTCTGCGAGCATTATGCAGACGACATGGATAGAAGTGGCTTTAATCAGATTTTCTTTGGGTTTGGTTTCCTCTCTCCTTTCACTTCATCTTTTATTCATGAGGAAGAACTCCACTAGTTATTCACAGCATTTACCTGTGGTAGCGAGTATGTCGGCTGTTCTATTATTAAGACGATTTTGCCAAAAACAAGTCCCCTGACTGAAAACCACTCTGATTCCTCAGGAGATCACCAACGCGCTGCCGTCCCCACCGCATCTCTCTGGACGGCCTGGAGGAAAACGATGCCATCGACCAGGACCTACAGGGCTACATCCTGCACCGCATCCACAGCAGCCCGGAGATCCAGAACAACATCTCGCTCAACGGCAAGATGGACAACACCACGTTCGGCAAGCTCAGCGCCCACCTCAAGGCCCTGAGTCAGGGCTCCTATCTGTACCTCAAGCTCACCTTTGACCTCATCGAGAAGGGCTACCTGGTTCTGAAGAGCTCCAGCTATAAGGTGCGTTTGTGATGGGTTGTCACAGGCTCAGAGATGTAGAGGCAGAGAAGATGTCCTGAAATAACTGGCAACCCCCGAGTGGAGAATCAGTTTGTCGTTGCCATCGTTGTGTAATGCGTCCCAGCCACTGATGCTGCAGATTGATTTAGTTTATTAATAAAGAACATATCACCCTGTCCAAATCGTATCAACACTGAAGCCGATGAGATGAATGGTTGTTGAGAAAATAGGGGAAATTAAGTCAAATCTCCAGACATAGACATAGTGCACATATTTTTAGATTTATTTCTTTCCCTTGCAAGGTTATTATTATGTCAGTCATGAAATAAATCCACCGGTCTACTGGGAAAACAATGTTCTTAGAGCCCCAGACTTTTCCTTTAGTATCAAAGTCCCCGAGTAATGGTCGTCATCCACTGCTCTTTGAAAACATCACCTGCTAATCGCTCATTCAGCACATTTAAAGGTGCCACTTGGCCATATGCAAACATATTTAGGCCAAAAACCAGGCTGGCGTTGTAGCCCACAGCAGAAACTACTGAGTTCACAGCAACAGGGAAGAGATGAGGGGGATGTTGGGGTCCGGAGTCGTCAGGGTTTAGTTTTTACCTGCACTCGGACATGCTTTGTGTAGCAGTAGCAGCTCAAATCTCCCTGACAGGCAGAATCCAACACCTTTTTCATAAATAATGCTGTATATTTCATGATGAGGAAGACCACGAGGACGAGATAAAGATGTGCTCGACAAACACAATCCATTATTCATGCTGTGTTGTGGTGATCAGCATTGTGATGCACGTTGTCTCCGTCCTGCCCACAGGTGGTCCCAGTCAACCTGGCCGAGGTCTACCTGCTGCAGTGCAACATGCGCTTCCCCACGCAGTCGTCGTTCGAGCGGGCGCTGCCTCTGCTCAACGTGGCCGTGGCGTCGCTGCATCCGCTGAACGACGAGCAGATATACCAGGCCATCAACGCCGGCTCGATGCAGGTACCAACATTAGACAGGACCTCCAACCTGGAGACCTTTAACCTTCTTAACCCTCATTTGGTGGCTTTCTGCAGGAATTTGAAGAATTTGAAGATTTTGGTACTTTTGATCTTTAGAGAAATACATTTAAACAAATGTTTTCATTGCACTGTAGGACAGAGTTATCTTTTCTTAACTTGTGTTAAGTTAAGTGTTTAATGTGAAATACTTAAAAGTTAAAGCCAACTTTCCTGAGGTTTAATAATATAATATATAAATGAATAAATGCATATTATATTTAATTTATTTAATAAGATGGTTTTATGGGTGGAGTCAGCACATATGGCTTTGTCAACAAGATTCCTCATGTCTCAGGTTACATCACACTTTTTTTGTTTTCAGAGATAATTTCGATGAGAAAAACTATTTGTAAAGACTTTTTAAAATATATTAAATTGTATCTATCCTTTATTTAACCATGAAGGTCAGATTGAGATACAAAATCTCCTCTGCCAAGGATTCCTGCCCCAGATGGGCAGCGATAAAATACAGTGTTTCAAATATTAAAATAGATTAAAAAGACAGACATACAGGAATCATTCGCAAACTGTGTTTTTATAAAATAACGTGGAGCCGATGTCTGTGGCTGCAGGGCACACTGGACTGGGAGGACTTCCAGCAACGTGTGGACAACCTGTCGGTCTTCCTGGTGAAGAGGAGAGACGGCACCAGGATGTTTGTTCACCCGTCCTTCAGGGAGTGGTTGATCTGGAGAGAGGAAGGAGAAAAGACAAAGTTCCTGTGTGACCCAAGGTGAGGACGGACAGGAGACACGGTGGATTATTTCCTGTGATGCTGAAAGTCATTGTATGTGGAGGAGGAAGGTTCCCAGACTCTGACGTAAGGTCACTAGAAAACAGACGCTTTGCTTCAGGAGTTTTAATCACCCCAGGTGGAAAGAGGACGTCGGGGTGGGACAGAGAAAAGAGAGGGACCGTTAAAGCAAAGGAATTAAAACAAGAACAAAATGCCCTGTCTCACTATAATGTCACATTATCCTGCAGGTTTTATGAAAACCTCGAGAGAATCCTATCAGAATTGCTGCAAATGTTCACTCAGACTCATAAATTAACAGATTTCGATGGTCGAAGGTCACACAACCTCATTTGAGTCTGTAAAGAAATGTATGTAGATCGCATTAGTTCTATAAATTAGTTATTTTATTGCTTTAACAGAAATATGATGGTTGATTTTTCTACAAGCAGCTCTGTGTAACTTACAGTCGTGTTTTAATAGAAGTCTCTCTGTCGGTCACAGGAACATTATATTTATCTAGCAGGGGACGTATTATATTTTCAACCCTGGAACATTTTATTCCTTGTATTATATTTTGTGGATCGTGACGCGGGGTAACGACCTCTGGAGAACTGAACTGCTTTGTGCTTGTCGTCTCTGCAGGAGCGGTCACACCCTTCCTGGCCTTCTGGTTTTCCTCGGCAGGAGAACAAGCTGAACAGACAACAGACTATCGAACAGGGCCATCACATCCTCAAAGCACATATCTTCAAGGTGAACTACACGAGTCTCCACCTCTGTCTGCAGTATACATGCACAGCAGTGGGGGTGTGGAGCCAGAGTAATGAATGTGTTCTCTCCTTCTCTCTGTTCAAGGGTCTCAGCAAGAAAGTTGGGGTTTCCTCATCTATCTTGCAAGGCCTGTGGGTATCCTACAGCTCCGAGGGCCTTTCAGCTGCACTTTCTTCACTGAGAAACCTCTACACCCCCAACATCAAGGTACAGGCTCTCACGTGGCAGAGGGGGGGTCATGCTTGAAGAATTTGAAATGCGCTCCACAGGCGTCCACCTCTCTCCGGATGAAGTTTGAATCCTCACGCCGTTGCTTTTGTGTTTACTCATTTTCTTCTCCGTCCAGGTGAGCCGGTTATTGATGATGGGCGGCGGCAATGTGAACTACCGTACGGAGGTGCTGAACAACGCCCCCGTCCTGTGCGTCCACTCCCACCTGGGCTACATGGACATGGTGGCTCTGCTGCTGGAGTTCGGCGCCTCTGTCGACGCCCCGTCTGAAAGTGGTCTGACGCCGCTGGGCTACGCCGCCGCCGGGGGACACATGTCCATCGTGACCGCTCTTTGCCGCAGGAGAGCAAAGGTATGAATGTCCGACAGATAACGCCACTTGTCCGCCTCCTGGTGCTTTACTCGTGTGCCTGATCAAATACTCATCCCGTCAACAGGTGGACCACTTGGATAAGAACGGCCAGTGCGCCCTGGTTCACGCGGCGCTGAGGGGCCACATGGAGGTGGTGAAGTACCTCATCCAGAGCGACTGGAGCATGGGGCCGCATCAGCAGCAACAGTCACCACAGACACAACAACAGGCGGCGTTTACCAAGAGCCACGCCGTGCAGCAGGCGCTCATCGCTGCAGCCAGTATGGGATACACAGAGGTACGGGGGGGGGGGGGTGAGATGATGAAGGTGGTGATGGTGGTGACGATGGTGGTGGGAATAATGGGGATGATGATGATGATGATCGAAAAATTTAGGCTTTTCGATCTGAAGGAAAATACATTTATCTAACAAGTGGTTTTATTTCGATCAAACATCTTCATCTTCGTGTTCTTCAAGTGAACTTGGAGGTTAATCCGTGTCACATCGACTCTTGTCCCCCCCCCCATCAGATCGTGTCCTACCTGCTGGACCTGCCGGAGAAAGACGAAGAGGAGGTGGAGCGGGCTCAGATCAATAACTTCGACACCCTGTGGGGGGAGACAGGTGGGGATACCTGCTGCAGCCAGACACTACACCGATAAAACCCTGAAATCAATACGGACACACGACGTGTGTGTGTGTGTGTGTGTGTGTGTGTGTGTGTGTGTGTGTGTGTGTGTGTGTGTGTGTGTGTGTGTGTGTGTGTGTGTGTGTGTGTGTGTGTGTGTGTGTGTGTGTGTGTGTGTGTGTGCGCTCTGCTCTGCAGTGCGGATGTGAGGGATCGTGTGTGTGTGTCTGCTGCTGCTGCGTCAGATTGCTGCTGGCAGTGCAGTGGTGTCATCGGAGCAGAGACGGGGCTGGGCTCACAGAGGAGGGGGGGGGGGGGGGGGGGGGTGGGGGGGGGGGGGGGGGGGGGGGGGGGGGTATGGATGGGAGTGTGCTCCAGGGTGCCAGAAATGACGAGTCTGATTGCACTGTGGAATGGTGTTGAGGAATATAATGTGCCATCGTAACCTGGAGCGATGAAACCTCATTGCAGCGCTACCCCCCCCCCCCCACGTGGGAGGGCTGGAGCGGCTGCTCCTCGCCGTCAGGGGGGAGGGGACGTGTTCTCATTCAGGCGTCACCTCCTCGTTCATCAGGGATCAGAGGCAGGATTCTAAAGGATGTTTTTTTTGTTTTTATGTATGCGTTGCAGTGTAGGTCAACTGAAAGTACAGGATTCAGCCTGAGGGAGTATATGTATATATCTGTATGTACTACTCACTGTGAACTGTGGGGATTGTAGAGGTTTGACCAGGGTCACGCTCCACTCGCTGCCTCTGATTATGAGACATATATTCACTCTGCTTTAATTATTCACATCATAATCAGTACATTT
This sequence comes from Hippoglossus hippoglossus, assembly GCF_009819705.1. Classification (NCBI taxonomy): domain Eukaryota; kingdom Metazoa; phylum Chordata; class Actinopteri; order Pleuronectiformes; family Pleuronectidae; genus Hippoglossus; species Hippoglossus hippoglossus. Next base: position 4,591,679 of record NC_047169.1, on the reverse strand, counting down.
GAGAAGATGTCTGTTCAAAGGCCTTTGCTCCCAAAACGTCTCGAGTGGGCTCCACTTCTCGTCTTCTCCTCTTCTTGTCTTATCTCCTCTTTCCTTCTATCCTCTTTACCTCTCTCCTCTTCTCCACTTCTCCTCTTCTCCACTTCTCGTCTTCTTCTCTTTACTTCTCTTCTCCTCGTCTCCTTTTTACTTCTCTACTCCTCTTCTTCTCTTCTCTTCTCTTCTCTTCTCTTCTCTTCTCTCTCCTCTCTCTCTTCTCTTCTCCTCGTACTTCTTCTCTTCTTCTCCCTATCTCCCCTAAAAAAGCTATGTTTTCCCATAGACTTTTTTATTCCCTTATATTAAAAACTCATACATGTAAAAATCTCATTTCTCCACACCGTGTTTACCAGACTAACTTCCCTGACTGTGTGTCTGTGTGTTTCCAGCTCTGACCGCAGCCTCCGGTCGGGGGAAGCTGGAGGTTTGTCGCCTGTTACTGGAACAAGGTGCGGCCGTGGCCCAGCCCAACAGACGAGGCATCGTCCCGCTGTTCAGCGCCGTTCGACAGGGACACTGGCAGGTTCGTGCTCTTCTTTTTTAGTATAATTTCTCATTGAATGGATATTTAGATTTTCACCTCACAATATAATGACCTTTTAGATCGTGGACCTCCTCCTCACACACGGAGCAGATGTCAACCTGGCGGACAAGCAGGGTCGAAGCCTCTGATGATGGCCGCCTCAGAGGGCACCTGGGGACTGTGGAGTTTTTACTAGCTCAAGGTAAATCATCATTAAAAAGTATGTAAATGGGATGTAATATATATAAAAGACGTAAGATTGAAAGGCAGTTTGCTGTGTCTCACCTCCTCCATGTCTTTCTACAGGAGCTTCTCTGTCTCTGATGGATAAGGAGGGTCTGACCGCTCTGAGCTGGGCGTGTCTGAAGGGCCACTTACCTGTCGTCCACTGCCTGGTGGAGAACGGAGCCGCCACCGACCACGCGGACAAGAACGGACGCACGCCCCTCGACCTGGCGGCTTTCTATGGCGACTCTGAAGTGGTAGGTGGCCAGTTAAAGAGTTATGCCTACAGTATATAAACACAGGTCATCTGATCTCTTTGTTGTTTGAGGCAGTTATGAGATATAATTCCCAGTTTTTTGACTGTTCTCCTCACAACATTTCTCTGTGTTGGTCAGGTCCAGTTCTTGGTCGACCACGGGGCCATGATAGAGCACGTCGACTACAGCGGGATGCGTCCCCTCGACAGGGCGGTGGGCTGCAGGAACACGTCGGTGGTGGTCGCCCTGCTCAAGAAAGGAGCCAAGATAGGTAAGAGCGGCGTTGGCGGACTGAAGACGTTTAGCACCCAGAGGATCTCTTGCACCCGCAGCATCGTAATTAAAAAAAAGTCACTTGCCTGCCGTGAAGTGACAAGTTGAGATTTTTGGTTGAAAGGATCACGCTCTGGAGCTAAAGCATGAGCTGCATGACGGAGAATCCAGTGATGGAACACGCTTCCCTTTTTTTTTTTAGTTCTCGCCTCCCGCTGCTTATTATCGAGCACCGTGGCATTTTACTGCAATGAGCCATTGATTCAAGAATGTGTCTCCATGTAGCTTAAACCACTTCCTGCTACTGTACGTATGTCATCCTCTCTCTCCCCCCCCACGCTGCCGCATCATGCTGCTTCTCCTCAGCTATTTATGGCTCTGATGTGTTCTTTCCGTTTCTTCTTGTACCACTGTTGTTTTGCTGCGTCTCTCTCTCTCTTTCTCTCTCTCTGTCATGTTTGTCTCTATCGCTTATGATATCTCCCAGTTCTTCCTCCCTCTCTTCTCCTCTCCTCCTCTGCGGTTGCTCAGAGACAGGTTGTTATTAGCGCTTGTGGTGTTTCTTTTAAATGTTTCCCTTTTTTTTGTTATTTTTTATTTTGCCGAGGCACTTATCTCCGCTTCTCACTGCTGCTTTTTTGTGTTCCTTTTTCTCACTTTTCCTCCTCCACCACCACCACCCACCATCACCTCTCTCACCCACCTGCTGTTTCTGTCTCTCTCTCTCTCTCTTTCTCTCTCTCTCTCTCTCTGTCTTTCTTTCTTTCCTCTCGCTCCTACGCACTCCCACACCCCTGTTTTCTCTGGCAATTCTGTCGCCCTCCCTCCTCACACTCCTCTCCCTCGCTCATGACCTCCTCCCTCTTTCTCCTCCTCCCTACACTCACCCCCCTCTCTCTCTCTCTCTCTCTCTCTCTCTCTCTCTCTCTCTCTCTCTCTCTCTCTCTCTCTCTCTCTCTCTTTTACCCCCCCATCCCTCGCCTCTCTCTCTCCGGCCCCAGGATGTCAGACGCTGCCCAGTCGGCCCCGAGGTAAAGCCAAGGCTGTCGACTTCTCACCCCACCAGGCATTTTGACAGCTCTATCTCCTCTCTCTGTGTTGTCTGTGTCGTCCTAAGTGTCGGCAGGCGAGCTTAGCTACCAAAACCATCTCAAACTGACAAATAATAACACGCAAAGGTATTAGCACTGACAGAGATGCAGTCGAGGATTGCCTAGAGGTAGACGCTAACATTCAAGTGGTCAATGACAGCATGCCCGAACCTCCAGCCTGTGACGTCGTACCAAGGTGTTGACCTCCCATCCCACAGATGCATGCCGGAAAGCCCTCAGTAACACTTGCGTGGGTCGTGATTTAGCGGAAGTGCATGTATTTGTTGATTCCTTTGTACCACCACCACCACAGACCGGGGTGATACACCACTGTACTGTGCATCGCTCATCTTCCAGACGATTCGTCAGTGTCAGCTAGGCCAGTCAGCAGCATTCCTGCACCTCCTCCACCACCTCCTCCAGCTCAGAGGACAGCTAACGCCTGCAGAGCTCCGTTATATCCCCTCCTGCTTGCCTCTCTTGTTTATTGTACCTGCCCCCGTGTCCCCCCTTGTGCAAGATCCCCTCTCCTCCTCCATCTCTGTGGTGTGTGTGTGTGTGTGTGTGTGTGTGTTTACGTGTGTCAAGGATTGCTGTCGCTCAGTTACAGAACATGCACCTCAGTTCCAGTCAAGGGATTGTGTTTGATTCTCAGTCATGAAACACTGTGCGGTGATGAAGTGTGAAGAAATGTGCAGCTCCAGTTTTTTTTAAAGGGAGATGAGTGTTCTTCTGCTTTTCTGCCGTTACTGAATTAGTCAGTAGCACAAAGAACTAGAAAACCTCCGCCAAGGTCCATTTGTCCCCCGTGAAGCCACGTTTAAATTCACTAGATCCCGATTTAGATCTGGATCTGCACCAAATTGTCAGTCCCCTAAAGATGCTGGATCTCGTGAAAAATAGATAGTAATACGCCCCATGATCCAGATCTTTCCTGATCCTTCCACCAAATTCAATGTTAATCCGTCCATAAGTTATTTGAGTAATCCTGCTGACAGTCATACGAACACAGAGGAAAACAAAACCTCCTTGGTGGAGGTAGTTACATCTGCACTTCTTGACAAGACCAAAGAAATGTGTCTCAACTGAAAGACATGACCATGTGACTTTTCTTTTTTTGTATTGTACATCTACAGTGAGTTTACCTGGGCCAAAACCTATTTGCAGGTAATCGCTAAAGTTCATTTTAATGAAAGGCTAAAAAGAAAAATTCTAGTCGTGCTCATTCTGCACTTCAGTCAGACCAACTTCCAGCTCCCTGCGACTCCCAGCAGATTTTTTAAAAAGCCTCATAGTTATCAGCAAATACTCTTTGGCCCAGGTGGGACGTCCCACGGCGAGGTCACAGTGTTCTCGGGATTTCACAGCAGATTTTTTTGTAATCTTTGCCTGTCTTTTCTCATCCATTAACCATTTTGACTGTTGTACTCATCCCTGATATTATGTGTGTGTAGTGTGACTCCCAGTCGCTCCTTCCTTCCTTCCTTCCTTCCTTCCTCCCTCCTCTTCTGCTCAGGACTGTCGAGTCGGTCTCACTGTGGTTTTCTTTTCCATCTGCTCCTCCCTGTGTTCCCCAGGTCCAGCCACATGGGCCATGGCCACCTCCAAACCCGACATCATGATCATCTTACTCAGCAAACTCATCGAGGAGGGGGACGGCTTCTACAAGGTCAGAGAGCAGGCGATCTGTCGCTCACATTTCAGAGTGTGAATTACAGATCATCGGTGATATGATAAATATCCTTTAAATGTGAAACTCAAAGATACTTTTCCAGCAAGGTCTGATCCGTGTAGTGTCGTTTTTGTTTGGGGTCACTGGGGATAAATTATACAGCATTTTCTACAGACTATTAAAAAGGGAAGTAGAATGTTATCCCTCCGCCAAGGTCGAACAGTCCCCTTGAATCCTCTGAATAGTTTTTGCATAACAAACAAATGCAGATGAAAACACGGCGTGGGTAATTATTAGCAGCAATGGATGTTTTTTCGTGATTAGCTCTGGTTTCAGATTTATTTGTTCATGGTGAACGAAGGACGACCAGGTTTTTCTCTCTGTGTGTCCGACAGAAGGGGAAGGTGAAGGAGGCGGCGCAGCGTTATCAGTATGCCCTCAAAAAGTTTCCACGCGAAGGCTTCAGCGAGGACCTCAAGACGTTCAGGGAACTCAAAGTATCGCTCTTCCTCAACCTGTCCCGATGTCGGAGGAAAATGAACGTAAGTCGGCGGAAGTGCAACAACGAGCGTCTGGTAAAGACTGCATAGAATGTCACCGTTTTAGATGAACTTTTTAGAATAAAACCAAACACCAAACCAAATTTAAACATCGCACGATAATGAGGATATTGCTGTCGACAACCTTTTCCTATGTGGGTGTTGTTCCATATTGTTCTGCTTTGCTCCATCTCTCCAGGACTTTGGGATGGCTGAGGAATTTGCTACGAAGGCACTTGAACTGAAACCAAAATCTTACGAAGCTTATTACGCCAGGGCCCGCGCCAAGCGTAGCAGCAGGTACACACTCACACACCGCCACACATCACAGAGTCGATACGTGTCATCGTAATGAATCACATTCTGACAGATTTCTTCCATAGCTCTGAACATTTCGTCAATTGTTCGACATTCCATGTTTATCCATCTTTCTATCATTGTCCCCATTCCAGACAATTTCCTGAAGCCTTAGAGGACTTGAATGAAGCCATGAAGCAGTGCCCCAACAACCGAGAGATCCAGCGGCTGCTCCAGAGGGTGGAGGAGGAGTTTCACATGCTCAGCCAGGAGGAGCACCAGCAGCAGGACCTGGAAATGGAGCCTCCTCCCTCCCCGCCTCCTACGCCTCCCCCGGAAGAGGAGGAGTCACTGTCCCTCTCCATGCCTCTCCCCCCTCCCCCAGAGCCCCGCCTGGAGGACATGGAGCCGGTCCAGGACCTGTTTGAGGATGAGGACTACCTGGAGCAGGAGCTGGAGGCCATGTCGATGGGTCTTCCCCCGCCCGATTCCCTCTCCAACCCCTCCAGCCTTCCCATCATTCATAGCCCACCGCTCTCCCCCACACATCCAGATCAGATCTATTTAACCGGAGGCTCGCCCATGGGCCAGCCCTACGAGTATCACCCCACCTCGTCCTCCATGTCCTCTCCAACCCGCGGGACGTACCATTCAACGTCGCCCTCTTTATCCCCAACGCATCAGAACTCCCACTACCGCCATAGCCCGCCTCACACCTCCCCGGTGCACCAGCCATCCTACCGTTTCAGCCCGCCTCCTATGGGCACCGGGGGTCAGGGAATGGATCACCAGAGCCCACCGCCTTCCCCTTTACGTCGGGCTGCACAATACAGAGCCAGTCCGCCGGTAGAGAGTGTTTGTCTGTACCGGTCCCAGTCCGGGTCTCCTGTGCGGTACCAGACAGAGCAGCACCCCGGCCGACCCAAATCCCCCCTCTCTAAGATGAGCAGTCAGCGTTCTTTCCAACTGAGCTCCCAGCCCTCGTTATCCTCCCAGCACCACCAAGCCCAGGGCCTTCGCCTCCAGCCTTCTATAGCCCAGATAGTCCGCACAAACCAGCCCAGCAATGTAATGGGCAACAGCAGTTACGTAGGCCAGATGGGCCACTCCATGGGTGGTCGCTACCAAGGGGGCTCGGTGGATGTGGAGAGCCGACTGGTGTATCAGCCCTCCCTGGATGGACGGTCCATGCCCCAGGTCCAGGCCAGCCTCAGCTCTGGGGCCCTCTGTCAGCACGGCGGCCGAGGAGGGGTTATGGAGTCGAGCCTATTGAAGGATGAGCTACCCCAGCGCCCCTCCTCTGCCTACCGCGCCAGCAGCGGGGGCCCAGGGGGCATCCGTTACAGCCAGACACCTCAGATAAGCCGCAGTCAGTCGGCCGCCTACTACCCAGTCTCTGAACATGTACTGGAGCGTGCAAACGCCATGCCCCCCTGTCAGCTGGGCTCGCCTGAGATCCCTCATATGGTGAGACGCCCCGTCAGTGCCAATACTACTGAGTTGAAGCAGCACGTGCCCACCCCCAGGCCTCTCATCCATTCTCAGAGCGTAGGCCTTCGGTTCTCCCCCTCCAGCAACAACATCTCAACTGGATCCACCTCGAATTTGGCACCGGGCTTCAGGCCTTCCTCTTCCATTCAGCAGATGGAGATCCCCCTGCAAGCTACATATGAGCGCAGCTGTGATGACATCTCTCCCATCTCTCCCTCGCAGGGCGGCGGGGGGCTGTATCAGGGCGAGACCAGCCGCTCTCGGAACACGCCCTTCATGGGCATCATAGACAAGACGGCGCGGACTCAGCAGTACCTGCATCAGCCCACGTGGTCCAGGGGCATGACGTCCATGGACTCTGCGATCAGCCCCACCTCTCCCGGCCAGCTGGTCCAGCAAGGCTCCACTTACAGCCCCCCCGCCTCACTGGGCAACATCGCCTACTATAACAAGACTAACAACGCCCAAAACGGACACCTGCTGGAGGAGGACTACTACACCCAGCCCCAGCCCCCCTCCCTGGGCAAACTGGCTAACGGCTCCCGCGGCGGTGGGGACATCCTGGAGCGGGTCAGCCAGGTGCCCACCTACCCGGACGTCAAGGTGGCGAGGACTCTGCCCGTGGCACAGGCCTACCAGGACAACATGTACCGCCAGCTCTCGCGTGACTCCCGCACCCAAGGCCCCACGTCCCCCATCAAACCAAAGAGACCATTTGTGGAGTCGAACGTGTGATGGCCTGTCTGTGACTGGTTGGTGGGACTGGGCTTGTTAGAGGCGAACGGACGGTTGGACAGACCCTTGTACATGTGACACGGACGAACTTGTCCTAGAGAAACTCACGAGAGACAATCCAGTCGGAGAGAGAAACCACACAGCAGGCACAACGGTGAAGCGATTATTTCATTATCATACTCTGCACACAGGTAAGAAAACGGGAGGCTCTCCGCAATTCTGATCTCACACTGATTCAAAGACCAGTGCACTTCCAAAATGGTGGTGAGGCACAAAGTTCCCACAGGTGAACACAACAGAGCGAAAAGTACCAATAATCGGACTCTACTCGTGGACTCTGTATCCATCCTCTGTTCTTTCAAAGTGTGCTCTTAAGCAAGGTTGCTAGTAGGCTCTATTCTATGTAATACAATACTATATGTTCAATACTGTACATTGCTCAGAAAAAACTAAAATGGCTCAACAACTCAGTACTTAGAGAAAAATGACAATATTTATAATTAAGTTATATATTGTACATAGAAATAAAACAAAACATAGTTTGCGTTTGAATTGTATTCTGTTACTCCTGCCTTTGTGTCCCACTGCTAGTCATATGGAAAGCGACCAGGAGGAGGGAGGAGGGACAGAGACCAACTTTGAGAGACATTAATACCTCTGTGTTTGACAAAATAGAAGAAAAACATACTTTGTCGTGGTTTATGCTTTTCCTGCTGCAATACGCCCTCGATGTAAACTACTGCTGCAACCAACGATTTTCATTTTCCGTTAATCTCCAGCACATGTTTTTGATTTATCTCTTTATAATAATGAGACAAACGACCATCAGTCCAAAACCCAAAGATGTTCAAAAGCAAAATCTGACTGAAATGATGAACTCATTATCAAAACGCTTGCCCGTCAATCAATTGATCAACAAATTGTTTCAAGTTTGAGTCGATCACAGGATCTAACTGATCCCAGAATATTAGAAAGTAAATACGTGCACCTTTAAAAGGCTGAGACATTTCTGAGGTTGAGACACTCGATTTTCTGTTTTTCATTTTTTAAGCATCATTCCTGTGAACGTTTTATAACATATTTGTCTCCGGCTCCTTGTCAAGAACTTACTTAACCATCGTCTTGTATAAACAAGCAAATCATCAGTTGCTGTGGTTTTGAACAAGCTAATATTTTTTTACAGAACTCTTTAATCTTTGTTTTGAGGACAGTTTGCTCTATTGGGAGAAAAGAAAAAAGGCCTTAAGTGCAATAACTGTGTTTACAGTTTGAATCCTTGTCGACAGAAACGTTCAATCATCTTTTATCTGAATGATCCTGATCAAATGATAAACACTAAAAGAATCTTTAAGAGTCAAAGTTCGTCTTAGTCCCTCCTCAGTTCGTAACGACACTGTACGTTCATACATGCCAGTGATGGGTTAACATGGTGAGTGCTCAGCGACTATAAGCAAGCAAATGCATCCACACGACCACTGTTGCAGACGTTCTCCCTCTAACTCCTGCATTATCTCGTGCCGTTTCTTTTTACCCATAATGCATTTTTACGCCGCCACCTCTGCACTAAAAATGCCTGTTAAGTTCTTAACTAAGGGTGCACTTTATGTATTTTACTTACTGTGTTGTTCTGATTGTTGACATTTTGGAGAACGTGGGTGTGTGATGGGTCAGACCTCTGGCCACTGATACCAGACTATCATGGACACTTATTATTATTATTACCATATGATTTACAAAGCAGTGATGAATGACAATATGAAGAGCAAACAATGTTTTTAAACAGGTGAAGATGTATAGACTTTCTAGCACAAGTTGTATATACTGGCTCAGATGTTCCACTCCGTCCAGCTCGGGTTCGTTAGTTAAGCAAAGTCTGTTTGAAGAAGCCGATCATATTTAAGTAATGATAAAAAAATAAACTAAAAAAAATCAATAAGTCTCCAAATGAGCCAGTCCAATCCACTGGTCCTGCACACGCCTTGAAAATAAGTGGAATCTACTGCAAACAAAAAAAATGAAAGACTGACATTTCAGAAACTCTGTATCTGGAGTTTGACTTGAAAAAAGTGGGATAATGAGAATATTCAAGTTATTTGTATATGTGGGAAAAAGTTATAGACCGTTTGTCTGTAACGTTTTATTTTGGTTCTAGATAAAGAATATCTAAGAGGAGACGGCTCCTCCTGAACGTCTCCTCTTTATCCTCAGTTCACCTGCTACCAGAGAATCGCCCGACTTATCTTTACAGAGATTAAGGTATAAACTGTAAGATACTTAATTTAAACTGGACTTCTCAGTTGAGGCTATTTGAGGGTGTATGGTTTCAAGCTGTGTGTGTATATTAGTTTGCTGTACATAGTCTGATGCATGTTCTATTCTTTCCACGAGCTCAAGCGGAAACATGTATAGCAGTGTCCCGGCTCTGGTGTGTGATACAGTGTTTGGATCAAGATAAGGAGACTGCGATCCCTGAACTGTCCTTATCATTTTCCTCAAACCTCGCCAGACAAAAGGGAAAAGGTTCTTTTCTTTTCTTTTAATGTATTTGCTTGCTGAGCAGAGTTCTCTTGTCTGTAAATGTGAGCTTTCAGATCGCTGTGACAAAAAGTTTAATTAAAAACAAATAAAAAGAATGTGTTTTTATCTCATGATAACTGATTGTAATCTGTACAGTCAAAAACAAAAAAGAGCATATTTATAAATGGTTACCAACTGAAACACGCCCTGCATGTCAGTTATTTATTTTACTCATCGTGTGCATTCAAAGAACAAATGTAATGTATTGATTTTAGTCCAAGAAACGACATAACGTCAGTGTGTTGACACAAAAATCAATTACTATGTTATAATACACTATTACCCAATATAATGCAATTCAGTACAATGACAAAAATATGTGTAAAGCTTACAAACAGAACAAACTGTAAACAACTGAAACAACTGAAATATACTTTTATGATGAACCTCAAGAGTAAACAACAGACTGATATTCTCTCTGTTAAAGCTCTGACCTACTGTCCATCTCCGGAGGAACATACTTGGCCAGGTTTTAATTTATCAGGTCTCATTGACAGATTTATAAATCAAAATTATTGAATATATAATAAATCCGCCCAGACTATTTACACACACATCAATGAGGTTTTAGACCTCGGACCCGTCATCTTTTGTACCAAATCGATGACCTGATGAAGCTCTGTGAAACGAAACGTTTTATAAATGCTGATTGAATTCGAAGAGCAAGACGAAAAGTGCAGTGACTGTACCTACAACAGTACCAATGAAATCCATTAGATGTTTAAAGTATTTACAGACACTGTCCTGTAAGAGGAAAGCTACAGTCCCCAGAGGTGTGGAAAACACCTGATGGACAAAACGGTCTCTAGTCCTTCTTCTTTTTGTGTGTGAAGAGGTGAACCACTCCAGGGACGAGAACTATCACAATCTGAGGCACGATGACGAATTTGACAAAGAAGAGGCCATAGAAGACGGCCTGTGGTCGGACTGGGAGTGGCAGCCGATTCACGTGGTACAGTCCCATGGATGAAATAGCCAAAGATAAAGCGCGTGGAGCCCAAGGCAGAGACCATCCTCCAGGCTTCCAGTACTGCGCCAGCCCCAAACCAAGGAGGGCCCCACAATCTCGGGTCAGGGAGGAGAACGGAGCTGTGTCCAGACGAATCCACTCGGCGCGGCTGCACCATTTCTTAGCCAAAGCAATAGACCTGTGGGAAAGAATAAGTGGTATCAAGGTAGGACAGGTTTCTTGTACCTGACAGATCAGTCAGTGTCGCTACTCACCAGGAGAGGTCGATTCCCAGCTGCTCTAATCCAGCATGCAGAATCAGAGCACTTAGCAGCAGACCCATGCTGACGCCAAAGAAGAACAGCAGGGGGCGACCTTCTGGTACTCTGCGGCTCAAGACAACCCCCAGAATGAAACCTGACAAGAACCAAATAATCAGTTTCAAAAATCTAATAATCCCCATGATATATATATACCATGAGACAGTATACATTTTTACCTATCAGATATTTTCCCATGGTATATATGCAGATTGTCTTTAAGTGCATTAGGCTGCAGCAGGAATTCAAATCAACAGAGATTTTATGGTAATTTTGGATTCATCAGTGTGAAGAAGTGCTGGTTATGGATTGAATCCTTGCAGCCCACTCATACTCCATACGTCCACTTGTACGTGTCACTGTAGACAGACCTGTAATGGAGCCGGCGATGACCTGGTGAGGGAAGTGGGCGAGGATGAAGATCCTGGACATTCCAACGGCCACCAGCATCAGCACATAGAACAGGAAGGGAGCAGCTGATAGCACCAAACTGGAGACACAGAGAAAGACGTTAATAGGGAAACAGCTCTGATGTGCTCAGTTTTCATATTGTGCTCATTTTCAAGACATCATTTTTTAATTTAAGTAGCACACCTGCGGGTACGTGAGTACAGGTATGAACCCAGCGAGGACACCACGACCCACCAGCATGCTGCTGTCACCATCGCATGTCCCGACGGACTGCCTGAGAAACAGATGCCAGTTTAAAGCTCTGGCTGGACAATGAAGTAAGTTTCATCTGTGTTACAAAGTGAGGACGTCTCACCTGGCCCCGTCTCACAGGTGGAGGAAAACTGCTGAACTATCAGCTGCTTGTCCACAAATAGACGAGATTCACCAATCCACCAGAACGGCCTTTCTCCAAACAGCATCCTGGGGGAAAAAACCTTTTCAACACATAACTGACACCACTGTCTCCACCCACTGTGCCACAGTTTGCTTCCTGACTTCATGTTTGCCCTTTGAATTATGAAAAACCTGTTTCTGTCTTTCCCCTCTAGCAATAATTTCTACTACCTGAGTCTTATTTTGAACTTCTTAAATCCTGTCAGTGCATATTTTCCCACATACTTCACATTTACTGATACTTGTTCATATATAACCTTGAATTGAATCCTGTATGTCCTAACCTTAATCTTGACAGAATAGTCCTTCTCTCTAAAACCAAACAGTCCACCTCTTACATGCATTCTATAATAATCCCTCTGACTTTAATATCATTATCCTGTTTAACTCATTATGCAATCGTGTCAATGATGAACATTAAATTATCTTTTGACAGAACTGTTTATTTGATTGATTATCATTCCATGGTGTCTTTATTTAACTCCTATTTAACAATACATTTCACTTTAAGTAATAACTACTTAAATATTGGGTATTTTCTATTGTTCTTTGGTTAATATTTGATTGGTTTAAAATCTATAAAAGAACATGACCTTGACTTTTTATTTTATTTAGGTTAACTAAAAACTATTTCTATCATATCAATATATGTTGCATGTGGTAAATGTTGAGAATTAAATGAAAACGAAAGCGAAAAGGAAAACTAGACAGAAACGTATTGGTTCCTCTTTTGTCTGTTTCCAATCGGACGACACAGAGAGCTGGACCGGGGGTCGAACCCCACCATTTACAGTTCTGTCCCGGAAACTCCAACATCAACAAAATAAACTACACAACTGTGTCTAACTTCCATTGTTGCCATTGATAATACTTGAAAAATAAAAACTATGGTGTGTGACGCTGCAGCTTCGTGACACTGACGGCTTTTCTATGAGGAGGAGGGGTGGGAGGGGTTTGACTCTAGCTAGCTACATGCTAACATGCTACAGACCACTGCAGGGACTTCACTCTGCACATTGAAAGCCCTGTTTTAAAAAAAAACACACACACAATGGCGGCCCTTACCATTTAAACACCAGGTTGAGCCACTCGGACAGAGCCGCCACCCACAGCACCGCCACCCCGGCTCGCCTGCTGATGAAGTAGGTGAAGGGGAAGAGGAGCAGGAAGGCAGCTTTGGGGTCTCCCATGTGAGTGACGACCTGCCACAGCCGCTCCTGGTCCATCGTCCTCTGCTGCAGGGACTCGGCCATTAAGACGCCTTGGGTGTGGAGCTCCTCCATCTTTACGAGCTTCTTCAAAAACACAGGGGAAAAGTGACAAAGTGGAGAGGGTGTTTGTTTTGGGAGGGGAGGAAACCCGCAGTGTCGCCTCACCTCCAGCAGGGGGCGGCCATCTCTGAACCGGGAGACAAAGCCCCAACTTCCTCCTTCGATTAATCAAATAAAATCCAATTTAATCGATTATTAAAACGCCCCGTGGGTCATCTACGGATTTAAATTGAGTTTAAATTAATCCAAAGGGTCAAAAATAATCGAATAAAAAGGACCCCTCCCCCCCCCTCCCCCCCCTCCCCCTTGTCGCGTTTGGCCACGCCCAGGTCGCGTCGCTCCACGTCACCACGTCGCTTTTACGTAAGGGCAGGCGCTCCGGTTTCCTGGCGGAGAAGATGGCGGCTCCTGGACCGGGGGAGTATTTCAACGTCGGGAGCCATGTCTCTTGCCTCACCTGCTTGGGCCAACGTCTGCAAGGAGAAGTGGTCGCCTTCGACTACCAGTCCAAGATGCTGACCCTGAGTATCCTTTGTCGGTTTGGGCCGGCGGACGTCGAGCTGGCCTGCCGGGCTGCAAGGGCCTGTAGGGTAACCGACGCTGTGTCAAATAGTGATCCGCGCAGGCGTAATTGGTGGTCGCCGAGCTCCACATCTCTAACCGCGTTAAAGTGGGTTTAATCCCCGAGCTCGTCCTCCGTTCGCGTCTCGGCCTGCGCGGGGCTCGACCGTGTCGCGGGCTCGGTGCCGCGGCTCTCGCGCCGTCCGCCACCGGCTGCATGTGTTTTGAATCCACTCATTGTGGAGCCAGACCTCAGCACGGATCACTATCTGGCAGCGGGTCCCGGAGAGGCATCATGGCTGTGTGCTCTCCACAGGCACAAGCCGTTGCTAGTTAGCCAGCTAGCCTGCTAGCTAGCTGACACCCAGCGTCCCTCGCCGTGCGGCGTGGGGACACTTATTTCTGCCTCCCGTCCCCCACCCCGTCCCCCGGGGTCCGCGGCGCCCTTACGCGGGGATGCTAACAGCTATTTCGAAATGCTAACGATGAATGGAGACCGAGGGGCTTCCACGCTGCAGTCGGTCCGATGCTAACTCGGCTAACATGCTATGTTTCGGTCATCCACACACACACACACGGCCGCTACCAGCTCATCCAATGTAATTAGCATCCACAGCTTCATCAACCACCATTCACGTGAATCCGGTCATAATGTAATATTTAATCCAACATGGAGGCTTTTCAACGTGATTCCGGTGACACGGGCATCATGAGTTCATTAGAGCCGGTGCTAGCTCGCTGGTGGACGTGTCTACACCCATTCATGATGTGTGTGTGTGTGTGTGTGTGTGTAACATCATTCAGGGGTCAATCCTGGACCACCTCATGTTTTACACCGATTTAAATGATTACATGAGGTGGACATGCTGTTGCCCGAGACACCAGATGAATGTATATATTAATACTTTGTGGATCTGACATCACAGGCCTGAGCCTTTTGACAGTATTTCGTTTTGCATGATCGTTGAATCACCTCACAGGTAAATTAGATTTTAGTAAACCAGCCAATACATTAGAGCCGTTAATGAAAATGCATGATGCTGTCTTTTAATGTAGTCGTGTGATCTTCTGAATTAATGAATGCGTTGCACGTTCAATTACAATTGACATTGAGTAGATTTGATCTGCTTCTGTTCAGGTCAAACTGTTCTGCCACCACTTTAACTACAAGTCAAACCCTGTCTTAGTTTGTAATTTTTTTTAAAGAGCAGAGATTTGATACCCTCGATAATCACAATTTGATCTAAAATACAAGGAAACGCCTGCGATTCACCAGAAGCCACAAAAAGACAACTGACCAGCCGTCTGTATCACTGACAGGACATGCGAGGTTCACGCCTCAAGATTGTGGCCTGTCAGGGGAAACCAGAGATTTGTGTTAAGATGGAGAAACATTTACTGAAAAAAGAAATGGGAGGATTTCATTCAACAGGAAATGGGGGGCAATTAAAGATCAAGAACTCATGAGTCATTTTAATGTGTTAATCAAGCACAAAATAAGCCAGGACTTATTGAAGTGGAAGAGAATTTGGGAAAGCTGCCATCGGCTAATTTACTCAAACCCCCATTTGATTTAGTGGATTTCCAGCAAAGGAAGTCATTCAAAATCTCAGGAAATGCTTCGGTGTAATGTGCAGGAGCTTTGCACAATTCAACTCGTTTCAAACAAGTCTTCATTCATCCATGGTTACTATAGGTGGCAGCACAGCCATTGGTAGTGGGCCTGCTGTAACTGGCACCACCTTTCACTGGCCATGTCCGTCAGACACAGCGCTCTGTGTCACAAGCTCCTCTGTGCAGTGCGTCTGCTGGTGTTCAGGTTAATCAGGGGTTAGAGGTCAGTAGTTGTCATGAAGTTGTGTCCCTTAACTTAACTTGTTGAAGAATGTGCTTCCTCCAGCGGAAAGCCAAACCTCTACGACGTCATCCTGATCAACTTAGCCTATGTGTCTGAGGTGGACATAATAAATGACCGCACTGAGACTCCACCCCCACTAGCATCACTGAATGTTAGCAAGGTGAGTCCGTCATCTGTTTTTTTTGTGTGTTGCTTTATGCCTCCGTTGATAATTATCATGAGGGAGATGTGAGTCTTAATTGAAATGAAAAGTTTCTGTGATGTGAGGTTCCTGTGTTCTAAGTGACAGGTGCGTCAGGAAAAAGTAAGTGGACCAAACGTTAATTAAAAAATCCCCCACACTCTGTTACTTGCAGTGACATATTTGTGTTGTTTCTGTGCTCGGGCTTCATCTGATATCTTAGTGAAGGTCTAGCTCTGAAACTTAGCAAATATACAAATTACTGCGAGTAAGACGTGTGCTGGAATGTTTTTAATAACGCTTGGGTTGATTTCCAATTGACATGATCCACAAAAGCTTCTCCAAGGGATCGAAGTAAACCAAACTAATGGGAATCTTTGTCCACTGTAAAGTTACAAAAGTTCATCCAAAGTTTACTTAACGGTCAGCAGTGGGAGGTTAATGGGATTTGTTGCTTGAAAGCATGATGGACAGTTGGATTTACATCTTCCAGTCCCTATTTATTTAGTCCAATTCCGTTACTGTGTGTACTGGTGACTGGTCACTATGGAAATGCAAATATTAGGCTGACATTTTCTAGATGAGCAGGAATGCTCCAAAAAAGTGAGAAGGGACGTGCTGATTAATACACATCCTCCAAATTTGACCAAAATGACGCTGAAGTTCTCGCTGCATTTTGAGGAACCTGTAAAACCCGACTGGTTTTGTGGAAATCTGGATTATTCAGTGTCTTGACCCTGAACTGAAGAAACACTAAATGTTAATAGATTGCTTATAAATTGTATATAGGTGTAAAGTACGCCTGACCTGTGGACTCAGAGTCACAATTAAGAATAAGAGGCTGTTCCTGGGTGGAAGCTGGTAAACTCCAACCCTTAATGTTAAAAAAGCCCCTTTGTTCTGTTAATCTCTTCACAGCTTGCCAATCGAGCACGGTCAGAAAAGGAGGACAAGCTGTCCCAAGCCTATGCAATCAGTGCTGGGGTTTCTGTGGAGGGCCAACAGCTATTCCAGACTATTCACAAAACGTAAGAACCTCCGTCATGTTCCTCTCCCTAATGTCACTCATCAGGGCAGTAGGATCGAGTAAAGCCAAAGCAAAGTCTTAAACGGTGAAGATCAGAAGCATCAGAACATCCTGACAGAACATTATACACTCTAGGTGTGTCCTCAACAAGATAATAACAGGCTTTTATGCCATCTGTTATTGGCTGACCTCAACGTAAAGGGCGGGACAGTCTGATCTGAAACATCCCATGGAAAGCCACGCAAATTTAGTTTCAGAAAGGAATCCAGGGACGTTTAAACATGATCCAAAATGTAGTCAGCCCGAAAAGTATGAAAACAGCAAGACTCCCCTGAAGATCAGGGATAAGGTCTGAAGACCAGTGTCGTGTCGGTGCTAGTCTGAACAAACAAATTCAGAAAACTTGTGGACAAATCTCTTCAAATCAAAAACAGCAGCTCAGCAGAAACACACTATTAGTTTATTATTGTGGCAGCGGAAACGACACAATTAACTTTCCTTGTTAGGAGACATTTCAGTCCACCTGTTCTACCTGCTGTCAGGTTTAGAGTAATAGAAACAATAGAAACCTGTGATTTGTAAGTAAGTCTTACTTTTAATTCTTACTGGTTATTTTTGAACAGGTTTTAGTCCTGTAAATCCGTCCTTGGACACTTGTGGGTGTTTTCATACTTTGTGTCACAGCTCTAACTGCAGTCAGTGTTCACGACACTATTTCAATGAATATAATTTCTTGCAGGGGAGTTAACATTAGTTTTGTGCGTCTGTATTTCATGGTCATGTCAGATCCTTTAGTGTCCCAGGCCTCATCGTCTTTGATTTAATGATTAGATTAAATCTGAACCCGTTACGTTGTTATATCTAGTTTCCACTTCATATGGTTACACCAATAAGACAAATATTCACAGATATGATGAGTGGACACTGTTTCCATTCATCAGCCTGTCGGTGTCAAACCACATGTTGCATTGATTGCTTCACAGATAAGATGAGGTTCCCACAGCTCCTTTTAAAAAGTCTTAAATTAAATTGACCATAAATTAGCTACAATGCATTCAATTTGCAGACGGTGCATTTATGGCTGATGAGAAAATTGTCACACAAACTGTCCTGCCATTAAAAACGTCTTTAAACCTTTAGTACTCGGACACTGCCAATTTTTAAAAGCGTAACATCGATGGGCGTTGATTTATTCTACGCTGAATATTAAGTATTCACGACACAGCGCCACACAATTCTCAGTCTTCCAAATCTGTGTTTTTAGCTTTTATGGACACGAACGTTACCTTGACACTTCTGATGGTCGCCTGTGTTTATCCCTCTGTGGTAGATCAGAACCTTCTTGTGTGGTCGTCAGGTTTATGTAAAGGATTAGTGAGCACTTGAATTTATTTACCCTCACTCAATGTTCTTTTTCTGAAATCTTATTAAGCTTATCAATAGGTTTAGATAAACGTTTTAAATTGTATGTCTTAAATAACATTTATCAAGGTCTTTTAAAAGCATAAAATTTGATATAAATCACCCTGTAAGATTTCCACTTTTCTTTGCAGCATCAAAGACTGTAAATGGCAGGAGAAGAACATTATTGTGATGGACGACGTCGTAATCTCACCGCCTTACCAGGTCGAGAACTGCAAAGGCAAAGAGGGAAGCGCTTTAAGTCATGTACGCAAAATAGTAAGTAAGCTTCACATCTTTACAATATCTCACTAACGCTGCATCGCTTATGGATTTGTTTGCAGATTTCTTTTTCCTTGATTAATCATCAGGTAAATCTGTCAGTGCACTTGGTTACTTCAGTTAGCGGCTGAGTGGAGAACTGGTTGTAAAGGTTTTGAAATCTCCCTGCCAGTACAGAGAAAGGTTCAAGTTCACCACAGCTGATTGAGACTCTTTAACGTCCCTCTGCCGTTAACACAACATAACAAGTTTCACACCCTGTGAGAGTGAGCAGGACCTCAACACCTCAGTGTGACACTGGCATTGATTTGCGTTGTACAGATGGAATCACAAAACAGAAAAGTTAAAATCATTCGGATGCAAAACTCAGTCTGTAACATAAAATAAATAATAATGGGACATTTGACCCTGAGATCATTTTGGGTCACATCGCCCTGAATGTTATTGAGTTATCAAATTGATATATAGATATTTTAAATCCAGTAAGCATCAAATTCTCACGTTTAGGAAGCTGAAACTTTTTGCTTTAAACAAATGAGAGTAAAATACTGTTAATTGAGGGAATTAAAAAATCTGCAATGATTTATTTGCCAATATTGTTTTTAATATAAACATACTGCAGGTTGTTGGTCCATTATCAGTGGAGATGATGCAATTTGTGTTTTCTTGTCTCTCCTCTTGTCCCTGGGCACAAAACAACAAATTTAAACTAGCTAGGAGTTGAATTTGGTATAATTTATTTTTATTTAAATAGTGTTAATCTATTTACATCTTATTAATATTTCTAAATCACCCAAAGCATCTTTTTCCATATTGTTTTTCTTAAAAAACATAATATTGGAGTTAATTTACGTCAACCCCCGATATATTTTTGTCTGATCTAATTTGAGGAATGTCAGGGAGCTTGAGCGATTCTCGTTTCGATTTTTCTCAGAACTGATGTCGAGATTTGTCCATAAAATGTCGCTGTTCTGCCCCCCCGCAGGTCGAGAAACATTTTAGAGACGTGGAAAGTCAGAAGTCCATGCAACGTTCACAAGCACAGCAAACACAGAAGGACTCCACTTTATCTTCTTGAGTTGGCAGCGCGGGTCGTTCGGGGGAAGGCGACGCAGGTGGTTTTGTTCCCGCTGCCAGACTAAGTCGGCATTCCTTGTCCTCAGTCTGAGACCACAAGGAGGAGCGCTGAGGGCCCTGGATCCAGAAGATCAAAATACCATTAAATGAAAAAGACAAAAAAGAAAGAGGAAAGATTAAATCTTAAATTAGACTTTATAAAGAATAATTTAAACATGAACCATAAAGCAACCATAGTTTCCTTAACTAACTTGTCTCATTCTGCCCCCACTCCTCCCCCCCCTCCCTCCCTTCCTGTCCCCTGAAGCCTTTTCTTTTTTTCCACCCTTCTTCCTTTGCCTTCAGTTCCATTTCAAAAAGAGAAAACTAGCGCAGTCAGAAAGGCTTGTTAGCTTTATTTTCTGTCATTGTTTCCTTTTTTGCTGTATCCATGTTCTATTGTCTGTATTTTCTGTATTTTAAACAAAATGTGACTTGAAATGCCACACTTTAAAGGACATTTTCTAAAATAAAAGTAACAAAAATTCTGACTGTAATACTGTAATTTTCAACAAGTTTTTGAACACATTCCAACTTTGTCGGCTCCAACTGTGAGATCATGAGGATTATTGGAAAGTATCTGAACGGTGAGAGGTAATTTAATCTGTCTGGAGTCCGTCCACGTTGTTCTTAAACAAACAGGTTTCTTTTAAGTTTCATTATTACACTGCTCATGTTTCACTTCCAGATTATTAAATAAGCTTCTGGTTTCTGCAAAGCTGACGTCCTCTGGGCGACACTTGACAGCAAATGTTTTCAATTTGTTAATTAAAAATGTGATTTATGAAGTTAAATTAATTTGGCTAATTGCTCCGGACTTATGTGGGAAATATTGGAAGAAAAGCAGTGATTTTGTGCTTTTAGGTGGAAATGCAACTACATTTTGTTTTGATGTGTATTTATCTCAGAGCAGCAACCAACAATAACTTAGCGTTAGTCTATTGATCTGGGAATTGTTTGGTTTATAAAATGGCTGACAACAAAGACAATGCAGATCCCAATTTCCCAAATCATGACTTGGCACATTCACTTCATTGTTTTAGTATTTTTCCCTCAACGAACAAAACAAACACCTGTATTTTGCTTAGAAAATGACTTCATGATTTATTATTAGAATTAAGTGAAAGTATTTTTCCCCCGGTGCTGCTCGGAAAACATCCTGTGGTTTTTGCGGTGATGAAGTTTGATGCTGGAAAAGAGTCAGATTTCACTTTGACATATTAAATTTGGACAGATATTTACGTCTTGTAACAACTAATCAAGAAAAGAATGATTAACATAACTTCTGGTTTCCTCAGCAACCAGATTTATTCATAAAAATCTATTATTCTCGTGCAATGTGATGCTGAAATTCCAGGATACAGTAACTGCAGTCATAAAGAACAGACCCGGTTTATTCACCAGATAAATAAATGTCCTGTGATTATCTGACTTATCATAATCCCTCTAATCAAAAACATGCGATGTCTGTTCACATACACTTCACTGACGTGTCTATCGCTCCACTGGAACCGGTTCTCTTGGTTTTGTTGTTGCCCTGAGGGAAATACTTTCAGAAGTATTCACCTCTTATGAATGTGGCGTTGGGCTTGAAGCTGCGTCACGGCTCCTGCCTCGAATCCCCCGACCTGCACAGGTGGATCATGATCTAATAACAGCATCCAAACCACAGGTACTGCTGTAGTTTAACAAAGTATTTCATTTTATTGTGCTTATTCTACATTTTATACTTAGTTTTAGACCACAAATGGAAATAATCAGCAGTTTCAAGTCAGAATAAGTACTATCAGTGTAAAATGGAGGTACAGCAGTATTTAGAGCTGAATTAAGTCAATCTATAAACAATCAAATTACAAAGCAATTATGAAATAAGCAAATTAGGCCCCTAGATAATGATTTTCAGTTTAGATCAATTTATTTTTGTCATTCACTTTAACATTGAAGGGCATTCAAGGACATTTTCAACTATTTCCCACAGAACACTTCATGAGTCTTGATTGAACTTCAGCGAACAGTTGAGCCGTGGAGCAGCTGTGATCTCTACTAAATTTATTTTGTACAAAAATGTGAACAATTTACACAGAAGATAAAAAAAAGCTTTGCTTATTAAATTTAATGAAAGTCTAGATACAATAATGCACCAGATAAAAGCAACAATAGTGTTTTCTATCAGAAGATCCGAACTGTAGTCATTCCATTTCATAAGCAATAACACAAATGTTTATTACAGTTTCCCCTTAACCTGTGAAATACTTCAACCATATACTGAAAAACATTATCAAAGACTTTACGTTTTGGAATAGCAGGTGTTGTTTCATGTAGCTTTACAGTATCATTACTCAGCGTCATGCTTCAGAGCATAGAGACAAAGTGTAAACATGAATTCAAATAAATTATTAAATCGCAAAAAAAAGGAAGCTTGGAATTTTCTTGTTCTTGCAGGTTAAGTTACAAACTGGAAGGCAAAGACAATCATCGAGTTTTACATCCAGTCGTCTCAGCTTGGAGCGTTTGAGTCCTGAGGGTCACCGAGCCGCAGCAACTTTGAGATCAAGGTCGGGCAGCGACGAACAGTCAAGGTCAACGATCCCGTCCCGCGCACGCGAGAGCATCTCTGTTCGCAAAAGTTCCCTGAGAGAGTCCGGGGGGGGGTGGTTCAGCCGTCAGTAGCTAGGATCAGCGCAGCGGCAAAGATGCCCACGTTATGTCCGATCAGCTTCATCTGGTTCCAGAACTCCACCTTGCGGGTGTGGTGCCAGTAGCCCAGGTTACCGTCGATGAGCAGGATCACCAGAGGCAGGATGGTGGCGAGGATCTGAGCCGCCAGACGGATGTAGCAGCCAGAGAGGAAGGCCAGAGCCAGAACGCCAAACAGCACCTCCAGTGCCATCAGGGTGATCTCCCCCCCGGCGATGTGGTTCAGATAGGCCTGTCTGTCTTCCTTGCTGTGTTGCAGGGAGTACACCTAGTGGGAAGATAGTGGTACTGCAACATTTAAAATGACACTGGAACATGCATGTTTTACACACTGTTTTAACTCCATCACTTTTAAGGTTAATTCATGTTTTACTTGACATAGACAAATATAGTATAATATCTTAAACACTAAATGATCTTGGTCAGACACTGAATTCAAAGAGAAAAAAGTTTAACTTAGCAGCAGCTAACAATTATGGGATGTTTTAACAAAATTCACTTTATGATATTGTCCAGAAAACCTTATCTGTCTCATCCTGACTGTCCTAATGTCTCTGAGCTCAGACAATCTGTCAGGGTCTTACCATGCAGATGAGATAGACTCCCAGGAAAACCTGTCCCGTCGACTGCAAGGACCTGCTGCGAGCTTTCTGTCTGTACACCTCCCCCGCCCCGCTGGCCAGAACCAGGAAGCCTCCAATGTTTGCCAGCGCTCTGGAATACATTCGCACCTGCAGGGAAACACAGGTTTAACTATAACAGTCTGCGGCAGGTTCCTGCTGCAGTTATATTCTCTGATAAACCCACTTCCACTTTTGTAGTGGTGACCCAGAATCCAAATTGTCCCTTCACGTGTGACACAGATCTGTTTTTGATGAGTATTTCAGCCCTGATAGGAGCTCATGAGTATAAAAGACTGCCAAGAAATGCTGCTTCATTGTGTTTTAATAAACCCTATTGAAAGAGAGGTGACTCACCTTGAGCCAGTCGCCGTAGTGCACCTGCTCTCCGATGTACGCTGCGTACGTGCTGACCGCCAGCTGGACGGCGGCGGCCATCGCAAACCACCTCCTCTTCACCCCGAAGGACATGAAGCTGGCGCAGAGCACCGCCGCCCCCATGTCCACAAACAGGTACGGCACGTTGATGTCTGGCTTCCTGGAGACGACAATGAACACAGAGTCAGGTTAAATCAAACAACGTGGCCTGATTTCATTTATACAGCGATTACCTTATCTTTATTTATTTATTATACATGGTTTGTGCCAGGTTTTTTTTATTCAAGACGGTAAATAAGAACCAAAGACGTCTAATAAACATTAAACATTGATTAACAATACTTTCACGACCCCTCCTTAAAGATGTGACTGTTTTTACATCCTCTACTGTCTAATTATGATCTGTTTTTAAGCACCAACCCTGTGAAGCACCTTGAGCTGCACTTTCATGCCATGGAAACTATGATGAAAGTTTCAGGATCATGAACAGAGGCTCAGATAAGTACTGGGTAATTCAGAGGGGTGTGGTTCTTCTCAGGGGCAGACCCACCCACCACAGACTCAAACAACACACACACACACACACACACACGCCCTGTGAACACGAGAGATTCGAACTACGGTTACAATGCGGGACATGAGAGACTCGGTTCTGTCCACAGAGAAAATTACAGACCAGGAAGAACAGAGGTGGATTCAAACAAGTCCACATGTCTGCAGCCTCACGTGAGGCCCCGTCTAATTGTTGGAGAGTTAAGTAGCTAGTTAGCACGAGCAGGGAAATGCACGAGAAAAAAAGTTGGTACGTACGCATTTTTTTGTTTTGTTTAACTTTACCATCTATAAACTGTTCAGATAAATGTGTTTCAATAAAAATGTGTTCATGTAAAAGTGGGAGTTTTTAGTTAGCTCGTTAGCTAGCGTTAGCTCCCGCAGCGTTAGCCCCGCTCACCGTTTGGAATCCGCCCGCTCCGCGAACAGCATCAACATGCAGAAGCAGTTCCAGAAGCCGAACCGGGTCAGAATAAAAGCTCCCAACTGGCTGATGAACTTTAAAACCTGCTTCCTGCTGGGAGCCGCCATGTTTGCTGCTCAGCGCTCGCCCATCCGCCGACAGAGCGCCGGAAGCCGAGAGGAATATCCGGTCACAACACCAGCGGCCTTTCAGAATAAGCCCACGGAGCGCTCCACGTGCTTTTGGGAAATCGCGAAGTATTGAACCGAAGCTCTTGTTTTGAAAATATGTTCTGTTCCGGGGCAAAGGCGTCCTCTGATTGGTTGATAGGTCGAAGGGAGCTGGACAAAAGAAAGGTTCGATTGCGCCACCTACAGGTCGAAAAGTGAATCACAGAAAATGTGAATAAACTTAATTTATACAGCACTTATTAAACACAGTTACAATAAGCACGACATTCATATTTGTATATCTTCTATATGATCCTCACACGTAAGTATCGCATGTTACTTATTAAAACTTATTGATGCCTATTTTTGACTCTTGCTGCTGTAATATTGTAAATTTTACTCATTGTGGGACTAATAAAGGATTATTTTATTTTATCTTATCTTAACAAATCAATTTAATATGCAGATAATAAAATGAACAAACAGCCCAGATGAAACCAGGAAAGGTTTGCAGGTAGAAGTACATTTTAAATACGATAATTACAATAAACAAACTGTCAAGTGTCTTTAGAGGTACAAGAGTTTTTGGCTGATACCCAGACCAGAGTCTCCCTGTTAATCCTAAAAAATGTTTTGTTAGGCACCAATCTCAATATTTTAAAACCTTTATGATCGTATACTTCTCAAAGCCTTCACCACAATGTCATAATTGTTGCGATAAAGAAATACACATTTTCTATCTTAAATAAATTGTTCTATTTGCAGTTTTGTATTTAATATATATGTATTTAAACACAATGTAAACTCATCAGATTTCTAAACCCATTGAAGCTCTTAAAACAAGACAACATGGTGTCTTCTGCTTCTTGTGTCGGCCCAAGAGTCAAAAACCCAGAGATATTAATTTCACTACATTATCAAACAATATCATACAACTCTTGAAACATTAAACAAGTTCACACAAGCATCAGATGCAAAAGGTAGAAGAAGTTTGACAATGAAAGTGTTTAATGAGGCGCTCGGTGACACACACCAGGCTTTCATGATCAGGTGCATTTCCACGCTGCTGTTAATCCAGTGACGTGTATGAGGTTAATCTGGAGCAGATGAGACTAACCCAGATCCTGAAAAAGGCTTAGAGTGAGTCCTGCTGACGGTTTAGTGAAGGATCAGTAGCTTGTGATGTCTCAGGTGAAAAGTCAGGTGAAGGCGAAAGGCACAGGAGAGAGGATCTCACTTTATAAAACTTGTAGTAGCATTTCATCGTGGATGGTGCAGGTACTTTATTTGTTCCAGATTCAGCTGCATCAGCTACATTATCATCGCTGGTAATGAAACTGGGTCTTCGGTTCATCTAGATGAAGCCAGTCGGGGTTCAGAGACAAAGAAAGCCTCAGATTGTATTGAAAGAAACACACTGACATGAAAAGTGCTACACAAGTGCTTAAAGAGAATATATGCCGTGGTTAGATTTTCCCAAAACATTATAAACAGGAATAAATCGGTATCTGTAAAAGGCTCAAAACCAAATCAGACTAATCAATTTATTCTCAAAAGCTTGAATATCTGTCCTACAATATAAACTTCTGTTTCCTACTTTGAGACTGACGTTCGAAAACTAAGAGGAACTGATTGGATTGACGGATATAATCAAATCAGCGATGAAGACTTGGTCTCCTTCCTCTTGGCACCAGGCCCTGATGTGCCCACGATGCACGACACAAAACGAATTCAACTCTCAAAATTAACGTCAGAGCTAATATTCTTCATCCTTCATTTTATTTTTCCAAGCCAAACATCTGCAAAGTCAAACTCTTATAATGGCTAAATCATTTTAAATGCTTTGATTCTACAGAAGTAATATTGATGATGCACAGATAAAACTGAGTCCCACAGTTTACACTCAGTGACAGATCTATCATTTCTATTTCTCTGTCACACTTTCTCTCACAGCTGTTGGAAATCTATGTGCTTGCTTCCCTTCCTCCTTCCTGTTCAGGGGGGGGGTCATGGCACCTGATTGTTTAATCTCATCACGGGGGATTGGTGACATCAGGCCCAATCCTGCGCCGACCTCGCCCAAAAGCCGGCAGCCGGGGATCAGCCGGGGATGAAGAGCAGTGGGACGGCACAGATCAGTCAGTCAGTGTGAAGCAGCGATCGGACCAGAGGAGGTCATACAGTCGATGAGCTCTTAGGAGCCAACACATTTCTCAGATTGTCGGGGGTCCTACTTTTCAACAGGTGAGGATTCATTCATCGTTGATGCTTGTGTCTCTCTTGGATTTATATCTAGTGTATTTAGTCAAATTTGAACACAAATAGGAATGAGAACTACAGTTTTAGCACTTTTATCAACTGTATGTGATGTTGTAGCATCTTTCAAAAACGACGATGTTGCTTTCCTCTTGCAGCCAAGATGGCTCGGGATATGTCAGATAAGGAAATCTTGAAAATGGAGCTGGATCAGCTGAAGAAGGAAGTGAGCACCCCTAGAACACCAGTAAGTCATCACAACAGGATTTCATATTCTCTTGAAATCAGTTGTGGAGGGGAAAAAACATTTTCCTGTAAATGAAGGCACCAAAAACAAAGCATGCACGTTTAAATGTTTCCTGCCTTGTAATGATAATAATACTAATCATTTCTAACTTTGGTTTCCGTCCCTCCAGGTGAATTCAAACTGTGCAGAGACGGTTGAGTTCGTCGAGGGACTGCTACCAAACGACCCGCTGATCAAGGGCGTTTCGGACGAGAAGAACCCCTACAAGGGAGACAAGGGAGGCTGCATAATAACATAGCACACAATGCAACCAGGGAAACGCCACACGGTTTTTATACGGGAGCTGGTTGCATTGCTGTAATTTCCCCTGTAGAGGAGTTATTGTGGATAAAGATGTACAGTAGAGAGCAAACTAAGAGAATACTGCCAGAAGAGAAATCCATCACTGGATTACTGTCTGTATCTGTGAAAAATGTTCATGTGTCAATTTGTAATTAAATGCAAATAGCTGTACAAAGCTTTGACCTGACCCGGCTGCTCTGATTATTGATGCACTTTAGTAGATCTCACTTTTATTGCTCTCCCGTCTTGTTTTATCTAATCGATTCAGGGTGCATGAAACTCACCTGTGTCACAGCACGAAACAGGGCAAAGTCAAAGGAGTCGTGCAGCTGCCGCTTAGTCTAAATCTTAATAGGATTTCTTTATCTGCAGCAGTCGGTGACACGGGAGCTGCTTCCTGTATCAGAGTCTTTAAGCTTCTTGCCTTTCAAGCTCTGCATCCAATTAGTGTCACTTTCAATCCGGGGCAACAACAAAATACGCCCTCGACAAGAATATAATGACCTACTTATGGGTCACTTATCATTTAGAGGACGAAGGTGATAAAGCAGTGTTTTACCACAGGGTTAAAGTTTTAGCTCGGCTGAACACTGAGGTCAGAACGTCCTCTAAACTTTGAGCTCCTGTCGTAGCACTGGTGAGAACAGATTACACATCAGACAGCAGTAATCTGAGATTCAACACACACAATAAAATACTTAATCCACAATACATGAAGATAAAACCACTGCTCAGGAGGTTTTGTGTGATCCTGCAAACTAACAGACACACAGAAGAAAACATATTCACCTTGATGGAGGTTAAAATGATCTGAATGGGTTCAAATATGATAATATCCTTGTTTATATTTATACTTAATTGCTTTTGTGAACATTTTCAAGGAAATTAAAAACCAAGAAACTTCAGCAGACCTCTCTATTCTGTGTTAAAACACACATATGTAACCTAGCCTTAGAAAAACAGGACCCTGGCAAAAGATAATTATCAGTTACAGCAGTTTCCGCCCAGTTTGACTAAATATTCACTGTTTCCATAACAGCTTTTTCTGGGCTTCCTGTTATCTGTGGCTGCAGATTGAATCTCTGGCTCAAAGTCAACTGATGAAGTGTTTCACCGGAACGCAAAGTCCATGCAAAGATTACACAAAACAAGTGTGTTCGGAAAACAAAGTTATAACAGAGATCACAGGAGCTTCGATTCACGCTTATTATTCTCTTTCAGAAGAAACTGTTTTGAGATGTGGTTGATTATTGCTTTCGGTGTAATTGTATAAAGATTTAAAAAGTAGATTTCTTGTTGTATTCAATTCTGAAATGTTGAAACTCTCGTTCAGGTTTATGTCTCTTGTAAAGTTATAAAACCGGACACAGTGTGTAAAAGCCTCGGATGTCTGGTTCATAGTTTATTCTTTATCTTAATTGTCTTATCTGATAAGAGCATTTGTGGATATTACTAATCTATTGAAGTTATAAGCTCCTTGGAATCAATGAATACTGTTCATATGACATACAGGAGGAAAATTATATTTTATAACTTTTAGAGTGCAACCTTAGTGGGGATGTGCCCATTGACTTCAAAACGACTGCATTTCAAATATTAATATACAGATTCCTTACACAATTGTTTTTTTATAACGGTACATATCTTTGTAAACAAGTGAAATGTTAAGTCATTTTTAAGGCGTGCGGCAGTTAGCACACTTTATCTATGCAGTTTCATAACAAGAGAAAATGGGTCTTTATCTTTATTACTCACCTGAACATTAAATCCC
This sequence comes from Hippoglossus hippoglossus, assembly GCF_009819705.1. Classification (NCBI taxonomy): domain Eukaryota; kingdom Metazoa; phylum Chordata; class Actinopteri; order Pleuronectiformes; family Pleuronectidae; genus Hippoglossus; species Hippoglossus hippoglossus. The sequence continues at coordinate 4,562,712 of NC_047169.1, read as the reverse complement.
TCCTGTCCTGCAGACCTTTGGCTCTGGGCGTTATAAAAGGAGCCCTGTGAGGACAGCACAGTTCTGAAGCTGCTGTGAACACTGTGCTCTGCAACTCTTCACAATGTGGCTGCTGATTTTCTTAGTGTGGTTGGTGATATGGGCCGGCGGGACGTACTGGTACCTGTTTGGGAAACCGAGCCCTTTCTCCCTGGAGTCGGTGAGACCACCAGGACCTCGAGAGTTTGATCAGAAGAAGCGGGACAAAGTCATCAAGCAAGGTACAACGAGTCAGGATCATCCCAGTTGAAGTGATGTAATGATTTGATGTATGTTTTTCTACCAGTTAAGCCCGATGAGCTCTGTGGGAACTGAATTCAACACAAAATAACATCAAATACGTAAAATATTATATTGATATGTTGTGACATAAGTTGACAATGATACTCTGAATAATCTTGAATGAATTCACACTTAAACTTGAGAAAAATATCAAATCTACTAATTGTGTAATCGTTAAAATTCTTTATATCTGTTGTAATATTCATAGCAAGTGTTTCAGTTTGAGAAGTAAACATTTCATGGAACAAAAACCTGATTAATTTTGAACCCTACCGAGTTTTTGGATATGTCACAGCTGTAAAAAGTGTCTATGAAATCTCAATGGAAGACTTCATATCTGTCAGTAGTTACACTTCAGTCAAACATGTGAGCTGTGGAAAAAAGAAAATCACATAAAATAACCACATTGGTCATGTTTTTTATTAAAGAATTATATTTCAGATTAAATTCACGAGGAGGTTTTGTGTCTGTTTCAAAGTGAAGCTTGACCAAATCAAACAAATCAGATATAACATACTAAGAAGTGGAATTTACAAGTAATGAAAGTGTATGAATGTGTGTGTAAAGTTCTTTTCCGACACTTTAATCCAGATTCAAATGAGTCCATTGTAAATAAAGTCACAGTTAAACAAGAGTTTGATGCAAGAATCCCTCTCCAATTATAAAAACGAGTAAAATATGTTTTTAAAAACTAACTCACTCTCGTTCTTACAACAGATCTGTGCTGATACAGTGTTATCTAAATTACCCTGTTAGCTGCCCTATACGAGCAAACAGGTCATTTAGATAAGCAGAAGAACAGTAATTGTTTTTCATCTATGTGTTTTATCTTAATTGGATTATGACCTAAAGATTAACTTAGCACACTAATATACTTTTTACAGCCAGCATGGAAACACAGGTGTGCAGAGCAACCTTCAGACCTCATCGTGTAACCCAATTATACAACACGTTTACAATATAATAATAATAATATAATACTATTACAATATAATAATTATAATATCATCTATAATACTTAATTTGAAGATATCTGGATCAGTTTGACCAGGTTTACATCAGCTCTGTGCGTTTCCGTCCAGGTTTCAGCCTCGACAAGGTTCCTGAGGACCTGGACGTCATCGTCATCGGCAGTGGGATCGGTGGACTGACGGCCGGCGCCACGCTGGCCAAAGCAGGGAAGAAGGTCCTGGTGCTGGAGCAACACGACCAGGCCGGCGGCTGCTGCCACACCTACATAGACAAAGGCTTCGAGTTTGATGTCGGTAAGAAAACCTGGGATGTGATGCAGGAAGCAGCTCTTCATCATTTTTAAAGGCTGCACCAAATTTCACACACTCATAGATAGAATTTCCCTAAATGTGCCTATTTTTTTCATCAAGATCCATGAATTACTTCCTGGGAAATCAGTGAAAATGTCCAAAAATGCTTTATCTTGCAATGTTAAAGAAAGTAAAATAGAAAATGAAAAAAAGAATGGGTTCTTCCGTGACCCATATCCCAACCTTCCACCAGGTTTCATGACATCCCTTCAGTAGTTTTTACATAATCCTTCTTACAATCAAACAAACCAACAAACCAACAAACAGGGGTGAAAACATAACCTCCTAAAGGTAAATAAGAAAGAAAGAAAGGAACTGCAGATAAAGAATTGAGAGGATGCATTTACAAGAGGTTTTAAAAACACAAATACATTTAAACATCGTCTTAATGAGACGTTCTTGCTCACATATGTATTCATGGGTTTGATATGTGAGTTTCTTGACAACGTGACCTTACAACAATAACGATTAAAGCTCAAAGCAAATGTTGAAAAGACTATTTCCCTCCCTTGTTTGATTTAGATAAGAAACACCATCACACCTTCAGTATCTCCAGGAAATAGCTCGTTCCCTTTCTGCCTCTCTCTCCTCCAGGGCTTCACTACATCGGCCAGGTCCACGAGAACAGTCTGCTGCGTATCGCCTTTGACCAGATCTCTGAGGGTCAGCTGGAGTTCAAACAGCTGAAGCCCCACTTCGACACCATCCAGATCGGCCTGGGCGACGACAAACGCGAGTACACGATGTTGTCTGGTAAGACGGAGATGAAAGCTCATCTGATCAAGCAATTTCCAGATGAAACCGAGGCCATCGAGACCTTCTTCAATATCATGAAGGTACAGCGCTTGATGCCATCGGTCTGACGCCCGCCTCCAAAAGACAAACCATACATTTAAAACCCCCCTTTACAAACTGCCTCCATGTTCCCACAGATCTCAGCGAAGAAGACCCACTACCTGGCGACGCTGAAGCTGATCCCTCAGTGGGTGTCTTTATTCCTGCTGAAGTCGGGCCTCGCAGACCTCTTCTCCCCGGTCTTCCGCCTCTCTGGCACAGGCGCGACCGATTTGGTGAACACGCTGACGAAAAACAAGGACCTGCACGTCATGTTCTCCTACCTCTTCTACGGTGGGTTCCACAAACAAGCTGCTAGGGCAGAAAGTACAGTGCAGACGGAAAGAAGGACAGGGACACATTTCAGATTGGTACTTGAACTCACTGAGTTTTAAATGAAACAGGTGACTGCGGGGGCAATAAGGTGTTGTCTTTAAGTTTTGATTTGAGGATGTCTAGGTACTATAGACCATATATATACAGTCAGGTACATAAGTATCTGGACAGTGACTACATCTTTGTAATTATGCCTCTGTACACCACCGCAATGGATTTGATTTGGATATAAACTCACATAGTAGAGTGGAGGGATAACCTAGATTTCCATTTTATTCAATCAGTTTCAAAAAGGTTGTTGGAGTTTAGAGAGCGACTAGAACTTAAGCTAAATGAATAATTAAGTATTTACTCGTTGTACTCAGGCGTTCCTCCAAAGGACTCCAGTGTCCTGATCAATGCCCTCCTGATTCATCACTACAAACGAGGGGCCTACTACCCCAAAGGTGGTGCCAGTGAAATCGCCTTCCACATCATCCGCACCATCCAGAGATATGGAGGAAACTGCCTGGTCAGAGCTCCTGTCACCCAGATCCTGGTGAATGAGAAGGGGGCAGCTTATGGTGAGAACCGCAGCCACTTCATTAACAAACCAGTTTAAGGTAAAGAGATGTCGTCCAGGCAACTGACCGCTTCATTTCTGTGACAGGCGTGAAGGTGAGGAAAGGTCAGGAGGAGCTGGAGGTTCACGCGCCTGTGGTCGTCTCCAACTGTGGAATCTTCACCACCTTCGAGAAACTTCTTCCACCTGAGATTCGGGTCAAACACGGTGAGACAGATAGAACCCTAAATGGACGAAGTCTCAAAAATAAAATACATTCTTTTGTAAAAACAAATCAAGATGCAGTAGTTTGATTTATTTTCCCACACTTTAGATATTCAGGAGCGACTGAACATGATGAAACACGCCCGGGGGTCGTTCTTGGTCTTCAGCGGCTTCGATGGGACTGAGGAGGAGGTGGGCCTCGAGTCCACAAACTTCTGGCTGTTCAAGAACAATGATATGGACAAGTCGTAAGTATGCAGAGCAGTGATGTCTCTGGCATTTAGTAGCCACAAGGGGGCGCTATTGTATAAACAGAAGCGATACATCTGTCTCCTCAATGAAGACCAGGGGCATTGAACATATTTAGCATTTCTGGTATGGGCCACGTTTTATTTATCAGTAGAGAAACAAAACAGTGTAACTTAAGATTTACTGTAAAGTTTAAATAAAGGAACATGTTGTATTTTAAGTAGTTTAATCAATGAGGGAGTTAAAAATCCCCTTTTCACCCTCTAGATGGAGTCGAGGATCAGGTGATGATGATGCTCTGCATTTTGATGTATAATTTTACATTTGTTTTTAGGATGGACGACTTCTTTGCACTGAGCAAAGAGGAAGCACCAGATAACATCCCCATGATGTTCATCACGATGCCGTCCGCTAAAGACCCAGAGGCCAAAATCAGAAACCCAGGTACAAACGATACCCATCATAATAACAGAAGTTAAAGATTGAAGGGGAATTCCCTAATAAAACATGTTTTAAAGCTGCACTGCAATTAGAATATATCCTTACGTTATGTATTTTGATATGATCTGACATGAAAATAACACATCTGAGTGTCTACATGGATTAAATGTGAGGTCCTATGTGTTTCGTGTTCACAGGAAAATGTTGCATGACAATTCTGACCATGGTGAAGTACGAGTGGTTCGAGGAATGGAAGGACACGACCGTGCGAAAACGGGGCAACGAATACTACGACTACAAAATGCGGTTTGCGAAGAACCTTTTCAACTGGGCCTGCACGCTGTTCCCTAAAATCAGAGACAAGGTAGATGTGGCAAAGTCTCAAAACTAAGCTCTGCTGTCTGTGCATGAACATGACAATGATTTCAAACATTTCATTTAGTTAAACAAGATCAATTCATTAGCTGTGAGAGATTTGTTTGTGTTTGAATATGAACTGTAGTGTATCTTTGTTTCTCTCCAGCTGGTTTTCCAGGATGTGGCGACCCCGCTGACCAACATGCACTACCTTGGTGCCCAACGTGGAGCCATGTACTCCGCAGAGCATAACCTCGAGCGTTTCTATGCCGAGGCCGTGGCGAGGAACAGGTGCAACACCCCCGTCAAAAACCTCTACATGTCAGGTATGGAAATCTTAAACTACTGCACATGCATTTGTGTTTTGTGACTGAAGGTGTCCCAGGCATAGAGACGTCTCAATGAGCCCTCAGATTGATGCTTGAGGTGGGACGGTTGATAACTTTATGAAATGCAGGAATTTATCAAACTAAACCTGGTAGTTTTGGCTGCAAAAGCCATAAAGAGTTTGTGAAGAAAAAGTCATAATCTAAAGGGAAGCACAGACAGGAATCTGATGCCAGGTCCAGACATACATGTGTATGTAGTCTTCTCTCATCCAGTAAATTGTATGTGTCCCTCTGTTCCAGGCCAAGACGTGTTCAGCTGTGGGATAGCAGGAGCTCTACATGGCGGACTCCTCTGCTCCTCTGCCGTGTTAGACCACATCGTCTACGTCGACTTGCTGCTTCTTAAGAAGAAGCTGAAGAGGAGGAAAGCCAGAGAACTGGCCCAGCTCACTGAGAAGAAACTGCATTGAGTCCGCTTGGTGCTTCCCCTGCAGGACATTAGTGAAACTGCACAAACCTGATGCAGAATGACCCTTGATTATGACGGGAACACACCTCCGCTGTGTTCTAGTTCTATATGACCTCCATCTTCTGCCTCCATGCCTTCCAAACTTGAATTAACTTTATCTTGGGAACATACTGTAGATTGTAAAATATTCCAGAATGATCGATGCCCTCCTGGTAGATTGTTCAGTCTGGTGGTGCCAACCATAGATTTTATATAAAAAGGTGGACATGACAGCTCCCAAAAGTGAAGCCGAATCATCTTGATCGCCCCCTAGTGGCCGGCTGCAGTGTTGATCACAAACCTAAACGTTGACTAATTGGAAATGGACCAAACTAGAAAGTCTTTTTCTCAAAAGTTTCTGTTAAGTTAGGTATAGTTCTTATCACACTGATGTTTGTTCGAATGCCAATTTTCCCTTTAAGTTTGGTTCTTATTAGTTATTTGACGATATGAAAACGGGTGAAACACTATGATTGACAGCTGAGACTGACTCGTGATTGGTCGAGAACCTTGATACTGCAACTTTAGCAAGTGGAGACATGTTGTCCATCTTTATTTGTAGCCTATTAACACTGTGCCACTTTCTATGCTTACTACCTGATATGTTTATCCTCTGTTTACATACTTTTGAATTATAATATTGTTTTTACTATAATCACGTGCACATAAATACAAAAATTATGTGGACAAATATTTGTCTTTATTTTACTGTCTTATTTACTGACCTATGTAAGATTTATTTTCTTAATGTACAGTAAATCTTTTTGCTTTATTTTTGTTTTGTGCAAAAATACGTTTGCATTTTTGCTCAATAAACTTTAAAAGATTCTAATGTCTAAATGCTGAGAACATTTTCTGTGATAAAACTCATCATATTACAGCTTCAGGGGTAATAGGTGAGTATTTTTTACTAATTATTTATATATCAGCTACTGGTTCAGTGACATTTTAAACTCCTCAGGATTTAGTTCCCACCTATGTTGTTCTGCCCTCGTCTATAACCCTGCTGTTGTTTGGGTAACTTCTGGAATCAAACGTTTGGGGGGAAACCTCAGACTTCCTGCACTAAGTGAACATTTCCCCACTAAACGGCGAGTAGATGTGCCGACAAACTGTGGTCTGTAGGACACGACCGGGGGGATCCGAAGATATGAATGCCCCTTCTGTCCAGGCTGCCGGTGGGACGCCAGTACCTCTCTCGCTCTGCTAACCTCCATCCCTCTGCTGTGCAAACCCAGGGAAGGCTCTCTCTGTCTCAGCTGCTGGTTGCACACGTTCACCACCAGTGCTTGAGAATGAAAAATTCAAGGGCTGAGGATCAAAATGGGAGAGAGAAGTTAATTATACTGACTTTGCCTGGCTGGAACTTCTAGCCGACCAAACCGTATAATTACCATTGCATGATAAAGTGCACAGCTCCACCAGAAATAAACGTGACATCCATCCACAGTAACTCACTTTCCTGCGCTGGGCCTCTGACTGACTCACAAGGCAATAAACAGACGCACCTAAACCCGGTAAAACCAGCTTTTAAGAAAAGAATAAAGTCAACCCCAACCATATAAGTCATGCTAGCTAGATAACTATTGGATTCAGTGCTACAAGGGTTTTACAGTTATTCATGATCCCCAGAGTGGAATAACTCAACAATGCATGGACAGATTTTGCCACGAATCTTGGTGGTAATATTACTTTGGAGGATATCTCCAGATGATTAACTGTTGGAGCTGATCAGTCAAAGAACTAGCTCAAGGTCAACAGAAATATGGTCAGAAAAACACATTTTATAAACATTCTCTGAAAACAATAGGGTTAGACAAACAATCTAAAGGTTATATAAGTGACATTATAAAGAAGTCACTTTAAAAAGATATTAAAATCTGCTTATGGGGAACCTGAAATGATTTTGTATGATGTTTGATTGACAGAGTCGTCTAAAATCCTGGACTCTTAATCCAGTCCATTAAAAAAGCCACGTCTTACCATTTGTAATCTCTTTATGAAGTGTGTCTAATTAAAAAGTGGTACTTCTATTTATTTTAAGAAAAACGTGAATATATGATGTATTCTGGTAATTTGTATTGGTGTTTTTTAAATCCTTATAATAATCACTGACCAAAGGAATCTGTTCATTACTGGTTGTTGTTTCTTTCAGGGAAATTGTACAAAGTAAGAACAGAGACAATGAACTGAAGAGGAAATCTCAGATTGAACAAAGAAAGACGTCAAGGTTTTGGAAAGAAAAGTGTGTTACGTCCACTAAAGTAAAAAGAAATGAGGAGGAAAAGTTTTTCTTGACCAGCACAAGCACCAAACTCAACCCCCCCTTCCTTCTTTCTCCTTTTACAGGCGGCTCCCACATGTTTAGACACGCTGTTACATCGAGAGAGGCCCATAGGGTCGGATCTCAACAACAGCAGTCCACTCTTTCCGTTGGGTCGACCCCTCTGTCTTACTCTCTCTCTCTCAAACAGACAAACGCTTTTTAAATCAACTTCACACACTGCATCGGTTCGATGCTCATCCAACAACACCGGCATCTGAAACCTTTAATTCACATAAAGTTAAGTTGCAAACACTCTGGCAGCAGCACTGGCTCGGAGAGCAACCATGTCGCTGCGCTCTCGTCTCTGTGTCTCAGCCAGCTTTCCTTCTTTTCCAGATGTTGGAGCTCCTCCCTGCTGGCCTGCTGCAGCCTCCCACAGCATGAACCCAGCCAACAGCCACAGCTGCAATCAATCTGAACACTCTCATAAGAAAGTTTCAGACAATCCAGATGAGAGGAAGACCCAGTTTAAAGAAAGCAGCCAGGCTCAGACTGAGCTTACAGGCCTGAGCAGGTGATGGAAAACAACTAGATACTCAATGCCCTTGATTGGTAAAATGAAAGAGAGAAACAAAGAATTCTTCATGTCAAACTGTAGATGTTTTCCTGCTCTGCACAGATAGCCTCGTCTCCAATGTCGGCTAGAAGCTGCAGCTCCAGGCCAACTTTCTGTTGAGCTGGATGGAAAATCCAAGGAAAATGGCAGCTTCCCCGATTCTCTGCTCTTCTTTCGACAGTCTGAGCACAACTGCTGGTCTCAAAGCTCAGACAGCAGTTTTACACTGCTCTACAGTTTAGTCGGTCATGTTGTTGTCAAATGTACATAAATGAGCATTTGGACTGAGCTGAAACAATGAGCTGATTAGTCTATTGGCAGAAAAACAAGAGCCAAATATGAAAATGTTAGTGAGATTCACTTTTTCAAGCTAAAATGGGAAATATTCAATTTCCCAGCTTGTCAATTGAGGAGACTTAGCAACTTTTTGTTTATCTGAGCCATGTGTTGAGGAGAAACAATCGACTGTATATACATAAATAAACTAATTGTAAGTCAGTTTCAGCTGTAGATCATAAAGTTTTATCCTGTTTTTATAGCACCAAATAAATAATTAAAAGCAAACGTATAAACTATCAAAAATGACAGAAGTAATCTCTGAGAAAAATGTGTTTAGTCCATGTGCCCATTCCATTAACATGGAGGAGGAGGAGCTTTAAGGGAGTTGTCACGTCGTCCATGTTTATAAGGAGTCTGGTGCAGAAACTCACTGTAAAGCTGCAGGTGATAATTCTACCCTTTCAAATTGTCACTTTGCTTTCACATCGTCATTCTTAAAATTTATTTAAAGCGCTGCAGCTGAATCTAAAGGGAGACACACGTTGTTATAGAGAAAACAAAAGTAATCACCACCCGTTGAACCACAAAGCTACAACACTCTATTATGTGATCATCATAGTTCACAGGGTTTCACAGAAGCTTTTATCCAGTGAGAGGGACAAGGATAATACTGAAATAATTGTGCTTTTAGTTACCTTGCATATTAAAAAAGGAAGAAACCCACATTTAACCAATAATAACCCGAATGAAAGAGTTAATCTCTTTGCTTTTTCACACCCATCTGCACTATGTGAGTGCAGCTCCTCCTTCCAGCGGATGCTTCAGACATGATCCAGAGGGCTCACATTTCACCTTCTCCCATCCACCTCCCCCCTTCCACGTTTTCCCGATGGAATAAGCCCACCCTTCCACTGAGTAATCCTCATCACAAGAGACGCATCCGCATTCGTCATCGCTTCTCTTTCTGCCTTGGTGTGTTTACATGGAGAGCCAGCTTGTAAAGTTGGGGGTGAGCCGAACTCTGGGACGTCGTGCGCTAGAGGGGGCTCTTCTGTGGGTGCAGCTCCCAGCCAACGCTCACAGGGAGATGACTCCTCAACACATGGCTCAGATACAGACAGAATACTGTAGTTCTTTACGTGGCGTTTTTTCTTCTCTCTCCTTTTTCCCGAACCGAGACTGGTGTTAAATGCTTTACAGATTTTTAAAACATCTCTGGGACAATGGGGCCGTACAGATTTAAGATTTTAAAAACAAGGGATGCAGCTAAAAACATGAAGGAATTCAACTTGTTGGAAGAAACTTTCAACTGAAGCAAAAACATAGAATTTAGAGTCATTTCTCTTTTTAGCTAGTGTCTCCTCGAGCCCAGTTTTCCTGCTTTGTCCGCATGTTGCAGTGTTTCACAGTTTGCTGACACATGCTTGGGTCCTGATCTTCACACACTAACTGTTTACTTTTCCTCTTTGCACCGATATGAGAAGCGTTTGGACACAACGTGGCAAACCCACATGTACTTTGTGAGCGTAATGTCAAAGTGCTGCAGCTACACCTCACTTTTGAACATGAGACACTGCATCTTCCTTGGATTTCCCACTTTTGCAACTTTATCACAACTAACAAACATGCAGACACTGTTTTTTGGGGGGGATCTGATCTGTTGCCCCCTGAGCTCCGGTCTCCAGCTGACTGACGTAAAATCCTTGGTCCTGATCTCCTGTGAAATCTCAAGTGTCGGTTCTGCTCTCCCATTGGCAGATGCTGTTTTCCTGTGGGCCTCTGCTCTCTGGCCCCAGGTCTCAGGACAAGGCCTCACAGGGTGATGATCTCAGAGGGGTCGTACCTACTTGTTTTGACTTCAGCGCTGAGACGTTGGCGAAATGACCTTTCACTTGAGACAACATGTGAGGTTTTCCAGGTGTCAAATATAAGGTGTACTGATCTTCTGCTTTAACCTTTTCTAAGGTTTATGAACATTTTTATTTAAAACACTTTCCTCTCTACTGCAGACAGAACGTGAAAGAGGAAAGATGGCTGGTGATTCATCCTCTGAACTCAAATGTCTGGTCTTCCAGCTGGCTACGTGTTATTAAACTGTCCCAGTGAGACAACTACCAAAGACAAAGATATTAATTGGACCACAATGAGAGACTTTTTTTTTTTCTACAAAGAAAAAGTGCCACGGGTCGATCCCAAACACAGCCAGAGACAAACAGGTTATTTCTTGAACACACGAGCAAACTTTTCAACAAACTTAAAGGGTCCAGCAGTATCTGCTGACCTGGCAGCTCAGTCTCTTTCTCTCACTCCGTGTGTGTCTCTCTCCCATGTGTCTCTCTCTCATGTGTCTCTCTCTCATGTGTCTCTCCATGGCGGCTCTGCTGCTGCTGTTGAACCTGAGGATTAATCAGCTAACAGCCCTTAGCTGCGCTGATGAATCCTCTGGTACAGGTGGGGGGGTGCTCTCTCAGCCACCTCCAGGCCCACAACAAATTTTCTGTCAATTAGTTAACTAACTGATAATTTCAGCTTGATCTTAAATTGTCAAGAATCCACTTAGGAAGAAACTAAGATGAATTACTAATAGACGCAACATTCGCAAAACAGAGAGAAAGCCGTCTGTACATCTATAACTGAGCTGTGTGAGTGGGTGAAATATCCATAGCTACAGGTGACAGGTGAGGAGGGAGCCTACTTGTTATGGCTTGCACTGCCTTAAAGGTACTGAAGCAATAAACATAGACTGCAGGAATCACTCTCTCTCTCTCTCTCTCTCTCTCTCTCTCTCTCTCTCTCTCTCTCTCTCTCTCTCACACTCACATGATGCATCTCCACTTCTCCCTTGGTACAGACATGAAGCTAAAATATCCTAAATACCGGTGCCACCATCTTGTGCTTTCCACATCATTTGAAGCCAGAGTCTGCGCAGTAGTGATCGTGGTGTTAAGCCACGATGTTGAGTTCCCACCTATGCATGCGCTCGACCAATCACTGGTCAGTCTCAAGTGTCAATCATGATGTTTCATCACATTTTTAATGCATCAAGTAATTAATTCAATCAAGGAAAAATTTACATTTGAACAAACATCATGTGATAGAACTTCGTGAAAGGACAGAAACCATCTGAGGAAAAAGCTGAATCGTTTGGAAACAATGACGCAATCTCTCTCCTTTCCTTCCTGATTGGTTCTTATCAGTCACGATTCGGCTACGAGCGGTGAAGGCAAAACACTTTGAAGTAACAGTCACAAGTTGCAACTACTAAAAAGAGTTAATTTCAGTTGACTTAACTATTGCATTTCTTTTAGATTACGAAGTTAAACTGAAATTAAAGTTTTTCCAAACACAACACTGGGCTCAGTCATGGACAAAAACATCCACTGTGATATTTATACTTCATCTTTGTTATAGGTTAGTTAGATTACTGGCTATTCGTGCAAACACATTTGCTCTGCATAGTTTTATTGGGTCTGTTTTTAACTTGTTCATTTATAAGTAAAGACAGAATGACACAGTCCTGTCAGTGATTGTATGTGTTGGGATAGTTGGGATCAATAAGTGGAAGTTTTGAGCTATTATGTGTCTTTTAGTCACAATAAAGATAAAATAAGAAGCATATTCAGACCTATATACATTTATTTTTGTAAGTAACCAAAAAACCTTTTACCCTCCAGAGTGTTTCAGGACTGTTTTCATTTTTCCTCCTTAAGGTTTTGGTTGAGAAGCTGAAGTCACAGTGCCGAGCTGAACGTGATGCAGCCAGCACTGCAGCTTTAAGTGATTCCAGATGCTGTAAGAATTGAACTCATGTGCAGAGACAGAACAAAAAGATGTCCTCCCCCCCCACCCCTATCCAAACGATTCTCTGTAACTTTCATCTTTTCCTTTCCAGCTTCCAAACAAACACACACACACACAGACAAAGATGTTACCTGCGTTTTGGGGTGCACACAACTTAGAGTCTTCCCTCAAGCTGGGATATCAGATTTCAAGAATATTGAACAAAAAAAAGTTTGGAAAATGTGGAACAAAGGCTGCTTGGAAGTGGGAGGAGTATCACAGGGCTGTAATCTTTTCTTAAACTTTACTGCTGCGAAGGAGAAGGAGAAACACAACCAACGCTACATCTACTTTGCATAAACAACCTCTGTGAATTATAACTTATAACTTATATGAAAAAATACACATATCTATAGGCAACACTGAGAGAAGCTGGGTGGGGCTGGGGCTGGGTTTAGCCGACGTGGGAGAAGGTGGAGTCTGACACTCTTATGTCGCCCCGGGGTGGCAAGTCTTTTAAGACTGGGTGCTTCTCCCCCTCCCACTGCATGAGGGATGTTTAATAGGGAGGAGAGGGAGGCAGGGGGTGGGTGGGTGGGTGAGGGGTAGAAGAACTGAAGAGAGAGGAAGAACTTCAGAAATGCGCAAAGGCAGGTAGAGACAGGAAAGTTAAAGGAGAGAGAGAGTGAGAGAGAGAGAGGGAGAGAGGGAGATAGAGAGAGAGGGAGAGAGAGAGAGAGAGAGAGAGAGAGAGAGAGAGAGAGAGAGACGGAGAGAGATGGCAAAATGTGTTGCAGAGGTGGATAGTGAAGATGTGGCCGACAAAGAGAAACAGATGAAGCACGAATGATCAAATATTAACCTACTCAAAGTCTGTTTTCCGGCAAAATTGCTGCAACGTGAGCAAATAAAAGTGGACGTACACACAAACGCGGCCTCATCCCAACAGATAGGACCAGCCATTAGATATGAAACTATACATTTTCTGTCGCACATGATGGGATCAGCAGATTTTGTTCTGTAACGGTGTCTTGTTAAGCGACGGCTGAGCTCCAGGAAAAAGTGGAGGAGGAATGCAGACTGTTGAGTGTCTCGACATGTTGAGGGAGAGGCGGTGGGCCGAGAGAGAGGGAGAGAGAGTCCAGCTCTGGAGGGGTTACATCCTCCATTATCTCAGGGGTAACGGGCTTTCAGCATTAGAACGGCCCGTTCCTGCCACCTTAAGAAAACATGATGCACGTGAAAATGTAATTAAACAATAATCCTTAAAGCTAATTCTGTCACTGAGCCGAACAATGAGCCAGGTGGCTCTGCAGCTTGGGCGCAGTCGTTAGAGTCAGAGGGGCTGGAAGGGGCAGGAAGCGTCTTAAATGTCATTATCAGGTTAAGTATAACCGTTAAAGATAATGAAGGTCTCGCCTGGGTAACTGCCAGGCGCACACCGAAGTGGTTCTGAACATCAGGTGTCTCTAGGGACAGTAGGCGCGTGTGTGATAGGGACCAAACACATAATATATTAATCTAAATAGTTTGCATCTTATATTCCATTGTAGGACAATCAAATCCTTTCCTGAGCTACACAATGTGTTTGAACTAAGACCATCTGTTTTACATGAAGTCAGATATTTGGTGCACTGCAATGAGATGAGTCATTCTGCTAAGACCTTGCCTCACAAAAATGTTTCCTTCATCAAGAGCATATACAGGAACAAGCTCTGCTTTTCTCATCCGATTCTTTTATTTCATGTAAATTTTCCAATATCTAGAATCGAAGAAATTCTATGTCTGCATCTTGGTGCAGGAACAGTGGCAGCATCACCACCAGAAACTGGGACCATGTGTAGGTTGAATTGTGTCACGGGGTAAAATATTCCTCCACCATACATTCTCAGTTTTACCCGATTGAACTGCTCCTCCCTCCACTTTCTCCCCCCCCCCCCCTGTGGTCGATTCTTACATTTTTCGTCTCGACGCTGTTTTTGTTCCTCCTCTCCTCTGCACTGTGGCCAAGTGCACTCCCTTTGTGTTGATGTGGCAGGCCTGGGAAATGAAAAGTTGATGCTTCATGTCAGGCTCAGAAGAGCACCTCCTCTTCTTCTTCTTCTTTTTTTTTACTCTTTTGCTTGCAAACGTGGACAGATAATTTGGGAAGCCAGCACAATGACACAGAATGTCGAGGTTTGACAAATGGCTGGTGGCGGCCTGCAAACACAGGCCGCGCGGACAGGCCCGTCTGTTCTTGGTTTGTTTAGTTTAATTTGGACATATTTCTATCTATTACACGGTGATCTTTGGAAAGTAAAAGTGGAAATGGGGGTGAGAGAGGGGGTTGAGTCTTTCATCCCTGTAAAAACAGAACAGAGCTGGTAATCCCTAATAACCCAAACTTCATCTTATCATTTGACTCTGCTTGGCTACAAGGACAAACTCAAACTAATTTAAGTGTTACAGATAATTTATTTGCTTTGTATCTTCATCAACAATCGCAAGCCAGGAAAAAAAGGAGCAAAACTTCCATGGCTTTCCTGCTCCAACATTCAGATCTGTCCAGGGAAAAGTCAACTAATAAAAGACAGAGCAGAGTGAGACTCAGAGCCAGTGAACGAGCTCCCAGTGAGTTTCCATGATGTGATGTGGAGCGAGAGAGCAACCAGACATCTTGCTTCTCATTCCAAAGCACAGCTGAACACAGACCAGGGAGGGACGCTAATCTAAATATGGGCAACTGGTTCTGTCCAATCAGGAGCTGAGCATCCACTACCTCCCGCCCCCACTCCCCAAGTCGCCCTAAACTCTCTGCCGGTGCTTATTGTACTCAAACATGTGACGTGGAGGCCTTTCTGCTGCTGTTTGGCTCAGGAGCGCCTGTTCTCTTCTTTTCTGTGCGTCTTCCATGGTATTTCCTCTGAGGAGCCAGTCTCAAAGTCTGTAACGCAGCTGAAACACTGAGGCTGGACAGTTTACAACGATGTCTGCAGATAGCTTTCTGCTGTATCGCGACGCCTTGCTCTGAAATGTTTTAAAATTCACTAATGCATCCATCAAAATCTGTATCTGACTTTCTCCAGGCTCAGAAATGCTATCTGCTGATCAGACAACCAAATATTTACAGTCAGTATCCTGGACGCTGATGTAACCTGATTGTACAGCTTCTTGTGGGCAGACCTGACTGGAGCTATCAAGTTAAATTCTTGTCGTGGGTATTTAGCCTTTAAGGTGTTGTCCCATCTAATCACAGCACCCCCCCCCCCCCCCCCCCCCCGAAACGTGATCAGCCGCCAGCCTCACATAAATTGTGTTTCCTCTCATTACCAACAGAAGGCGTTTAGACTTCGGGCTTCTAATGTGGTTTGATTTGGACACAATCTGAAGGTGCTGGACACCAGAGCTGCTTTATACTCTCAGAGTTTGTCTTACACAACAAGTAGCGACAGAAGCTACCTGGTCGTGAGGATGCAGTCACGTCAGCCTCTCATAAAGCTTTATCACCAGCTGTCTGTGCTCCACATATGGACCTGCAGCCCCCCCCCACCAGAGGTTTCTGAACGTCAGGGGGTAAGGGGTTGTGTGAAACTGTGTAAAACCTGTCAACCCATCTTGGGTACCGTTGCCCCTCTACCGTCCGTATGCTACCCATTAGCTGAGTGGAGGACGGCAGGTTTATGGGACTCCGTCACCGGGGGGGGGGGCCTGATCCTCACTTAGCTCAAACTGCTGAATAACCACCAAAAGCCCGGTGGCAACAATCAGCACTTAACGCTCAGGTATAGAAACCCTAAACATTATTCTTGTTAGATTTAATGTCAGTCATTTAGTCAGAGTGCTGCTCTTTTGGTTTGAGGCCAAAACACGGATGTCAATTAACTCTTATGTTCAATTAAAAAAAGGGTTGGAATGGACAATTATTTTCATTATCTTCTATGATTATTTTCTGCTGCTTAACAGTTTGGTCTTTAATAAGAAAACCCAAAGATATTAAATGTATAATTATGTGAGGTGACGAGGAAGCAGCAAAGATTCATATTTGAGAACCTGAAACAACTGAAGATTTGGTATTTTCACCAGAAAAATTACTGAAATGATTTATCTATTATCAAAAGAGTCTCCAATGTATTTTTATTTCATCGACTAATTGTTGCTCCTCTAAATTTAGCCTCACTCGTCTTGACAACTGTGTCACAACAAAGGAAACCTCATTCGGCAAATATCTGGTGACATGACTTAAACAAATCACAAAATAATTATATCATGTGAAAGACGTTGCTTGAAGTGAACCCAGTGAACCCAGTGAACCCACAGAGAACCACCACCTGACTCAGGTCGGTGGAGTCTCTCAGCTCAGTGTTTTGGTGCATTGGCCTCCAATTGAAGTGCTTTGGCTCAGCACTCTTTTAGCGTTTAGCAGCAGGTATTTTTCTTTTCTCGACAATAAACCAACCGCAAAGTTGATGAACGCAGTCGAGCATTTAGCTACTGGAGCTTATTCTATTAAGTAGAAAGACACTTTCATCAAGAGCAGGAGGAGAGTTAACTACGGAGCAAACATCAGACAGATTAATCAGGGAGACACAAACATGGCTGTGGAAATGTTAACGTGTTGCTAACTACTGCTGGTTTGGTGAATACCATGGCAACAAACTTTAGAACCCGAAATGATTTGATGTTGCCTGTTCTTGAAGATAATGCACAAAATGGCTATTGCCACTGTATTATTGCAAAGTGGATGGTATATTTATAATAAAGCATCACAGATACAGTATACGAACAGTCGTACAAAAAAAGAGAGGACATTTTTCCATATTAATTTTCCATAAACATTAAATGCAGCCCTATTATAGCTCTCAGTAGGGGCCTTTATGACCATCACCCCCTCTACTGTACATTTTGCAAGGGCCACAAACTGGTTTCTGCCTCCTGGCTAAACAACAGAAGCACTATAGCTATTGTAAAACACCCAGGGGTGCTGAAACACCTCAAGTAAAAAAACCTTGATCTTCTCAGTTAGTAAATAATGAAGGCAGCGAAGAGCCTCTTTTAAATGTGGACTGTGAGGGCCTTTGCATGTGAATCTCGACTTACTCCATTAAGCACTCGAGCAAAAGCGTCTTTTCCTGCAAACCAACAAGCTGTTTTTTATGTTTCCGAGGCCCAGGTTCCTAAATACATTTTTTATGATACAATAAAAAAATCGTGACAACAGGAAATGCAAATTTTGTCAAAGCTGAACCGCACAAAGTGAATATTGCATTTAAGTTTTCACTGAGGAAGATTTCCAACACTTGTTTTACTCTGAGTGTCACGCAGATGTCTGCTGCATGGACAATGTTCGCTCAGGTTGCAGCACCGGCGTCCAACAACATCTGGCTTTGTCACTCTTGGAAACGTTCATGGCTCAGCCGTAAGAAAAAGAATTTGACTGGAAGAGAAATCATGCAGAGGATACGGTGTTTGGAAAAAGATAGATAACATCCAGCACTGGATGGAGCAAAACGCTGTTTATGTGAGTGAGGAACATGAAAATAGTTTCTGTTTAGTTTGTCGTATTTCCAGCCTGTCAATGGACTTCCAGTCACTGTGATCGATGAAAAATCCCGAATAATACCAACAGCTACTACGAGAGGGAAGCCCTCAGATTCCATCTTGGATTCTGTGACTCTTCAGGTGATGTTGCCGACCTGCGACCTCCGACAGAGAAGCACTAAGTAAAAGCTGTTGGCCAGACACAGCTAATAAGCTAAGTTAGCTTTCTCCATTTTCAGCTTTCCAAAAAGCTAAGTTCAGCACAAACAATCAACTTATAATGGAAATTCCTCTGATATGATATAATGGAAATTCCTTCAAAATTTCTCGGCCGCAAGTCAGAATTAACTATTTTGCACTTCAGGGGTTTGCCTTTCTTCATAACGCCTGGATTTTGGTAAAGAACTGTTCCTACACAAGCGCTTGTTATGGGAACTGAGTTTTTATGTACACTTTTTAAATGTTAGTGTGGATTGAAACCAGTGTTCTCACAAAATGGCTGCACTTGAACACCTCCCAAGTTTTCTACATTACTCTGTCATTCAAATCTTGTTTTTTAAACACTGAAGGAGGCAGTACAGCCGCTCTACCCATCCCTTCCACCTCTCCCTGTCATTTTCTCTGTCTTCCTCGTTGTCTGTCTATCCCTGTCCTGCCTCCCCTTAGACTCTCTCCTTCTCTCCTGTCTTCTTGCTCTCAAACGTTTTCTCTCTTGTCTCATCCAGGCAGCAGACCAGGAATAATAGGAGACAGGAAAGAAACTGCACAGCGGCTGAGCGCGTGGGGCCAAGAACCCAGCCCAGTGGCCTTTTTTCCTCCACTCTATAACCCTGTAATTTTGCATGTATTTTAGGATGAGAGTTTATTGAGCTCAAGTCACATAGTGCAATGCAAAAAGCCTGGGAGTGATATTCACTCACTGTCCTCTCTTTGCATCTGTGACTTTCTCGTGAGGACAATGATCTTCAGTAGAAAATGGAAACATTGGCTCAAAGACAAGGCTTATTTAGTCTAAATCTATCACCACACAAAACCGTTAAGGGACGGCTGAGTGACTAGAAATTGTTACCTGGGAATCGAACCATGTCAGAAAGTTGGTGCCTTAAGAGAGACTGTTTTCTCTTTATTGGACATTTTAACAGATGCAGTTAAATGCAGAATTGCAGACTCGCGCTACAGTAAAAATGGCCGAACCTGTACGGAGATCATCTAGCTCACCTGGTTTCAGCACTATCCAGGTGTCCATGCAACAGAAGCGCACGTGCAGGTGCACAGAGCACAGCAAAAAAATTATAGTTGGGTGTTTTAATGACAGCACAGGGCTTCAGTGGGAATGGCCCGAGCCCTTACTGTCACTGAGGAAGAATAATGGGAAGAATCATTATGTGAGCTGTCATCAAGTCATCACGTAACTTTGACAGACACCCAGGCAAAGCTCAGTGTTACTTGACTGCTTTTTATAAAGATATAGAACATAATCCCTGCTCGTTAGCATGCAGACTAAAGCAATTTAAAGCACTGCTATGCTGGAGAATCTTTCCTATTTTTATTTTTAAAGAATGTAGTTAACAAATATGTTTACTGCAAATGGGACAAACACATACAAAATAGCCTTTCAAGACACGGTGTTGTTTTCAGAAGTAACATCTCTAATTTCATTGCCCTGCTTTACAATGACCATAAAGGCATTATATTATATTCTGTTCTATTCTATTCTGTTCTCCAATGTAGACAAAACTGGCACAACTACAAAGTTCAGCCTAGAACCTTGTGCACAAAGTTGTTGTGCCATCACAGAAAGGGAACTGTAGTCCCAACAAAAACGTAAGTGTTATTTAAATCTATCAATAATCAAACATGACACATGAATGAATAAAATCTTGTTAAATGAAATGAAAACAGAAACTTTATATGATAGAATATAAGGCTGATGGTTTATCACAGCTGCCACACTGCACTCCAGACACTGCTGCCCTGCTGCCGTACTTCTGCTGGTCATACTATGAATCATACAAATTTAAATACCTACATTAAAACAGATAATTAGTTAACTTTGCGAAGCACAATCCAAACACACACATCCCTCTAATCCCAGCTCCACCATCCTCCATACTTCCTCCGCAACACACATCTGAAAGCTGTTAGTCCTGCATTTTCAGGGTGACACAGGAGGCAAGCATAAATCTGAACTCCTCCTCCTCCTCCTCCAGCAGCAGCAGCAGCAGCAGCAGCAGCAGCGGGCTCTGAACATGTGGCTGCCTGGCACCAGGATACCTCAGCAGGCATGAAATCTCTCCTCCTGAGGCCTCCACGGTAGAATCTCAACATGACAGTATCAGAGACACTAACACCACAAAAGCAATTAGGATGAGATGCAGTTCTTGTAGAGCGGGAGCCTTAGTTTGCAAAAATATAAAATGGTAAGATTTATATAATCCTGTGTGTCTCTTATTAGTTTAATACGGCCATATTACGATTTATTCAACTGTACTGTGAATGAGTAAATATCTGTTACAATACATGATCTCTTCTTTTAAACTTTTCCGTGTTCCAATTGCTGTAAAACCCCAAAGTAAACGGGCTAAACAGGCGAGGAGGAGGATAATCAAGGATCATTTTCACTATTGCAAGCAGGATAATTATGCACAAACCCTGAAAATTGGGAAGGCGAGGCATGGCAAAAGGAAGTTAAAGAAAACTGCTATCAGCGCGTGTGATCAGAATCTGTTTACTTGACTGAAAGAGTTGGTATTTCCAAACCCTCTGCTGAGATGGAAAATATCCACAAAACTTGAGAGTAGGCAGACGGTCTGCCATACGTTGATGTGGACTACAAAGATGAAGCAATCATAGCTTGTGTGTGTGTGTGTGTGTGTGTGTGTGTGTGTGTGTGTGTGTGTGTGTGTGTGTGTGTGTGTGTGTGTGTGTGTGTGTGTGTGACAACGACAAAGGAGTTTGCCAGCAGCAGCTTTGTCTTTTTAAAGACCTCTTTGCAAAGTGAGAACAATCTCAAAAAAGGCAGAGAACGAGAGAAAGCCTTTAACGTGGCAACTTTACTCGCATCCTCCCCATGAAAAGAGGAGGTGAAAATAAGGGAGGAAGAGGAGTGAGGAGGGAGACGCAGGCGGCTATGTGGCCATTTAAACGTCTCAGTCCGTATACACTCCCTCTGCTAAACAGTGGGTTAGGAGAAGGCTTTTTTGGATGTTAGGGGAGGGAGAACAGACCACATTGCATTCTTTTGTACTGAGGTCACTTTTTTTCTTCTCAACCGTTCTGAAGTACTCAGCAAACGTCGGGCCGGACTCAGAGCTCGATCTAATGGAGCCGTGAGGGATCTACTGCACATGCTCAGAGGCAGCGTCTGCCTGCTGGTGTTTCCTATTTTCCGAGCAGACACAGTTTCCAGAAGCATCCGGAAGAATAATCAATAAAGAAGCTGAACTGGGTGCAACAATAATCCTGAGAAAGCGTGTTAGAGACTCAATTCACCCATCATCATTTCAGACAGTAGCTTATTAGAAAAAGGGTCAAACTGCTTCAACCACCACTTTGAGTGTTTTTCAGGTTATTTACTATTTTTCTGACCTGTTTCAGAAAAACACATCCCTGTGGTTTGCTGGATGGTGACTACGCTTTGCTCAAATCCTTCACTAGATGTATACACGGGATCAGTTCCTCTGAAAATACTCAAGAAACCTATTCCGAGGCTGAATTTATCAATATGCTATGGGGTCGATGCCGATACCAAAATTAGGAGGTAAAGAAAAAGTCCAATAACGTTATATCTGCCAATATATATGAAACAAATTGGCAATGATTCCTACGATTGTAATCATCAAACCCTTGTGAGAAAGAAATGTGATTGAGGGTTGATATTTTAATGTTTAAAAATAAACATTATTATGAATAAATTAAGAGAAAGCACAAACACAAGCAAATATATGGAACCTGAATGAAGAAAATTGACATATTCTTTCATATAAAATGCAAAATAAAAGTTTTCATATCAGCAAACATAAAGTCAGATACCAACAAGTTTGTGAAGGGCTCATATCGGCCAATTGTTATCAGCCACCAGATAAATCAGTCAACTCTCGTGCACACACACCAGACCCATGTTCTTCCAGATAACAGGTAAAGATTGTACTTGGCAATGTGTTTACCCTTCTCACTGACTAATGAGGAATCCCATTACAATTTTGGGACAGTGATAAGTGAAGGAATAACTTTATTTGCCCACCAGCCTGGACACTGCAACCATAAGCACACAACTTTTTCCCCCACAAATAAAACAAACAAACACACCGAGGGTCGTTTACCTCCGCACATCATTCCTGTGGTTTCCTGCTCGGCCCTAGAGGGAGTCCAAGCCGAGGGGCATCCTTTCATCCTTTGCTGCCATGTGTTGATGTGATGTCAAGTGTTAGGACCTCGGGGGCCTTGGGCAAACAAAGTGGGGAGAATGTGAGGAGAGGATTCCATCAGGTAACACTGATTCACAGCCTGGTCAAAGGACGTGACACATGTCCCCATTAGAAACACGGCAAGTACATGTTCAGATCTTAATTCATTAATATACTTTCCAAGTTGAGCACTTTCAGCAGCTCACATCATTTATTCTTCTCCATGCAGTTGTACTCACATTTGTAATCATCACATATGGTGCACAGATGAATATCACTGGTAGACATCGATAGACAATTTAAAAACTTAGTCTGTGCTTTTAGTAAAGTTAAAGTAAAGAGACTCGTGTAGGAAGATGTTACAGAGGGTGCAGCAAGCGAAAATAAAAGAGTTGACTTAATCTTTAGCCGTCACTCACTCCTTAAGCTTATATACACATTTTATTTTAGTGATTTATTCAGTTTTATGGGTCAGTAAAGTAAAGTCAGTAAAGTTGACCTCATCTTGTCTCCTTTACTGTTGTAGCTCCTCTGAACATCAGCTTATCATATTAATAACAACCCAGATCAAGTTGAGGGTGTGTGTGTGTGCGTGTGTGTGCGGGTGTGTGTGTGTGTGTGTGTGTGTTTGGTTGAGCAAAGATTAGCATAAAGTCTGAAAGCAGGAATTTAGCCTCGTTTACAAGACTTCAACACACCAGACACAGGTGGGAGCTGATGGGAAGCTAACTATGCTAACTGCTCCTAGCTGCCACGTTAAGCTAGGCTACAGCTAACACATGCTAACAATGTGAACGACCTCCTGGTCCAGCTCCCGGTGAGAAATCAAACATTTTCCTACTTGTTGCTTCGTCTTTGAGTTTTATGTTTTTATTTTACTGCACAAAATAAAACCCTGTCAGAGTTTGAAGAGTCTGAAGAATAAAAAACACAGAATACAAATGATGAGGTGAACATGGCATAGAAATGAAATTGAAAACAGTACGTAAGACCTATATGTTGGATTCAATCGAGGTTAAAGACTTTATTCTGTCTGTAAAAATTGTAGTAAATAAAGTTAAATAAGTGAGGAGGCCTCTTATATCTCACTCTGATTTATTGTTGCCCCTGTGCTAGAGTGATTAAAATTAAATGAGTGTCTTTTATAGAGTAAACCCTTCAGAAAAGATGTGATAGGAGTCAGTGGTTAAACTGCAAAACATCAACGCTCAATTAAATGGAAAATGGATTGTATTTATGTAAAAGTCACTGTTCATACAGTGCCTCTATATGCAAAGCAGAATTTTCAATTAAAAAACATACTTTTCATGTGTGTAGGATCTGTGTCCACTGCTAAGAAAGTCGCTGGATTCCCTGAATGGCCGAGTAACGATCTTTGCGTATCTTTCTCTCTCCTCTCTGCAGCTAGTAGAAAACAACAGAGATCCAGTGTGTGGACGGCGGCTGAGCCAGGTAGACTAATGAGTTTACCTTCTGCTCGTCTGGATGGGAAAAAGTGACTGAGAGGGAAAATCTTACATGATGCACATCGCCAAGACTGAGATAACATGACAGCTTGTATTTTACTGTCCTGCAGTAAAAAACCTGGGACAGGTAACACAGGCCGGCCAGTTACTTATCATACAATCAGAAGTATTAGCAGGTTTTTATTGATATGAACTCATCTTAACCCCAAAATATAGACACCCACATTTCATCTGAAGTCTTTAGGGTAATACACACTACAGATGGAAAGTGCTTATAACCTTTAAGTTATGTAAAAATGTAAAGATGATGAAATATTTTAGTTTACATTAGTATTCTTAAAATATTTGCTCAGAATATCATTGTCCGAGCAGAGAGAAAACTGGGACCTTGTTAATTTTCGTTTCTGTGGCCGAGGGGAGAGAATGAGTCATCCAGCAGATGGGATTTTTTTCCCCCCACATAGTTACAGGCTTCTCTATTTCCATCTCCAGTCTTCCTTAGTTTGAGGTTACCTGCTGTCTGTTCTGCCCTTTTTTCTATCCCTTCTTCTTCTTCTTCTTCTTCTTCTTCTACTTCTGCTCTTCTCTATGTGTTAGTTCTGTAGAAGTAATGGAGCTTTATTATAGAGAGTAAAACTCCCATTTTCGCATTGAATCCCCGGCCTCCTCCCACTTATTTTTCCTCTCCTTGCCTCTCTGTGTTTCTCTCTCTCGCTCTGTCTTTCTCCTTCTCCTCTCTCAGCTGTACCTCCTACTTTCCCCACCGTGTTTCCTCACATGTGAACATCTCTGTAGGCTGCAGTATTTATGAGTTCTTGCAGAGGGGCGGCAGGGCAGCTGGAGTAACGGCATTTCCAGACGGGATCTCTGAGCTCATTTCCCCCCCCCCAATCATTCCTTGCAAACTCACGTTGGGACAGAGTCTGACTTTTGCCTCAAATTATGCTTCTGAGACACTGTTTATAAAGCAGCACTTCACAGATTAAACATTAAAGTGCTCAGCAAGACTCAGAGATTTACAAAACACAGAGAAAAGTTGATTATTCTGAAACTTAAGCTTTTATTAACCATTTGATTTGCTGTGCAGATAAAGCAAAGGAGTTAACGAGGGAAATTTAGGACAAAAGGACAAGACACCGTAGTTTAAACACTGGCTAACTTTCCCAGATGCTTGGAAAAGCTGGCGTGAAATCATCCTGAAGAGACTGCAGGTCATCTGGAATCTACATTCAGAGGGGAAAAGGGGGGGAATCTGTGCCTTTCGACTCTAAATAGTTGTTTGTCGTTAACACGTCAGTGAAAGCTTCTGTAATAGCACACATTTCTTAAGTTTTAACTAAGAGTTGATGATTCAAAGTAGTTAGCATAGGTATCCTGTTTCTACACACACACACACACACGGATGAAAGCTTGTATCACTTTTTCCTTTTCCTCTGTGTGTGTGTCTCCCATCCAGAATTTAATATTCCATCCCGACATCATTGTTTTAACTCGCATGCGCTGCCTGCGTTGCAGAAGGTCCTCCCACAAGCTTGAGCTCTTGTGGCAGGGAAACATGACACCCACACGCTCAGTGGGGCTCTCTGGGGTCTGTGCTGTGGCCTCTGACGTTGCGCTAACGTGTAAATAATCAACATAAAGCGTCGTCGGATGAGGGGTCACTTGGAGGGTTTTTCCCCTGATTCTCCACAATAATAAAATGTCAGTGTAGCATTTATAAGGACAAGTTGTTCTGGAGCGTGTGCACATGTATGGAATCATTTCATCCTGTGCAGTTAGTAACCAGGTGGTAAAAAAGAGATTAAATTTGAGTTTGAGACGTTCAACCAGGAGAAAGTGGAAACTCTCTGCTTTACTTTATGAGATACTAAGAGCAGGCCTTCAGATAAACTTCTCAGAGTCCGTCCTGCTCTTTCCCTCTCAGAGCTCCCCCTGTTTTTAGTGGTGCCCCGCTCGCCAGCAGCCTCACACATTATCTGAAGCCAGGGAAGGATCCAGTCATATTTTCCATCCACTCTCTGTGTCTGACTGGATGTCTGCACTGGTGGTGGAGTGGAGGGATGGGAGAAAATAGAGCAGGCTGGGAGGGAGCGAAAGAGGGAGGGACGGTGGAGAGCTGGAGTTTGGACGGGGTAGGAGGGGGTGCCGGGTCAGTGGAGAAAGCCAGATGAACAGACAAGAAGAAAAACAGACCAAGACCTGGAGAGAAAAATGGTCTTTTGCTCGTATTTTAGTTGTGTGAGAGAAGCGAAGCCAACAGATAACTGTGCAGCACACCTCACATCAGAACTTGTGCCATGTGCGTATAAAAAAACCCAGCAGTCTCACCTTTTTAACATTAAACAGTTTATATTTAGAGTAAGGAAGGACGTGGTGCCACGATGGGGGTTATGGGTTTGTGGGTTTGGGTTCTCTCACGCCCCAAAAGGGAGGTGATGTGTCATGATGGGTGGAGTTCATGAGCGACTGGGTACGTTCAGCAGCTAAACTACTTAAATACTCTGGCATCCATTTACCCTTTACCTTAAGTTAAGGAGGCTGGGTTATCTGTATAAAATGAGATATGTAATTGTTAAATTATCAATTGAGTACATGTGGTAAGAACTATCTTAAATGACAGAAACCATCTTGGAGAAATATTTATTTGACGTGTACTTTTTAGTTTTGTCCCAAAATCCCATCACTAATATGGAGGAGGCGGGGTTAAAGACCTGTCCGGCGACCTAGTGGGCTTCAATTTTGGGGAGCTGACATGTCGTCCATCTTTATTTACGGTCTATGGACAACCCCCCCAATATTTGACAAAACAAGTTCAGTACCACTCACAAGGTTCCCCGGCCAGGAGATGGTTCGTTCAGCTTAGCAGATGAACAGTATAGCATTTTCTATCTGATCTATACAGTGTCACACAGTTGCATTCCAACTGTGCATTCCCTGCTGGTGCAGAAAATCACTGTCTTTTCAAAGTAAATAAGTGCTGCAGTGGTGAGATTGGTCCTCAGCCAGCGAGCGAGAACGCCAGCCTGGAGACTGAAAAGACAAAAGTCAGGCCTCCATGAGATGATTGCAGTTCATATAGGGATCTGCTTGAAGTAACAGTCAGAAGTGGGCTCAAGCCTTCACCCTATAATTGAGCGTTTACCCATAATGCCGCGTGGAAGTCCCTCTTTTTCCTTTTTTTTTCAATGGATGCTGCTGCTTTGAATGAACTTGCAGAGTCTGGAAAGTTGACTTTCATGCAGGCGACTGTTGTAGTCACACTAGTTATTTGCCCGTCTGTACACGTACACGGCAGAGTCTCACAGTCCTGACTGTGAATGAGGAAATTATTATGAGAAGCTGAGAGTGGAGTCAGATTAGTGTATTAGTTTATATCTATTATCACTAATTGGGAATAACATCATCACCCAGTCTACAAGGTGTATAACATTTAAATGGAAGGAATGACCTGACTAATGTCTGTAATAGCTTTTTTGCTATTGGACATATGACCATACACTGTAGTGTGTGGTAAAAACTGAATGATTTGAGATGTGGGCGACAACACAGTCGTTTTTATGATTAGAAACATCCTTAGTGCCGTCAGGGAGATGTTATCAATTTCTTTTTTACCATTCTCTTTTACACTTTAAATAAAGATGGTTGATGTGTGTCCACTTCCTCCCACCATCCAGAATTTAACCAAACTATCCCAGATTCCAATCCTGCCATCTTGCGCATTTGGAGCTGGAGTCTGTGCTGTAGAAATCGGGGGATGGTCCCACCAGTACACCGAGTCAGTCTCAGCTGTCAATCATGACACAACTCTGTTTTTATAGCATCAAATAACTAATTAAAGCAAAACTGGAAAAGTTAGCACTCGAACAAACATCAGTGTGATAAGAATTATCTAGAAACCATCTTTAAGAACATTTTATTTGAATTGAGAGTATTCTCATGAGCAAACACATGATTTGGGGAAACTGTCCTGATAAACAGTTTGTTGGTACACTTGAAAACAGCCATTTAAATTTTAAAGATATACCGTACAGTTAATGATTTTATTTGCGATACTGTACAATTTTCCTCATCATACCCTGTAATTTGTCTGAAGCAGGTGGGCCTACGACGGGCTTCTACCTAAACAAAGCATGAAATGTGTGTGCAATAACCCATCATTGAAAATAATTAACAAACATCATAAACGCCCGGAGCAGTGGTTTAAAAGCAAGTAATGGTGGCCTTATCGCAAAAGGAGAGGTTAGACCCAAGCAACCAACAAATAAATGCCCCCATGGCACCTTACGTGGGGCGGAGGAGAAACAGGGCTACAGGCAGAGTGAGAGAGGGACACGGAGAGAGGCTTTGGCTGTGCAGAGGCTGCAGAGTCTTACAAGTAGAAACACGTGGACAGAGCCAGGCAGATGCTACGTGTTGCTGGCTATAGCTCAGAGGCTTGCTGGGGAATGCACAGTTTGGACCATTTCAGTTTCAGTGTAAGCTCTAGTGCTGCACGTCGGCCTACTTACGCAAAGCTGGGTAGAGTTGGTAAGTCGTTTCTAAAACACATCCTCCTCGTGGCCTGAAAGCCACCAATAAAAGATATGTCTGAATTGATTACCAACCCTATAGCTGTAACTGAAGTATTAATGGGGGGGGCAGCACAGTGGTCCTTCTTGGCCGGGGTCTTGCTGTGTGGAGTTTGCTTGTCCTTTCTGCAGTGCAAAGACATACAGACAGATATTGACAGATATGGCGATATGCTGGTGACCAGTCCAGGGTGTAATCTCGCCCGGTATCAGCGAGGATTGGCGCTAGCATCCTCCGCGACTCTCAAAGGATAAGCGCTAATGGATTGATGATGATTTACTGATTTGCCTTCAGTGTTTCTGTAGCTCCACTCGCATAAATACAGGACCCACATGAGTTGACCCCTCCTGAGGGGGCTCCACCTCTTTTTTACCAAAGATGTTTTCTTCCTCCACCATGAAACAGCTTCAGTTTCTGCTCCTGCAATGGACGCCTGTTAGGATTAACTGTGGAAAGAAGTCCCAGTTTTGTCATTAACAGAAAAAGAAAGTCGTGGCAAAAGCTGTAGCAGTGGGTGTGGAGACACCTTTTCCCACAACCTGTTACATCTTGGGCTCGTCTACCTCCACAAGCTGCCAGTGACAAACATGGAATTTCCTCCCCCGAGCTCGGTGGCTCTAATTCAGTTATTTTTCTTCCCCTTCTGCTGTTGTTACACACTCACTTTCTGACAAGGATGGATTTCTAGATCTAACCTGCACACTCTGGCAAAACATTAGAGTTGGAGAATGTCTCTGATTCTCTTGACAGTAATATCTCATCTGCACTGTGCTAAATATCTTATCCTCCAGTCAGGAAACACACAGCTTCAAGCAGAGTAAAAGCATATTTGAAAACAGCTAAGCTCATTCTGAGCACTTCCACCCAAACCACCAGTCTGAGCTCAGAGAGAGTCGCCACAGAAAAAAAAAATATTATAGATTGCAGCAAGTTGAGTCCAAGGCAAACACCAGAAAATTACCGGTTCTATTTAAACACCGTCCTGAGAGCTTCGGCTTCATTTCACTCATGGAAAGTCTTTCTGAATGTGTGAGCTACTGCCTGAAAGACTGAAGCCGTCAAAGCTTCACTTAAACTGCAGTGAGAATGAAACCAGTGGATTATATCAGTTTGCTTTTAGGTTAAAATCACAGAGAGCAGGCACAGGTCTTATCAAATGACTTTTCCTCTTAGACAAACAGCAGCACTCTGTGAAACAGGACTTCCTTATTTATACTTCCTTCAAAGCACCGTGAAGACATGAGATATTCTGTACTTTACAGTTCCCCACTGTTTTCACTGTCTATATGCATATTGATATATGGTTATGTATATAGTTATACCTCCTCAATGTGCTTCAACAAAGCATTAGCATTATATCAACATATTGAACTTTTGTTATATTGCTATTTATAAATATTATACTGCAGTAATTATTGATATTATTCTATTTCCCAGCTCACTTATCTCCCTTTTTTAACCCTGTCCAGCATCTTTGCTATTTGATAGCAAAGATGCTGGACAGTTTTATTGCGAAGAAGATGCACATTATTCCGATATCAGTGTACATTACATATCAGTATCTTCTTCTTGTTACATAAGCCTCCCTCAGACGGAGGGTGAGGAGAAACATGTGTAGCGTCGCTGAGGTGAAGATTGACAGCTGTCTCTGTGTTTGTCAGGTGTTTGAGCAGACGTGCTGCTTTCATTAGATGAGCAACAGGTGCTAAAAAAGAACTAAAAATACCTGCTTAGTGCAAACAAAATCACTAACCACACACGTTTCTTCCCCTGGAGACTATTCATTTTCTCAGCAGCCGAGCTACTAACTAACATAAAGAAGATAAAGTTTGTGCTGAGTGTGCACACGTGGAGGAGACAAACGTCTACAGGGAATTCTGTGGGTGTTTTATTGATTTGATCAAATCTGAATGAGTTTAGTTAAGTTTCTTTTGGGGGGTGTTGTGCATCTTTTAAATGATGAATTCATGATAATTTGGCAAAAGATAATTCTCATTGCTTGTATGATGCTTTCATGCAACCTCTCTTGCAACTGAGTTTCTTCGTTTTGAACATTTCCTGCATTTTTCTTTCATGGTGTTAATGCTTCTTTGTTGAATTGTAATACTTTCTCCATTTTTGAGAAAATTGTATGACAATCATTGACTTTATTACCACTTTTTAAAGATATTTAAAGTGTCTATGGGATGTTCACGCCCGGATCAGCAGTCAAACATGCTTCATCTGCTTGTGATGCACGTTTCTTAAATGTCTAATGTCCGAATCCTTCATTGATTCCAACTAGTGAAGACGGGGAAGCGTCATTGGGTTTGAATGTCAGGAGGAGACTCATCAGAGGTTAACTCAGAGTTCGAATCAGGCCATTCTGTAGTTGTAGAAGCTGCAACGTGTCCACAGTGTAACCAGAATGCTTTGTGGATCTGCCAGATTTTTCTTCTCCCTTCTTCCCTCCCTCCCTCCCTCCCTGTCTCTAACATCATGGGACGGCCATGCCTCTTTTGGAAAGGTGGATTATTGCACAGGTTGACGTACAATGTTTTTAAAAATATCTGTTTTGTGTACTTTTGGATTACTGTTGACTTTTGAGGGATTGACAGAAATGATTAATTATATCGGCACATTTTATTCATTAGAAAGATGAAAGTTGGTCGAGGAAGGGTTCAAATGGAAAAACATACAATATATGAATGACTTGGGAAATGTTCACAATTCATATTGACCTCTGGTTGGTAGATTTTATTTGGATGCAATGGTTGTGTGACATGATGAATCTGCAGCTGGTTGCAGATG
Source organism: Hippoglossus hippoglossus (assembly GCF_009819705.1). NCBI lineage: Eukaryota > Metazoa > Chordata > Actinopteri > Pleuronectiformes > Pleuronectidae > Hippoglossus > Hippoglossus hippoglossus. Next base: position 4,531,557 of record NC_047169.1, on the reverse strand, counting down.
CTTGACATCAAGAGATTCTGCCCTGAAAAGAAGTGTGATATGTTTCACTTGGATATAGAAAATGATTTAGTCTTAAAACACTGGAGCTTGAAATGCTCTTGGCAACGTTTTCATCTCCATCTGGTTTCCTCCCTGTGCGTAAAATGCGCAGAGCTCAGACATAGTTCTAAACCTCTTTCCTCCCTTTTTAAAGAAACCATTAAGTACAAATGAACATATCATATAAGCTTTTAAACAAAAGAACCTTCTGCATAACCGAAAACCGCTTCTTTTGGAAATAAACCCGAGCTAATCTGCAACTGATGTGCTGCGTTAAACAAAAAACATCCAGTGTCTGAACGATAGAAAATCAGCTCAGCGACACAGTGTCTCGGGTTTGATGCAGAAAGGACAAAAGTTTAAATTATGAAAATCCACTGCGAACAGGAGGGCGAACGAACACGTCTGAACGGTGGAGAGCCGGTGCGTAAAAGACGAGTGCGCTCATCGTCCACGTTTGAGCTGAAACGTGAACTTGTTTGACATGGTTTCTTAAGACGGCCCCTCTCTCTGATGAAGGAGGGACTCTGCCCCTTGAACATGTACAAGTGATCTGCTGCGCTCGGGACCTCCCCAAAACTCTGTGGCATATAAAAGCCAAGCTAAGTCATTTGTTTAAGCAGTAGGGAGTTTCTGCTAGGGTCTGGATTGGAGTTACGCAAAGACCGGACCCTACCGTACATGAGTGGTGTCTGAGGAAAAAAAGGATTCCCCCCTTGTCTCAAAGAATCTACATGTCTAATATTTAGACATGTTCAGCTTTGTGGATATTCGGTTAGCTCTGTTGCTGAGCGCAACAGTGCTTTTGGCGAGAGGTCAAGGCGAGGATGATAGTAAGTATCACTTTCACACTTTGATTTGACTTGTTTTGGGGACTTGTGGCCCCCTCGAGATGTGGATAGAGCTCGAGGATGCTGCGCTGTTTGCTGGGAGTGGTTGTCCTCTGCGGGATCCCTGGCTCCAGTGATGGGGATGAGGTGTTACTCAGTGAGGCTGCAAGCGAGTAGGAATTCATTGACTTGGATTTTTCTGATCGGCTTGATGCTCTCTCTCCCTGACGTGCAGATACACGCTCAGTGCGCGTCCTGCTGCTGGAGCGCAGACCTGAGGGGAGCAGCTGCGCGTTCTCTGAAGCGCACTGACAGGAGTGTGGGTTCAGGGAGAGTTGAAGCAGGGCACAAGCATTTAAGACATCTGGGGGGGAAAAGGGCGAAAATGCCTTGAATGAAATCTTGATTATACTTTGTTTGGAGATCAGGTTTAGAGAAAGTTTTTCCCCCTGTGCCAATATGTGCCCCAAACCCCCTTTAGGTCCCTGCCCTCCCAACAGCTTCACCTTCATCAAAGAGGGGGAAACAAAAGTTTGTTGAGGATCAAAACGTGACAGTGGAGACTTTTTCTGGCTTTATAAGGCTTTAAACGTTTTTGCAGAAAAAAAAGCTTTGGGAGGTTACCATACACAATAAAGCAACATTTTTCCTGTTTGCATTAAACTGGACTTTGTTTGCTGGAAAAAAAGCAGCAGTGGAAAAATCGCTAAAGTCTGACGTCGACAGTGAAAAAAGGTCTAGACACCAATTAATCACCAAGCAGGAGAAGAAGGGTGCGGAAGACACAGTTCTGTGGGCCAACAGCGCAGCTCTGTGGCAACTAGTGGAACTGTGGATCCACCGGGGCTCACTCCTCTAAGGCCTCAAACTCCCCAACCACTAGATTGAAATGTGATTGTGCCCAGAGTTATTTTCCACAGGAGCAAATCCTTCACTGCAGTCGAGCAGATGTTGGATAATGACTTGTGGTTCCTTTTGCTCCATGAAGTTCTGTATTCTGACATGACGCAGGCCCAGGTTACTTAAAAAACAATCCCTGATGTTAAACTTCCATAGAAGCTCGGTTTCTGCTCACAAATCATTCAATAAACGTGTTCCAGATGAAATCTTAGTGTGGCCTGGATGACAGTGATCAAGGGACAGAAAGGTCAAAGGTTTCTGTTAGTAAAAATAGACATTGGCCAAAGGGTGCGAGCTTCATGCCAGAGGTCAGGACTTTACATCAGCGTTCATTGCAAGTACAATATTGAAAAAAGTGACACTGATAAATCAACACTTTGCTGAATTTTAGGTTTTGAGTGTCACATTGGATCCAAGCAGCTCTAGTTTTATGAGTTTTAAGTTGTCTTGTCTGGTGCAGGAACACATCTGGCTCCCATGGAACTTCAAACCCAGTTGATCACTCTGTTTTTGGGGGGGGGGGGATATTTACTCTGACTGTTACCAAACTCACCGCGGTTCTCTCCTTTCCTTTCAGTGTCATACGGCAACTGCGCATTAGATGGACAGTTGTACAATGACAAGGATGTATGGAAACCAGAGCCCTGCAGGATCTGCGTCTGCGACAGTGGAACCGTCATGTGCGACGAGGTGATCTGCGAGGACACATCCGACTGCGCCGACCCAATCATCCCAGACGGAGAGTGCTGCCCTATCTGCCCTGATGATGGTACAGCGCCTTGATCCTCCTCAGCCTTTTGTGTGGTTAACAAGCTTTGTGGCGCCACCTAGTGCCTTCCCACCTTGTCTCTGACAATCTGAGGCTCCTGGGCCATGAATGGATTGAGGCCCTAAGCCTGCCTGCTTGCCTGAGGATTTTCAGTCGCTTTGGATTTACCTCATTTCAATTTCAATATGCATTCTTTTAACAACGGATTACACCTGCTCTTTCCTGAAGCCTGGCAGTGAATTTTTTATTTCTCATCATCATGCTTACCTGTGCAGGGTGCAACACGGCCTATACATGTCTCATTTCTCCCAAAACAATCTCTGTTTTCCACTTATTCTTTTGCAGAAATGAATTTGAATCAAAGAAGTCAACTTTTGATTCACAATCACATTGTATTTAATACTTGAGTCAGCACTGACTTCTTGTTTCGACCTGCTGTAGATAGCTTAGAGCTTCAGTTCAATGCTAATCCTCACCCAAGCACCTTTGCTGTCACGTTTCCTTTTGTAAATGTCCATAGTTACGAATGTTTCTCTCATAAATGTTCAAGAGGTGTTGACACTTTCTTCTCCGTTGGTTCTATAGGGATTGAGGATGGCCCAACAATGCCTGAGGTATTTTGCCCCTTTTTAACCTTCACTGATATTGACGTTAATGTGTATTTAGGTTTGATTCTCATGTCTGAACATCATAATGATCTCTCTCCTTGGAGAAGCTGACATGGCCCATTCATTTGAGATGGTCTAAATGAAACGTGACAACGATGCAGCCTAACTCCGTTTTTCTGTTCCTCCGTAGCCTGAAAAGGGAGAGACTGGCCCCAATGGAGACAAGGTAGGTTCCAGTTCACTTCAACTCTCACCATCATTTTCTGTCTTTAGATGCAAATGTATATTTTTAATGATAATGTAATAATTGTCCTTATGGTACCCATAGGGACAGATAGGTCATGTTTGGGCAGATGCATTTGTCCCAACGATGACATGTTTCCATGTTGTGTAGTTTTGTGTAGTAACATGTACAACTTTGGCACAAATCCGGCCACTTTAATCAATTTAGTGAAAATATGTAAAACATGTGCTTTGTATTGGTCCTTTCCTGAGTGAGCCCCTGCACACTGATGAAGCTGCTGATGACCTTTGATAATTAGGTCAACAGGTCATTAAAAGTTCAAGTCATGCAGCTCGAGTTAGTTTAGAAAGGAATTAAAAAGTAATGATAGGAAGACACAAAACCTACAAATTTAAAATTAATATTATATTAATTATTATTAATATGAATAATGTTAATATATTTTTTTCAAACTTTTGTGCTTCAAACAAACACCTGATTCATGTATTAAAGGTGGAAAAAATGATCTTAAGTGAAGCCATATACACAGGATTTTGGTCCAATATACCGGACACTAAATTAAAAATGAATAACATATTATATAATATCACCAACACACCATGTCTGCTTGGCTTTTTTCTACAGGGTCTGCCCGGTGCTCCTGGCAATGATGGATTCCCCGGACAGCCCGGTCTTCCTGGCCCACCCGGCCCCCCTGGCCCCCCTGGCCTTGGCGGAGTAAGTATCACCGAGTCAGAACATCCACATGCATCTGGGTTTCATCTGAAGTGTCGTCAGAGGCTTAAAGAATCTGGGTTTGTGCTCAGTTACCAGCAGCTGGGTAATCTCTCCTCTGTGTGCATCTCAGTGCTGGGAGGGCAGACAGCTCCCTGGTCCTCAGCTTTAGGTTTGGGGAAGATGTCGAATATCTTAGTGTTATTAACATTTATACTATTTTAACATGTGCTACAGGCTCTAACAAGAGGGTAGCGTTAGCACTACTTACTGCTCTCCTGAGGTAGAAGACATTACTATAGGATTTACACAACTAACCAAGTCACAGCAACCGTATAAAATAACACACTGAACAGCACTTTTAATTGTGGTTCCACGGAGCTCAGTTACTGACCCTTTATCCTTTGTCCTCTGCAGAACTTCTCTCCTCAGATGAGCTACACTGACCACTCCAAATCCAGTGGCCCACCTGTTCCCGGCCCAATGGTACGAAGGATTTTTGCTTTACTTCTAAACATGGAGCAATACTTTCCCAGTTTAGATATTCACATTATTGTCAGTAGTAGACTTTTGAAATCCAGTTCCATGTTTGGTCAGTTGTAAAGGCTTTATTTCTGTATCTTGATCAACAGGGTCCTATGGGTGCTCGTGGTGCTCCTGGATCATCTGGCTCCTCTGTAAGTGTTCTCTCTTATCAAATACATGACAAGCTCAGTGATTAATTTTGACACAGGATAAATGCATAAACGTAAGAGAAAGAAGCTGTTGGATTGATCTGTTTATCTTGTTGTCTTTCAGGGTCCTCAGGGCTTCACTGGACCCTCTGGTGAGCCTGGTGAGCCCGGAGCTGCTGTGAGTATATCAAATCTAAATAATCATTTGTTCTTAGTTCTCTGTTATGAGGAAGTTGAGTTTGACTAAAAAACATCGACTTTGTCCACTTTAACGAGAACCCCCATGAATCTACATTACTATAATCAATAAGATGTTATTTACTCTGTTTGCATCCAAGTATTGATTGTAAAGTTTCACACGTTACTTCCTGTTCTCTCTCTTCCACTTCCTGTTACACACACTCCCCCCCCTTGCTCTTTACCCAGTAAATATTCAGCATTAATTGATTGATGCTAATAAAGTAATTTATTGGTATTTTCAGGGTCCCATGGGTCCCCGCGGTCCTGGTGGCCCCAATGGAAAGAACGGAGATGATGTAAGTGACTTATTGATTATTTCCTTCCCTGTCTATCCTGGTGTTGATTCTTCTACACCCATTATCAAATACTAACCTTGCCTCTGTGTGTCTTCAACAGGGTGAGCCTGGCAAACCTGGACGCCCCGGTGAGCGCGGAGCTGCTGGATCTCAGGTGAGCGATATGATCTGTTTTTAGAGTCATTTAAATTAATTTCCCAGCATTAGTTCTCAAAACTCAGAATAAATCCTCATAGTAAGATTTATGACATGAATGCGAATCTTATATGAATCTTGTTTTCCTCCTGCAGGGTGCTCGTGGATTCCCCGGAACTCCCGGACTCCCCGGCATCAAGGGACACAGAGTGAGTGCAGGAACCCCCAAAATCCTCCTTCTTCAACCCCTGTGCTGTAGCTTAGTGACTGAGCTTCATGATGCTCATTGATTTTTGTCCACAGGGTTTCAGCGGTCTTGATGGAGCCAAGGGAGACGGCGGACCTGCTGGACCTAAGGTGAGATAGCAGGATGTGCTCTACATGACAAAATCCACTCGTTTGTTTTAGTTTGAACCACCAGGTTACAGTCATCTAATCTCTTATTCCCTCCTGTATTTGTCCACAGGGAGAGCCTGGTTCCTCCGGTGAGAACGGTATCCCCGGTGCCATGGTGGGTTTTGGTTCATGTCAAACAATTTGTTGATTTGCATATAGAAAAGCTGATATGAAAAATGTCTTAGCACTGTGATGTTAATCTTGTTCTGTCTTTTCCAGGGTGCACGTGGTCTCCCTGGTGAGAGAGGCCGCCCCGGACCCCCTGGCCCTGCTGTGAGTAATCGTATCTCTTTACTGAAACACCTGTGACGGCCACTGTTTCTGTCTATCTCTGATCTTTAGCCACATAGATGTGTTAAAGTTTAAAATGTCATCTTTTGACTCATGTACGTTTTCCTTCCTCCTCTGCAGGGCGCTCGTGGAAACGATGGCAACTCTGGTGGCTCTGGACCTCCTGTGAGTTGGTATTTTTTGCAACTTGCAGATTCACGCAGGCTACTTAGAACTTTTTAGTGACACCAATGCAAAATGCTTGTGGGATTCAGTGGGATGATAGCGCAGAATTCGTTGCTAGGTTTTTGTTAAATGGTTGCACGTCTTTGAGGATCAATTTTGTCTGCTGACATCATGCGTCTTGCTTTTTCAGGGACCCACTGGACCCGCTGGTCCTCCTGGATTCCCTGGTGGTGCTGGAGCTAAGGTAGGTGACCTTATACTCCAGACAACTTTCACATCACATCCCAACAGACAAATGGCTTAGTATGTTAATTATCCATAGATCCGGTGCAGCAGTAACTGTACTGCTTCATGTCTATCAAGTATCACTGCAGACTATTTTGTGGTCTGCGTCGTTAAATCTTTTTGCTAATGTGGCTATTGATGAAACAATATTTTAATTGATCAGCCCCTCACTCACTTTGTCTCAATGTCTCATCATCTCCCTGATTATGCTCATTAGTAGGACAATTATATTATGGTTCGATTAATAAATTAAACTCCCAAGGCTCCAAAGTCAGCCGTGAGGAAACACAAAACAAAATGTTATTTACACCAGGTGGCACAAGATCAGCTGACCTGTGAAATGGACCTGACTTCCTGTAGCTCCTCCTCTCTGCTGCAGCTGAATCTATTTGAATATCCTCTAAGTCTCACCTGTTATTAAGTCACACACTTGGAACAAATTGGAAAGAACTGTTTAAGACTAGTGTCGAGACTATTTTACTGTCATTTGTTTTATTTTCATTATTAGTCACAATATTAAAGACACTGTTGCTTCCCTCCACAGGGAGAGTCTGGTCCTCAGGGAGGCCGTGGATCTGAGGGACCCCAGGGATCCCGTGGTGAGCCTGGTAACCCAGGATCTGCTGGATCCGCTGGACCTGCTGTGAGTAGACACTGGACTCGCTCTAGGCGCTCTTTCACACATTGTCAAATCAATATCATAAATAAAAAAATCTAGTATTATTCATGTTAAACACTTTATGTCCTTCTTCTTTCATCAGGGAAACCCCGGATCTGATGGTGCCCCCGGTAACAAGGGTGGTCCTGTAAGTCTCATGCACATCGATCACATTCATGACACTTATCTGCTGCATATGAGGTTTTCTAACTTCTTGATTCTCCATCCCACAGGGTTCTGCTGGTATTGCTGGTGCTCCTGGTTTCCCTGGAACCCGTGGTCCTTCTGGAGCTCAGGGCGCTGTTGGTGCTCCTGGTCCCAAGGGTAACAATGTGAGTAGACAACTGCCTGGGTACATTTTGAGTTTTAACATACGTGGCTCCTCAGTGTTATAGATCATATGACGACTTAAATGAAAATGTTTCTCTGTTTCTTCCAACAGGGTGACCACGGTCCTTCCGGTCCTAAGGGAGAGCCTGGTGCCAAGGGAGATGGTGTAAGTTTAAGTAACAAAATACTGATATTGGGAAATAACCAGAGATGGAAGACCTTGGTTTTCGATGACCTTCCTGTCTTTTCCAGGGCCCCGCTGGAGTTCAGGGACTCCCTGGACTCTCTGGTGAAGAGGGAAAGAGAGGAGGTCGCGGAGAGCCCGGTGGTGCTGGAGCTCGTGGACCTTCTGGAGAACGTGTACGTTACCCCCTCGTTCTCTTCAACATTTAAACTTCTGTCCCAGGCTGTAGTTGCCACTGATTTAAGGAGGAGTTTGAACTGCATCATGGGCCGAATGTTTAAGATAATATTTGTAATGGCCATGACACTTCCCTTTTGTATTAAAATAACACAACATCACATCTCCTTCTTTACATCCTGTTATCAAGGTTCATACACAGGATTTTGCACAATTACAATATGCTAAATTCCCAAGGGGATTTACTGCTGAGCATTAACACCACAGTTAGTGACATGGTCTGTTGTGTCTCTTCTTCCTGTTAGGGTGGCCCTGGGGCTCGCGGTTTCCCTGGTGCTGATGGTGCTGCTGGTGGCAAGGTGAGTTAGTCAGCCTTTCCAATATCAGTAGTAAATCTGTCAAATTCACTGTAGCAGAGATTTAAATATGGACATAGACTTACCCTACAGTTTGTCCTGACTCTTGTTTGACAGGGAGGCCCTGGTGAGCGTGGTGCCCCCGGCGCAATGGGATCTCAAGGAGCCACTGGTGAGTCTGGCAACTCCGGAGCTCCTGGTGCTCCTGGATCCAAGGTGAGTTCAACTGCATATACCTTCATTTGTGTTGATAAAACTAAAAGTCACTCACAAAACTCTTTTCATTATGCTCATTGAATCTCATATCCTGTTTATTCATAGGGTGTGACTGGTAGCCCAGGAAGCCCTGGCCCTGATGGCAAAGCTGGACCCACTGTAAGTATTGAGTCATTAGTAAAATCTGATATATTTTTTTATTAAACGAAGAAGATTGCAGCTGTGATAAATTATTCTTATCACGATTAGGTGGAGAGCATGTTTTAAATGTTTTCTTTATTCTCCTGTTAGGGCACTCCTGGACAAGATGGCCGCTCCGGACCTGCCGGTTCACTTGGAAGCAGAGGACAGCCTGGAGTTATGGGATTCCCCGGACCCAAGGGACCTGGTGTGAGTAAACAGAGCATCTCCACTGGTTTTACTTTCAAATGCAAAATTAAAGTTTTCACTGAAATAAAAGATCACAAACTGGAATTAAAAGGACAACTAAACTGATGCAAAATCCATAATCAGCAGATGTAAGTGTGGACTGTGTTCTTGTTAACAGGGTGAGAGTGGAAAGCCCGGCGAGAGAGGACCTGCTGGTGCTACTGGAGCTCTTGTAAGTACTTGTATATTTTCAAACTCTGTACATTTATTTAAATTCAAAATAAATGCCAATCAAGCTGAAAAGCTGTTGATAATTGGTTTGGCTCATGTTTTTGTTCACAGGGTGCTCCTGGCAAAGATGGTGACGTTGGTGCTCCAGGACCTTCTGGCATTGCTGTATGTTTTTCATCTGCTTCATTTAGCCACATACTGTGATGTTTCTATTGTTTATTTTATAGGAAAAATTCATATCTTAATGACCGTTTCCAAGGTTTCTCATTATTGACTTTGTTTCTTTTTCCTCAGGGACCTGCTGGAGAGAAGGGAGAGCAGGGACCCGGTGGTTCTTCCGGATTCCAGGTCGGTTTCTCTGCAGCCTGACTTCTTTCTCTGTCAAAATGTTTTAATTGTGTTTCTGAGCTGTGTCACAATTCTACATATTTATCACAACATTTTTCTTATTCATTATTTGCGCAGGGACTTCCTGGACCCCAAGGTTCTACTGGTGAGACTGGCAAGCCTGGTGAGCAGGTAAGAGTCACAGGGAATTGGTTTTGTATCCGAACTAGGCCTTTGTTTATAAGGTAAAAATCTGTTGCTATTCATAGATCTCATACAGAACCAGATATAAACCAAATAAAAACATGTATATAGATAATACACACACACACACACACACACACGACATATTTTGTCATTATACTCCTGTCATTTTTACTTTTGGGAGATTCATTGCACATCAAGCTGCTCAAAATCAGTCACAGTAATTCAGAATCCATGATAACCATCTCCACTTCCCCTCTTTTCTTCAGGGTGTCAACGGTGAGTCTGGACCCCCCGGCCCATTCGGACCCAGAGTGAGTATCTCCTCCAAATGCAATCACTGTTCCTCAGTTCCTCTTTAGCTAAAAGGGTCATGACTGATGCGTCTGCCCTCTTTCCTTCAGGGCGACAGAGGTTTCCCTGGTGAGCGCGGTACTTCCGGCATTGCTGGCCCAACTGGAGCCCGTGGTGCCCCCGGACCTGGTGGTAACGATGGAGCTAAGGTTGGTTAAATAAAAAAAATATTAACACCGTTTGCACATTTACCTGACGTTGTTGTCCACTGATTATGTCCAGTGGATTCTTGACTTGCTGCTGATTTGATCAATCGACGGATAAATACTGTGATTATTTAATGTTTTTTTGTTTGCGTACAGGGAGAGGCCGGTGTCAACGGCGCCCCTGGTGTCAATGGATCCCCAGGTATGCAGGGTATGCCCGGTGAGCGCGGAGCTTCTGGTCTCTCCGGTGCCAAGGGAGAGAGAGTGAGTATTGCACAAATACAACACTTAATTTATTTATGTTTATCGTGACCCGAACCAAATGAGAGACAGTTTAAATTATTGGTCACAAGGGGGAGAATCTGTCTCACTGTGTAGTTTCACCTGAAACAAAAGATTTCCTTTCTGTCACATCATTTCATCTTTCAGATTTTTACTTGACTTTTCAGGGTAGAAAAACATATCTTACATCTCCAAAATGTGTAAGACAGGAGCATAGACCACATTAATTCAGAAAATATGAAGATTATTGAGGAATACCAAAATGCTAGTGGTACACTTACTTATCTGATTAGCAAAATATAATGTACTGACATATTTAGGTTCTTGTTATGAATAAAAACTGGCTAAACTATATAATCAAAAGTGACCTTCATAACTTTGTTCTTGTCTCAGGGTGATGCTGGTGCCAAGGGCGTTGATGGTGCACTCGGCAAAGACGGCTCACGTGGTATGTCTGGTGGTATTGGAGTCCCTGGACCTCCTGGTGCTCAGGGTGAGAAGGTGAGACCGGACACAGCTTTGCCCTTCTCCTGCAACTATGACAGATCCAGGTTCACGATGCTTGGGCTTTGTTATGTTATCACGAATTAAGTCAAGTCTGTCATCACTTGTCACAGCAGTTTTATTCATATACACAGTATACAGAGCTGATATCAGTTTTCAGAAGTGTTCCTGGACTTAATCCTTCATGATTATCTTAAACAATATAATGGATCATCAAGCAAATAGCTCAGATTAAGCTATGAAATAAGTATTTACAACCAACTGATTTGTCTGCTGACCTGATTTCGTTCCCGTCCCCCTCTGGTTTTAGGGTGAGGGTGGCGCCCCTGGAGTCTCTGGAGCCAGTGGACCTCGTGGTTCTCCTGTAAGCGCTTCTCCCAGCACACACCTAGCTTCAGACTAAAAACCTAAACAAGTGAAACTTTATTTAACTTCGACACACTTACGTCTGAATGACCCCAAAACTTCTTCCATTATTTCTCAGGGTGAGCGTGGAGAGGGTGGACCTTCAGGACCCGCCGGATTCGCTGGACCTCCTGTAAGTCCTTTGATAATTAGATTTCAGGTTTTTCTACAGAATCAGATGCTTGCAACTGTGTGAAATTACACCTGAGATCAGGAAGCATGTGTTGACTTGTGTTGTCTCTTGACCTCCGACCCCAGGGTACTGATGGTCAGCCTGGTGCCAAGGGAGAGGCTGGTGACAGCGGACCCAAGGGAGATGCTGGTGCCCCTGGACCCGGTGGACCTGTTGGAGCTGCTGGTCCCCAGGTAGACCCACAAATCAGATGATACTTACTGTTCTTTGCATGTGGTCCCACTTTCCTAATTTATTTAAATAATTTCTGATAAATGATTGGATAGTGGTTCTTCTCTAACCTACAAATGTTCCTGTCAACAGGGACCTTCTGGACCCTCTGGACCTAAAGGTTCTCGTGGTGGTGCTGGACCTCCTGTGAGTATCCCATCGACATTTTAACATTTGGCAAAGTTGCTGATAAAGTTTCATTTGTGATTTCATTTCTGTGTGTGTGTGCTTTTAGGGTGCTACTGGTTTCCCTGGACCCGCTGGCAGAGTTGGACCCCCTGGCCCCTCTGTAAGTACCATCACAACCAACACATGATGTTGTCTTCAACCTGTTTGTATATTACCATCAAGGTCTTCAGCACAGTTCGGTTCAATATCTCGACTCCTCTTTCGATTCCAGGGAGTTTCCGGACCCGCTGGACCCGGCGGACCCCTTGGCAAAGATGGAGCAAGAGGAGGCCGTGGTGAGACTGGCCCTGCTGGTCGCCCTGGTGAGGCTGGTTCTTCTGGAGCCCCTGGAATGAATGGAGAGAAGGGATCTGCTGGTTCCGATGGTGCCCCTGTGAGTTGCGGCCGTGACTATGCACTAGATGTTCTGTCAAGGTATTTTCATTTGTGTGCCTGCTCACTGGTCGCTGTGTCTCTTTGTGCAGGGTACCAGTGGTATTCCCGGACCCCAAGGTATTGCTGGTGGTCGTGGTATGGTTGGTCTCCCTGGACAGCGTGGAGAGCGTGGTTTCTCTGGCCTCCCTGGACCCTCTGTGAGTACCCTCTGGTTAAAGTGCATCCTATATAGTCTGTGGGCTAAATTACAGCAAAACATAGAATATTGCTAGAATCTTTATTGTTTCTTTTGCATTAACACAGTATTGCACACACAGGTATATTCAGCTCATAATTTTATACCACACCTGAGCACATCATTATTTCTGTCCACATACATGCAGAGTGTTAACCTCTCTTGTGTCTCTTCAGGGTGAGCCTGGTAAGCAGGGATCCTCTGGACTCCATGGCGAGCGTGGACCCCCTGGACCTTCTGGACCCCCTGGACTGTCTGGTGCTAGCGGAGAGGCTGGTCGTGAGGTACGCGATATCGATCACAATGAATCAGAGACATAGAGTTCTCTGACAGGAGAGACAAAACACTTATTCATTTATTGGCTAAGGATGCACTGTGTTAGCTCGGATACCAAGCAAATGGTTGCTGACCATCGAACCCTGTGATGATTGCTCCTCCACAGGGATCTGCCGGTCACGATGGTGCCCCTGGTCGCGATGGAGTTGCTGGCCCCAAGGTAACCTTCCTCTTCCTCTTTCAATCTTTACCAAATAATATCTGAAAACAAAAGCTTCTGCTTGAGTCCTGCATAAACATTACTGTTAGCTTTAAGCCGCCTAGCATTGTGTGACTGGAGGTTTGCTCCCCCTGTAGGGAGACCGTGGAGAGTCTGGTAATGCTGGATCCCCTGGAGCCCCTGGTGCTCCTGGAGCTCCCGGAGCTTTCGGCCCCTCTGGCAAGAATGGTGACCGTGGAGAGTCTGTAAGTTCAACTTGACACCACTGAAATAAATTTGAAATTGTACATTTGGAACCTTACTGAGAAGATAACTTTCCCAATCGCTCTCTCTTTCCTCCAGGGTGCCGCTGGTCCTGCTGGTCCTTCTGGCCCCGCTGGTGTCCGTGGACCTGCTGTACGTTCATTTCTACACAATATGCATCATTTACACATATTGGCATCATTTTTTAAATAATGCAGAGCCTGAGATGGCACCTTGACCTCCTGTTGTCTCTGTTCAGGGCCCTGCTGGTGCCAAGGGAGACAGAGGAGAGGCTGGTGATGCTGGAGATAGAGGCCACAAGGGACACAGAGGATTCACCGGTATGCAAGGTCTGCCCGGTACCGCTGTAAGTAACTGTTTCCAAAATTACACAGAAGCCAAAAAAAAAGTTTGGAGATTTCAGAAACAAATATTTGATGTCGATGTCTTCATCTGGTTGTAGGGAACTAGTGGAGAGAGAGGACCCGCTGGTACCTCTGGACCCGCTGGACCCAGAGTAAGTACAACTAGTGCAACATTTCTCACTTTACTGGTACTTTACTTTCAACACAGAATAAAAATAATAATAAAGTTTATTTGTGTAGAGCTCATGGCCACTAATAAAACATAGTGCATGACAATCAGGACAATATAAAAATGACCAGCTTGATTTTATCAATTGATGTTTTCTCTTCACTTGCTCATCATATTGCTTTTACTCCATAGGGACCTGCTGGATCTAATGGTTCTCCTGGTAAGGATGGCATGAACGGTCTGCCCGGACCCATCGGACCCCCTGGACCTCGTGGTCGCAATGGAGAGATGGGACCTTCTGTAAGTTGCGCCGCTCTCTTTATTATATCCACAGATTTGTAAAATGTTACACTTTGAAAGTAGCTGCAGCTTGTAAACCCCCTGGTGCCTCCAAACAGGGTCCTCCCGGACCTCCAGGACCTGCCGGACCCCCTGGTTCTCCTGGTGGCGGATTCGACTTCATCAGCCAGCCATCTCAGGAGAAGGCCCCCGATCCCTTCCGTGGAGGCGGATACCGCGCTGACGACCCCAAAATGATGCAAGATCGCGACATGGAGGTTGACACCACCCTCAAGACCCTGACTCAGAAGGTCGAGAATATCCGCAGCCCCGACGGTACCCAGAAGAGCCCCGCCCGCATGTGCCGTGACCTGAGAATGTGCCACCCTGAGTGGAAGAGCGGTGAGTGCATGGCAGGGACCTTTAGATAAAGTATAGCATGAGGATAAGCTCTGATTCACAATGTTTAATGTCTCTCTGTTACAGGCTCTTTCTGGGTCGATCCCAACCAGGGCTCTCCTCTGGATGCCATCAAGGTCCACTGCAACATGGAGACCGGAGAGACCTGCGTCTACCCCAGCGAGTCCACCGTCCCCATGAAGAACTGGTACAACAGCAAGAACATCAGAGAGAAGAAGAACGTCTGGTTCAGCGAGGCCATGACCGGTGGATACCAGGTGAGGAGGTCGAGGGGGAAAAAAAAAGAGTCCAAAAACTTTCCAGAAATCATCCTCATAGTTACTCATGCTTTCCTCTCTTTCCTCCTCTCTGCAGTTCCAGTATGGCACCGATGGAGCTGATACCGAGGATGTCAGCATCCAGATGACCTTCATGCGCCTGATGTCCAACCAGGCCTCTCAGAACGTCACATACCACTGCAAGAACAGCATCGCCTACATGGACGCCGCCACCGGCAACCTGAAGAAGGCTCTGCTCCTCCAGGGCTCCAACGACGTCGAGATCAGAGCCGAGGGCAACAGCCGCTTCACATACAGCGTCAGCGAGGATGGCTGCACGGTGAGTTCCTCGAAGCCAGATTTTCGCTCCTTGTAGCACTTGTGCACAGGTAATCAGAGCTGTTTCTAACCTTCTCTCCTCCTCTTCCTCTCCACAGACACACACTGGCACATGGGGCAAGACAGTCATCGACTACAAGACATCAAAAACATCCCGCCTGCCCATCATTGACATTGCTCCTATGGATGTTGGTGCCCCTGATCAGGAATTTGGCGTCGAAGTTGGCCCCGTTTGCTTCTTGTAAAAAAAGAAAGAAATATGGACATGACATTGTTGTTTTTTTTTCTAGCGGTCATCTCTAAATCCTTTTTTCTATGCATTCAAAACTCATTCGGCTGCCATTGGTCCACATGCTTAAAACCACTCTACTGAAGACGGTGTTACTCCAACTGAAACCAACCACAAGGACACTTTAAAAAGAATCGTTTGTTTCCACTGGCAACAAGAATATAATATATACTTGTGTAAAATGTCCCCCTGGAGATTGAGAAAAAAAAAAAAAGATCCACACGCAATGAAACACAGGTGACTTTTGCCATTTTCTACCACTGCGGAAGGACATTGAAAACAACAAGTGATATGTACCATTTTTCTGGTGTTAAATAAATTGTAAAAAGTGTGAAGTGTCTCCTTGTTCTAAATTCACGAAAGAGAAACACCCGAAAGACAAAGAAGCTCACCTTCATCACAATGTGTAGATGGCTACCTCATAACAAGAAGTCACCCCCGTGTTTTTTTTTTTCTTAAACGAAAAGGGTATATTTTACACAACAAGTATTCAAGGGAGTAGAAAACATTCAAAGGTGCTATTACTAAATCAAAGAGGTCCAGTTATTGGTGTTTGATGGTGAAACTAAAAGCCGTCAATACTGTAATCTCTGCCACTAATGCCTGCAGAACCTTTGGTGCTACTAAATTGATTTGTTGTCTATGCAATGCAATTGTTTTCTTCTTAAGTGTTGGTTTGACGACAGAGGTCGATGCAGATGTTACGCATGCAAAAATCATGTCTCTGTAGATACAACAGAAGCAAGTGACTGGTTCAAATCTCATTTCCCTGCCCGTGTGTTCAGTGTTGATCTTTTCTGTCTGTTTGCCCCTGTGGAAAAAAAAAAAAAAACCTCCTCTTCACTAAAAGAAATAACAGCACACATCATCCCACCCTGTTGTTTATGTTGTTTGTTGATGTCTTTTTTTCCGCGAAGGGTTTCTTAAAAAAGAAATTTGAAGCAGACCCACTTTTCATGGTTTAAAAGAGAGATTCTGTACTTATTTTGTACATGTATAATAAATCGAGATGTTTTTAATTATTTTGGGTGCTGAAATAAAGCATGTGAAGTGGTCTACTCAGTGGCGGAGTTTTCACTGTCCTGTTTGGCAACTGTTGTGAAACTGAACCAAAAAAAAAACTAAATCAGGTGTTAAGGATTTGGTGTAAAAAAACACGGTGCTCCTCACTGAAGCTGCAATTTTTACACTTTCAAAGGGAAGACGGTGCAAGTAAAGTAGAAATCAACTGTTCCACAGCAGTTGCACTGAATGTGTTTCTAATGAGCAGCAGTGAAAACGAGGCCAATATCCAATCAGGCTTTTTCATTTTCGCTCGACACTCACAAAAGGAACGAATTACAGCTGAAATTGTTCATTGGTCACATAAACTAGGGAAATGAATTTGCATGGAAATAAATGTTCACCTTTAACAGGAGAGAAGATGTGTGTGTTAAACTCCAACACACAAATAACAGAGGAACTACACCAGCGCCCTCTTCTGGACTCCCAGTGCAACTACAGCGACTTTAAATCAACACTGAACCAAACAGGATCAGAAACCTGCTGCTGCACTGAAGGTTTTTAACCTTTAACTTTCAACCTTTGACCTTCACCCCACGGCGAAAGTGGAACATGTAAAAGAGGCTGAGGAAAGACTGAGGAGGTGTAAAGAGTGTCGTTCGTTTCCAGGAGTCGTCCGAGACACGTCTTCAGTTCTCAGGCAGAGAATCTTCACAGATGTGTTTTCTTTCTTATTACAACCTCTTGTTCATCGGAGGGGTCCTGACCCTTCATTGAGAACCACTTGGTTTGGCCCACATCCCACTTCCTGTTTTACCAGATCTGGGCCACAAGTGAGCTAAGGCAATACCGCAGGTCAACCAGAGGTGCCAGAGGTGGCCCGAATTAGTTTTGTGCCATTTGGACCATATTCACCACATGGCCCACTTTAGGTTCACAGCCAGATGACACCTTGCCCAGAGCACTGCATGTTTACCAAAAACAACCCACATCTGTTTTGGTGTTTTTGAGCCAAATTTGCTATTTTTGCAAGTGGGCCACTTTAAACTCACATCCATCTTGTCTGGGCCACAAGAAGACCAGAAGGGCCACTACATTGCCTCAAGTGGCCCACATCCGTTTGCTATTTGGCTTGTGATTAACACAAATCCATTCATCATCTATACCAATTAGCCTAAGCCCCAATCTGCATGTCTTTGGACTGTGGGAGAACCACTCACATACATTTAAATGCAAGTTGAGGCTGACAGTGTCTGCCACACCTCCTCAGAATCAACAGCTCCTGAATCCCATCAGGTCGTCAGTGGAGCAGCGTGTAAACTTCCTCAGTCGCTAAATACTTTGGACTCAAACTCTTAACGAGCGTCTTCGGCCTTCTATCATGTTACTTCCTGTGTCTCCCAAACATTAAAAGTAGGACGTAAATTTGATTATTTTACTATCAAAGACGTGCTATTGAGCCTGGTGAAGTAATTCTGTGTTTTTATACACTGTGTAATGTGTAAACTCCTCCTGTAGTAAGGAGCTGTGTGAGGCATCTGTACAATGGAGGGTGTGGATGTTAATCTTCTAAAAAGGGCAGATTACAAGTGATGGAACAATGACTGAGTAAATGAGGCTTTTGATATTTTTTTATTAGTAATCAAACAGGGTGGAATAACGAAAACTGCACACTTCATCTATTGTAATGAGGCAAAGAAGAAAAAACACATTTCTCACAGCAAAAATCTAGAACTGTGGCAGCAAACAGGTGCATGAACGACACGTTCTCTGTCCCTTTTCTTATTGTCTGCAAAAGAAAAGAAACGAAACTCTTTGACTCATCAGTAATGAAGAATAGGAGGAAGTCCGATGAGTCTGTTTACCTGGGCAGCGTGTCACAGTAAGGGTCACTATACAGACAGGGGAGGAAAAACAAATGTGTGTTAGTTAATCAGCCGACGTCTCTGAGGGAAAAGTGACAGAAGGAATCAAAGTGGGTGAGTCAGTGGGTGAGTCAGTGGGTGAGGGTCTTACTGCTGGGCCATGATGAGGGGGATGGTGGGGCTGTCGGACTGCAGGGGCGGAGAGGCCCTCTCCCCGGTGCGGCTGTTGAACATGGGCAGCGTGGACAGAGGTGGAGAAACGCCGCGGCTCCCCGACATGTTCCTCAGCTCGTTGGTGTTGCCGTGAATGGTGTGGTGGTGGTACAGCTGGATCCTGCACCAAACAGAGGATCACCCACTGTGAGGTGTGTTCTCTAAAGGCTTCACGTGAGTTTATATAGTTTATTATACAGTATTAGTTTAATATGAGACTCAAACTGTGATTCTGAAAGTTTTGGATGTTTTTTTTTACCATGAGAATCACTGAAAACGTCACATGTCAGAGTCTAAATGACCTCATGTACTTTTTACTTAAGTACTTAACTACAGCTTTGAGGTACTTTGCCTGAGTATTGCTTTGTTTTTGTTATGTTTTACTGTGTCTCTACTTCATAAAATTGAACAATATTCGAATATTTCTACTCTGACAACTAACACATTTTCAGATAATTCCATCCAGCCATTATCAATATTGATAATTTTTCGGGGGTCGCATCAATTTAGTGGAGTAAATAGTATATTTCCCTTTAATCAAAGTACCTTAAAATTGTACTTATGAACAGTTCTTAAGTAAATGTACTTAGTTACATTCCACCACTGCAAAAACTCAGAAAACAATGAAAAGCTAGTTGTACTCACTGGTTCGTCCTTGCATTCCTCTTTTCACTGAATTAAAAACAAAAGAACAACATGTCTAAGTTCACTGGGATCAATGAAGAGATTTGATTTCTGTCTCTCCCTGTAGTGGGAGGGGGGGGGAGGGTAAAGATACAGATACATACACTCCCTCTCTTCGGCCGTACATGATGTAGGCGAGCAGCAGACACAGGATGATGGCGAGGATCAGAGGAACGATCACCGTCACCAAGTAGTCCGGGAAAAAGTCTCTGCTCGGGGGGGACTCAGGAGGGATGAAGTCCCCTGCGGCCTCCAGGATCCCGGAGCCGATGGTGGGAGCAGGAGGAGCCGGCTCCTGCTTCGTCAGATCAAACTGCAGAGGAGGAGGAGGAGAGAGGGGGAGAGAGGAGGAGGAAGAAGAGGAGAGAGAGAAAGAAAGATGAGAGAGGAAGGAGGAGAGAGGAGGAATGTGTAAAAAGTCACTAACTGCTTTAAATCTTATATTATTATAATTATATTTAGAGATAATTACTTTTGCATATAACTTTTCCACATCTGACATTTAAGACATTGAACTAATCTTGAGTTTTATATTTGTGTGCAGATGTGAGTTTGTCTCACCAGCTCCATCTTGCACCAGCTGATGCAGTTGCTGGGAATGCTGCAGAAGTTGCAGCCTCCAGGGATCTTGACCTTGGCCCCCGACGAGCACTGCCTCTGGTACTCGGGGGTCAGGGCCCTCAGGAGACAGTCTGAGAAATACTGTTCGGACCCCACCTTCACATACACACTGACACAGAGAGGCGGGTTTTTAAACCAACACACATTTCAGTCCACACACTGAGGCTGCAGGAATCTGTGGGTCTACCCTTCGAAGTGTCCGGCGAGGGGGAGGGGAACTCTGCCTCCTCGGTCCAGAGCGTTGGTCATGTTGAGGATCTCCAAGGCCTCAGTGTCCCACAGCTTCTGCAGATCCTGCTGTATCTCATCCTGGACAGGAGAGGGCAGCACCTTCTCAATCTCCCTCAGCTTGATGAAGAATTCAGCTTGATAAGGCAGTAGCTTCTCTGAGCCAGACATGAGAATATACAAATATATATATAAAAAACATTCATAATCACCAGTACAGTTCATTATACATCTATGATATGATTTAAATACCTGCAACGATTTTGATGACGAGTATTTGTCTGGTAGTTTCATAGTTCCGCTTGTTGATGGCGTAGATCTGTCAGAAAAGACATAACAGTTAATTAGAATAATAAATCAGTTTTTAAATCAACAGATTTAATCTTTTCATATAATGATGCTTTACATAGCAATATTTATAATTATCATTACTATTATTGTTATTTATTCTCTATTTCTGTATTAGTTATTATAACCTTTACCCCCTGGAGTCCTCTGTGATTATGTTTTATAGATGGTTTTATATGATTCATAACTTCACACCGTAAAACAAGTAACGTAATGAGTTGGAATAGAGACAAAATGTCTCGTACAACCTTGGACTGTTCAATAATAATTGTTTTAGTGACTGTGACGATAAAGATTTTTGCATTTCTTGTACAGCTTTGTACAAAAAAAATGAGACGTTAGATTTATGGCTTTGATTTTGTGCTGCAAAAGAATCTCATGCATGTGTGATGAAGACAGTTTAAAAAGCTTTAGATCACGTAAAGTCAGTGAAAATGAACTGAGGTCTGAAGAGGGTAAAGGGTCGAGTTCTAGTGAACAGCTGTAAACTGGGGCTACATGTAAATGGAGCAGTGCTGGTTTTCAAGTTGTAATAAATTCTGTTTGAGACTAAAGTGACACTTCAGAAATTTGTGTTTCTCTTCTTCCTCTTCAAAGATCAGTTTCTTGCTGAATTATTAATGAAACAGAGAGAAATTCAAGCCTTTGTCTTTGAGGGTTTGAAGAAGAAACCTGACGTTTTCCACTGATGTTTCAGATTCTCCTTCATTTCAGCTGCAGTAGAATCTTATGTTTGAGTCGTTTATTGCAGGAACAGGAAAAAACAATATGTCAGAATGTAATTTAAATAAGGTCAGAGGTCGAGGTTGAGGTAAGGATTTTTAGGGACAGATGCTGATACTGAAGGGAAGTAAAATAATTTCTTATATTAAACCCTTATGACAAAGAAATGAATGATACAGTTTAACCATAAACTTGATAAAGAAAACACAAATTTAACCAAATATAAAGAACCTGAAGTAAGAAAACCAGAAGTAAACATATTTTAAAATGTATTGTACATTTTTCTACATAGTTTATTACAGTAACTACTTTATGACAGTATCACATGTTTCCTGGTTGTGCACCTCTTAGTTGACATCATACCTCGATTATGCTTTTCCCCGGAGACGTTGGCGTGCCGTACAGGAAGCCGTTATCGTAGGGATGCCTCTGGGTGAAGCGCAGCCACTCCGGGAGGTCGGGGTAGTGCTGCCTGTTGCACTTAAAAATCATGGGGTCATCGTACAAGTACCCGGCTTCATACCACACACACACACAGAGAGAGAGGGAGGGAGAGAGGAGCAGAGAAATAAACACACACAATAAGAACAAACTGCACAGTTTAAGTTTGTCGAACGGGTGAACTTCATGACTCAGGGTCTCACCGTAGAGTTTGGACAAAGGTTCAAAGTCGTTCTGGAAAGTTTCTCTCATCAGCTCGTGTGTGAAAAACTTCCCAACAGGAATGGTGAATTTGATCTCTGCCCTGGCCCCAAACAAACTGACGGCACAAACTGGGAGGACGAGTAAGAGAAAAAAAGCACAGAGATGAATCTGAATGTTCACAAAGTTTAACTTGACTTCAAACAGTTAAAAGACCCCCCCCCCTGATGTTGGAGTTTTAACAGTTGGGCCTTTGATACTTCCCAGCTGACATCATGTTTACACTTAAAAAACAGATCTGATACCACAGCCGGATGGAGGCCTGCCGGTGTTGTGTTATCTCATGAAGTGGAATAATTGTAGACATAAACTTGCCTGTGAAGAAGAGGACCCAGCTCCTGCAGCCTGCCATCTTGTTTTCCTTTTTTGATTGACAGGGGCAAGCGGAGAGGGGCTTGGTCTCAGCCAGCGACGCGTCAGGTCTATTTATACTTCACTCACCTATAATAACATCCGGACAGAGTCAGTGTGAAATGTGGAGGGAGTCAGAGGCGGGATTATTACTCCTGGTTGTATAATCACTTCTCTTTTTAAAGCTGGAGGTGAACTGAGATTTCTACATAGAGAAAACACAAGAAGATTGTAGATTTAAAAGATAAAAGAAAATTTGTGTATGTTTTTTCCCAGTATATTCTATTAAAGAACCTAAACTGCATCTGAAAGAACGGATGAAAGTAGTTTTAAATATTCACATATCTAGAAAATCATTTGACTCTCTATTGACTGGAGGTATTAGTTAATAAATAATAAACTTTATTTATACAGCTCTTTAAAAACACAGTTACAAAGAACTTTAAATGGTTTAAACTGGATTAAAACGTTTCAGGACAAAGGAAGTAAGGTCAGGGAATAAAATAACACAGAGATAAAACATTAAAATAATAACAACACAATAATGAGGTAATAAAACGTATGTACTCCGATTCATAAAAGTATTTTTATAAACTGATATCTTATAAGAAGTGATTTAAAGTTAGTTCTATAAACAGAAAAAAAAACATTAATTTTTGTCATTCAACTCTTTCACTCTGTCACTTTCCTCAGGTTACACACCGTGACTTTCACTGCAGAGCTAGGTGGCGCTGTTGCCTCACTGACAGCAGCCCGGTCTCTGTAGACGTTGTCCCTGCAGTTGTGTCCTTCAGCCTCAGTGGGTCTCTGCTGTCAGACAGAATGAGCTCAGTAAACATGAGCAGTGTGTTGTGGTCCCAGTGTGAGACTCACAGTGTTTGTCCTTGTGCAGCTGAATCAGTGGAATCAGTATAAAGTCCTGATCAGTGTGAGAACAGCAGGGGGAAGCTTTGTCTGTGATGATACTCGTGCATGTGTGCATGTGTGCATGTGTGCATGTGTGCTGACAGACGCAGGACGCAGGAAGCAACAATGTGGCCTGAGAAGAACGGATGTGTTACTGGAGGTTTGACGTGAGGGAAGTTTCACTGGGTCCTAATGAGAGTCGAGTTCAGGACACCTCAGGTTGATCTGTCAGATGGAGCCAGATGTGTTTTTCAAATGTGGGAAATTATAATAATAATAATAAAAAGAATACAACTTTATTTATATAGCACTTTTCAAAATCAGGTTTACAAAGTGCTCCACAAACATTGAAACAGAAAAATGACAGACACAAAGACACAAGAAATCTAGGTAAAAGACATTTTACAAAACTTAGTCTTTAAACGAGATTTGAAGGAGGACAACAGCTTGTCTGATTCCCAGATTCTTCCATCGTCGTGGAGCCCTCACAGTTTCTATTTGAAATCAGTTCTGAGTGTGACAGGAAGCCACAAACTGGTTCTTCTAATCAATGTTGTGAATACTGTTATTTTGTTGATCTTCTCAGTTACACGCAGCATCTTCTGCACTTCTGTCCGTCCCGTGAGAGAGATCCTCACACAAAGGAGTCCTGGGTTTGTTGGTAGTTTTACTCTTGTTGAGGGTCAAGAACAGAAGATGTTGCACCTTGTTAAGATCTGTGAGACAACTTGTGATTTGTGAATATGAGCTATACAAATAAAATTTGATTGATTGATTGAAAGTCCGACTTGAGGGTGCGTTCCAGTCGCAGCTTCCAACTCGGGGGTCGGTAATTCCGAGCTCTGTGTATAGGAATGCGGCATTTCTTCTCTTATCTTACCTTACCTTGTCTTGCTTTATTATTTTTGCCTTATCTTATCTCAAATTAACTTACCATACCTTATTTAACCTTATTATCTTCTCTTATCTTACCTTTACTTGTCTTACACTATTAGCCTATCTTAAATGATCTTACCTTAATTTATCTTACCTTAAATGATCTTGCCTTGCCTTACCTTATTATCTTACCTTCAACTTCACTATATTTTACAATTAAACTCGTGCATTCATACATATATACACACAGACACACACTGCGTTGAGCCTTTTAGCTTTTGCAGCTGTTCTTGTCACTATTACTTTTTGCATTTTTCACAATGTCCATCATTACTCCTTTGTTTGTCCCAAACTTTGCACCATTAAAACATTTTTCCTGTGTGTCATGGATGAAATCTGTCACTGCAACACATGATATCAGTCATTTCCTGCAGGTGATAAATGAATGAGTCTCAGTGATGCTGCAGCTGCACACAGACCCACAGGAGGAGGAGGAGGAGGAGGTGGAGGAGGAGGAGGAACGGGCACTAGGACCCGGGGCTCGCTCCTCCATGCAGCAGCAGCTGTGAGCAGCAGCAGCAGCAGCAGAAATCTGCAGCTTCCAGAATGAACAGATCAAAATGATGCTGCCCGGAAAAAGGGATTAAACGTAAGCAATCTGTCGTCAGCTGCGGCAAATCCGCGCTGCTCCACTTCTCCTGCGCCAATGTCTGCTTTTTAATGACTAACGCAATTATCTGCTGCAGGTTTTCATTGTGTAGCGGCGAGCGGGCTAATGACAGATGCATCGTGCACACTTTCTCCGTAGCGTCGGGACGTGAGTCGCAGCGGATGCAGACAGGGCCTCCTCCTCCTCCTCCTCTAATGCGATCTGTTGTTTTTGTTTCTCTCCATCTGCCGGGCTCGTCTGGCTCCACACAGATTTCACCGCCGGGGGCTCGAGACCGGAGACATGCCGTCCGTGAGCATCCGCTGCGCCGCCTGACCCGACCATGATGAAGACCGAATCCACATCCAAGAGCACCGGCTCTGGCTCCACGCTCCGGAGCCCGTCCCCGCACAGGAACGCGTACGAGGCGGGGATGCAGGCCCTGAAGCCCGTCAAAGACGGCTCCTCCAACGGGGACATGCAGGACGGCCCCCGGGGGCGCAGGTACGGCTCCAACGTGCACCGTATCAAGAACATGTTCCAGCAGATGCAGACCACGGCCCCGGCCGACGCAGAGGCGGAGGACGGCGGCGGCGGCGGCGGCGGCGGCAGGACCGCGGAGAAATCCGTGCGTCTCTCCCTCCCCAGAGCCGGGAGCCTGAACGAGAACGTGGACCACAGCGCGCTCCTGAAGCTCGGGTCCTCCGTGTCCGAGCGCGTCAACAAGTTCGACCCCAAACCGGAGAACGGGCACCAGCGGGCCTCGTCCCCGAGCTACTCCAAGCTGCAGGAGACCCGCCGCATCTTCGAGCAGCAGCAGCAGGAGAAGCTGGCCACCACCCGGGTCCTGCTGAAGACCGACAAGGCCTCGGGCTTCCAGGACGGCAGGCTGGACGTGATGGCTCGTTTCAACGGCAGCACCGAGTCCCTGGACAGCCTGGACACCAGCGAGGCCGTGTCCCCCACCGTCAGCCAGCTCAGTGCCGTGTTCGAGCGGGCCGCCGAGCTCCGGAACAACCTCCACCGCCTCTCCTCCACCCCGCCGCTGCCCTCCCGAGGGGTCAGCGCCAAGGTGGGTGTGCTGAACTCCAAAATAATCACAAAGAGAGTCAGTGCCTTTGCAGCAGGCGGCCAGGACGAGGATGCTGGCTATCAGAGGGACCAAGAGGGGCCTCCGAGGGCCCCCAGGGGGAGGATGCCTCCCCCATCTGGGGGCATCAATGGGGGCCAGAGTGTTGGCCGAAGCTCCCCAAATTCTGAGCGTCCCCTGGGTGTGGGAGAGGAGAGAGGACGCACTGTATCGGACGCAGGTGCTGAGGTCAAACTCTCGGAGTCCTCCAGCTCGACACTGCATGGCGGCATCCGCATCTCCGTGGAGAACGGAGAAGACCTGCAGGGAGGCGAGCTGCTGAGGCAGGAGCGGGAGAAGGATGCTGAGGAGGACAGGACTCTGAGGGACGACCGGTCGGGCCTGGACTCTTTGGATATCAGCACCTACAGCGCGGTGGGGGAGGACGGGGAAGTGGACGAGGAGGAGGAGGAGGAGGAAGAAGAGGAGGAGGAGGTAGACGACAGCTACGACCCGGAGTCCAGCTGTGTGGAGATTACTGGGCTGCCTGCGGAGGAGAGCCCCCCCACGTCCAGGAAGATCCGCTTCAGCACAGACGCCATCAAGGTGAGGACACATGATCCGCTAACACACCAAATTAACAGTTCTGATTCCAGGTTATGAAGATGAGGAGGTGAGACTCTCCCCCCCCCCCTCTGAGGCTGAGGAGCTGAATCCTGGTTGTCTTCTCTCTCTCTCCTCCTGTGTTTTGAAAGGTTGAACTTGACCTCAAAGTTCATCCACCGGCGGTTCAGTCGCAGTCTTCTCCGTCAGCTGTTTTAATGAACTCACTCAGCCTCTCTGCCGGTGTCACAATGATGCTGACGTTTTTGGTTTTTCACCCTTGTTCCAACGCGGGGGGCCAGTGCACACCACTAAAACACCCCCACCCCTCCCTCGCCAGTGTCCCCAGCTGCCAGCGGATGGTCGTGCATTCCTGCTGTGCAGCTGACACGGGCCCCTAAAGAGCTGCGATGTAGATACTTATCTGGAGCTGCTTCTGTAAATAATTGCCTGGTGGGGGGTGCAGAGAGAGGAGGAGGAGGAGGAGGAACAAAAAAAAAAGGGCCTGGATAATTAGCCCTGTTTTTAGAGGAGTGGATAGTGGACAGTGGATGAGGAGCTGAATGAGTAATGGAGTGTTATTTGTGTGTGAGCGAGAGAGAGAGAGAGAGGAAGCGAGAAATCTCCTCTTGGACCAGTGAGATGGGAGAGGAGGAGGAGGAGGAGGAGGAGAGGAAAGGAGGAGGAGGAGGTAGAGGAGGTAGAGTTGATTTAAAGTGTCTCTGTGTGTCTGTGGGTGGTGTAATGATCCGGAGAGGAGCATCGGATCCTCTGCAGCTCAGACTCGCTGCTCTGCCTCGAGGTCTGAGGCAGCTGAAGTGAGCCCTGACACTGAACATCTCACACACACACACACACACACACACACACACACACACACACACACACACACACACACACACACACACACACACACACACACACACACACACACACACACACATTCCCTCACACAGAAACCATCCCAGCGACAAAGGGCTCCTGTCCCGTATCACGACCAGTCAAGTTGAAAGTTGCTCTCTTCTCCTGGCTGCACATTGGCTCTGCAGCGCCTTCACACAGCGCCAGAGCCTGAAATGTATATATGAGCTTAAGGTCTGTAAAGGAGACCTGAGCAATATTGTAGAATGATGGTTAATATTTGAACAGGCAAATGAACCCACCCCCACCTTCAGGGGTCCTTCAGAAGTTCCACCTTACACATTCCTAAGCTGTGTCAGGAGCCGCATCCTTCGGCGGACGCGTTCTACGAAACAGACGTCGGCTTCATAGATCGCATCGTCCCAACCACTGTTATACTGTCCGGTCTTCAGTTTGTCTTTGCCCTTGCAGCCGTCGCCTAGCAACAGAGCTACGGACGACAACTTTCTTTGGTTGATGAAAAACTCTGGGAAGATGTTTTATCACGTGTATTGTTAGCTGTTCACTTGAGTACTTGCATATACAAATTAATTCGAATGAAGCCCAATGTATCATGGGATATTTTGGGCCTGGGGGAGCCTTCGTTGCTCGGGGGGGGGGGAGGAGGATGCATTTGTTGGCGCCTTAGAGTTGGAACAGTCTAGTCTCGCAGATGCTAGGTCTTCAAACGCAGCCTACGAAAGGATGCGGCTCCCGAATTAGAATTGACACACAGCTATTGATGAGCATTGCCATGGCAACAGTACCAACAAATGGGCAATGTGAGTGTCTGTGAGTTATCGTCATAGACTGTAAATAAAGATGGATGACTGCTCACCTAAAGTAAAGCCAACTCCATCTTGATCCCCTTCTTCTTGATGCTTATAAAATCGGGTGAAGGTTGATTGACAGCTGAGACTGGCTCGTGATTGGTCGGGCTTGTGAGGAAGACGGAGGTGACAAGACAATGTAAACAGACGTAAACAATGAGAACAAAAATTAGCTTTGCAAATGTTTTTTTTATGAGGAAGGAAATTCATTAAACTGTTGTCGAGACATCAATGATGCACGAGAAACACTGGCTGTAAACATATCTGCACAAGGAAAGGGAGGAAATGATAATAGCTTTACAAATACGTTCTTTTAAACTTCCATAAAAAAACAAACAAGAAATGCAGCTTTAAAGCAAATGAGGAAAGAAAAAAAAACTCCAATACTTGTGTTGAGCTTCTGTTGAGCTTTAATATCCACACAATGATCTTTACCCCCCACCCCCCCACCTGTGCTGAAAATCCCATAAATCCCATATTACTCACTCCGGAGCTTTAGTGTCTCCGTCATTGTGAGTTTAAAGCAGGAGAAAATGAGAAAACAGCCTTTTCATCCTCGCGAGATCGAGGATGGAGCAGGAGGAAGCTTTTATTTGTGCTGCGATAAAGAAGTCAAATCTCAGGCTTGGATTTAACAAAAAAAAAAAGCAGAACTTGTTTGTGACCCTGCTGCCGTCACCAGAGAACAACCTCCCGCTGCGTCCTTTCACACTGTATCATTGTGGCCTTTGTTATGGAGATTGATGCAGGGGTGGGTGAGAGTTAAAGCGAGAGGAGGGGGAGCGAGGTCAAATGGGAGGGGCGTTATTATGCAGCTCAAATGTCATGCGACTGTATAACGGCTCTGTCGCTCTGAAGTCACGGTGTCAGCTCCAAACAGGAAGTGGCCATGTATGTCAGTGCATATTTCCCCCTCAGCTCTTGGCCACAGCTACGGCTTGTTGTGGCGGTGGCGGTTGGACGTCTTGGGCACATGTCTGTCTCTGTGAACGCTCGTCTCTGTCTCTACGCTCGTCGTCTCAAGTCGGCAAAAAATAGCATCTCTGCTCCGGGTAGAGTTCACACTCGAGCCTTTGTGTGCTCCTCCTGACGCTCGTTCTCTCTCGCTCCCTTCTTCTCTCCCTTCTCGCTCTTTGTCACCAGTCTCCTACTGTTAGTAAAAATAGCAGCATTGTTATCGTCACAGGCCCACCTCGCCTCTCAGGGCCGCTGCCTCCCCGTCCAACGCAGGAAGCCGTCTTATTTATTCTCTGTTTGTTATGGCTTCCTTCTCTAATCACTCGGTATCGGTGTATGGTTAAGTTCATGTTGTGGTCCCCTGGCATGTGGGGATTTATTTTTTTAGTATTGATCGTATTGTGCAGCTGGTGGAGAGAGGTTTTTTTGTCGAAAAAGATGAAATAGATAATCTCCCCTGGATTGACACTGTGTTCCCTCCGACCCAGAAATAATCTGATTTATTTTTCGTGCACCTTAATCACCTCGCTCTCACTCTTTGCCTACTCTCACACTCCCCTCAATCAACACCACAACACACACACACACACACAGACACACACCTGGGTTTCTGCTGCCTACGCGCCTCTGAGCAGCCGCCCCTCCAGTCTGCTCAAAGAACACCTATGATTTTCTTTCACACTGTATCATTACCACAAACCATCACTGTTCTTATATCATGATAAACTGAGGGTGTTGAAATCTGACAAACACACAGCGAGGAGGAATTGCTGTAAACCGTAAAAGAAGGAGTACCCATAATGCAACCTTTTGGTGGTTCTGTGTTTGCCGCTGGGGTCAGCCGGTGAACGACGGCCCCAGGGGGGAGAGGTGATGCATCACCATATGTCAGAGTTATCCTCAAACCGTCTATTACTTAGACTCGGAGGCGTTTCGTCCAGTGCATTACTCGCAGCCAGGAGGGATGGGAGAGCAGACGGATTATCAGCAAGGTCACTGTGCCCCACTTCTCAGCCCTGCAGTGGTGGTGGGCTGCGAGCATTTTAGCGTGTTGCGCCCACGTTCGCTCATTTTACTGCGACAAGCCACGTTATGCAATGTCTCGCTCATTATGTCTGAGTGCTGGTTTCATCTCATCCAACCTGCCCTCGACTTGATGAGCTTTTAAAGAACAATAGACGCTGGTTGCAGTGACTGAAGTGTTTGTGAGTTTCGAAGACTTTACATCTTCTATGGTTAAGATACTATTTGACTCCCAAGGGAGAAATTAAGAGATAAGACTGATGCTTTTCTATATTTTTCTTACTGCAAAGCGATACTTTTCCCATTGTTTTGATGCGGTGCCCATGTTATCCAGTGCAGCACTGTCTCAATAGACATGTTCACATGGAAAATATTTGGATATTATAGAGATATTATTTAGATTATGATGTTTACATGAGTTGCTAATAGAATATCTCATTCATAATCCCATTTACATCATATATAGTTTGATTATGACTCATGTCAACATTACATCCTGCTTCTTATTTACACTCAAACCCAGGGTGTGTGTTGTCAAGCGGTTGGTAACTGTGGCACAGAGGAATAACACAACACTGTCGGTAAAGTGTTTGATTTTTTCATTTTACAGCGACACAAGGGATGTACATAGAAAGACGGGAAAACAAATATATGCAAAAATAAAACTGCAGAAAGTCCCTAGATCAATTTATGTGACTATGAAATGCCTCTGCCAAGGCCGATGATTGTATAGTTGTGATCTGATGGTTTAACTTAAATTATTCATGTGTTTATTCGTTTTATATATAGTATGTTGTCCTTGGGAATGTAGAAAGGCGCCGGGGAATAAAATACATTATTATAATTAACCTAAATTATTCATATGTCGTAAAACAATAATGTAGTAGTTAGTTGGCTAACAAATATAATGAAGTATAATACAAATTACACAAATAATACCAGTATATCTAGATAAATATTCATACAGTGATGTGTGCAGTGTAGTAATCATGTAGTTGTAAAGTCTCTTTCATCCAGATACAATACTGCTATTGAGTCGTCTGTGGCTGACCTTATTCTCTTGCTGTCATGTCGGTCCCCGGAGTCAGCGCTAAGCCTAAATACGACTGCTGACCACACACTGTCCTGCCAAAATGGATGAACTCTGGTGCCATGCAGCCATTACGATGACAAGCCCACTATATCCATTTTGTTGGCCGGGGGAGAGCGGCCCAGCGCGGCGGCGGCGGCCACGAGGGGACACGCATCCTTATTTTCTATCTGCGTGTCGTACATCTGGGATCTGGATTAACCCCCAATTTAAGGAGGATTTGGAAGCAATTACCTGCCACTTCTGGACATGTTTGACCTGTGGTCGTTTGGGAAAGCAATTAATGGGGGTGTCATTGGGCCGTTAAGAGGAGAAGTGCTTCTTTTGGTTTGCATATGTCCAACCAAACAGCAGGAGCAGCCATTTCACAGAACTCCCGTCATGCTCGGTAATCACCTTAAAACACTGCATGCGTTTTAAAGCAGAAGTGGAGACCGGCTGAAACAATTGCAAGAATAGAAAGGGTAATAAAAGTGGTGGAAAGTTGGGTGTTGTGGGGAGACTAAGCGGAAAGGTGCTATTTCTGTTGGGAAAAAACCAATGGCACCACCCCCACACTTCCTATTGGCTGAATCCAAAATAAGAGAGTGCAGAGGGAAAGAAACATGGCGGTTGACATGCTGCTGTGGGCGCTGGGGTGCGGTGAGGTTTGGGGGCTGGGGGGGGGGGACTGTCCTGCTAGTTAAAGCACCACAGTGTTACATCACACTGTAGCCAGAGGTCCATCAACATGCAACCATGCTGCGGGGGAGCCAAGGCCTCCGCTGCAGCTCTATCATTTAGCCATCGCCTGTCACGGCAGCTGCATTGCAAAGTGTTAGCTGTCACATGTCGGTTGTGTATTATACACTTTACTGTCCCGAGCGGGCGCCCGTTATAGATGCAAACACAATCTGTTAGCTGGCGCGAGGCTCCAGAGCTGCTAGCTGCTCGCCGAGCTTTTGTAGGACATCCCAGGCGGCTGGAAACGGAGGGAGGGAGGAAGGGAGTTTCCTGGCCATCTGTTAGCTCCTCTGACCTACTATCTGCTACAACTGGAACAGTGTCCATCTCCACCCCCCACCCCCCCTCCGCCACCCTGCCTTTAATCCCAATGTTTGTCTTCCAAAGATAGCCACCTCACTGTCCGAGGAGTTCTTCTACTACGCCGCAGGCTAAATGTGAGGTAGAGTGTTGTATCATGCTGGGATCCAATTAGTCCGTCATCATTGTCGTCAGGAAGCGAAAGTGTCCGCGAGGCCAAGAGTGTAGCCCGGCCTTCAGCGCGGCACCGGCCTCGAACTCGCTCAAGGCTGCAGGTCACAGCACCCGCCCCCACAATGTTTTTCCAGTGCCACGTTAAAACGCAGCAGAGCCTCGTCGTCTGATCCTCTGCAGCGTCGTGGCTGTGAAATGAGGGCACGGGTGCCACCAGCTGTGGCCCCTTGATCTTTAAACCCAAGGAGTGAAGCGGTGCACTGGGGCCACGCAGGCTCGGCGTGCGCTGTTGTTGTTTTATGCTCTTTTACTTAGGATGCAAACAGTGTAGTTTGATCGTCTGTAATCCACATTCTGCTAATCCCTCTAAATACAAAGGTAACCTAAATCAGAAGCCATTAGACGTCAGTGCTGCTGCCATGCTATCTGTCATCTGCGTCAGGGTCAGGGTCAGGTCCAATTTGATGTCATAAACTGTGATTTAAATCGTGTCAGTGGGGTCATATTTGCAAGTAATTATTATTTTCATTGTGGATTGATATGTCGATTCTCTTTCTGATTGATTGTACAGTTTGTAAAATGTCACAAGATTAAAGATAAGGGTAAAATGCACATTACAATTTAAAATGGTCCAAGTTAAAGTCTTGAAATCGTTTGTTCTTTCCAACTAAAATCCTCAGATATTCAGTTTCAAATGATATTAATCAGAAATTGGACATGAATCGATTTCCTTCCCTTAGCTTGAAACAGTAATTTGATAATTTAGCATCTTTAAATGCTAAATGGTGGATTTGAAGATGATCAGATAAAAAAATTGTTTTGGCTTTCTTGCCTAAAGTAAGATGAGCAGTTTGTTACCTCTGTTGTCTTGATATGAAGATAAGACTCAGGCTCCACCCCCTGTTCCTTTAAATATGGTTATTTCTGGTGTCAAATTACCAATATGGCGCTGGATGAAATGCCAAATTGAAGGCTTAAAAAATGACGGTTCATAAATCAATGGGAGCTTTAGTTGCCACTAAATATACGTGAGAGTAGTTTTAAAAATGTATTTAATAGTTTGACCCCAGTCGAACTTTAGAGTAAATGTAATATTTAAGCCTCAGTGTGAGAAACATTTGGGCCTCGTCAGCACTTGTGTGATCAGACGGTGATGATGAGATGAAACATATCTTAACCTCTGCTCCTGTGGGTGATGAAGCCTTGAAAAGTAGAAACAGAAGCGTGTACAGTGTTCGATGATGCATGAAAATACAACCACGCTGAATGGCTGGAGAGCGGAGGGGCTGGTTTCGTTTCAAAGCCGCTGTCAAGACTGACAGGCTCTTTACTGTGCGGGTTGCCAGGGAGATGAGGCCCGTGCGACTGGAGGAGTCGCACCGCAGCTACGAGATGCGAGCGTTTGTAACGCAGATGGACAAACTGAGCAGCTGAGGGAGCAGCGAGAGAGCAAAGTAAACAAAGAGGAGGAAAAAAAGGTGTTAAAATGTGGCAGCGGAGAGAACAAAGGGATGAGAGGAGAGAAGTGTAGAAATAAAATAAATAAAGAATGTGTGAGACGAGAAGAAGAAGAAGAAGGTCCGGCTCTGAATCAGTGAGGCTAGTGGAGCGTGCAAGGTGGTGCATGCATAATCACCTCGGAAGAAGTGAGGGCTTTTAAAGATTCAGCCTAGAGTGTGTGTGTGTGTGTCTGTGTGTGTCTGTGTGTGTGCGCAGCTGCAGAAGGCCTCCATTAGCATGCTGGAGGTGGTTATGTAAACTGTCATGCTGTTCGACCAGAGTGAATGTGGGAAGCCGGGGCCCTGGAAACAGAGGCCTCCCTCTCTCTCTCTCTCTCTCTCTCTCTCTGTCTCTCTCTGTCTCTCTCTCTCTCTCTCTCTCTCTCTCTCTCTCTCTCTTCATGGGAGCAACTTCAGTGGCTGTGATTGATTTTTTTCGGTGCACATTACCGCTGTGACATGATACGGCTCCGAGGCCTCGAGGAAACGCTGCGGCCGCCTCGGTTGAGTTGGTCGATGAATTTCAATTGAATTATGTCTGTATTAACAGCGGTGGCGAGTTATTATCAAACCACGAGTCCAGTTCGTCGCGGCTGAGTCCGACTCCCAGGATTTGGTGTTAATTGAATTTAGTATTAGATTTTTTTTTTTCTGAATACACAATACACAGACTGTCGGGGAAGAACCACTGGCATTTTTTCAGGAGTTGGATCTAGGAAATATTCTTTCACTTTCCTTAACAATTTGTGAGTGTGTGTGTGTGAATTTGGTGCAGATGCGAATAAAAATCAGGATCTAGTGAATTTAAATGTGGTTTCATAAGGACAGTCATAGTTGCTGGTGCTTTCACTTGTTCAAAACTATTTTTAAAAACATTCTAAACGCCACCAGACTCTCTAGAGAAGCGGTTTTGTGTCAAGTTGTTCACATGAGTGCTGAAAAAAACTGAAGCTGAATGATAACAAACCTATTTAAAACTAGTTTCTATTTGTTTTAGTCTAAGCAGAAAAATACGTGAGGATTTAAATGTGAACATTCATGCACAAACAAGATTAATGTGCAATCTACAACATTGTCTGTGTAAATATGTTTTTCCCCTTTCACCTGTTGATCCACACAAGTGATTCAGCGTTTACCAGCTGTGCACAGGAAGTCGAGCGTTCTCTGTTTTCAGTAGCAGTCGCTATATTTGGAAACAACCCAAGAAGAACTGGGTAGTAGAACAAAGCAGAGATAAGTCAGCATGGCTGCAGAGAAAAGAGAGGAAACGCACATTTCATTTTACCGCAGGTTTAACCCCTGCTGGCTGACCTCTCTGCCGTGTTAAAACAAAGCAGCGAGAGTCAGAAGGTACTTTTTTGTTAAGGAAGAGTTTGACATTATCGGACTTGAACTTTGGAAAATCTCCAGAAAGTTGGGTCCGGACGTTGAAGAACGCAGCTGGAGATTGTCAGGGTCAGAAACATTCACTCAGGGAAATGTCCTGAATACAATACATGTCTGAAAGCAGCTTTACAGTGACAGATATGAGTCTCTGTGTCCAACTCGAAGCAAAGTGTCAAACTGTCACACCAGGAAATCCCCAAAACTATGAACAGATAAGTACTCAGATGTCTCGGTGACTCAGTCTGACCCGGTGTCTCTGTCTCCTCCTGCAGGTGTTTGCCACCTACCCCAACGAGGATTATGACCGGCGTAACGAAGACGTGGATCCCATGGCGGCGTCTGCCGAGTACGAGCTGGAGAAGAGGGTGGAGAGGCTGGACCTGTTCCCCGCGGAGCTGGAGAAAGGTACTGAACATTATGGCTACTACTCGCTTTACAGTCCCCTGAGTCTGACATTGTGAAGTGCTGTCTGAATGTTGAGTTCAAATTGTTATACCCCATACAGTGCATTCATTGTATCCAATAATGCATCGTGAATAGTAGTGTGTAGCCGATGGTCACAAACCGAGCACTCAAGCTGAATGAAAGAAAAAACCCATGTCTGAATAAAAATAAATTAATTATAAACCCTCAGATGTGACTCAATAAAAGCAGTAGAAAAGAGAAAAGCCTCGATTGAAAGACCTGGAAGTTTTATTTCTCCATGAGGGGAAATTCTCTCAGTTTATATGAAGTTTGACGTGATGTGTTTTAACGGTTTTAACAATGACGCACTAACCGGGGCTGAGAAAATGTGACTTATTTAAAGTGGCCTTCAGTGTTCACACCCGGGCGTCTGTCAGCCCTCCTGTTTCCCACAGGGCAAAGACAGTGCAATGGTTTTACCTTCTCCCCAGTGAGCCACACCACCATCATCCCTGCAACATTATGGTGCATTAATATATTAATAGAAAGCTATATTTAGAAATGTGTACAGGGCAGATTACACAGGATACCATATGTTCTATATAAATTATTTTCCGCTGTGTGTACTGGCTTTGTTTATTAATTCAGTCAGGAACAAACAAAGGCACTGGTTGGGACCAATTCAAATGCTTCAGCGTCGGATACACGCAGAACCCTGACCTGCACCTCGCCAAAAATGTAATTTTGGCTGAGGCGACGCAGACCGCAAGAGCTGTGATTGGTCTGTCAAACGTGGATAACCATGTGGTAACGGCAGGCCTGGCGTTCCTCGCTCTCTTTCAGACGGCGATGGCCTCGGCATCAGCATCATCGGGATGGGTGCAGGAGCGGACATGGGCCTGGAGAAGCTGGGCATCTTCGTCAAGACGGTCACAGACGGAGGAGCAGCACAAAGGGATGGCAGGTAATGATGATGATGATAATAATAATAATAATAATAATAATAATAATAATAATAATAATAGAAAGAAATGCAGCTCAAAGTGCTTTACATACAATACCAATAAAAAACAAACAAAAAAACCATGTAATTCATGTAAGAGAACAGATTTTAAGTAACATAAGAACATGTTAAAATGATATTTAAAAGAAAAGGAAATAAAGAAAGTAAAATAAATGTAATTCAATTTAAAGATGCATAAAAACAAAAGAAAGAAAGTGATAAGAATTGTGCACGAAAATAAAAACGCAGGAGTGTAGTCAAGTGCAAGATCTAGTTAAAGGCTGAAGTAAATTCAAATGTTTTCTTTTAAAGACGTTTACTGAACTAGCTTCTCTGATATCTACCAGCAGTCTGTTCCCATTTTGGTTTGTAAAATTCACTTTCCGGTAAAAATGAAATGCCCTCGTTCAAACTCTGTGTTCAGCCTTTGCTTTGCACACACACACGTGAACATGAGGTGAGCTATTTCCAGGAGTGGATGCTTCGCGGTCTCCTTTTTGTTCTCGCCAAATGCAAACGCGTCTCCCTGCCGTGCATGAGGACTTTATAAATGGAGCTCGGTTTGTGTGGGCGTCTGTATAAAGAGGTTTCACTCGGTTGAATAACAGTTGAACCCCGTGACTGTAAAATCCTAAATCTCTCCCTTTGGCGCTCTCCTGCAGGATCCAGGTGAACGATCTGATCGTGGAGGTGGACGGGACCAGTTTGGTCGGAGTCACCCAGACTTTTGCCGCCACTGTACTCAGGAACACCTCAGGAACCGTCAAGTAAGAGCTCCTCCAACCAGTCGTGCTTTCATTGCAACAACACTGATTCACCTGAGACACAAACAACCTCAACACCAGCGTAGAAACTTTAGTTATATCGTTATTCTTCAGTCAAATTAAGTTACCCCTAAAACTCCAGAAGTGTTTTGTGGACTCAAACACCTCACCCACCCCTCCATCGTCATAGTGGTGAGTAGATAATGAGAGAATTTTTCATTTTTCTGTGAACTATCCCTTTTTTAAAGCCGTAGCTGTGACTACATCAACGTCATTTAGTTCCACTGCCTCAGTGACACACAGCATTCTTGCTCAAAGAGGTGGTTTCCTCTTGATATCAACCCAGAGTCGGTCTTTACACGCCGGGCTGACTTCTACCACATCCTGCCCATTCAGACTGTAGATGTGTATCTCTCGTCTCACGGGGTCTTGGTTATACCCTTCAGTGTTTAAAAAGCTCCTTTTGGACACTTTCAGATATTAAGGCCACAGAGAATATCAGGAATAAACACAGCCGGCATCCAAAGTATTGATTTGAAATGCCAGAGGTCTATTTGTAGCCTCTCTGGCGTTTTGGGCGGAGCGGACTGTTCCCTTTGTGCTGCTTTTGTCAGCGAAGCTCATTCATAATTCAGGGTTTGGTGGTCAGCGCTGTAATTATTAGTGTTGTGTGACTTGTGAAGATCAGAGGCCTCCATAGATGGCTCATCCATTATGGATCCGCTGCAGTGGTGGTGAGAGGTACCACAGGGCTCTGGTCCTATTCATAAAAACGGAAAAAGAAAAACCATCAGGGAGACGAATAGACAGAAACAGGAAGTGTGCTGGTGAACATTTAATTACCCGCTGGTGCAGCAGAAATTGAAAGGCTGCAGCTTAATAACCGTCTTCATCGTGATTCACTGCACTTTCCCCTGCTTTACCGTCTATATATATATATATGATAAAGATTCAGGAACATGTCGCGTCTATAATGAACCAGAGTTGATTTTAATCGTAGACGAGGCCGAGGACACAGAGACGGCCTTTGTTTACCTCTGAACAGGAAGCTCTGTTCTGCAGTCAGACAGCTCGCACGTTCCTGACGGCGTTAACACTCTAAGCAGAATATTATATATGAAAAACAGTGGTCGTCATGTATTATTTATCATGCAACATGCAGTATTATACCATGTCAGATGTAGGACTTGGCCCTTTGAACATGATTGGGTTTAGTGGCTTATCGGGGATGTTGTTTTAATGGTGATTTTCTTTTTTTTAAACCCAGGTTTGTGATCGGGCGAGAGAAACCGGGCGAGCAGAGTGAAGTGGCCCAGCTCATCCAGCAGACCCTGGAGCAGGAGCGCTGGCAGAGGGAGATGATGGAGCAGCGCTACAACCAGTACATGGACGAACAGGAGGTCAGTGCTGACCCCTCCCCCGCCACTTGCTCGCATACACACACATATTCCTGCAATTGATTCTCAAAACTGATTCTGGAGATTTTTACAAGACAATAAAAAACAAAACAAAGCCTGTGATGAGCATGAATGTTTTGCAGCTCAGTTGTTTTGATAGGGGGATTAATCCAGTTATCTGAATACATTATCAACCTTCAGAGTAAGAATATGAAACGTTTGTCCTGCATAAGCTTCTTGACAACAGAACAAAAGGCTTCGCTGAATAGTGTTAAAGTTTAAGTTTTTTTTTTTGCGATCGTTTGTTGGCCACACGTGTCCTTGGTTCCCCTTCAGGATTATGAAATGTTACTCTGCACCATTGTGACCAGAAGCGACTCGGTCTGGTGTAGCTGTGTGTGTAGTGTGTGTGTGCGTGTGTGTGTGTGTGTAGTGTGTGTGTGCGTGCGTGCTTCTGGCGCGAAGCCACGCCGTTGTCCGTCCAGCGTGTAGTATCAGTCTGATTAAACCATAAGCTGAGCTCCAAAACGGGGACAAATCAGGACGACTCAAATTTTGTGACGCTGGAGGACGTTTGCTTTGTTAATCGTTGCGTCTCGGATTTTATTTCTCTCCTTTTTCTTTTACTGAAACAGAGCTCGAGTCCAGAAAAGGACAAGTAGCTTCATTATGGTGATAGAGAGGAAGTTTCCCCATTCATGAACGGGGGGTGGTGGGTGGTTCTTGAAAAGCAGTCGGTTGTATAATGGAAAGAACAAGTCTGCTCTTTTGAGTTTGGCACCATCTAGTGTCCTCATACTGTAATGTCAGAAATCTGTTCGTTAAAGCAACTTCCTATTTTATGAGCAATAAAAAGTAAATGTCAGGAAACAGTAGTTTTCTTCTCCAGTACAAACATTCT
The DNA here is from genome assembly GCF_009819705.1 of Hippoglossus hippoglossus. Taxonomy (NCBI): domain Eukaryota; kingdom Metazoa; phylum Chordata; class Actinopteri; order Pleuronectiformes; family Pleuronectidae; genus Hippoglossus; species Hippoglossus hippoglossus. The sequence goes on along the minus strand of NC_047169.1, from coordinate 4,491,977 downwards.
AGGTGTTAAAACAATCAAAATTACACGGACAACATTCGCACGACCTTAGTTATGAGATGGTGGCGATCACCTCTGTTGTAACCTTCCTCCCTGCAGGGCGCCGAGTATGGCACAGATGAAGAGGAGGACGAGGACGAGGAGGTCAGTCCGCCGTATCCCAGCGCCATCGAGGTGTTCGACTTGGCAGAGAACGAGGACATGTCGCCCCTGGAGACGGACCCTGAGAAACTGGCCCATAAATACAAAGAGGTGAGCGGACGTCTCCTGATTCAAGTGGAACGTTTCACGTGTAATCACAGCTCGTTTCCTCTCATGTACCTAAAATTAACACGTGTATTTAAACATGTCGTCTCTCTGCTGTAAAGCTCCAAATAAAACATGCTGTGACGCAGGCTGAGATCCAGCAGCTGAAAAGAAAGGTAAGGTGTTCAATTTAGATGATATTTATTATATATCTTATACTAAATAACATTTAATACTAGTACCAAAGGATTATTTCAAAGCTCAGAGGTCTGTTAACTTTCCAGCTGCACCACGCGGAGCAGGACAAGCAGCGCTGGCGGATGGACAAGGCTCAGCTGGAGCAGACGCTGCAGGAGAACAAGGAGCGCATGGAGAAGCTGGAGGGCTACTGGATGGAGGCTCAGAGCCTGTGCCAGGCGGTGGACGAGCACCTGAAGGAGACGCAGTCCCAGTACCAGGCCCTGGAGCGCAAGTACAGCAAAGCCAAACGCCTCATCAAGGAATATCAGCAGAAGTAAGAAGCTGGCATTAAAGAGTTGTGTGATATATATGTGTTTAATTTGAGTTGAGCTAATGTGTCATGTCCTGCCTTCATCAGGGAGATTGAGTATTTGAAGAAGGAGACCCAGCGTTGTGCACAAGTTGGGGAGGAGGCCTCCCTCCTGAAAGAGGAGTCAGGACAGCTTCAAGAACAGGTACTGCAGGTAACACAGACCGAGGCTGCTTCACCCGGCACGTAGCTTTTATATATATATAGATATAGATATAGTCAATGAGCAACTCTGTAAATAATAAACTACATGCAAATGGACAGTCAAAGAGAGAGAGATATCAAATTCAACCTAACACTGTGTACCAGGTAGTTGATGCATCATAACGGGAAGAAAAAGATATTTGGTTATATTAACATAACATTATTGTAGGTACTTTTCATCTATATATTTGACTGTGCACTTCTTAAATTAGTTTGCTAGAATTCAGCCTCAGCTCAAGGTGTTTTTACTTTGCAGCACTTGTGAGAACAACTTGACACGACAGCTCTTCTTCACTAGATCTTGTGACATTTCCACAAGCTTTAAAATAAGTTGTGCGATGAGGTGAAAGCTCCAGCGATAACCACAACCCCCCCCCCAGAGGAACATATTTAGTCACTTTGTGGTGTTGGTTTTTAAAACCCTGATGTGACTCACACATTTTAGTCAAAGTGTTTGTCTAAAAAAAGAAATTCAGATATATTTAACGTTATTAAAAAGGTGTTCGACATCAGTAGCAGCAGCAGCTCACGCACTTCTGTGACACAATTGTTGTATGAGGCGACCGGTGTTGAGACAACGTGTCTGAGGACATGAAGGAGCAGGAGAGGACGAGGGACGTCTCTGTGTTTTAACCGATGGTGGTTTTAGGGTTTAGTTTTAACATAGATTTGAGAAAAGAGAGCTGCTTTCCAGATGACTCCAGAAAACTCTACGTAGAGTCCAAGACGGTTTGAAACACTGGGTGACGTTATGCACCATGTTCAACCTTTGATGTAGTTGTTTTATAAATCAAAACCCTACTTTAAGTTCAGTTTGTATATAAACGTTTCTCCTGACTGTGTGTGCGTCTCCTCTGCAGGTGGCCGACCTCGAGTGCCGGGTGGAGGAGCTGAAATCTGAACCTTTATAAGCCTTTTTCTTCTTCTTCTTCTCCGTCGTGTGTCTCCGAAAAAGCAGAACTTCAGCAGATGAAGTAGACGATTGTGTTGTAGTACTTGCAATGAACCGCAGGGTATTTCTTGTCTCCAACCTGAGCTTGGTTTCCGGTCACATACTGTATATGTGTTCCTCCCCCCCCCAGCCCAGGCTTTGTATTCACCCTTTGGAAACATTGTTTTTCTGTTTAACATGAATGGGAACGTGAAGAACGGATCTTTATCATCAACGAATACAGACTCTGTTGAGCTCTAGATGTAATGTTCCTTTTTTTTATAAGTTCAGTATTTAATCCTTTTAATTTGTCGTTCGGTGACAGACCATGCTGTTGCTTTTTAATTGCCAAAAAAAACAAACTCCTCTCTTTCTTTCGACTAGTTTCGTGACCTCTTCTTCTTTTCTGAGTTTGTACAGATGTGATACTGTGTGGTTTAACAATCAATTTGGTTTGTAAAAAATTTTTATTATGTGTATAACATTTAACATAATATAAACTAATGAGATTGAGGATTGTTGTGTATATTTTATGTGACGAAGACGTGTAAAATGGACGGAGATTGCACTGAAGAAGACATCACACCAGGTGCTTCACTGGAACGGAGGAATAAACGGGAACGAGACGTTTTTTTTGGATTTTAGTTTTTCTTTTCTTTTTTTGAAGTTGTACAAACGGTAACCCAACCTTCATAGGGGTCTTGTCACTTAACCTTGAAAACCACCTGCTGCCTACCTTTCAGAAGTGTTTGTGTATTTTTTACACATAAAGACTCAGTAACGAGCGACCGATCCTCCAGTTTCAACCCCTCGCTTCTTTGAAAATACAAAAAAAAACAAAAAACAGGACCACAGAGACGAGCCTCCACAACTGCTGTGCCACAAATCAAAAATGGATCTTCTTTTTTTCCCCTCCCCCTTCTAAAAATGGATGTTGTCAAGGACTTGTGTAACTGGTATTAGTTAGGACTACTGATATGAGAAACATGACTGGACTGGGGTGTTAACGGAGCCGTGACCAGCAGCAAAGTTGCAGATTTAAAACAAAAACAAACCAGCAGCTGCACTTGACACCGCTGTGTGTAGCACATGGAAAACACTGCCAGGTTTCTACCTGTTTCAATTTACGCACAGTTTAAAATGAAACTCCAGTCAACTTGTGACGACCGTCATAAACCAGTATGTTTGTATAGTTCAGGTAAGACTGAAATATTTTACGTAATATTTATAATATAGTCCAGGTGCGAAATAAGAAAGCTAACAAGGACAAAATCTTTACAAAAGCGATGTTCAATAGACAACGTTATACTGTGTCATGTAAAACAAGTAGTAGATCTGAATGACGACAAAAACAAAGATTAACAAATTGAAAAAAAAGGCATGGTTATGAGTATTTTCATAATATTAAGGCTTGTACAGTGCACATGCTTTGCATTGTATGTTTTGTGGAATAAATGGTCAACAGTAACGGTCAAGATGGTTTTTATTTCAAAGCAAGTTGACATTGTGAAACGAGCATTTTGTTCATGTGAATGTGCATCTTCCTTTTATTCAGATTGACTCGATCAACAGAATAAATTGAATTGGAGAATCCTACTTGTATATGAAATTCTTTATCTTCAAACAAACTCGAGTTTAAATAATATGTACAGAACATTAAACAAACATCTGTAACTCTTCATTATGAACCAACTGTGTGACCTGATTACATGTGCATCTTCTGGTGGTGTCTCCTGAGGTGATAGTTTCTTGAAAAGCTCTTTCCGCACTGGGTGCATTTGAACATTTTCTGTCCCATGTGGAGCATCTGATGAGCTTTCAGACTCTGCGGGCGGCTGAAGCTCTTGCAGCACTCGGGGCAGCTGTGGGGCCTCACGCCCGTGTGCTTCCTCTCGTGCCGCTTCAGGTCTCCCGACTGCCGGAAGCTCTCTCCGCAGTGGGTGCACAGGTACGGCTTCTCCCCCGTGTGGGTCCTGAGGTGCACGTTGAGCTGCCCCGTGTACGAGAAGCTTTTGTCGCAGTGGGGGCAGCTGTACGGCTTCTCGCCCGTGTGGATGCGCTGGTGCTGCTTCAGACTGTAGTGGTTGGTGAAGCCCTTTCCACAGTCGGTGCACAGGTACAGGACCTTCACCTGCTGAAAGCACGTGTGGCACTTGAGAGCTTTGGCACTGGCGCAGCTCTTCCTGCAGTGGGGGCACGTGTACTCCTTCTCCCCCTGCTCCTCCTCCAGCTGATCCATGAGGTTGTCCGACTCGCAGTGAGAGAGAAACTCCACCGGGTGGTGCCGCTTGATGTGTTTGATGAGGTAGCTCTTCACGGTGAAGGAGAACTGGCAGAAGGAGCAGGAGAAGGGCTCAGACGTGCAGTGATACTTCATACAAGTGTTGCTCTTCTGGTGCTGTTTCAGTTTACTGGGCGTAGCGAAGACCTTCTCGCAGCGGTCGCAGCGGTACGATTTTGCGTTTGCGTGCACCGTCTGCTCGTGTCTTCTCAGGAAGCCAGACTTGTTAAAGGTTGCCCCACACTGACCACACTTGAGCGGCTTCAATGTGCACTTATGGGCTTTGAGATCATCTGGGTTTCCATACGTCCGTTTGCATCTGTTGCAGCTGAACCACTTGTACTTCACGTTCCGGACAGTCGGTGCTCCTGGTTCAGTGCAGCTCTTCTCGGGCTGAGCGCTGGCGGGCGGCGTCTTCTTGCTGCCGTCCGCCCTTCGTTTTGGAGCGATGAGCTTGGTTATGTCAGAAATCCTCGATCTGGCTGCAAGTCGCTGAGGCCTTTGAGAGGGCTGTTTCTGGGTTGCTTCAACCGATTCAGCCACGGAGGGAGGTGGAATGAAGTCAGCGTCATGGCTTTGATCGTTATCGACATCGTCTTGAAGTTCCTCTGTGGTATTTTCCGAGTGCTGCTCACTGATGTGCTGCTGAAGGGAATCCACCGAGGAGAACGTCAGGGAACACTCAGCACAGCTAAAGGGCAACGTGGTCGTTTCCTCTGCAGACTGACTTTTCGCCTCTTTCCTTTCATTTTGTTTCTGGTGAAGCCGCAGGTGCCGGGTCAGGTCGTGGTACTGGCCAAAGCACTTCTGACACACGGTGCAGACGTACGGACGCAGCCTCTCATGGACAGTCATCTTATGCTTTCTGAGGGACGCGTCATTTCTGAAGCTCTTTCCACAGTCTGAACAGTTGGACTGAGACGTTTCGGCCTCTGCTGCAGACGTATTCTCAGTTTCAGTTACATCCATAGCTTCTTCTAGATTCTCACTTACATTCATTTCCTTTGTTTCATCAGTTTCAGGTGGATCTGCAGATTTAGAAAGTTCTGAACTCGTCCTCGTCAAGGTCTCTTCTTTCTCACCATTTTGATCGGGAGCTTTTGGCGCAGTCTGCTTCCTGTGAACCAGCTGGTGTCTGATGAGGCCAGATGCCTGGCTGAATGTCCGCCTGCACTGTGAGCAGCAGTAGGGGCGCTTGTTCGAGTGGACGCAAAGTTTGTGCCTCCTGAGGTGAGGCATCTGCTTGAAGATCTTCCCGCAGTCCTCACATGTTTTGGAGTCAACGGGATCGACAGATAGCACCACCAGGGAGGCTACAGAGGGACTGGGGTCGGCATCGGAACTGGGATTCTCAGGGTCAGCAGGTGTCGCGCAGCCCCCTGCAGGCTGTGTGTGGAAGTATTCTGTGTGTCGCTGGAGAAAGGCCTCTGTAGTGAAGGAAAGCTGACAGTGTGGGCACAAGAAGATCTGAGATGTCGAACTTGTATTATTCTCTGAAATTAAGAAGAGGAGGAAAACGTTACTGTCATGCTTCATTTTACCACGTATGAAAATAATGACTAATTAATAGGAAAACAGCCAATGAAATGCAGGCAGCCAACTTATATATATATATATATATATTCTTGTGACTACTGATTGATCGTACCTGCTGAATTTAACTTCATAAGCCACATCTGGGTCCAAGCTTCACTGAAGAGGGTGAGGACCTTGTCGCTGGGCCACACCGTGAGCTCGTCTCCAGGGTGTATGGTGCGACAGCAGTGGTACAGGATGCTGCCCTTGTAAGGAACTGCCAGCAGATTGCTCTCGTCTTTGTTACGAGCACAGTTGACGTACCTGTGTGTGAGGAAAGAAGATTAGAAACATTTCAGATTATCACATTCATTACAGAAATGTTTAGAAGAGAAACTCAAACCATCTACGACGTCTGTATGTCCGTAAAAAGCAAGTGTATCAGTGACCTAACAACCTTCACTGTCCGTCTATCTCTTATATTGTGTATGATGAGGATGTGTTCTTCACCTCATCCAGTTTGAGTGTGATTCCCTGGCAGCATCAATGTACTCAAACTCATGTTCTCCTTTGTAAATCTGCAGAAAAGGAGAACAAGACGTTGTAAGAATGACACTAAACCACAAGTAAAGACTCATGTTCACTCTGTTTGGCTTCTCTGATCTCACCTCCCAGGCAAAGTCACTTTCCAGTGCATTTTCACTTGTTGTCACTTCCCCCTCAAATGGTCCGAAATGCATTCCTGGAGACACCGATGGTCCATGATTCATGACCCCGACGCCGGCCCAGGGAATACTGGACCTGCCTATCATCAGCCCATAGGGCAGAGTGAGGAGGGCCCTCTGGGGGACGCCCACGCTCGTGGGAAAGTCGAGGATAAAAGACGGGCCGTTAATGTTTGCGGGATCACTTTGGTCCTGGAAGAGGGGGAGACACTCCTCACAGTCTGGGGAATAGAAAGAAAACAGGAGAATACAGTCAGGGATCTTTATACATGTCCATTTTAAGCCACTACACAATTCCTCCTGAAGAATGTGCAGGTCTGACCTACGCTGCTGTGTTTGATTGTTAGGTTACTTCTGCCACAGTAGGATCAACCAGTTAATAAATCCAAGGGTTCACTTACTTTTCCCACCTTTCATCTCTGTGGATGTTTAATGGGAATTTTCACTTTACAGACATGATGTTCATAAAGATTATAAATGTTAGAGTGTCGATTCATTTTGTGTTTATGACTTGGATTGTAGATGGTCCCTACGTGCAAGTCCTTGTGTGATCTTGTGTGTAACCTATATACGGTGAAATGTGTGTGAGTGGTATGTCCAGTATCTTGAACTCACAAAAGCCATCATCAGCCTCTGTGGTTTCCTCTTTCCCCACAGTTTCCAGTAACGTCTGCACTGGTTCTTCTGCTGCATCTAAAACAGGAATCACTGCAAGAAACAAAAACACACATTTTAGAAACACGTGTGCGTGTGAAATCACATCTAAGATCTAATCTAAGATGGGAACCTGTGCCTGCTGGGGTGTTGTCATCAGGGGGTAAACACTCCTCGATCACAACCACCTCCTCGGTTGTCTCGACCCACTCCACCTCGTCGCTCCTGCCCGACATGAGCGCAGCCTCTGTGGGGGGATTCAACACACATCTGTGGGTGAATGAATTTACACTAACACGTAGAAAAAAAAGACAAGATAAGAAGCAGCAGCAGCAGCTAGCTAAGTTAGCATGGTGGCCCAGCTAGCATCACATTTAGCTGGAGCCACCCTCAGGCTAACAGCTCAGAATTAGCTCATTTGTCCCAGTGTTGCTGTAACAGAGGCATTAACACAGAACAACACGTCGCATGAACAGTTTCTATATTAATATAAGTACATGTTTGCACCTACTTCTGCACAGAGGCTCTGTTCCGGGGGTTGTTTCGCTAAATAGCTCAATCAGGCTAAACGCCACAAAACCGAGGACGCTCCCCCCCGGTAGTGATTACATGTCCCTTTCAGCGTAAGGGCTCACATTTCCATTTCTTTTCCAAAATAAAAGAGGTGACGCAAGATCTGCCTGAGCTGTTTATTCACTAACGAGTCAAAACAACACAACACACACACACACACAAGTCTACAATCACACAACACCAAAACACAAAGACATCAGCGGAGACAATTCGAACCTTTTGAGCATTTCCTGTTTATCCATATTATAACTAACGTCGCTGTGAGAACAAGGTACATCTGCGCCGCTGGTGTAGTGGTATCATGCAAGATTCCCATTCTTGCGACCCGGGTTCGATTCCCGGGCGGCGCACTTGCTTTTGTCCCGGTTCTACAGGTTCCTCTAAGAAAATGTGTTTTTCGCGATTCCAGTGATCATGATGTGATCATGTGTATTTGTTGGACTGACAAGTCGTGTAATTTCTGTAAGAGTCTGTGATCTTGGTGATGAGGTAGAAGTATTATGGTCTAAATTTTTTTGAGTCTAATCCAAAGATATAAACCCTTTGAATGTGATGTCAATTAAAGTACCCGAATAACCTAAATAACCTGATTTTGTTAGGAAAGCACTTAATTCATAAAATATATTAAAGTTAACAACTATATCAACAGATGGAAGAATTCACTAAAGTTTTCACAAAATCTCTCCAATGCACGAGGGACAAAAATGCACTGAAACTTTCTTTCTTCAATCAATTACATTTTAATATGTATCATCCATATTTTTATTTAGTGTATTGTAAATTAAAAATTATAAATCTAATACTGATGTCGGCAAAATGTTTTTATACACAAATGTAAAATGACTTTCTAACTCAACTAACACAAAGGCTGTCAACACATTTCTTCATTAGGATTTATAATATTTTTATTGTACTGTTTTATTTGTAGACTTCCTCCTGTATACTTATATATATATAAAAATAAAAAAATCAGTGCTGAAGATTCTCTGTCTCACGTCACTTACGTCACATCTGGGACACATGACTGGGGGACAGGAGTGTCTCCAGGTTCCCAGGTGAGCTCACACCGGTGACGTGCCCAGATTCTACCCGGTAACTGACACAGGTTTTTGGGGGAAATGAAACGTTTTTCTACCGGAGCTGGAGAGAGAAACACCTTTATCACGATCTGCTGCCAAGGTGAGTTACAGGTTGTTTCTGTTGGATGATTGTGTCAGATGATGATCAGTACGAGGTTTATTATAAGTTTTTCATATTATAATGTGTCATCCAAACTATCACCACTACACAATGGGGTGTTTTGTTTTTCCAATATCCAATAATATGATGTTTAATCAAAACTCCTCTAGGGGTCAGTATTGTATCAGTGTTGTGGTTGCTGGAGGTATTTATGTAATTTCGGTTTACTTTACTTCCTTCCTACTTTATTATTTCAGCGTTTAAGCCTAACTTTTAGGTTAGTTAATAATAGTTATTTCTTTATTTCTCAAGATGTTTTCTCTGAAGCTGAATGAATCTGAGTTTCCATGTAAATATTCAGGTAATGATGGGAAAGAGTCTTTTGCAAGTTTATGTGGTTTCCTTTTATAGTTTGATTAATGATTGCATGAAAACTTAAAATAAGATAAAATGGTAGTATTTTCATATTTTTGAAGTATTTATTCTATTTATAATAAACACAGCTGCTTTTTCAAGCATGTTTTCTCATATTCCAACAGTTATAGTTGTTTTTGCTTTCTTCATTTTTCTCATGAAGCCTATTCTGATCCATGTATTTGCCCTCCGTCTTCACCACTGAAGCAACAACAAATCTTTTTTGGACTTTTAACTTGTGCCGTACATCAAACGAGATGAGCGAGGTCGTCCGAGTGTGAGGAGTCTGTCCCATCCAGGGCGACCTTTGACCCCGCCACCTGCCCTATAGCCCTGGTGCCTGGAGGGCATCATTAGGGGCGAGGAGGTTGAAGATCATGGGAGGGAAGGTCCTCTGCTTTGACAGCGGCAGCAGCACAACAGCTGGGCAGCCCCGAGTAACAAAGGATTATGAGGAGCACTGACTGGGTAAGACGTCCCACTTCAGACAATGTCTGCTTGCAGGACACTCTGCTGCTAATTTGATTTGGTCGGCAGAAAACTGGGGATAATAGCATCCCCCCCCCCCCTTTTTATTTCTGTGACGTAGTGAGACAAAGCCACCACCTCAGCTCAGCTTCATCAGGCAGCACAGTCTCGTCCAGGACAGGCCAAGCTGCAGGGGGCATAATGAGCGTGAAATCAAAGCAAAGTTAGAAAAGGGAAAGTCTTCACAGAGGAATGCTCTTAGACCTTCTGCTCCTCGCATCAGGCCCAAGGGTTTAGTCGGGGAGGAGGGTGAAGGTTTACTTATGCATGAGGAGCAGCTTGAAAGAAGTGACAGTTAACCCCCCCCCCCTCACGGTGCAGGTTTAAGGGTTGGAGGTTGGAGGTTGGGGAGAAGGCGATAAAAGGACGATTGGTTACGACCCGGCTGACCTTCGAGCTACATGGACCTCCAGCTTCAAAGGCTCATATTTGCATCATAGTTCATACTGTCAAATACATTTTAAAATTTTCATCATGCTGTGTCAGCAGCATGCGTGAACTCCTAACTCGCTCTTGACTAGCACCGGGCCAGGTCAGTCCACGTCAGTCATGGCGTAGAATGTGATTAACAAGATCTTAATCTGCATTACCTTGTATTTGCATGTCACTCAGACGGGCGGCTGACTCGCCCGGAGCTGTTCAGATATCACACCGTCGCCAGGTCTAACGAGACGGGCATCAGATGCAAAGGCTCAGTGCATATGCAAATCCCACCGGTCTCAGGGGGAACTGACTCACGATAAGAACAGTGACTAAATCTCCCCATTGTGGAACACGTGCTCCGAGAGTCACGTGCAGCACTGTATCCCAGGACCTGTTGGAAAACTGAGGCCGAAACAAGGATCATAATGAGCAACAAGAGCCGACAGACCAGTGACGTCGGAGCGACAAGTGCCTTGATCTGAGGACCGAGCTGTTTCCAACCTTTCCCTGCTCGGAGTCATCAGGGCTGGAAGACTTCACATGACTTTCTGACCTCATTTGCCGATAGAGATCAGACGCGCAGGGGGAATATACAGCCACAACGAAGGGAGGCAATTAACAGGAACACCATTACTGAGATATGGGACTGATTAACATCCACATCCAGCCGAAGCCAAATAGATAAGAGGGAATCTGATTGCTCATTGATTGGGTCTCAGTGGTGCCGCTGCAGCGGGCAGCTCCTTGTTTGCTGGAGTTGGACCCCGTTGCGTTCAAGCGCCTCTTGATTGAGCCAGCAAAAAAGAGTGCAGTGAAACGGCTGTGACCACACATCAGGAAGACGATCAAAGAGGCCAAACGCTGGCTCCTCGTGAACAACACTAACCCCCAACAGATGACAGGGGGAAAGTTGTTGCTCATACGTGACTCAGAGCTCAGTGTCGGAGAGCAGTGACACGGGCTGGAGAGGTGACACCTCATGGTTGATGTCAAAGAGCCATTGTGTGACTCCACTGCAAAGACACCAAGATTTGTTTCCCCCTACTCTTGATTTTGTTTGTGTTTGTTTCATTAAGCTCGAGCCTCTTTTCTGCATTTATGACTTGACTGATTTGTGCCGAGAGACCATCTGTCTTTACAGCGTGACATCTGGAATTTATTTAGATAATTGCAAAGAGATTATTCTCCATCTGCAAGACCTCGTCTATACAAAAGACCTATAGAAAAACAATCAAAAAGCAAAATTAAACACATCAGTGCTTTAACACCTGAGGCAATGGCGTTCATTGTATTTCAAGTTGGATGTCACTGTGCCATTATTCACAGGCTGCACTTTTGTTTTTACATTTTGTCCTGTGGGGGGCGCACTATCACTGCTTATAGACCTGAATGAGTCAAGCAATCATCTGCAGTGTCTCATCTCCTTGTCTGTGAGTCATATCTAACGTTAACTCTGTTAAATCACTATTATTTATGAATAATGTAGTAATTATTGTAAATTGAACGTAAAAATAACAAGTTTTGCTTTCTTTATATTATTTTAATCAAAAGCTCATAAAAGATATATACGCTTAACTTCAAACTAGTCTGAAACTACTCTAATAACAGGCTTTAAAAGCCATTTGAATACTGTATCTCTTAGTTTTTCATGGCAAGGCAATGGAGTGTGTCAGTATTAAACAAGGAAAGAGGGCGTCACGCATTGACCCGTGCTCTCAATGGCCCCCAGTCTTCCCAGAGCAGCTCCAGACACATGTAGGCGACAGTGTTAAGTGTCATAATTTCTCTATTTTCTCAGACATAAATACAGGGACGTAAAAGTCGAAGGTCAACTGCATAAACTTCCCTATTTAGGGGAAGGTCAGTAGACTCGTATCGTCTGAGGGAGGAGAGGGGGGGGGCGGCACCTTTGGAACAAGAAGGCAATTCACGGAGGGAAAGTTACGGCAAACGCCATCTGACTCTACTTCCTGCCTCAACATGAACAGAAAATGAATTGTAACGACTCCAAAGGTCTTAACGCACCGCAGAAGAAGAACAGACCACTTGAACAGGCCCAGAGCTGCAGCAGCGGATAAGAGACGCAATTTGACTTACGGGACAATAGTGTCTGTAACTTCTGTCTCCAACAGTAAACGTTGACCGGCAACAATACCAAGTGTTTCTATTTAAAGTGCTCGCTGACACAGTGTGGGAGAGGGTTCAGGACGCCTAATGGACATCTTTATCAGTGCTCTTCCTCATCGTTTGACTCGTGCACTTAATCACCGTCTCTGAAACAATTAGCTACTCGCTCATGTCAAGTGCAGATGTTTGTGCTCCTTTTGAATCCTGATACCAGCAGAGCTCTTGCTGTTCGGAGGGGTCCTGGTACTTGATAAGCAAAGGTATTCACGGCTTGCGGCGAAAACACAAACACACAGTTACACACACACATGTACACACACACAGACAGCATCTAAGTTTGAAGGGGGCTTTTACATCTGAGATGATGTGTTTTATTGAGTGAAGGAACTGAAGCTTGAGATGAACTGCTGCTCCCCTTGCATAACAATGAATGGAAATATTGATGGATGTTGTTGCCCAGTCGGTGATTTAATACAGAAACTTTCTACCTTCTTAAAGCAACTAAAAACAACAAAAAAACGAATATCTCGGGATGAAAAAGAGGAGCCACACGCGTAGGAGACGTGGAGATGTCACATTTTGGTGATAAGGCTCGATGCCCGGACAATCTCCTGTTGCGTTCTTCATATGTGAAAGTCCGTAGAAGGTCCGCAGCCATTTCCGGAGTTCGTGTCTGAAAATGTCTGTAGAGGTCGTACATGTGAGATTCAACATTCTCCCTATCCTAAGTCAGTGAACCATCAAACTAATTCTGAAGCTGCTATTTTTGCATATTGTTGCATTACGGCAGATCCCCCAGAATATTCAGGCTACTTCTGAAAATGTTGATTGCTCTTCACCCTGCTGCCGAGTTCCCCATCTCTCTGTAACCCACCAAACAACAGTCACAACAAAGACCACTTTCCAGACATGATAACTTGACGGCTGTTTGTCCAGTCAACGCTCTGTGGGACTCTAACTCTCTCCTCGCTTGACCCCCGGCCCAGGAAGAGCCTTTTTTGGAGCCGACGAGAACCAACGGGTGTCCTAGTTTCGATATCTCACAGCTCAGCGGGCTCTCCAACATGTTGTTACAAGTGCTGGGGAATCACATGCAGCCTGGTTGATTCATGCCTTTTGTGTTTTTCATTTAGTTGTCATGTGCAGATTTTTTTCTTTTCGGTGGAGACCTGGGGATAATACTGACCCGTATTAGCAGCAGATGTTTTGGGTCATGGAGTGAAGCGTCTGATGTGCTTTTCCCAGGGGCTCATGTGGTGAGAGTAGTATCGGTTGTGGGTCCACCAGAGTGTTTTGTATGAGGAAGACGAGCATTTTGCACCTCCTGCTTAAGAAAGAAAAATGATAAACTATTTTTATCCCTGTATTCAATCGCAAGGAGTGTTGTTGTTGGTCTTGTTTTATTGACCAGCTTCAGATGAAGCTTGGACCAGCAGGTGATTAGCTCAGTTTAGCATGAAGATTGAAATTACAGGGTAACTGCAATCTTGACTGTCTTGATGTCCCCCTGGTGGCTGGCTGCAGCATAGGTCATAAACCCTGCCTCTTCCATGTTGGTGGACGGGACATTGGCCAAGCTTAAAAAGTCACATCAAATACATTTTTCTGTCTTTTTAGTTAGTTCTTGTCCATGTGTTCATTTTCAGCCAAGTTTGGTTTGAATTAGTTATTTGACAAACATTCATACTACACAGCTAGGCTAGCTGTTTCCCCCCATTCCCAGTACTTATGCTAAGCTAACATCGCCCACTTCAGCTTCATATTTAGCACACTCACATGAGAATGGTGCCAATCTTCCAGACTAACTCTTGGCACTACTTCAATACAAAGACACACACCTGTCAACTGTCAAATGCCTTTAAAAGGACTTTATATATTGAATGCTTCACATTCACGTGAAAATGTCCAGAGGTTCGACCTTTCTTAGGACAGCTGTGCCAAAGATGTGTCGGCGTCTGGATGAAAACGACTCAGCTGAACACATCTCACTGAACCGTCCTCTGGCACCAGAAACCGTCGGCGATGCAAAGAACTTTCGTTTCTGACCGGTTTGATATTGAAACGTACCTTTTTTTTTTTTCTGTCATCTGTGCCTGAGATGCTTGTAACTATTGTGATAGGTGTCTCCCCTCTCTTGTCATTGCACGATTCATTGAGTCCCGCAGCTTCTCACCCTGCCCTCCCCCCAGTCTACAGCTGTTAAAACACCCCACATTATTCCCATAATTGTTTCCGCGTGTGGGCCGTTATTTTAATGTGCCAAGCTGGATGAGTCAGGAATCGAAAAACTGTTTGCGGTACAAAAGGCGAGTATTTTCTGACTACTGACATTCCTTTGTCCCTTCTGACGTTTGGACTATTCCTTTGCCTGAGTAGCTGCCTCATTATCAGGCGTTTACCGTTGAACTTAGTGCTATAAAACAAATAGAACCTGACACAGGCAGGAGCCGCGTGAATATTCTAACTGACCCTCAGACTTGGGTCCCTGCGTTTAACATTTCGGCAATATTTCTTCTTCACATTATTTCAGTTGGACTGTGATAAATCTGTCGGGTCCCCGGCTCACGTGACTGATATGCATTTCATAAAGTCTGAAATGGATATGGAGGGAGAAATGAAGTTATCGTGAGCGCTGGCAGTTTTTCCCTCGGAAATGATGTCAATTTTATTGACTGATATGAATTAACAGGTTCTCCAAGATAGCTATTTTCTTTTGGTTTCAGTAACGAGGTAGTGTTGCATACCTTTTGGTTTCAAGTAGGGCTGGAAACAATAAAACATATCATTTCTTTATTTGGTTTTCTTTTCTTTGCCCATAAAGAAGAATTTAAACCACAATAATTGCTCAGGAACAACAAGTATTCGTAACTACAGCCCACTGTTTTAACAATTTAACAAGTTTGCATAATAATTACCAATATCGACTGATACAGTTTATCTTTTCACATCACCCACCCTTAGTGTCAAGTCTTTCAATTTATTCACATTTTGCTTGTTTACGCCTGAAGCAAACAACTAAAAAAATAGATTTGCTCCGGTTTGTTTTGAGTGTTTTTCTGAAGAGCCTTCTTATCCTTCAGTGAACTGTTTCTCTGGGAGACTTATTTAAGTGCAAATTTTATTCTCTCTTACTCCTTCTTAAAAGGTGTTTATGTAACCCTAATGACTTAATCAAAATTAGTGATTTAACTAGAAAGGTTCTGGCCATTCCTCAAATTGCAGTGTGCCTGTAATTCGTACTTTCTTCCCCCCCCGGAGAGCCTTGACTCTGTGCTTTTGGCTTCTTTCTCTCTGTTGCATGCAACCTCCCCCCTGTTGGCTTTTAATAATTACAACCGTTTTTTTCCCTCCGACGTCTGTTAACAGCTGTGAGAAAATTAATTTGAAGCCAGTGTGAGAAAAAGCTAGATAAAAAACACACACACACACACACACCACAGATACACAAACAGTCGCTCTCAGGCAGCGCAAAGCCCGACAATTTATAGTTCTCATTGCAAAACGCTCTATAAGGTGAGATAAAGAATGTAACCGATCCTCGTGCAGCTGCAGCTTATAACAGTTGTGAGTGTTTAAAAGGTGCTCCGCCGAGTCGCCCGGGTCACTGGGCTGTTTTTCTTCACCAGTAAAAGAGCGAAGTAAGAATGACACCGCTGGAGTCGTCTTTCCCACACAACCCGGCACACAATATCAATTTAACATTTCACCGGGCATAACGAGTGTGTGTTGGATGGGGCCTGTCATCCAGTTACGGCTCCTCGCAAGGGGCTGTGAGAAAGTGAAATGTCATGTTTAGTGGTTTGAAATGGAAAGTCGGTTTATTACACGGGGCTGTTACACACTCGCACGCACAAACACACACATACACACAATGTCTAAACAACAAATCGGAGGTTGCAGAGAGGTACAGATGGAGAGGGCAGGAATTAAAATTACAGGAAGGATGAAGGATATCGGTTTGAATCTTTTGGCCGAGGAAATAAAAGTCCACGGCGGTTTCACTCAGCTCTGTCCAAACACCAAGCCACTGCACATGTACACAACGGAAACCCGATGCCACGTGATAAGTCGCGATGTTTGTGTACCGAGGCAGCCGACGTGACTGCATCTCATCTTTACCGAGTTCGAATCGGAGGCTTTGACTCTCGTAGGCAGCTCATGTGTTTCGAATCAGCCCGATTCACTTAAAGCACTCTGCCAAAGAGGCGGTGGAAACGATCTGCCGGTGTCACAGAGGGAGAAACGCTCTCCTCCTCTGATACCGCAGTGTTAAAAGGTTGTGTGACATTCTTTTGAAACAAAGAAATTACTATCCAGAAGTTCACAAAGGAGACATTTTTCGCATATTCAGGTTAATAGTTATAATTTGTGTTATAACTTGAAGGTTTACAAGCTGTTACGTTCAGAAAACACATCACTTTCCTCAGACTCTCCATCGCTGCAGCTCCTCTTTTAGCCTCTGTCTGAAAAACTTGATTATAGCTCCTGTCTCTTTAAGGCCCCCCCCCCCCCCTCTCGATAAATCCCAGTCTACTCTAAATAATTTTTACATTCACAAAAACACAAGAATATTTCATTAAAACAATGAAAATATAAATTTCAAGCACGACAAAAACATGAGAGAAATTATTAGCAGCTCCTTGTTTTGGAAATACAACCCCTGAGTAACGATTACACTTCAGAAGATTCCATTGGTCCACTGACGGTCATCATTCTCTCAAAATCATGAACATTTATACATTTTATTGAAGATATATAAGATAATGTGAATGTAAATGTATAAGAATAAACACGATACAGACCTAACAAAGTTAATAAGAGTCTGGGGCCTAATGATGTGACAAAATTGAGACCACAATAAAACTTTTAAATTATATGATTGAAAAGATGCTGTGTAGAAAACAGACAAATACGTCTGATATCATCTGTCACTCGCTGAACACAGGACGTCAAACAGCCACTTTTGTTAATGTGAAAAACTGGCCAACCAGAGAAGTGACATCTGGTTTTGAGTCTCTGACTTGTTCATTAAAGAGGAGGTGGAAACCATCCATCACTTCAGGGCAACGCTTTTTATTTAAAGCTCTAGAAATCAACGGCAATGTCTCAAACTTGGAATAAAAAGTTCTTACCTGCGAGTCGCTAGAACATCCGAACATTTTCTCTGACATCCGAACATTTAGGATCAGCAGACTGGGACTTCAACTGCAAGTTCATCTGAATTCAAACTTAAACAAACCAAACGTAGAATTAAAGTTGTGCAACTGACTTGCACTGGATTTATTTGCTCTTGTGAGTAAAGCAATTTCTCTCAACTGTAATTGGCTTGTAGACAGCGTGCCATCTGAAATTACATTCAGCAGGTGGAGAGCGTTTAAAGAGCAGAGGTGATTTGCAGAGCATGTAAATATTTCCATAAAACCAAACTCTGCTGCAGCACCAAGTCTGGATGGAAAGTCATTTCTTTACAGGTGATAAGAACGAGAAAATACATGCTCTGGTGCTGTTAATTCAATTTTCACTTTGCTGAGCCGTGTAGCCTCAGTCTCACACACAAGATGTACACACTGATGCACACACACACACACACACACACACACACACACACACACACACACACACACACACACACACACACACACACACACACACGCACACACACATATATACAGTATGCTACACATGGCACAGCAGCAGGGATGGCCCCTCCTTTTCACTAATCTGAAATAAAAGCTAACCTCAAAGGGCAACAGTGCGACTCGGTGAAGACTAATGTTAAAAAAAAGAAAGAAAAAGGGGTGAGTCACTCTCGAACCCATCGGAACTGCTCTCCACGGCTAATTAAAATAAACCAGTGGCCTGCAATCACCGTTCCAGTTGGCACGGCCCGTATAAACAGCGCGTTCGCCTTGAAAAGGGGAAAGCCGTGGTTCTTAGGACCCAAACAGTGGCGTGTGTCCCAGGCCGGTTGGAGTGAGAGTGCCCGGACTGGACGACAGCGCGAGCGCCACATCTGGGATCGCTGTGTCGTGAAAAACACTCGGGAGATGTTGAGATATCCACACAAAACAGGCGCCTGGAATATTTCTCTAAACATCCATGTGCATATTCCATATTCGACTGGCCTCCGCACAGTTGTGTGTTTACCTCTGGAAATGTCTTCTCTTAAGTGGCGTGAAGACGTGACAGCGGATTCTGGCGCGCGGACTTGATCCGTCCCATTTGGGCGAGCCATCAACGTGACAGTAGGTGAAAACAAATACCCCTCAAATCTCATGTGAGGTTAAGTTTTCCCACATGGAAAAAAAGAAAAAGGACATTCTGGGAACTACTTGCACGGCTTGAACCATCAAACCTGAGATTTGGGGAGCGATACAGTATCCTGGCATATCCTATCTCCTCCGCCCCTCCACTACTGGACGGGGTCTGTGTCGACTGCGCCATGAGCTTAATTGCTCGTAGTCTGGTTTTTATGGAAATGTACATGAGTTATTGCTAAAACCTTTGTCTTTCAACAGTTTACCCATTTGTTGCCATTTCGCCTGCGTAGCTGCAAGTAGTCACAGACAGAATATACACCGAAGGACAAGCTAAATATTCAAGGGCACTCCCAGGCACAGGGTTGGCTCGCTCTCAATCTTTTTCCTGCACAATTTGCTGTTTTTGGTCAAAGGCTTTATTGAACTAGCTCTATATACCTGGCTCACACCCTCCTCATTCCCTGCAACAATAACACGACTGTGCCAGGAAGTTCCTGTTCTCAGCGCGCAGGCTTTGCCAACGGGAGGAACGAGGCGAAGCCGCGAATTCTCTTCATGTGCGTTGAAGTGATATTTGCGGTTTTCATTTTGTTTTAAGAAGGAAGAGCGCCACATCCACTTCATGCTCCATTGTCAACATGGAACCTTTTTTCCCCCGTCGGCAGGAGGAGACGAGCGTTTTCAAAGAGGGCTGTTTATCAGCTCGCTGCGCTGCACATGTCGTTCACTTCCATATGGCTCTTGCAAGTGATGTGGCCTCGCTGGGAGCCAACTGAAACAAAGGGTTTTAAATATTTTTTTTTATGTTCTTATCATTTTTTAAATTTATTTTACCATTTGCCCAGTGGCGTTTCATCATGTGCGTGGCTCAAACAGGCAGGCAAAGCAAAACATATATCAAAACCACAGTGAGCAATATACACGACCAGGGTGAAGGATAAGAATCACTTATCATGCCCATTCTGACGTGTAAACAATCCGCTGTAGGTCAGTGGCTGCAGCTCTTGTGCTCTTGCAGCACATATAAACACGGCTGGGATGATAAAAAAGGTGCTAACAGGGCCCAGAGCATGAAAAGAAGAATTAAAAAAAGACTTTCTTCATCTTTACAGAGGGCCGATCGTGCACGTGGAGAAAGAATATTTTGACGTGTACAGCTTTAAAAAGGACATATTACAAACACCAACTAAAACAGTCATTCACGGTCTTTCCCAAAGATGGAGTTTCCCAAAGTGGAAACTTCTGTCACAACTGTCAAACGTCAATTTTTGTAACTTTAAGAAATACAATATCTGACAGTCAGGGCCACCTCTTCCTGAGCGAGTCAGTCAGCAGAGTTTCAACTTCTTTTTTTGTTTTTGTTTTATTCTTCACACAAGTTCCTTCAGGTTTTTGTGTGTGTGTACAGCTGAGTGCAGTACAATGAACGCCTTTAAGAAGAGACTTAACGTGTGCTTATATCCCTTCGAGGTAAAGAGACGGGACGCGTATTAACACCATGAACTAGTCCTTCATATGCATCCCGACGCCTTCAGGGTGGTTTCACGCCTCACCTGTTTGGTTTGGCTATCAACCCTGGTTCAATACCCCCCCCCCGTTCTGTTCATCTCTACTGGAGTCAAAGCCGTCAGATGAACTCTGTCTATCTGTCCGACGTGGGGAAAATACTTTTTGTCCCCAAGCTTCTCTTAATCAGCATTTCTGAAATATAAAGGGACTGGTTGGAGTCTTAACGATTAACACAATAATGTGGGTCATGACCTGAAAATGTGCTGACGTTGCAGAGCATTAAGTCCAGTTACTCTTTTTGGTGCCCTAAGACAAAGTTAGTGCGAGCATGAAGTAGAAAAAGGCTGAAAGGCAACCATCTTAAATTTCTTTCCTGGGTCTTGAGAAAACTACAGGTGTGAAAACATGTGGATGCCATTGACTCGATGTAAAGATGGACGAGATGACAGCTCCCCAAAAAGTGAAGCCAAACCACGGTGGCTGGGTATAGGTATAGGTCACGAGCCCCGCCTCATCCGTGTTAGTGGATGGGACATGGGCTGAACTAAAGGAAATCAAGTCACATGTGGGAAATGTTTCATGTTCTGAGACGGACTCCACTTCTCGATCACTACTGCGCAGACTCCGGCTCCAAATGACGACAAAAGTGCAAGACGGCAGAACCCGTATCCAGGATGATTCGGCTTCATTTTTGTTCTACAGGAGGAAACAAACATGCATCGTCCGTCTTTGTTTCTCGACGTACAGGAAGACGTAACTGTATTTGTTAAATGTCAAGTTCTAAGCCAAGAATGCCATTTTTTTTATCCAGCTATGGCGTGAGGCCGAAACCTGTCTGTGATCATCTCTTTTGAAAGGTCTCTGCACGACACGTCTCAAGTGCTCACTTCATGGTTTGTTTCTTCAGAGATATTCAGCCCACAAACAGAACCAAGCAATCACTTTCTGAGGGAACAACACATCAGGGTGAAGCAAACAGCAAAGCCGACCATTAAATCAGCCGAATAAAAGGAAATTATATCTGCAGACCCACAAAGTGCGGCTAGGTGATGAAGTGGCAAATGAAAACTGCAGATAGCTGCCATG
This sequence comes from Hippoglossus hippoglossus, assembly GCF_009819705.1. NCBI lineage: Eukaryota > Metazoa > Chordata > Actinopteri > Pleuronectiformes > Pleuronectidae > Hippoglossus > Hippoglossus hippoglossus. Next base: position 4,470,775 of record NC_047169.1, on the reverse strand, counting down.
GCAACGGGGCCCTTTGAGCGGCACAAACAAACGGCAGCGGCGGAAATGGAGAGGTTGAGAGTGAATGCTAATTCCACGATTTTCTAATGCACTTCCTTGGACTGACAAAATACAGACGTGCTCTTTAGACAGCCTTTGTTTGCAGCGCAGCGAGGACTGAATTGATAATGTGTCTGACTCTCCACTTAGGGACGGAAAAAGTGAGGTGGAGGAGGAAAAGAAACGGAGTGAGATCCTGTTTCCAGCTGCGCTTCATGCTCATCTGGGAACACAGATCACAACCTGAAGCCAGAACCTGAAGCCAGAACCTGAGAGAGTGATTAGGAGATAGACCTGGAACGTTCGGATGAAGATGATCAGGTGCGGAATGCTAAAAAACGAACACAGGTCTTCAGTTAGCCACGTTAGTTTGACACTTTCTTGGTCTCAACATACTTTAAAAGCAATCTTCCCTCTTGCGTAATCATTATCTTTAGTTGCCAGGGTGGGCAAATTCAGATTTGGACCTCATGCACGGTGTCCTGGAGTTAAGACGATTTTGTGTGTATGTATGGCGCCAAGCCTTTGAAGTACAAACAGAACTCTGGAGGAAAAACCACGAAGCCGCCAGAGTTAATACACTTTAATGTGTGTGAGAGATATCAACTGCTTATCGACAACCAACAGCCAACAGCCAACAAATGCCTTTTTAAATCATCTCTTCTTGGTCAAGAATGTTGGTTTAAAAATAAAAAGTGACTCTGTGAGTTTTTGAAGCCGTTTTTTGTTTTGAATCTTCGATATCACCCATTCATAGTGAATGAGCACAATAAACACCTCTAATACTCACTAATTTACCCCCTGGACGAAAATCTGGGTTTGAGTGGATTTAACGAGGTTCAGGGTCTTAATTGGTGAACTTTTGAAATGCTAGTTGACAGATTTCATCACCTTTTTACTTAGCTATGTTAGCGTAGTACCAAACTATTGCAGCATCGTTAAGAGGCTGCAATTGAAGACCGATTGCATCTCAATCAAATTCATAAACCAGTCCATCACATTTCGGTTCAACTCTTTGGCCCCTGAATTGGGACACAGCTTTTATTCTCTTAGTTTTTTTGAGATCCTAATTTAACTCTTTGCCACAAAGGAAATCTGTGTATGTCCTTGAACATTTCTTAGAGTCGAGTGATGGAAAAGAATGGAACATGGTTATTTCGGTTGGACTCCCATATGTCAGTGTGAGCTTGTGGTGGGATATCCCAGCCCCGAGCCACCTGTGCATGTGAAGCACAAATGTGATTATATTTACTCTACGTTGAGAAGGAGCTTGTGAATGGGCCTCTGTGTGCCTCGGAAATCTTGAAACTGGATGCTCAGCAGTGGTCGAGGGTCCTTCTGCTGCCACGTACCCCCACAAAGGTTGATCCCTCCACTTATCATTCCTCAGCCATCAGCAGCTCCACAGTGGTGCGACACCAGAGCCCGTTGCCTAATACAGTACAAACACGGCGATGACAACAAGCGCTGATGAATAGGGTTGCAGGCCATGGAGATTAATAGACGTCCCAACGTGACTGTAATTCATGTCGGATATGTTTGTTATGTCTGTTTTCTGAGCTATAGTACAAATTGTCATCTGATTCATGACTCTCTGGTGTGTGTGCGGAAACATGAAACTCACTTAAAGGGTAAATTCCATACGTCTTGTTTCCTATAGCATTTTAGTCCAGAGCTAAAAATGTAAGTAAGGGCCAGAGAGTGTAAATGAAGATGGACGACAAAAGTGAAGCCAAATCATCCGGATGGTCTCCTGGTGGCTGGTGGCAGTATGGTCCTAAACCCCACTTCCTCCATGTTAGCAGATGGGACATCAACGTACATGTCAGATCATGTTTTAGGTCATTTTAGGTAGTTCTATCATACTTATGTATGTTCAAGTGTTTTTCTGGTAAGTGTTGTTTTGTTAGTGTGAGGTTAAAGGGTTGAAACGTTATGATTTTATGATTCAAAAGCACTGCGATATTTTAGCTTCATTTTTGCACAACAGCGGGAGGTAGAGACACTTCATCCATCTTCATACACAGACCATGGTAAAGGCTTAAAGAGTTAAAGACATTTTGGCCACTGTCATGAAAAAACAAGATGCACTTCTTTCTATCTCTGTCACTGTCTCCATCTTGTTGTGAAAGTCCCAGCGAGCGCCGGAGCCTTTCAGACGTCTCGCGCTGTGGCAGAGATCCAGAGAGTCTGCTGTGACCATAAACTACTCTGGCTCCGACTAAAAGGAGAGATAACCCCGTCTTTTTATAGCATTGAAGAAAGTCTGCTGAAGAATTGAAGCAGTGGTAAGGAAAGGAGTTTAACTTTGAGGTTTGTCTCAGCCACCTCGTTCAGTGACGAAGTGAGGATGAGGGGAGACAGGAGTCGGAGTGGGGTGTTTCGTGCGTTGATGTTTCGGCACAAATTGAGTTAAAACTGTTAAATATTTAACAGGATTGTTGTTTGGCAACGCTGATGGGAGCTGAGCAGATTTGTGACACTCGTAATATTTCAATTTGTGACTCTTATGGAGCAATTTCCAGGTGTGACTATAAAAGTGCCTGTAAAACCCCCGAAATATGTTTTTTTGGGAAAGTTGGCACGGATCAAAAGAATGCTTCACGAGTAACGCTGAACAGATTCACATCCGCGCCAATAAGATTAGCAGGGGAGCGAAGGGAGAGTTTGACTTTGTTTCAAATTATTTTCACATCGAACGTCGGACCCGGTTCACACATGTGACATCTCCCCGTGAAGTGGCTCCAGCCGGTGCCACGTACAGACGTATCTTTTGATGCAGCTTCACGGGGCATCGAGTTGTTTCCAACATTCTGGGGATCGAGTAATTTCAGAAAGTGGCAAGCTGTGGCGTCACCAATCTCGCATAAACTACGCAAATGCACGAGAACAAAAAGGACACACTGAGGCTTCTCTGTAGTGTTTTTTCTGTACCCCATGTTTCAAAGGTCATCTTTAAGAAAACATTTATTATGAAAAATATATCAGCACCAGAGGAATTTCTTGGCAACGTAGCCCTTTGCTCTCCCAGCCTCCATCTTGCTGAAGAGACCAGTGCGGTGGCAGAACAGTCGGCATCACTCTCGGCAACACATTTGTTTGGTTTTGACTTAATTACAGTAGAAACTGCTGAAGGGCAAACTGTCGGCACCGGGTGACGGAGAGAGGGGAATGGGGTCGTGAGGTCAAAGCCCTGACACCGTACACGACCCTAATGAGACCGCTAAATGATGTGTATACACTGATACAAGCATACACACACACATACATACACAAACACAGACTTGTACTTTTGGGCCCTCGTTGACATATACATTTACTTAATTACTGTAATACTTTTACCACATACACTTCTACTCCACTTCGCCAATACTCTACTCCTTTACTGCTCTGCTCTGCTTTCCTCACGTCAGCCTGTTCCACCAGCCAATTTTGCATTAATGCAGTCGGGTAATAAATGATAATATGAGAAATACACAGTTCCAAGGCACACACAGCTGTGGTGAGTATTTTTTACATCATAAACTGTTTATGAAGATGGACGACGTGTCTCCACCTCCTCCCGCTATCCAGAAATGACGCCAACACAGGTGATGTCATTCGGAGTCTGCACAGTAACAAGCGGTGGATGAAGCTGCGGTGTCAAGGTCCAGCTGTCAATCATGTTGTGCACCCCCCCCCCCCCCCCCCCTTTACATCAGTGTGATAAGAAATATATTAATTGACAAAAAACATATTTGAGAAAATTGTCTTTGTCGTGCATTTTGACATTTTAGTTTTTGGCCCAGGTCCCATCCACTAACATTGTGGAGACAGGGTATATGACCTATACTGCAGCCAGCCACCAGGGGGGCAATCAAGACGCTTTCGGCTTTCACCTTTATATACGTCTATAATGTCTAATCATTTGAATACTTCTTCCCCCCCCCACCTTTACCGTGCCCTCGACCTAAATCAAATGTGAAACTTAAAACCACGTCTCGAGCCTCCAACAGCTCTGTCCTGACGTGGAGACTCGGCCAGGTAGAGAAAAAAAAACGGATTTAAACAGAAACCTGTGTGAAACGTGTGACTTTTAAATGTTGATATATGGGGAGAAGATGCTTCATTAACTCAAAGTCACGTGGATCACCCTGTCATCCTGTGTGTGTTGTCACTCAAATCAACTCTAAACTGTACCAGAATATCCACCAGGCTTTAGACAGTATAACGGCCGCACTTGGACAAACCTCCAAACCATATATTTTACGGCCGATACTGTAGACAGACCTGTGGGGTCCCGACAAGGTGGCGAGACAGAGAACATACCTGGCACTGACGGAGGTTCATAAGGAGCACCAGACTTCTCCTTTCACAGCGTGACTCCCCTTGTCTGCTGGTGACATGGGAGATGAATGGCACCGCTGCACCGGGCCGGCGCCGGGGTGTCAAAGACAAATGAGAGCGAAGCCCACCAATCAGGGACGAGACACCCCTGTCGGTGGGGGGAGTGAGTAATTTGTTTCAGGTTTGAATGTATCACCGGGATTGACGTGAATGTAAGTGGAGTCAAAGCGTAAAGCTTGAGGTCTATATGGACTGAGGTGAGCTCACTTTGTATATTCAAGAGGCCGCGGGAAAAACCAGGAACCGTTTTTTAATAAAATATAAGAATTCAACAAGTCACTCTACATGTAACATAAAGCTGCTCTGCTATAACTTCCAGGGCAAACTACGTATGATGAAGGACAACCCGCTGTTCGCCAGTTAGCTGTTGTTTTTCTTCCACTGCAATTGGCGGTGAAAACAACTCCCATGATTCCACGCTGCTTCACAACGTCCTCAAACCACGGTGAACAGGTTGAGATACTTCCTGTTTTCTTCTTCATGCATCCGACATGATCCACGGAGATCAGGACCCCCCCCCCCCTCCCTCTGTAACACCGTCTCTTCTTTACTTTTCACCAACTCACACAGAGTCTTCATAAAAGCTCAACTTACGGGGCACATAAAGGAGGACGAGTCTTTTTTTTTTGCGAGAGTAAAGTCTGCGATGATGTGTATATTTCTGCGGACGTTTATGACTTGTGTAATGGATTGTGGCCCGTTAAAGATTCCCTAACTGCTCCTCTTTATTGCCGGGCAGATTTGTGTTTGGCTCAGATCTTCTCTCTTGAGAGCAGCATGGTTTCAATTAAGTGCCACGACCAGTTTCGAGTGCCTCCTAACCTCGACTTTTCTTTCTAGTATGTTTTCATTTGTGCCTTTTTTTCACATTTGATGAGTAATAGTAAACCCCCTCCCCTCCCCCATCCTCTGCCTTAATAATGCTCTCGGTATGAAATAATATTTATTCTGTATTGATTTGGAAACAGAAATTCTCCCCAATCTACACCACATTACTCAAAACGTCTCTCAACCAAACAAAGACCTGCTCTATTCATTCATTTGTTCGCTCAATCAAGGGCAAACACTCAATTTGCTCAAACAAAAAACATGCACCTTCTCTCAAGCATGCAAATACTGTACGTCCACACACACACACATACACACACACCACGCAAAACACACACACACACGCGCACTGAGCACAAAGGCCATTCATCTGTTTGTTTATATCAATAATTTCACATAATTACAACTGTTTTGTCAGGGTCTGTGGAGTTGGAGAGTACATGCTTGCTTTTGGCTCACGGTTACATTTCCCATTCCAGGAGGGGGGGGAGGTTAGTGAGAAATGGAGGGTTCATGAATAATGCCTCTCGCCGTCGGCGCAACGAGGACAAGATTAATCCCCTCGCACAAACACTGAGCCCCTTTTTCTGATTAATTTCACATTTATAATTCAGTAATTGCGCGACTCAGACAGTTGGATATACAGCTAATGAGATTTACACACGCTCCGTGGACGCAGGTCTTTGCTCGGCTGTAAATATTCTTTGAATTGAGCGAAAGGTGAGTTCACCTTCATTCAGAAATGTTTTGGATTTCATTGTAAATATGAAGCGGATACGTGGTTTTAAGTATTTTGTAATAACACAGCCATATAATGTAATAATCGTTTTAATCAAATTGAAGTAAGCTAATATTTATTTGTTTTTTTTTATTATTGTCAATAAAGATCAAAACCAAACATTTAAAGTGAACAGGTCACTTCTTTGTGCCGCGGAGCTCCATTGTTTTTCAAAACCTGTTAAAAGAACATTAACACGCCACACGGTTACACCGGATGACAAGCCGCTTCACACTAACGCACACCGACACTGTAATTTATCTCGAGTCAATCCCAAATACATCATCCTGCTGCAGTGAACACTCAGCAGACGACTAAATGTGTATTCATCCACCGCTGAAAATAGTCCCCCAAAAAAATGCACTATTAGCATTTGTTAAAAAACTACAATGCCCAGTAGTTTCTGAGCGTTTTTCAAAACGGAAACTATATATTTTTGAGGAGTTCTTAAAGATTTCTATCGCTCCAGCAGGAGAGACCCTGGGCCTGAGGCTGCAGACAGGGTGGAGAAGTCAGAAAGTGCTGAGTGACAGACTTGCATATAATTGGTTTTGCTCTTTCTGTAGAATTTGTTGCCAATAAGAATAGGAACACCAGTGTTTTGCTAACATTGGAGCAATTTCTCAGTTGGCCTTCGAGTACATGAGACTTTATTTAATATCAAGTATTTTGTGTCCTTCAATAACAAGAAAAACATGTATTTACTTAGTTTCAGTTTAGAAAAAAAATTCAATTTGCCTCAATTTTGCCAATTCCAGTTCAACGGGAGAAACATTTCAAGGCACCGTAACATTTCATTCCTTCTAAACGACAAGAAAGCTTTTTCATTCATGTCAATCACTGAAAGGGTTGGGAAAGAAAAAACGTGGAAACTTTCACGTGGCATCCATACATATAAGTCAAAGCATTCGAGTGGCAGATTTTCTGGCACCGTTGAGTCCCACATTCTTGTCAAAGTAGACGTGTTGTTTTTATTTTCACGCTCCAGCAGAAGACAGGGGAAGTGAGGGGAGAGGCGGTTAAAACGACCATGACCAGAACCACACGCCGTAGCTGTGACTTTCACTGCCTCTCATATCGTTTCAGAACTGTCCAGAAAGCACTTCTCCTCGGACACGTTACCCAGTCGAGCAGACTTTCATCTCCTCCTCTGCCTGACATCCCTTGTCGGGTTCTGTCCAATCTGGATTTCATTCCGCTCGATGTCTCCTCACAGTGAATAATGCCTTTGTAGTCACTCCCTTCCCACCACACACACACACACACACACACACACACACACACACACACACACACACACACACACACACACACACACACACACACACACACACCACACACCCTTCATGTCCAATATTTAATATGTACCAAGTGACAAGCCAAGGAAGTAACCAAGAATGTTATTCTCTAGTTATTGGCCCTGAGAACCAATATACAGGTCAGAAGGGTCGGACACTTTTTCCGAGCCGTGAACCAACACATGAGAAGAAGTCGTGTGTAAGAATGTCATTGTCAAATTCACAAGACTGTTACAAGAAACTGGGTTCAAACTACGACCCCGAAGGGACCGTGTCGGTGCCAAAGTGCATTTTTACCAGCGAGAAAGCCAAATTCACAAAAAAGCCTGCGAGACAGAAACGTGAAATACATCCAGTTACTGCCGAAGCCGCTGTGCTTACTGGTTTACGGGTGGACAGCACTAATGGAAGCTCGTTTCCCATCTCACACATCTGGTTCACATGATCAAACCGAGGCCGTTAATTCTCCTGTTTCCAAAAGAGGGAGCGAAGTGGCGTCATGTTAATGTGTCAACCGAATGTAAACAAAAGTGTCACCGCTGCCACCAAAATCCAAAATATGGGATTGGACTTTGCCGTCACCCTCAAATTGAATCACAGGTCTTCAGGTACCTGGCTTTTTCACTATTCCTGGCTTTATTTGGCCTAATCATTTCCAAAAAGGTTCACAGAAACAGGTCAGGGTCAAGATACATTTTCTTCTGTTTAACTGGAACATTTCTCACAAGTAAATTCCTATTTTCACATTAATAACGGCAAAATATGAACCTCATGGAACTACCTCATGACAGAAACCATCTTTGAGTATTTATATTTTTTAGTTTAGCCCTTATCCCATCTGCTAACAAAGGAGGAGGCAGGGCTCATGGTCATTCAGACGCTTTGGCTTCACTTTTGCTGGAGCTGTCACGTCGTCCATCTTTAACTACAGTTTATGGTCCAAACCAGCCACAGAGAGAGGCAGGATGTCTGAAGGATGAAGGAGAACATGTCAGAGCTGCGTACATCGTCCGGAGATCCTAGTTTTGCTAACAAACGTTGAAGCCTAGCGTGTGCGAGTCTGTGTGGGAGAGTACGCATGAGCGAACCAGAGAGAATGAGAAAAGACAGCGAAGGAGACAAGGGGAACTTTCCAGGAAACTTTAGTCATTGGTAACTCGCTTACATCCGTAAACACATCTGTGAATATGGCGTCCCTGCTCCAGTCCAGTCTACATGAGGGGAAAATACCACATTTATGGTCAGGGGCAGGAGAGCCGTGGAGGAAATGGTCTGTTACAGCTTGTCCTCGTTGACTTCTTTTGTGACTCAGTCCCCTGACGAACCGGAGCACATTGTTAAAGAGTGGACACATCATTAGCCTGACGTGAGGATGGCTACGCTCCACTGCCTTTAGGATGAGAAGATGTCGAGGCATGATGGACCACACATGTTGCCTCTGACCTGCACGGCACAGCATGCAGAGCAGCAGCAGCCCTTTTTACTCTTCATCTCTTTCTTGCCTCCCTCCTCTTCTGCACATGCCCTTGCCCAACGCCCTCTGCAGCAGACAGATACAAATGGGATTCAGAGGACAACTGCTGCAGCCGTGATAGACAGAGATTTATATATAGGGACGAGTTGGGGAAAGTGATGGAGTTGTCTACTGTAGATTCAGTCCCCACATCTGTCCGGTTCTACTTGGCAGCACTTCTGAGCAATTCAGTTGGGAGAGAGATATGCAGGTGTTTTTTTTCCCCCCTCCTTCCACAAACAGATGCATCAAGCTAAGCCGAGCCAAGCGGCAGACGGACGGCTGTGTCAGATGCACGAAAAGAAAAATGTTTTGTTCGGGCCCAAGCTGTGCATTTTGGGAGAGACGTGCTTTCAGAAAACTGTTTCAACAAAGTGGCTGTTTTGCATTTTTTGGCAAAATAGTCCCTCGTCTTTTGTTTTGCCTCCGAGGTGGAATCCAAACACCTGCAACTGTTGGGAACAGAATTTAAAAAATGTTTTTGTCAGATTCATTACATCTCTGATATTTGAAATACAAAAAGCTATTTGCTGAAAACACTCAACATGCATTTTTCCCCTCAATAATTCCTCCAACTTAAACAAAAGGAAAAGGTTGTCATTGTACAAAAATGAAGCCAAAATATCCCTGATACATCTTGCACTGTTGAGATCATTCAGGGCCACAGTCTTCGCTGCAGTGATTGTGGTGTTGAGCTGCGGTATCAAGGTCCTTCTGTTACACATGCTCCTGTTATTATGGTGTCAAATAACTAATTAAAACCAAACTTACTGGGAAAATATACATTTAAACATACATCAGTGTGAGAAGAACTATCTAAAATGACAGAAACCATCTTTGAGAAAATTGTATTTAATGTGTACTCGCAGCCAACCACCAGGTGGCGATCAAGATGTTTTGTTGTCCTTCTTTATTTACATATGAGTGTTTACTTATTTGTGGTTGAGTTGCATTGTGGGTGGTGTAGGTGGTAGGGTTTAATGGGGAGGAAGAATGTGTGGAATAAAAAACCAAACAGAAAACAGATTTGGGGGGTTTGTTAATGGCAGTTTCCTCTGAATAAAGCTCTAAAACAGCAGACCCCTGTGCTCAGCGCAGCCAAGCTGAAAAGACAAGGTTACTATTTTATTTTTTTTAAAGCATTCCCAGCACTTCACACCCTCACTGCGTTTGCTTCCTGCAGCAGCGATCTCCCAAACACAGACTGGCTTTGTTCTTTAACAATGCTTCCTGCCCACTAAATCTGGAGGCCACGACCCAGCGAGATGCTCCTCTCCACGCTCTCCTCCCCCCCGCTGGGCTTCAGTGGGAAGTCGTGTAACTGCCTCAAAACGTGTACCTGACTCTGCCGCAGGAGAGGAAGCAGGAAATGTTCGCCATGGCAGCGCGGCTTTGTACCCTATGGGAGATAATGGGCGCCGTGCAGAGAGACAGGGACGCGCTCCGGGCCATGTTCCACATCAGCACACTGCAGCCCATCCACACTGTCTGGACAGGAAGCAGCCTGTACTGTCATCTACCTCATCACTGTGTGTCCCTGCTCTTATAATCACAGAAACACCCTCCTCTGAATCTGTCCCGGTGTGTTTTTGTTGTATATTCACAGTGAATAAGAAGCATTTAGACAAAGTAATCTATTGAGAAGCTGGCGTGTTGATGTGCATTGAATCAAACAATGTTATGCCAATCAGCGGGAGATGGACAGAACCATAATAAAACAATAAAAGGGGGGGTCAGGGTTTCATTATCTCTCACCCGTACGACAAACAAACACACATGCATGTCATGAATTATAAATTGTGTTTGTATTCCTCATATTACACCTTGACCTGATCCCAGGCTTTTTGCTCAGTGAGCACCTCGGCTGATTTGTCACGGAGCTGTCAGACGACTGTAATCCACGCACTGATCTCATCAGCGTTACAGCAACAACAAACAAATCCAATGAAGAAAGCAGCTGCATCCCAGACGGCTCGAGCTACTTGCATTAGCGGCAGCCCGGTTTCTGCTCTGGTCTTCCTACGTGGAGAGATTGCGTTTTTTGTGTGTAACTCCATTAGTGCTGAACGCAAACAAACACAGGTGATATGGGATTCATATTTTCATCAGACCACAAGGATCTGGATCTCTTCGGAGATGCACGACAGGCCCCGCTCGTCTCTGCTCTGCGTGTGTTTTGACGAACGCGCCATTATCTCACAAAACCTCCCCGGCAATTAAATATTTCAACTGTCGACAGTTTTATTCTTGAATGTTTAATAAGTTCAATGTCAACCACATGCTGATCTTGTCCAAACAGGGCTGTTGGATAATTGCTAATTTAAGGCTTCTATGATCCTTTGTCATGATATGGCACATCCTCTTTATTTTTTTTGTAATATCTCAAATGGGAGTAATAAATCTGCCTGGAGGCTCCTGACGGCTCCTCCACCACAGCTATGGAATCAATCTTGTTTAAAAACACTTCTTGTGTAAAAAGGTTCTCACACTGTTGGGCTGATCAGTGACTTCTCTGGAACTGCAAGTGTCTCCCGAGTTCTTCCATTGTCAGGAAAACCATCATAAAATGTACGGAGCCTGACAGTCAATTTCACCAGTTGGTGTTTTTCTGTCGGACTGGTAGAGTGAATGGTTCTTTTTGTTGAGGAGTTTTATTTCCACGGTTCTAAATACTGTGATTGTTGAGGTTAATTGTGGGGCTTAGAAATAGGAATGCAGAGGCAGGTAGTAAAAGTAAAACACGGTTGAATCAACAAATTATCCGAAAGGTGCTTTGCAAAGAAAGTGTAAATGGACTGAAGTTGTAGAGCGCTTATCGACCACTCAACGCACTTTACAGTACAAGTGGCTTTCACCCATTCACGCGCACATACAGCACGTCTATATGCAATGCTTTATCTATGACGCACCATTCATACATTGTCGGAATAGCCTTCAGGCAGGATTCAGCCGTCAGGGGGATGCTGATCGATAACAGAAAACCAACCGAAACAGGGCAACAGTTCCATGTGTGCTTATTGTGTCCAGGTTATATGGTGACTGGGGAGTTGGCAGAGAAGGTGCCGTTGATCCTGAAGCAGATGGAGAACAGGTAGTCAGGTGGTCAAAGAGCAGAGGTCGAACCAAAGCAAGAGTGATGGTCTGTGGTTGATCTGTGACCAGGGCTCATTGAATGAACAGTTTCATTATCGGAACTTGTGGTGTCACTCAAGAGCTCATCTTCCACACCTCTCCTGTGCTGTCACGGCACGATAAATAAAAAAAACATCTCCACGGACTATATGTCACTTCTCACTACCAGAGAAAAGCTATGGACAGGTTTATAATGGCTGATGGAGAAACCACAACACAAGAAGACGAAGAGACCAGAGACTCTGGTTTATAGAAGAAAGTAGTTGAAAGGACACATGTTAATTTGGACCCCAGCGTCCCAGAGCTTTAATAAAAACTCCCAGGATGGGGGGGGGGATTATATTGTGGCATTTACGGAGATAAGTACTTTTCCACTCTCTGACTGGAGTGTGTTGGACCTATGGTTAATGTTTACCTGGCTCACAGCCACAGCTTCACTCTTCTGTGTTGTCTAGACGTAGAGATTTCAACACAGATGTTTACGGCCTCTGACCTGTTCCTGCTCTTGTTTCCGAGGTTAACCAATCAGACATAATGGATTCCTGCGTTCTGAAGTTTTACTGGTCGTTTTTCTCTCTTTGATGTTTTTTTCAAACCCGATCTTTGCGGACGTCTCGGAGCATTAGAGAGGCCAGTGCTGGTGCATCCTGATGCCAACGCTCAGGGTCCTTTAAAATGCGAGGTGGATGTCCTGGAACGTTCCTCGCCGCGCCACCGTGGCACATCCGCCCGTGATGTATTGCCTGAGCGTTGCATTGAAATTCCTCTGCCAGTGTTCAGCCGCCGCAGACTGAGGAGGAATGTGATGAATGCCTCCTCATGTCACAGACATAACTGCTCCCGTAGATTACTGCAACACATCGGACACCGGCTGACACAAATGTGTTTCAGTGACGGCTCATCTTTCTTCACGCTCATCTCTCTCTTTTCTCTTTCCTCGATATGCCGAGGACCTTTGGACAAACAGGTTAAAAATATCCTCCTATCAGAGTTTTGTGAGGGGAGAGACAAGATTCATGCGTTGAAAAGTATCAGCAGCGCGCTGAAGAAGCCAGGAGTGTGGAGATCTACCAGGGCACATGAAACACACCCACCTTGTATTAACAGAGTCGTCCCTCTGGGCATATCTGGCCCTTGCAACGCAGCGCGGCTTCAAACGCGCCGCTCGGCTCGTCTCAGCGGGATTAGGCAACCGCGGCTCCTCCACACCACATCAGAACAGAAGATGCACGCAGGGAACGTCTGACGGCAGCAGCCATCTACGACTTGACTTGTCAGCACGGTATCACAGAGGAACATTTGTTCACACTCATCATTTGAAAATAAATAGATCCTCCTCTCCTCTATCACGTAGAGGGGGGAAAAGTCAGGCTGGTATTTTAAGTTTGATGAGTGTCTTGTGCACATCTTGGCTTCTGAGGCATGTCCTGACCTCCGTGATCCCAGTCCTTTACTGTGGAATACAACCTGGGGCTGGCGGCGTCTACCTTTAGATAAGTTCTTTAGCGAACAGAATCTTGAAGTGACATTCTAGTTTAGTCACATTAACTTGGCTTTCTACTTGTTTTTTTACACTGCATGTGTTTGTAATCAGGGAGAACACGGGGTTGGGTTCGGACACAAACAGAATGTCTCTGGGGTTTGGGTTCGGCTCCGGTAGTTTCCTCTCAGGCTTGGACGGGTTCGGATCGAAAAATCGAAGCTCGACCTGCACTCATATTCATATTCTGGCTTAATTTGTGTACAGTGGGAAGAAGTGGAGACCGGTCGCCCATTTTTATTTACACTCAATCATTTAACCTTGTTACAGTTGGATTTCTCGAGTCAGCCGATTTCTTTAATGTCATGTAAATGAGAGACAGTGTAGGGGATTTGGGAAAAGCATATATTTTTCTCCAAATTATCAACAATGACAACTTTTATATTGCAAATTTCAAAAGTAAATCTGGGGTGTATATTATTATATACCATAAATAGTAATCATTATCTTTGTAATCAATAAACTTAATCTAAGCAGCTATTTTAAGTAATATAACTCTCTCTGTTTATTTTTCTTCCTCGTTTCCAGCCTCCTGTACTTGACTCACGATAAGCACAGGATTTATTTTACTGACACCATATATAAGCTAATAGTTTAATTATTAATTCTGGGCATGTGCTGCCAAATGCTAAATGAAAGCACATGTTGCTTTGTCTACAAATCTACGATACGTGATTAATCTGTCAGATCTGATCATGTAAGTCTATAAATTTCTTTTACTTTACAACAATATGGAGAAAAAAAAAGCTTTGTTATTGCATTCAAAAATATTTTCTCACTGCAGCAGCATGAGCGGTGGCCCACCCAGCATCAGCTCGGGCCCAGGAACATATCAGCATGACAAAGCAGGAGGCTGAATTACAGCACACATCCTACTGCTGTTAATTACAGTGGGAGGAGGAGGTCTGTTCTAATTACAAAGAAGGGCTGACAAAGCCAACGCAGCCCAGAGAGCAGGAGGAGAACGAGGGCCTCCCTCCTCCTCGCTCTGCGGTTTGGCTTTAATGAAGACCCACTGACTTCGCCCCCCAAAACCTGCCGGCGTGTGCGGTGGCTGCCGGTGCTACCAGTTTCCAGTAAGCCAGGAGCACACGTCCCAATTTAAAGCCCATTACAACCTCAGTTTGGCCATGGCAGCTGTTTTTCAGGACTGTGGTTGACGTTGTTTAGAGCAAAGTGCACGCAGATCACTGTGGACAAACACAGCTTCCTTTTATTGCCTAGTGTACAAAGGTTTACTATTAGATTACGTTGAGCTGTCACGATTATATCCAACGGGGTTTAGCTTTTGGAATCTGGAGAAATTTTGAGTATTTTGAGCTGGAAAAATGAAATCTTTTGTTTGCATCTCTGCAATTTGTGAGAGTAAATCATCAAATGCGAGTGTTTTCTAACACACAGTTGGAGGGTGAATGTTGCATCTGATTCACTCACTGCTGGCGAAGCATCGGGAGCAGTTTGGGGTTTGGAGTCTTGCTCAAGGACAGACGAGGACAGTGGAGGAGGAGCCGACCGCTCTATCTGATGAGCCACGCCGACCCAATCAGAGATGTCGTGTATTATTTTGCCCATACAGCCGTAAAAAGGAGAATAACTAGGATGAAGCCTAATCAGCACCTTGGTCGGTTCCTCTCCTGTGATCATGTGATACCACCTGACGAACAACTGGTCATACAGACTGGTTTCCAAAGGGGGGGGGGGGGGGGGGGGGGGGGGGGGGGGGGGGGGGGGGGGGGGGGGGGGGGGGGGGGGGGGGGGGGGGGGTCTGATGTGCAAGCTTTAGTTTTAACTGAACTTTACAGCAGTGTCATTCTTTACTCTTGTCTTTCTCGTATATATCAATCTCTCCGAACACCTCTTAATCTTTTTTTTTCCATCCCCCCCTTCCCTCCATCTCTTCTCCCTGCCGTTCTATCTAACCAGTGGGACGTCGGTGCATTCCATCTTCAGTGTGGGAGCTCTGTGATAGGGGGTTAATGGAATGGGCAGGATGAAGCATTGTGTCTCGCTGTCGGAGATCTGCCATTTGTTTTGTGTGGGATCAATGAAGAGATCCGGGCTCGGTGCCTGCTGGGGATGATGGACTCGATGTCTAACCACCAAAACCACAAGAAACCGTCAGTGGGGAAAATATTTTATGTTTTCCTGAGCAAAAATATTTACATCCTCCCAGTTGAAGCCCTTTGGATTTTTAGAACTACCAGCAAATTGAAGTGAAACAACGACAGATGTTTGTTTGATCCTTGGTGGGATGGAATCCATATTCCTCACGGTGTTGGGACGTAAAGAATATTTCTAAACATACATATTTTAAAAATCCAATGAGGGGGGGCTGATGCAGTTCATAGCTGCAGTCATCATGCATTTAACACCATGGCCTGGAGGTGAGACAGCTGCATGACACAAAACGTCCTAATTAATTGCTTCTGTTCGACTGTAACATCCAGTCGTTAACATTCACCTCGAGGGCTCAGGCCCGAGTGCTCCTGCTATTTTTAAAGGGAATTCCACGTATTTACGAACCGGATGTTGTTATTCATTATATGTTCTGTTAGTCATCGTGACATTTAAACCCACCACATCTGTTGAAGAAATCTGGAAAACTCCCACTCGGTTGCAAAGCAATTGGTTCCAACTTGTTATGATTTGCTCTGTAATTAGAAATGACTTTGTGGACATTTTAAAACTGTGTTTGGATTTATATTTGAGTTTCTTTAGACTTAGATAAGAGTTAGTTCCTGTTTTACTTTGAGGTTTCATACCTTGTGTATATTTTTCTTGTTTTACTTCCTGTTTTTGTCTGGTTTCCTGGGCCCAAATATCCCTTCATCTCTGTACTGGGTCATTGTGTCCCCCAGTCTCAGTTTGGACTGGTTCTGTTCAGTCCTGTTTGTCCCAGTCATGTCCCCCCAGTGATATTTGTGTTCCTGAGCTCCATTTGTGCAGTTTGGAAACATGCAGACACAACCCACCTTCTCGAGTTAGTGCTTCATGTCCTGTCTGCACACAGGCTAGTAGAAATTGATTTGTGTGAATTGTCTGAAGTTGTTTCCATTCACACAGATTCTCTCCAAACCCGGAATATAAATCAAACGCTCGTCTCGTCGGCCTCTCAAGTTCTGCTCTGCGCTGCCAACACAGAGATTTCCCCTCTCAAACTTTCAATTGTGCACACCGCACAGACAGTTACTGGTTTCCAGACCTCTTCCAATGAGGTGGCCTGCTCCCACCTGTTCTCTCCTCTATACGGCCCGGGCTCGGCCCAGCTGTCTGCCAGAGGCCGCAGAATCTATCTGGTCATGTGAGAACCGTGTCATATAAAGCAAAAATCAAAGAAACCGAGGGCCTGTGCTCTTCACCCCTCTGGGGTCCTCCGTGTCGGATTTGACACACCCCGGGACAGCCGGATTTCCTAAAGCTGCCGTGCAGAATCAGGATCCGCATGGGGCACTGGAGCGGGGCATCGGAGCTCCTCTGGTTTGTTTACTTTATTTTGTCTTGCGTCATTATCTCATGCGTGGAGGAGGCTTGCGGTTAATTTGATGCGCAGTGATGAGTTGCTTCTTGTCCTCCCTCGCACGCAATCAGCTGTCCCCATACTGTCCAACACAAACATTATATTTTAACGCTGAGATGCGTATCCTTATTTAAAATGTCCCCCTCTGCTCTGCCTCTTAACTCACATTTCCTCCCTTGAGCTCATACAATTAGTCACACTTATCAATTTAGAACATTTCATACTAGTTATGAACTCGGGCACCCTGCCATCACCTTGTAGAGCTGTGATTGAATCGAACTGTTCTTTCACCCCTGTCCCACCCCTTGTTAGGTAAAGTGAATTTTACTTAATGCCTGCCGTTGGCTAATGCGTTCATTTACAAGCCTAATAAGAATAATGGCTCGTCATAAATTCTGAGTCATCCTGATCTTATGAGACAAGCTGTAAATGACTTATGAATTATACCCACACTTCCTGTCCACTTACCATATGAGGGTGGGAGCCCACTTTGAAGCAGCCGGCTGTGGGAACTGCAGCGCCGCACGTATGCATGAGTCTTTTCATATTTTCCAAAGTATGACAAGTTTTTCCTTTTACCTTCACTATATAAATGGAAACAAATTACATAGGGTGTAATGGCGCTGGGATTAAAGCGCACACTTGTGCACACACACCCACGCTCACACCCTCCGCCTTCCCTGTGTGCTGGGTAACTTTTGCCAAATGAGATGATGAGGAAAATATTTTTTTGTAATTGCTTTCAGTCCAGACAAACCCCAGGATAACGTGAATTGAGTCAGACCGGCCCGGGTCAATGGAGCCGAGTGGATTTAGGGGCTCGGAGAGAGAACAGATGAATTCTCAGATTGTGGAGAAGACAAGTCATCGAACACAACACAAGGAGATCATCCATTTCTTTTCAATTAGCTGCTTGTCCTGATTGATAATGTGACCAAAGGGCAGGGGCTATTTGTTTATTAGGTGGACAGAGCAGCTCCTTGGGCTGAAGTGAGAACACAGGAGCGGAGGCGTCATTAGACATTTTCAATAGTGACTATTACAGCCACGCTAATGCCGAGTGTAGTTTTGTTGTTTGACTTGGCGGCCCTTAGTCCTAGACGTGGGATATTAGGGCTCAACACCTACTCTTTTATTCATTGCCTGGCTGGATTGCTCTGCCAGCTGCGGCAGGCCAGAGGTGGGATTCGTCAGCGTTGCTTAAAGGTCTTGGTTTTCACGAAGGGTAGAACTCTCCAATTCAAACACAGCCACCAGCCCACGTTTCACCGTTTTGTTTTTTGTCTGTCACCCGTAATTTCACGTTGGCTCTGGCTTTTAAATGTCAGCCCCGAAGATTTCGGAGCGAGTACAACATCCCCGGATAATTTCACGCTAATTCCGTCTCTCATCTCCCATTTTGCTGAGAAAACAGGTACGTGAGTGATATTGGGAAAGTAACGCTAACATGTCTCTTGACAATGTGGAGCAGCGGGCTCAAAGACGAATGAGGAATGTTGTGCTTGGTGAGCAACAGGCTGTGTTGGCAGCGGTGAGTGCTGACGACCGAGCGTGGCACCGCACTCTGGGCAACCACCGCCTGGTACTGATTTCCCTCACGTTCTCCCCAATCTGATCTCATACGAGCACATGGCCAAAGTGCTCCGAACACCTACATCTTCACGGCCCAGCTCAGAGCCGATACAGTCATTCGATAGGCTGCACTATCCAAATTGGAAATTAGATATATATATATATTTTCACTTTAGCTCTATTGAGTTTTATTTCGCCAGATTGAGAGATATCCACCGCTGGGTTTTGTGCCACCACCCTGATACAAAAGCTTGGTCTTTAGTTGGAGGTTCTCATGGTCGTGAATTATTACATTTGCAAAAAATCCAACCAGCCTTTTCCCACCGTGATAATTCACAGACCTCACTGCTGGGCAAAAACCAAACCTCAGTCGTTTTAGATTTTTTCCCCTATTGTACAAATTGAAAGATTTGCATGGCACTCTTTGCCACTTTTCAGGAATCACTAACAAAACAGATAATGACAAGAGTTTAATAGTTTGAAATAATAATGATCCCAAAAAACCATAACTGCCAATTTTTACATATTTTCTCAGGCACCCCCCCCCCCCCCCCCCCCCCCCCCCCCCATCTTTTAAGTGAGAGAGGCTCGGGTGCAGATAGAGAATTGGTTTAAAATTAACAAATCACTCTCTGGATTCATCACAAAATGTATATTTAAGGTCATTGATCCCTTAAAACTTAGTTTTTTTCAATCAAATCTGATGAAATAGATAAAGTATTAAAATATGTTTCTCTAAAACATCTTTTTGTTGAGAGTCTGCTCAACATTCTGCAAGTTAATTAGCACACTGACTGAAATAAGTAATAATGTGATGTGCAGTAGCTTTTCTGTTGGCGCTGGGGAACCCGGGAAACTACGGGGACGGCGAGACAACAAAGCCCCGACTCCTCTAACAGGCACGTAATGAAATCAAGGATCTCTTGGGCCCATCGAGCTCCAGTGCTACTCGTCCCTGGAGGTCTGGACAAACAGGCTGAGCTGCCCCTCCATCCATCCGCACAGTTCAGAGGGTAAACCAGCAGAGAAATTGGACACTCGCTCGCTGCGAGTCTCCAGTCTGTTTCAGGCTCAGGAGAGCAGGACAGACGAGGGTTAAATCCGGGCCAGTCTCCCCTAATGTTGAGGAGTGGCCTTTGATTGCCCCCCATCCATGTGTAGTGTTGCTGCTGAAGGGGAACCCGACACTGGCGTTGTTATTGAAGTCTTGCAGGAGGGGCTGATAACTGGTCTCATCGGCACGGATCCAGTGTACGAGCTGCCTCCCAGGCCCTTTAAAAGACAGTGGCAGGTGTGTGACAGATCTGGGCGTTAAAGGACGTTTGGGACCCCCAAGAGATGACAGCCTCTTGGCCCGTCTCAAGAACTGATTAGGGGGGCCTGGCTGCTGGGGATGCCCGAGCACGTCTAAGCCTCTGTCTTCCACCGCGGCTTTTCCATATGGCTCTGGTGCTCTTGGCAACCTGCGGGAACATTTAATTCCCTTGGTTTCTCATCCTCTGGGAGCAGCAGTGCAGCAAATAAAAAAGGTGAATACAAAATCAACCCCATATGAGTCTGCACAGAACTTTAGATTCTTGGCCAGAGGTCTGTGGTGCCAATTAAACGTAAATAGCATCATCAGTATAATCTCTTGTATAGCCTCTTAAATTTTAGTTTTCTAAGAGGGCTTATTCTGACTTTCCTTGAAACATAAACCCACGAATCCTCAGGATAAACAGAGTCTGTTAAATCACCAGTAGCTTTTAGCACTGACGGTTCCCTCACTGGTGACTTAGCGCTTATTCTCAGCATAGTCATAATAGAGCAATATGTTAATTACAGGTTAAATACTTTAATTAAAGACTCCAAAACCCACAAAAACAATCGTGCCGCAATAACTGTTGTGAGCAGTTGGGTCCTGGGCTGTTAAACGTGTTAAAGGTGCTCATTTAGGCCCAGTTTTCTATAAAACCGTGAATTATAAATGGTGATACAGTCACTAAATTAGCAGTTAGAGGTGTGACTATATGATTGGGGTCTATTAAAGTCACCAATTTACACGTTGGGAGAAGTTTGACCAGTAACTTGCGGGAGTGTCGCCCAGTTCTCTGGCCACTGGGCGGGACATTGGTTCGTCACATGACTCCTGCAGCACGTTGTAATTTAGGGGAATGATATTTATGAGTTTGTGCAGATTCAAATACAAATCTGGATCTAGTGCATTTAAATGTGGAGGTCAGCTGTTCACTGAGTAAGTTTTTAACACTATTTTATTTCATTTTAATCCAATCGTTTCACCTACAAGTTACAACATCTGTTGATAAATAAATAAATATTATGTTTGCCTTAGTCTAAGCACTTGGGGGTTTGATTACTATTATTACCAGCATGATAATAATGTCAAGCAGAGGCTTGAATGGGGCTGCAGAGATTGGAGGAGAGGAGGGGGGGTTGAAATATGAGGGGAATGGATCCTTAAGTCTCCAACTCGACCACAAGTGGCATCATTGTCATCACCTTGTTCTGATTTCATTTCATCTCTCGGCGCCACCACTGCAGGCAATATCTGGGTATTGAGTTACAGGAGGCCCACCTCTTATTATTTTCATGGGAACTCAAGGACGGACCAGTCCTGTGCAGAGACGAGGGGGATATTTATATGGATGCACATAATGTTGTGTTCTCAGTACTCGGGGACATTTAGCGCCTATCTGCGAATAGCATCAGAGGCTTTCAGCTCGACAGAGTCATTAATATCAGAAGGGTTTATGTGTTTCATATTGCCTCCACGCCAGCTGGGACCGCATGCCTGATGAGCTGGCGAGTGTAGCAGAGGATGCACCATTCTTTTTCATAACCTCATTCCTTGTGTGAACTCAGCATGTACTGCTGTCCAGAGATTATCACTTTGTCTCCATTAGGCACCAGCCAGTGGCCAAGAGCAGCCTTAACTTGATAATTTGCTGGGATCTTCTGGCTTAAATCTTGAGTGCGCTTTATTTTTTTTGTCAAAAACAACTTGTTTAGTTGCCAGTTGATTCGATTCCATGTGAACCTGCATTTCTCTTTGGCAGGGCGAGGCGCCTGAGATGTGTCTGACTGGTTTAGCGGCACTGTGCCGTGGACTGCCGTGTCTGGCCGCGGAGGATTAAGACACGGCTGCGAACAAGGAGGGGACATTGTTGGAGTAATTGGTGAAATGTTGGCAGGTTAGCAGGATTGATAAGCAGGAGACAAGTTTCATTTACCAGCGAAGGCAAGAAAGAATAACGGTGAAGGAATGTGAAGGAAACAAAAAACTGGCAACCCTGACAATAAGATAAACAAATAATCGTATTAAAAGCAAATCATTATGGAAAAAAACATCTCTTTAGACAGGGACTCGTCTTTGTTTCAAATGCAAATCCTTTTCTCATTATTCCCACAAAATATTTCACAGATTCTTGGAAAAGCTGTGGGGTTCAGGAATGAGACACGGGATTGTGATTCAAATTCGAGAGGGATGTGACAAACTCAACATCTGCATCTTGACTTTAAGGATTTTAAACCTTGAGCTTCTTTCCTTTTAAAACGCTCTTCATACACTTTTAAGCAACAATAGTTTTCTCAATTTGAATACAGACGAAGAATTAAAATGCAGGTGCTGAACAACATCCTACAGGGGTCTGACCAGAACTAATGCCCCATAGGTCGGTTACCACGCAGTGCCGAGGCAGCTGCCAGCGTAACCCTAGCAACAAGTACCGTCGGGCCCTCGAGGGCTGCGAGCGCCAACGGGAGAGTGACTCACAGTCCATGTATCCCAGCATGCTTTGCCACTGTGTCGCCCTTCACCTCCTGACCTGCCGTAATGGCGGCATGGAGAGATGAAAAGAGCCATGTGACACGAGCGGACACAGTCGCTCCCGGCCTCACGCTGCTCGCTGCCTTTTCAAACACAGCTCGCATGGAGAGAGCGGAGACACGGGGCAGCTTGGGCAGCAACAGTCAACACAATCCGCCCCCAACAGAAGTTGTGTTCTTTTTCTTTTCAGCCCCACAAAAAGTTTTTTTTTTTTGTGCATGTCGATAACTTACCTGCAACTTTTTAAACAGATATTCTGCATCGTATTAATTTAACGCCTGTTGTCATTTTCCACTTCACTGGTGCGGGTTATTGCAGCATCATTTTTTGTTTTTGAGAAATAACTCATCAGAACAGATTCATGGAGAAGTTTTACTGACCAGAAGGAGCCAAATGAGAAAAGAAAAAAAGAAAAAAAAACTCAATCTGTTGCATCGCACACTTTCACCTTTAATGTCCGGCAGCCTCGGCACACAACAATTTACCCAGTAACATTTACTGTGTGAAAAAGCACCATCTGTGCCTGGAGCCGGCAAACCCGGCGTACACCTCAGTCATCATTCCTACAGTCCCACTGCATGGTGACAGTAATGGGACTTTAAATCAGTGGCTCGCACCCTCAGGGTTCATTACAAGGTGACAGCCCATTGTTGCTGCTCTGCGCTGACAACAAGTGGCAGTGGAAGGGGGGAGCTGGAGAAAGTGAGGCAGATGGTGCGGAGGGATGACAATGGTGCCATTTCACAGCGTATCCTCCACCTGTGGTGTGACGGAGGCGGCTGTCGGGGGCTCTTGATGCCTGCTGAGATGAATGCAATGGATGAACATATCTCTTACTGACAGCCGCCGTGATGGAGACGTCTAGACGACCCACAACAGAGCTGTGGAAGTAAGACTTTGAGCGGCGTTGCTCAAAGTCTGTGAGAAATAAAGACAAAGTTCTGAAAAGAGTTCTTTGACTTAATTAAACTGGTGCAGTGCCCGTTATAAACCGGCCTTTTTGGAATGAGCTGTTTGTTTGGCCTGTGGTGATGCTGGTTGTAGTTTTCTTTCTGAAACTGTAAAAGAGACCTGCAGTGAATGAGCTGTAGCAAATAAAGACCTGCTGCAGGACTCAGTCTGCAGGACCCTGAAGCTGCACCACCGCTGCTGCACAAAGAGCTGTTCACCTGCCGTCTATTTATCCAAAGTTTATTAATATTGAACGTATCACGAGTCCAAATCGCACCGAATTTGAAACTGCATTTCCTTGGTCCCTTAACAACACTCACGCCAAGTGGGACGACAATCAGATGAAGAGTTTTTGAGATATGCGTTCCACATACACACAGATTTCTGAAAATATAGACGGATGAACACGGGGCTGGAATGGAAATAAACATTGAAGTTAAATATTGGCAGCTTTAATTTGAATAAAGCTAATAATACTGTAGGGTGACAACAGTCTGCATATATTTAAGACCGGATTCTTTTATCAGACAGTTCTTTTTTTAGTTCTGTCCTCATCTCAAAATAATTCAGAATTTATTTCCACTCTAATTTGCATAGTGCACCTGACGGTAAGAAGAAAGACGGGATCAGATAAATCACCTTCATGTAAACTTTCACGATTTTGTTGCAGGATTATTCTTCACCAAGTGTCAAATATATGCACATGTGTGTAAAATGGGACATTCCACGTTATAACATAAACAAAACTTTAATGTGGAGCTTCAACATGGGGAATATGAGCACACGAAAAACACATCCAGGAGTTTCCTGTGAGAAAACACATGAAACACGTCCTCCTGCGAGCATATGTTTTACTGGTGAGCTGCGAAATGATAAAAAACCAGACAAGTTGTTTTAAGAGCGAGCAGGTGGTTCCCAGTTCAAAGAGTGAAGGGATGAGGTTGTGTTTTCTTTTCTCCAGCCGGGCACGTTTTATTTTTCCTCCTCTTCTTTTTCTTCACGCGTCTCGAGATTCCGCCTCTCCAACTTCAGAGTTGCGTTATTATCAGCAAAGTGCTTTTAAATCCTGCTCCTGCTCAACACCAGGATGTCTCCTGCATGCTAATCCTCAGGGATACGGATCCGTCACTCCTCCGTCGCCTGGCATGCCGGAGACAGCTGGGAAAACAGTCTCTGCCTGAGGATCTGCATATACAGGGGAGATCTCAGGCCACCATCAGGCTGCACAACCGCACTCTGCAGTGGTGGGATGTGAGCTGCAACAAGAGCAACATGGGCTTTTCTGTGGAGTCAAGGGTTTGTATGCTTTGGACAAAGGCAGGTAAACAGGTGGATGTTGGTATTTAGACAGTGAGTGACTGGAGGAGAGAAAAGCTCAACCTATAGCTTCTGTTATACAGAACAACCAAATCCTGAAACAAGTCCCGGAGGAAGCTTAATCTGAGTCAATTGTTATATTAAATATATAATAAATATCTCTACAAACAGTGTCGCAATGATATCAATTAAGAAAATGATGGCACACATACTTTTCCGAATCTTTTTTATTTTAATATTTATTCTTGTATCTAATACCTCTTCCTATGATGTTTTTTAGAAATACATCCAGCCATTCAACCAACATTAAAACGTGCAACGCTGTCCATATAAATAGAGTCAACCACTGAGCATCCCTTTGTTCGTGGTTCAGCTTGATTTCATTATTAGAAATGTAATTTTTGAAATGATGATTCGCTGCAGATTAGCACTGTTTTCTCAAAAGGCTCAAAGCCCAGTTCAGCTTCCTCCCACAGTCCAAAGACGAGCAGATTGGCGTTGGGTTAACTGGAGACTCTAAATTGACTGTATTGTGTGAATGGGACTGGTTGTTTGGTCGTTGCCCTGTGACGGAACGGTGACCTGAACCTCCGCCCCTCATCCGATGTCAGCTGGGATTCGCTCCTGCACTTCCTGTGAGCCTTAGAGGACGAGCGGTATAGATACTGGACGGATGGATGAATCACTGAAAGCTGTAGATTTGTTTCTTCGGCAGCTTAAACACAAGTTTCCTGCTCTTTGAAGCAAACTGTGATATACTTTACCTTTTTAAAAGTTAAGGAAGTGTTGAGGATGAAATGAAGCCACACGAGTTCAAAGCGCTAATCTCTTCAGGACTTTGGAGAAGTGAACAGCGTCACTGAGACTGAGGCTTATTTTCCAGAGAGAGGATGATGGAGTGAGGGAGAGAGAGAGAGAGAGAGAGAGAGAGAGAGAGAGAGAGAGAGAGAGAGAGAGAGAGAGAGAGAGAGAGGAGCTACAAGCTACAGAGAGGAAGAGTGTTGGGGGTGTGGAAGGGGCTGGATAAATATAGAGAACAGTGATAAAGAGGTAATCATCTCCAATCAAAGCATATTTTATCCAGTGGGGTTATTAGGAGGATGGAGATGAGTCAAATCCTCACAGACGTCTCTCTCTCTCTCTCTCTCTCTCTCCCCCCCCCCCCCCCCCCCCCCCCCCCCCCCCCCCACACACACACACTCTCTCTCCCTCCTTCTCTCTCTCTCTGTATTTACCCACCCTTGATCCTCTCTCCTCCTCCTCATCCTTGGCACGGCGCCCCGCTCGCTCGCTCTCAAACCAATTCACGCCAATTTCAATGTTTCACCGATTCACACTAATAGCTGATGAATGGGCCGGTTGCAATATGCAATACATACAAAATGAAGCAATGGGTTTTAATTAAAAGTTTCACTTAAGCCTCCTCCTCCTCCTCCTTCTCCTCCTCCTCCTCTCTTCTCTCATCTGTTATATTTGTTCTGTACCAGCAGAGCCCTATATAGTTTTCAAATATAGGGGGCAGTGTTCTCAAAGCTAAAAGAGAAGCTTAAATCCATTGGAAGTTGACTTGGTGATGTGATCTACACAATAAAAGCAGTTAGAGGGAGTTATTCATGCAGTGAACACTAAAGCTGAGACTTTTATTTTACTGCATCCGTGCATCTGATCAAACTGAAATATTTTAGTGGATGATCAGAAATACTCTTTAAGTGTCCAAATTGAAATTGGTATAATTTAAATTTTACAATGGAATGAATAAATGGTGTAATTTCCCACCAACACATAGAGATATTCATTTTCCACTGCCAGATAGAAGTCAAATCAAGTTTATTTAAAGCACAGTTAAAATCAGAAGGTCACTCTGAGCACGTACCTCCACCGAGGCCCAACAGTCTCCTTATGAAACCACATTTCAATTCGCTAGATCCCGATTTTATTTGGATCTGCACCAAATTCACACCGACATAACATGACAAAATTAATACTGCAAACAAACAAACTAAATATAATATCTCTGCCAAGGCCTCAAAGTTCCCTTGAGTTCAATCAAGTTGCACCAAATTTCACACACTCGTAGAGATCGGTCCCCTAAACGGGCCTGATTAATTAAATCGAGATCCATGAATCATTCCCTGGGATATTTGTGAAAATGTCGCCAAATGTCCGATATCACGATGTTTAAGAAGGTGGAGAAAGAAATCCTGTATCCGCAACAACATTTAATGGGCTCTTCCCTGATCCGCCCCACATCCTTCCACCAAGCTACATCGAAACCTGTTATGTTGTTTTTGCATAATGTTGCTATCAAACAAACAAACAAACAAACAAACAAACGGACAGGGGTGAAAACACAACCTCCTTGGCTATAAAAAATATGAAAAGATGTACAAGAATAGAATCAAAAGTAGAATAAAAACAGCTAAAGGAACAATCTAAAGTGCAGACGTCTATTCCTCGCTCTACTCATCTATACATCCTCTTTTTATCGTCCTGCCTATTTTCGTTCCTGTTTATCCAGCAGACAGACCAGTGTCTCCTCCTAATTCAGCGCCGTCCTGAGAACCTGTTTGCCGAGTCCTGCATCAAGACAGAAATAGCTCTTAATAATGAAAGATTGATGTGAAGTAAGCTTGTCATTACATGCTGCAGTAGACAATTAGGTGCCTCCCAACGTACAGCTCTCTGATTTTCTCCTCTTCTCTCCTACATCGCTCTCTCGCTCTCCCTCGCTTCTCCCTTCTTCTTTTTTTGATATCCTCTACGCCAACACAGTTGCTGAAGTCATTTGCCTGAATTTGTTTTGTCGGAGTCTGAAGGGGCCCGAGCTTCAGACTCAGACACAAGCTGCTGATTTATTCAGTGAGATGATGACAAATAGTTGATGGCCCCCAGCAGCAGCAGGTTTCAAACTTTTTTCCCTCTTTCTGCTGGGATCAAAGCTCATTAAAATAAATTACACTTGTGGTCATGCGGGGACACACCAGACGTAAGCCCAGCTGGTTTAAGAAACTTCGAGTAAAGTAAAAATCTTCACCGTGGAGATCATCACACAAGAAGTCGGCGGAGAAGTTTGACACTTTGGAAATTGCACGGCTTTCTTACTAAGAGTTAGAGTTCATGAGAATTTGATATCTGCTAAAGATGAAGTAATGGCTAGAGGATACTTAGCTTAGCTCAGCTCAGCATAAAGACTGGAACTCATTGCAACTCGGGCAGGAAACATCAGTAGTTTCTTTTAAATCTCTTCTTAAGACTTAATTTTATCACATGGCTAACATTTTATTAGATTTTTTTTTTATGATCTTAACTTGCTTATTATGTGTATATTGTAAAGCTGTTTGTAACTCTTTTGAAAAGTGCTATATAAATAAAGTTGTTATTATTATTATCATTATTATTATTATGTCGACAAAAGAACCATGGTCAGACTGGTCAAGCTGCAGCCCACCTCAGGTAACGCACAGTTTGAGCAGCCGGCTCGTGGCTTGACGATACGTGAGCAAGTAAATCGTCAGCCTGTGCTTTTCCATCGCACACGGACAGTGTGAGTTGGAATTTAACATTTCCAATGCCCAGCTCAGCAGACACCAGCTGTAACATTGTCCCCCTCCAGCACACACAAACAGACACACACACACACACACTACACACCCCTCGAACACACTTACAAGCCTTTCACTGTTTAACCCGGTCCCCTTCCCCAGGTGTCCCAGCTACCTGCCCTCAGCCCGGCTGCCCTCGTGCTGCTGGGGGCTGTACCCGTGACAGTGCCTGACGTCTCAATAGGCTGCCTATTCCCCCACTATCAGCTTACAGCCTATAATTACGACCAATCATCTTGGATCAAGCATGTCTGCGTGAACGGGCCAACGTAACATCTGCTGCCCTGGCCAGCAGGCCGAGGAGGACTTTACTGAAAGGTGATCTAATTGTGTGAGGACGGGAGAGGGGATGTTAACAGGTACCAAAGCCTATTCAGGAGCCTACACACAGGGGGGGGGGGGTTCTTTCCTGGGAGCAGGTGCCCGGAGGTATTTCTTATCTTCCTTATGCCGGTGAAGAGTTTTTATCTGCATTAGAAGATGCTGAAGGGCGTTGCGATAAATATCCAAGCAGTTCTATTTGGAGGGCAATAAAGGAAATAGTGGATCTCCTCATTGGACATGAAGAGCTCTTTACACAGATCATAGCAAGTAGTTTTGAAGTTGTGAAAAGGACTGGGCTAATGTCACCACTGTGTGCTATAACTTTGAAGAATCTGGTCATAGAAAGGACAGGCATACTTTCTTGAGTGTCTACTTTAAATTGGAGACCAAGTAGTCCCCACGGTGTTGCCTGTCCCTGTGAGGGAAATGCCCGCCACAGTCTACTGCAAGTCCCTTTTTTAATTTGGTTTGCAAATGGTGAAAAGAAAATGATGTTAAGTTGCTCACAGGGGCCGTTAATCCTGGAGAAGACAAGTGAAGAAGAGCTGTGTCACGCTGACGGGATTTATTTTATTTTTATTGGCAAGTCTAATTTGTGGCTGGTGAAGCAGGCTTCGGGTTTGTCTCATCTGCAAACCCCCAAACCACAAGACAATATTCAGAATGAAGGGCTTCAGCCTCGGTGAAGGATCTCACACAAACACCTCACAAACTAGAACGGCGTCAGTCGAGCGTATATCTCTGTCAGGGCCCAACAGTCCCCTGACATCACATCAAGCTGCACCAAATTCCACACACACCTAAACCTCTTTTGTCAAAATGATCAGGTATACACAGGTTTTTTGGGCGATTCACTCCTTTGCCATTGCTTGTAGAGAAGTTTGCCTTTCTGGTTCACCCTGGTGTCACGTTTCCATCACTGCTGCCAAACTGCCAAGTAGTTTTGACCCGGGAGTGACTGGTGATTGAATCCATTTCCAGACAAAAGCCAGGTGTTTAGTGGGGCTATAGATATTTCTCACAATGTTAAAGAAAGTGAAAAGAAATCCCTGGACACCAAAATTGAATGGGTTCTTCCCTGACTTATATCGCAGCCTTCCAGCAAGTGTCGTGGAAATCCGTCCTGTAATTGTTGTGTTATCTTGTTCACAAACAAACATACAGGGGTGGAAACATAACCTCCTTTGCTGAGTTAATACAGCTGAATTCTCTCGTTAGGGTTTGACGGTTTGACGGCAACATTATTTGACTTCTACTCTTTATTTTTTAACTTTATTTTGTCATGGGAGTCACGTTGCAGCTTCAGAAATCCCACGACAGACAGTTTTGAAATCCTAAATGCTCTCTTTGTTGAACACACACACACACAAAAACTGTCTGAAATGATTTTCCAGCTTCACTCTCCAAAATGTGTCATATGACATGATCCAAAGGGAGAAGCAACGGTTGGAATGAGCCCCAATAAAGACGCATTCTGTTCATCTTTTTGCGCGTCCAAGCTCTGTGTCTCTCCATCTGCCTACACCCATTTCCGTTTTCTGTCTACGTAAACAAGTTAATCAGACGCAGAAGGCTGCGGGCTGCCCGACGCCGGGCCTTCACAGCCATAAATCATTTCATTTTGGACTTCAGCGGAAAACCGAGGAAAACACGTAACGAAAAAAAAAAAAAAAATCACACCCAACTCTGAGCTTAGGTAGCTCATCTCTCCGCTGAGCTCAGCACCACAGAGCTGGCAGCAGCACAACCGGCAGCCATATAGACCAGACGCAAGAAATAAAGAGTTTCTACTGGAGACCGAGTTAGAGACGGCAGCGAGCAAATGTCTTCCCGCCTCAGACACCAGGACAGCAGGAGCGACGCGAGCAGCGCGAGTTTATGTTGATAATTACTGAGCTGATGACTGTGGGAAGGATGATCCAGGGAAAAAGTCCCAGTCACACTGATCCTCTCGTTTATTATAATCTGACTGGCAACCAAACTGTTTAGTTTAATAAACACTATAATCACTGGAAATTAATAAAAGTTGAAGCCTTGGCGTTTTCCTCTTTAGCCGTTGCCACCTCTGCCAAGGAGGTTATGTTTTCACCCCTGTCTCTTTGCCGGTTTGGTCTGTTGCTCTGCCGGTTTACCCCAAAACTACTAACTTGATTTGCACAAAACCTAGAAGGATAGGACATGGGCCAAGGCTGAACCCATTGAATTTTGATGTTGATTTAGATGAGAGTGTGGTTACCAACACCGAACCTGCCGGGGTCCCATAGATTTGGGTCGGGTAAGGACAAAACTTTTGAAATGATATTTATGTGCTGGTCTGGTTCAGTCAGGTTAGCTGGGTTATCTGCTTAATGCTGGACGTGCCTGTAATATCTAGAACAGCAGGGGGCTCAGGACACAACCCTGTGGGGCTCCAGTGTCGAGGGTGAGGGGGGATGAGACGGAGTATGAGATGTTTGCCCACCCGTACTGCTTGTGGTCTGCCTGTCAGGAAGTTGTGGATCCACTGACACATGGACGGGCTCAGTCCCAGCGCCACCATCTTGGTGGTAAGTTTTGAGGTTACAAGTTTTTGGGCCTTTTCTCCGACTGAATTGCGAGGACAGTATGTTTGTGCTTTTATTCTGGAGGGAGTCTCTCCTCAGGTCCAGCAGCAGTTAGCAGTAAAGTGGTACCTGGAGAGTCTCCAGAGTCAGATTTGGGCTTTTACTCTCTTTAGTGCTGGTTTTATCCATTGTTTTACTGCGCTGTGAAGTCAAACAGCTTTCCTGAACAGCTCTTATGAGAGAAGATGTTTATTATTGACGTAAAACGGGGAGGGAGCTTTCTTTTGCAAAATAAAGTCCAATTATGAAATTCAAATATACCTAATCAGAAATACTATATTTTCTCTGCACCTTAGAAGGATTTGGTACGGAGCTAATTTCATTAGAGGCGTTGAGGCGCAAAGAGGGCGACTGTGATCGAGGTCCCCTGTCGCCTCTCCTTCTTTCTTGTCCACGTAACACCCTGTTTGACCCCATGTTTAGTCTTAGAAGGGGGTTATTAAGGGCTCAGGCTGCAATGTAATGAAAATGTTGTGACAACAGCAAAGGAGTGAAGTAAAAACAGGCTTTGGGCGACAGCTGAGCCTCCACTCGGGGGACACACCGGAGGGTTCAGAGCGAGGGAAGTGATGGTTATCTGCACACCCTTGAGACACTGATATTAGCTTTGACACTGGCGGATGGACTTGATGATAACCCTCAGGCCTGTCATAGTCCCGGGTGTGTTGGCAGGGAAGAGGTCAAGCCGGGGAGAAGTAGCTGCTCGAGAGGTCAGCATCTTTTTTAAACCAGGGCTTATTGAATGTATTTTATAAAAGCGTGAAAATCAAGTATGACGTGATACCTCTCACCAGAGGAGAGAAAATTATAAGAGCAATGCGAGTAATCTCAGAGGAAATTTGATCAATTTGGCAACAGTGGTAATTTAATCTAATATGAGATGTTCTGCCCCGTCGAATGAGACCAAATTCACAGATTGTATGAATGCAGCTTGTTACGAGTTAGCAGACGCTTTCCCCCCTTTTGACTGCATTCATCATAATCCTGCGGCTTGTTGTTTTTCCGGCCGTGTGGTCGCTGGCCAGTTGGATGTGACAAAAATGAAGAGTAATGTGCTTTGTCCCGGCTCCTCCATCCCTGTGCAGAGGCTGCTTTCTTTACCGCTGTTTGTTTCATTTCTCTTTCCCCTCTCTTCTTTTTCTCTTTCACT
This sequence comes from Hippoglossus hippoglossus, assembly GCF_009819705.1. NCBI lineage: Eukaryota > Metazoa > Chordata > Actinopteri > Pleuronectiformes > Pleuronectidae > Hippoglossus > Hippoglossus hippoglossus. The sequence continues at coordinate 4,438,399 of NC_047169.1, read as the reverse complement.
GTTACAGCTCCTCCAAGCCAAAAGCACTTCCACATGCTGTACTAGAAAATCCAGAGCGCGGTGCCAGAGCGAGAGCTTCAGCCTCAGCTTTTTGGACTCCGGCCCGCTCCAACCTCGCTGTTTTGGAGAATCCGCACCACCCAGTACTTTTCAGCGAGACGACACACCGCAGGTATGCTGTACGCTGGCCACTCTGCAGCGCTACACACACCCAGTACGGACTTGCGTCAGAACATGACAGAAATTTATTGCCTTTGGGAAACTCGGATAAGTCGCCACACAGAAGTAATAATTGTTTTTCTGAGTCTCTTTAACGACAAATTGATTGTATGCTATTAAATTGCAGTGTAGAGAAAATGCACGGGGACGCACCAGTCGACAAAGTCTACAAAGTCCATAAAGACTCTCACAACATTTTCTATTTTAATGTGATTAACTCTGAATCAACTCCCTTGGCACTGTCGCCCACAAAATTTCTGTTTATTACCGTCTGCCTAATTATCCCAGCGCTCGTCCAGCGAGTCGGCTCGTTGTGCGATTCCCACACTGAATCACAGTAAATCACATTCTCCCTTTCGCCGTATTCCTCCTCAACCACAGGGACGTGGGACCGACGGGCCGAGAGGTGAGACAGACATGTTGCTTTGTAATGTCTACACCCTGTAGTAACCTACACCGCTGAGCTGGCAACTACATGCATGCAAATGAGCCACACACACACACACACACACACACACACACACACACACACACACACACACACACACACACACACACACACACACACAGGTTGATACAACCACCACTTTGACTCCCACCACCACAAAACAAGGGATGAAATACTGCCTCGCGACTGCCAGCACATGAATCATGGCAGTATGACATTGCTCGATGCCTGAGGCCAGAATCTTAGCACCCCCCACCCACCTAACCACCCACCCACCCCATCTCCAATCTTTTCATCCAACCCACCACCACCACCTCCCCCCACCTTTCCTCGTGTCCCATAAATGGGCCAGTCTGCTTTACCAGAAGCAGACAGGGAGCCTGGAGGAGGGACAGAACTATTATCTCTCTCGCAGCAGCAGCTCATGCAGGAGTTCCAGCAGCAGATAGGATTCTCACACAAGCTGCTGTCCTCGCTCAGATTGCTTCCCAGCCCGTCCTCTCTCTCTCTCTCTCTAACACGTCCCACTATGGTTTTTTAGTTTTTCTATGAGATTTTTTTGTTATCCCCCTTCAGGGCACTAACATACCCAAACTGTGAGAGCACGTCTGACAAAACACTATATCCTGTTTTGGACAAACAACATGTTTGTTTTCACCAGAACGAACGAGGAGGGGAAAAAGAAAGTCCAGAGAATGTTGGTATGATTTTTATTTTGTGTCATTTTATTTCTAACAGATCGGCTGGATGTGGTTCCTCATGACGCCGACGTCCGAGCATGACATGTGTTGAAGGACACAAGTAACTTTTATCTTTTGTGTTGAAGATAAACAGGATCAACAAGGGGTTTAATCAGGTCAGTCACCCACAAACTGCAGTGCATATAATTTCATTTTGCCTTTTAATTGGCATTCGTGTCTGTACCTGTGTTCTCGTGCACTACAGTCACCTCCCTCCGTTTAAAGTCTACATTCAGCCATAAACGTTCACAACAGGTAAATCAACCCTGAGTCCTGAACTGCAAACTGAGAGCGCTGTTTCCACCAGCTTTGTAAAGTTTGGATTCCTGAGTTCAACTTGTCAAGTCAATGCAGTTTGTATTGATAAAACCTTAAGAACTAAAAAGAGATTTGGGGTCTCTGCAGATCAATTATTTAGTTTTATAGATACGCAACCACAATAAGTGCGTTCTTCATAAGTTCATCTGTTGCCCTGATGATAATGATGAAGTCTTCTTGAAAGAGTAGCAGCATTTCCCTCGTCAATAACGGTCACTGTTAAAGTTGTGGACTACACATAAAGATCAGTGACGTGACTTTTCTTTCGCCAGTTGTACAAAAGTGAAGCTACAACATCCCAGATCCATGTTTGTACAACGGGAGGAAGTGGAGACATGTCACCTTTATATACAGTCTAGAGTGCAAGCAGGCTGAATCCCTTACAAGCTGCATTGGGTTGTGATTGCAGCAGTCAGCAGTAGCCCCCCCCCCCCCCCCCCCCCCCCCCCCCCCCCCTACTTCCCCACCTTGCTTCTTCTACCTACCAGACAGACTCTCAGTTTATGCCCCATTACCTCCGATTACCGGCTCACAGCCAGCAGAAGTGGGAGAGTCGGGGCATGAGGTTGATTCACACCTGCTGTGGCCCTCGACAGGGTGCGAGGATCAAGCTGGATATTCAACAGCACAAAGGATTTACTGTAACTGTTAGTGTTTTAATGGATGGACATTTAATACGAGACAGAACGGTTTCTTCTTAGTGGAAGTGCAGGTGGAGAATGTGCAACACATTCATCATCTTTCCACTCTCGAGCCACACATATCTGCAAGTGAGAAAAAAGTCCCTTGGCCGAGCGCCATCCCATAAATGAGATGACTTTTCCAAAGAATTGTAAACTAGATGTCTGGGTTGTAATTTTCTTTTCACGGTAGAATCAATACATTCTGCCGCATTCTTGACTGAACCTGCTGAAGCGTGCTACTCGGCCTAATGGACCCTCAAGTTCCCATCTGTTGGTGAGAGAGATCTCAGCGGGCCCCCTCCCCTCGCAGCGTCCAAACACAGGATACTGAACACCGGGGAAAAAAAAAAAAGTGATGACTTCTATCGGAATTCCAGGAGAACGGCTGGAGAACAAGTGCAGGAAACGCACGTGGCGGTTAACCTTCAACGGTGAGGAGCAGAAAAATGGAGGCAAAACTTTACAGGACTCTCGGTTTTCTTTGTCACGACCTTGTTGTCTCCCACTCAAATGCTCTGTCATCACAGCAGTTTGTGTAAAGAGAAAATTGTGTAAATTGGTTTTCATGTAGAGAAAGAAACAAAGTCTATGAATGTGTTAAGTGGAGCTCTGACTGCTTCGTCCCACCCACTGAATTGAAACAGTGGATATTACCCATGATCCCTGGCTTTAACAAAGTGTGTCGGAGATAAACGCTGTTTTTTTATGACGAATTCTTTCGTATCGAGCTAAGAAGCTGCTATTTTCAGATAAAGTTGCATAATGTTGCTTTAATTTGTTCCCATTTCCCAGTTTTAATATGTCTTATCCACAGTCTTAGGCTCGGCGTCCTTAGTATCCCGAAGAGAGACACTTCTGATACATTGCTGCAATGTTTTACATCTTTTCAATTTCTATAAAAAAATCTAGGAATTGAAGAAGAAATGGTTGCGTGTCCGATCTCAGTTGTGATACTTCTGTATATTTTGACCTCCAACCTGCGATGGAACTGTAACATAAGTGTGTCTTGTTGCAAAAGGACTGAGGCCCAGTCAAAGTTTGATTATTTACATATGAGGCATAAAAACCCGAACCCGTCCGTCATCGAGCAGGAAACCTCTGCAGAGCGGAGCTGCTCTATTCCTTCATAGAATCTGTTGAATGTTGAAGTGTAGAAGTTCTTTGAAGGTCTGCACTGTTTATTTCCTTTCCCCCTTTTTATCCATCACGGCCCACTCGCCTCCCTGCAACACACAAACAATCCCAAATGCATTTTTTCCTCCGAGTTGCATTAAAACATCCCGTGATGGCACATTATGAAACAAGATGGAATATCCCTCTGTGATCAGACTAATGTTGTTGTTGTCTGCTGCTCCCCTCGCTTCTCACGGGCTCCTCCCAAACCTCTTCTCCATGTAAATAATGGATGTCTTATCCCGGAGAGCGGCGGCTATAACCAGACTTTGGGTATTTAACTGCACATTTAAAACATTAGCCAGATACTTGGAGCGTTATGCCATCAGTGACAAGAGGAGGGTAGCTTGACGGAGGGAAACAGGAAAGAAGGAGGCAGGGAGGAGAGACAGAGGGAGAGATTAGACATGGGAAATACGTTGCGGTCGTTCATGAAATGGTGAAAGCAGGAAAGAAAACATGTTCCCTCTGACCGCACAAGGCTTTGATGGGACTTGATGAACTCTTGTGTGTGGGCGTGGGATGGAAACAGAGACAGAAAGGGAGAGAGAGAGGTAGGCACCGTGAGTGCTTTGGCCAAATTCATCACCCGCATGGTTTAATCCAATGTGTTGCTTGGCGGCAGCTTTCATTCATCAGTCTGCTCCTCGCCGTGCTGACTAACGCAGCCTGTCCACAGCGGCAGTCAGCAGGGAGATGATGCGCAGTAACCGGTTGATATTTTTCTCTTTTCACTCTTTCCACAATTCCATTAACTGTCACTCACAGCCACACCTCTCCTCCACTCTTTGTCCTCATATACAATAGATCTTTAAAAGGCAAAGTGAAATTGCAGATCAGGCTTTCCAACGCGATGTGTTGTGATTGATCGAAAGTGACTTTGACTCGCTGCAGAACTTGTGATGTCGGGGGGGGGGGGGGGGGGGGGGGTGTTTTGCATACAGGCACGTTACTCCTTTTCCAAATGATCTCAAAATACACCTGTCTGGGAAACTCCTGCTATAAGTGATCCAGGAGCTCAGGAGGTCAAACGCAGACAAAAAGAAGATTGTTGTAACTGTGGTATGGAGCATGAGCAGGACGGAAGCGGGCAGGTGGGTTACAGTCAGTGTTTGACATCTTTACCCCTCCTTATAAGCTACTTATACGATTTCCTGCCATTCAAAGAATTTAAATTCCTTCTCAAACGTTATGACTTGCTGACTGAGATGTTTGGACTCTGGGAGAAGACCATGCTGTCCTGTTTCACACCTGATCAATCCTAAGCCCACTAGTCCCTTTCCTTTGAGCTACGGTTTGGTCTCCACCACCTCCTGTGGGAAATGATTGGCCCATTAGCTGCTAAATGCTGCACTGTGTTCACAAGCGCAGTGTTTGTTTCTGAGAACAGCCTCCCGCTGGAAACACTGAAGCAGAAGTTGTGGGCTTTAAAAAGAAAACAGGCAGCTGGAAGAGGCTAAACAGCTCCTCGTGGAATTGTTAATAATCATCTCTGCGTTTAAATAAGCAACCTCACGACATTGAATCCATTGTTGAGCAATTGATTAACTTTTACTTTGCACGTTTAAACAGATACTTTGGGATATCGACATTCCCAAGAACTCCTACACGTCATTTGCTTTATGAGCTGCTTCCACTTGCTTCAGGCGCGACGGAGCCCTCACCTCTGCTCTGTCATGTAATGAGACACAAAACCCGGTTTGTTTGAACAAAGCTCTGCAAACAGGAAGAGCTCTCAATCGGCAAATAAGATAACTTGTCACAGATGTGCTGGTGGGCAGATTTGATGGTCAATTAATTGGAGGCCATAAAAAAAAGCCGGTTCCTGTAGGTTTTAGGCAGGAAGGGGTCATTGTTGTAATGGGATCAGTCTCTCCAGGCAGTTGGTCAGATAATTCGGCTTGTTAATCGGATTTGGGTGTGTCTGGCCTTCGCATGAGTCTCCGAAACAACCTCTGCCCTCCTCACAACTATCAGAGAGCAGTGCATAACTTTTCATTTTGTCCCGACTCCCCTTTTATCTACAGTAGGTAACCGATACTCCATTATCCCCCCCTTGACCTTTAAATTTGGGACTACTCCTCGAGTAAACACAGTAATCAGGTTTCCCGGCCTTCAGCTGAGCCTAATTGAAGATACTCAACTGAGAACTCAATTGTGCAAGTGTGATTTAGTTAGTGCCTGGCCTAATTAAAGTCCTGGAAATGACCTCCAAAGTTCTGTGTGTGGCATTAATCAGCTAAGACACCTCATCAAGCCACCAGAGGAAGGTCTGCAAGAGCCCGCACCCACACAGCAATGACTTGGTGTGTGTGTGTGTGTCCGTGTGTGTGTGTCCGTGTGTGAGTGTGCAGCGAGACTGATTTCCTGGTCTTTAACCCCCGGCACAGCTCTGACAGGATCAGCCACACTGTGGTCTATTGACAGACCCTAATCCTACCTCCGTGTACGAGCCTCCATCGCCTGCCACCATCCTGATACTGCACACGCTCCTCATTTCCCCCAACATGTGGTCCAAACACAGGGACCCGAGTTGTTTTTAGAGTCACCCCACCCCCCCATCATCCCCGAGCTTCAGGGACCCAACTGGCTTACGCTCACCTCCTGCCCACCCTCTGCAAATGTTTGCCTAGATCTGCGGAGGTAATGCATGCAAGTTTTGATTAAAGCGCTCCCTTATGTGTTCTGGCTCCGAGCTGCTCAACCATTAACGCCTGTGCCATGAACAAATGGATTGTGTGCCGGTGCCAGAGCCCTGCCTCTCAGCCTGCTCCCACTCTCCTCCATCCAGTGACACAGTCAGAGCTGCACCTTTTTAATGCCTCTTAATGTTCTCATGCCTTCCCTTGACCTCTGCAGCCATATGTCCAGTCGAGCAGTGGAGCTGTTCTCTGGTCAGTGGGTGACGCCCTGCAAGTCCTCAGCTTGAGATAGTGACAATGTGAAATCTGAAATGCTGAAATTATAAATGCTTGAAATTTTAATTGATTTCTTTCTGTATTTAATGTAAAAACAAGACTTTAAAGAACCGTGCGTCAAAATAGAAAATGTGTGTGTCACCATGAATCATAATGGTCCATGACAATAATGGATTTTCTCTAATTGATAATCCAATATCAATATTAGTTCATCACAACTGAATCTGTTCTACTAATGTGTAAATTAAAGATTTTACAGTCCGAATATATTTAAATTTAGGGCTGAGTTTAAAAGAGTGTTGTTTTTTAAATTTTTATAGTCACCTTGAACCTGGTTCCAATACAATTATGAACTTGTAAATCATCCTAATATGATCAGTTTAAGACTCTGCTACACCCCGTGCTTTTATTTGTCAAGATTTGTTCAAGAAAGTGTTTAATTAAAGTTAATTAATCACATTTTACAGTTTCTATGCAATTTAGTTCCTGAAACAGCTCATAAAACACGATCTGTCAGGAGTCGAGCCCGGAGAGGTCCGTCTCTCCACCTTCCACAATCTCCTTTGTGCCCTGGTGCTGAGTGCAGTTGTTTTGTCTTATCACATTTTCACACAGTCCCCTCCGCAGCGCTGACAAATTTGAAATGCTGCTTTTGTTCGTAGTGCTTGAAAAGAGAGAATGAGAGGAACGAGGCCTCAGAGAGTCGCAGTGCCATCAGCGTTAATGCAGGCGCTCTCCATCTGCTGTGGGAAGCAGAGGCGAATGCCAAGGAGGCACCGGGCGCCGCGCACGAACGGAGAAAGTTAAATGCAGATGTGTGTATGCGTGTGCACACGTTCGTGTAGGTATTCTGCTTTTGATAAGAGCCACACCGTCTCTACACTTTGTGAAACCACGTTCAGCTTGACCACGAGCAAACGAGTGAGGAGTCAGCGTGTGACAGTCACTGGATTTAAGCATAATTTCCTCAGGTGACCATGAATGACCTTCATCCTGGTTTTTCCTGCAGATCCTGTGTTCACCATGTTCAACCTGTTACCGGCTACTGCTCTTTGTGAGAGAAGTGAGAGGAGCAAGATTAATTGGTGTGATTTGTGTCTCTACTGGCAGTAGGGAGGCCGACAGAGGGAGAGCGAGGGAAATTGGAAAGAGAAAAAAGCACGGAAAGGGAGATGATGACGAGGGGGGGTGAAGAGAAGGAACATTAAATGATCAATGGCTCCCTCGCGCTACCTTAACAGAACTTCTTAGACTTCTTTTTTCTTGCTTTCAAGCATGACACAGATTCGTAAAGAGGATGTTGCTAATACGGAAAAACTGCGGAGCCAGCTGTTTCCACCGCTGGTCTCACGCTGCGACTCGTCGAAGGGGTTTTGGCCACGCTACAGGATCCATAATCAGTCATTAACTGCACGTGCCAATCATGGATTTGCTTTCCTCTCCTCATTCCTTTCTTTTCAGATCGCTGCATTATTTTTGGAAAAGCTCTTTCAAAACTATTTCAAAGTAAGGGTACCCACCCAGCAGCTTGTTTTACTTTTAAATTGCTAAATTGGTGGGGGGTGTAAAATAAAGTGCTACCTCACCAGGCCTGTAGAATTATTAAACTGAAACAGGCTCGGCTGATATGGTCACAGTTCGTAGAGACACATGCAGTCTGTGACGAGGGATCACACATGCGATCGGGGCTGGGAGTCAGATTTAAACTATCCGTGTCACATATGGAAACTGGTGTAAAATATGACCCACCACTATACTTTGAACCTAATGTATGAAAATCCCTACACACACACACACAAACTGTTCACCAGTACGCATCGTCCTCATTATCCACTTTATGAAAATGATATGACTCCGGCTGTAGCGGAGACGCACAGCCGATATGACAGCCTGCTAAAGTGCTGAGTTTAGCACAAGCTGTTAAACACCACATTAACTTTTGGGACCAAACATGCATAAAACAGAGGCAGCAGCATGCATTAATATTTATGGGTCGGCACGGAGGGCTCTGCTCTTTTTTTTTTCTTGTTAAAGTATTTACAAAGTTCTGCTATTGATTGTGAGGAGAGAGCTGTCTGCAGAAAGACGTGTGTAGCCACTTGTCCAGACCTGGAAAGGTCACTGTTGACAAATTAGTTTGTTGATGGGTCAGTGAGAGGGGTCGTGAGCCTGCAGGAGGAGGTCGGGGGTCAAGTTTGTGCAAACACCAACCCAACGTGTGGCAGCTTCTGTCGGGGGCTCAGGCCTCAGCTCTCCGCTCAGGATAAACGGGGGCGACTCATTTTCTATAGAACAGCTTTTGGCTTATATTTCTAAAATCAGTTCTTTAAATATGCCTGATTTTTTATGCCTGATCAAGATTCATTAATTATTCCTTTAGAAATTGGTGAAAACGTCCAAAAGCACCTTATCTCAAGATGTTAAAGAAAGTTAAATAAATTCCTGAATCTCTTCAGATCTGTATCAAAATTTGACGTGTTCTTCACTGACCCACACTGCATCCTTCCACCACTTCGTGATAATCCGTCTAGTAGTATTTTGTGTAATGCTGTTGAATAAAAGACACACAAACAAATGCAAATGATAACATAACCTACTTGTTCGAGGTAAAAATCCCCCAAAAATATTAAATATATTTCTAAAAAATGGGTTGGCATACGCTTAGCATTGTCCTCATGATCTTGTCCCGTTTGTTATCAGTCAGTCCTAACTTGTGTCTTTTTGTGCGTTTGTAACACAGAGTGTGAATTTGCCTGTGCAGCAGAGAACGTGTTTCATTATCCCGTGTGGGCTGCAAGTGTGCAGCGTTTTTCTACCGCTCCATTACCTCCCTATTGATTGAAGGGCTGGATTTGATGTGTTAATCCGCTCTCCCTGGTGAAAGACTCCTGTCTTCGGAGACACTAAACACACACACACACACGAAAACACACACACACATGCACGCACGCTCACTGGAGAAAAAAAACTAATCAAGTGAGAATTCTACAAGGCTCCTCGTTCACCTTGCAGTCCTCTGAAAGCCTTTGATCAAGAAGTGCTTAGGTTTCACATAAATGCTTGGATACCTTTCAGAGACCACGCTAAGCACACAGCTACTCGGGGGATTTAGGCCACTTTAATGCCTGTTTTCGGAGCTTCCCTGTGGTATTTGAGCCGACACGTTAGCCGCGGTGCACGGCGAGTTGTGAGCCGCCACACAAGTAGATATCACAGGCGTCGACCTATGTGTGATTGTTATGAAATACTGGCTCGACTCGAAAGCTCCTCTCTATTTTTGTGTGTGACAACAAAGCGACGCGCCTCTCTTCTGTCAGCACTTTCAAATTTCATGTCTCGTGTTGGAATTTGTGTTGTGGAACTAACTTTGTTACAGTTAAAGCATCACAGGTGCAGCATATTCCACTTCTTAAATTGTGCAGAAGTATAATCTGAAGTTAAGCAGCTTGCAGGTATCACACATTTGAACCAGAATGGCTTTCGGTGGAGCAGAATCCAGGGCCCAGTAGAATCCTTAAATTCAATCAAGCTGCACCAGATATCACACCACAATTTAAAAGCTTCTTCCTTGACCCGTATCGCATCCTTTCTCCAAGTTTTGTGGAAATCCGTGTATAAGTTTAAACTTAATCAGTGATGCTAAAAAAGAACATCACTGTACATTACTTATTCATTCCCTGAATTAAAAACATCTACACACTGTTTAACGTTCTATCCATCTTTCCCTCATTTGGAGTGTTTATTCAAAAAGCGTTGTTGTTTACATGCTCGATAAAATAATAATCATTTCATATGGCCCCGTCCCGTTTCTGTGGGAGACATCTTTGTTTGGAAACACGCTTCTACTCTCGCAAGCGCCGAGTGAAATGAACCGTAGTGAAATCTTATCAAATAAACATGTTTGCGAGTTTGTCTGCGTGTACACTTGAGTGTCTCTTTGTCTCATAATTGTACGAGACATTACAGAATCCCAGTGCGACGTCTGCGCCGAGACCGTTTTCTGTCTGTTTTCTGTCGCGGAACCGCAGCCAGACGTTTACTTACAGGTTCATGAATATTTGCCTGTGTAATTTCTCAACCCTCCCATCGGCCCCCTGTCATTATAAAACATGTTGTGCAGGTGCAGCAGCCATGAATTCATTTGGGAAGAGCTTCCTGACGTCTTTGTCTGGTTGAGCGCTTCTTCTCCGAACCTCAGTGCGACTTAACGCAAACATCCTCTGCCCGTCTCTGCTGTTGACACACAGTGGCTTTAACTCTGCAGCTCTAACTCCGCAGGCTTTGCTTTTCAATCTACTCGCTGTAAAAAGGGACTCCCTGATTCATGTCTCCTTCCTTCTCCTCTGGACAAAGGGAATTCCTCCACTTGCAGGGCGACAGCGTCAGACTTACCTCCCGGCCAAGAAGCACAGGCTCCCCATTTTCCAGTGGCCAGTGCAGTATATTGACGGGAAAAAAAAGGGCAAACACTCACACAAGAGCCCCGCCGCCCCCGTGAATCAAAGCGCGGAGCAGCGAAAGGTTAAAAGCTCCTGGGCCCTGCAGACACATTTTTCAGGAGTGGGGTATAGGGAGGGAGGCGGGTAATAGGATCAGAGCTTCCATAACTCCCCAGAACAGCCAATCCTCCCTCGTTTCTGCCCGTTTAGCCTTCAAAGAGAAAGTTTGTGTCTGTGACGGCCGGTCAGGGGGTTAAGAGGAAAGTGCATTTTTTCGGTCACAAACTCAATTTCCGTGGTGAGCTGAAGAAGCCATGCTTTAAGATCCAGAGCATAAAGCCTGTTTAATTTGTCCCCACACAGTCTCCTCCTGAACCTCTCGCTCTTGGACGGACCAAATCCTGATTGTGTGGGTGGAGGATCCAGCAGCAACGAGAACGTCCATCCGAGTGGTGTCTGAATTCTTTCATGCGCCTTTTTGTCGTGCCGTCTTTCTGTTGTTATCTTGTTAGCGGAGGAAATGAGGCCAAACAAATTAACCCTGTTTCTCGTTATTAGCGAGTAAAACATGTCCCTGAATGTTGTTCTGTACGACAGCACTTAACGGCTCTGACGGATGCAGCGTTCTGTCGTGCACGCTGCTAATTTGTAATATAAGGTTAAAGAAGTCAGAAGATGGAACAAACTGAATACATAAATCCCAGTAAAAGAATACTGAAGTTAAGCCTCCCAGATTATTTGCATGGATTTGCACCATTGACCTGTCGCCGGCCATTTCCAACCGACGTTTGAACTGATAAAGGGCAGGAAAGTCTAAAACAGCAGAAACTAAATGCTTCATGAAAGAGTCGTGAGGAAGGAGAATACGTCTCTTTAATTAACTGTTTTACAAATACAGAGAAGATCAATATAAGATAATATTTCCCATGTCTGTGCTCAGGTCAGATGATGCACTTTGTCTGTTGTTATTCTACCTCTGCTGTCTGTGGCAGTGCGGTAACGTGGGCGAACAGTAACACTGCTCACCTACATGGCCTCTGTGCTGCATACACGCCTCTACAATGTGATCAATTATCACCGCGGCCACACGCCTGAATGCCTGAACTGCTCGTCTCATGACCGGGGGCCGAATACATTTTAGCCGTCATCACTTGAGCGAGAACACCGTCCCCCCCGATAATTAAAAAGAGCTCCATTGTCGTGCGTGCAGAGCCGCTGCTGTTCCCATGCATGCGTAGCTGAGATCGGGTGACCATGACAGGGCGAGCGTGTAGCGGAGCCCGGGAGGAGGCGACGAGGGGGCAGGGTCCCCGTGGCTGACCTCGGCCCGGCTCCGCTCACCAGCTGCTGCCTGCAACTGGACACCTGAGCCCCTCCGCTGCCATCAACCTGGATCACTTACCTGACACACACATAAACTATGCAGCATACAAATGGATACAGATGCAAATGCCAATGATATCCTTTTTGCTCCTATTGTTGACTACAGGCATGCACGCATTGCTCTGTTTCAAGGAACATAACTAGTTGTGGAAACTCAATGCAGTCCCAATGTAGGGTTCTATCTTTAAGGTGGTTTAACCTTCTTTAATGCTGTTCTCAGTGCAGTCCTTCTCCCAGTTCACTCTACTGTTGCCCTGGGGCGACTACGCGTTCCTGCCAGCTGCCTCTTCTCACCTGCCAGTGGTGGGTTTCACCAGGAGGTCACACTTTGTCACAAGCTGCCTGACAATTTTGAAGGAGCGACAACAGGACACGACTCCCTCACTGGGGCTCCTGCGTACCTCTGAACCTACGAAAGGCCTCTGACAATAACTAGAGTTGTCTGATATTTACCTTCTCGAATCTCATAATACAGCAAATACAGTTGGTTGTAGCATAAAATGGAGGAAATTGGTTAAACTAATATCAGTAACTGGGCCCAACTTTGTTGAAGGAAACTGAGACACCAGTCAAATTTGTTGTTAAAATACTATAGGCTGTATTTTTGTGTCTTGGCTGGGACATGCTTTAAAAAATGGCCGTTTTTAATCCCATTGAGGTTTTTCCTTGTTAAATAAATACCAAACACCAGCGTGACCTGAATTCATGCTGAGAAAAAGAGCAGCGAGTCAGGAGACGTCCACGATGGTTTATGGCTGTTTTTTAAAGGGCAGGCGATGTTATGTGCAGCGATACATCACACTCGAACATACCTCACAACAATCAGTGTGTGTGGAGAAATACTCGACGGCACATGTGATCCTTCACACCAGGGCCAGCCCGTACCTGGGGGGGGGGGACTCTACCAACCTGGCGCCACCAATGCTACTGACTATTACCAGGGCCTGATCATTTCTACACCTATTGTAAATCTAACACCCATTATGATCTACATTACTTTCCGCTGTGTTGCATGAGGCAGCTGGACTTGATTAAACCAGTAGTGTTGTTAACATAATGTTGCATTTTTGTATGATTACAATTGACGTAAAATGTGACAAATCAAGCGCTCTGGGGCCACGGGGGCCCTGAGCAGGCGCTTGGTTCCCTGACGCCTGAGGCCGATTCTGCTTCTGCAACCTCGGTGATTACTTTGCATCCCCAGAAACAAATCCATCACCTGATTATACCCGAGCCTCTACGGCAACACACTCCTCTGGTAAAGAGCAACAAACTGCCATAGCTGTCGTATTTATGAGCGCGAGGGCCACTGTTTGCAGCGGCCCGAGCTCACACATACTTCACACAATGACCCCTGTGCTACTCTCATTTGTCAGAGCAAGACAAAGCTCAACTAAACAGCAAAACAAAGCCGAGGAGAAACCCCCCTGAAGCCGGGTGGAGTGACAGAATGGGGAGTGACGCTGGATAAACACACACAGTGTTATATGTCATAGGCTCCTCGGTATGAACAACCTCTCCAACACTCCCAAAACAGGTTGAAAAGCGACGGGCTAAATCTAATTCATTGGACCAAAGGGACGGACTCGCCTGCGTCGCTGCAGCCGGGACCCACAGCTCAGATTTCCCCTCTATCTCTCCATCAATCCCAAGTGTTCCATGACCTGCTCCACCAAGATACACAGTGTGAGATGAAATATTGAATTGGTCTGCAACACCTCAGTGTGCTCAGCTCCTCCAGGCCAGTTCATCACGTTGGCTCTCTCCAGTCACACTCTGCCTCCACGGCTTTAGCCTTGGGTGATAAATAATTACTCGGCCGAGCCTTGACTTTTCTTCTGTGGTGTTTGCATGCTGTCCCTTCACTCACTCAGCGCCGTGGCACTCCGACGGCGTCAATTATTAACCAGCCCCTTGTGCTCCGGTGTGTGCGTTGTGCGTTTGGAATTCAGTGTTGTTTCTGTGCGAATAACACCAGAAGAAACTTTACATCGCACGGCCTGAATGTGAGCTGACACGTGGTCCTGCTTGGATATGTTATACTGGGGTAGTTTTTGTTTTGTGCGTCTTTGCGTCTGCAGCATTGTTTTGAGGAAGTTTGTGAGTTTTTCAGCACAATGTGTGTCGAGGACCTCTGAGTGCGATGGGCCGATGTCTGTAATGAGGAGGAGGTAAACAGGGGCGACTCCTCAATCATTCATAAGGCAAACAGAGACTGTGCAGTGAATGGGAATAAGTGTGTAATGATTTATTTACAGCTATTTGTTTCAGGCCACGCAGGCTAATTTCCCTCCAAAACAAATACTGCTCTTTAGCTGTGAACTCAGTTCGGGGGCCGCATCCTTCGGAAGATTTGTAGCGACCGACTAGACTGTCCCAATTCGAAGGCTCCGACAAACGTGTCCTTCCACCCCAGAGCAACGGAGGCTCCACAGGTTGGATCCTTCCCCAGCCCCGAAATATCCCATGATTCATTGCGCTTTAGTGACAAACTGTTTTTCAAGTAATGAGGTAAAAAGTGAGGCAAAACACGTTTTGGGCCGACGCGGTCTAAGCAGCCGTTGGAGGATGAGACGTTGAATTGAGACGCAGCTTTTTAATCCAACTCTGCCGCTCGCTGTCTCTTCCTGAACTCCTCCTTTACTTAAGTGGAAACAATAAACAGAGCAGTTTGTCCCGTCCCACTCATCTGCTGCCATTTCACGGTGCGTAACAACACATTAAAAAAAGTGAAAAATCACAATCTACCACAGCGCAAAAGAGGAAAATATTAAGTGAATAGACATTTTGGCAAATGCAACATTACGTGCTCCTTCTCCCTAAAACCACAAATTGCAGTGAAGATGACAGTTTGTGGTTTCCATGGGGGAGTTCTGTCCTGTCACCATTTCTTTACAAACAGCAGATTATGTGTGATTAAACTGACACGAGCTGCTGGTCAGTGGCCTTTTCTCCGGTTTTAGACAGTCAGAGTGTTTCCTCCTAACTTAATGCAGCCTTCACGGGAAGACAAGTTAATCACCTCCAGGCGCTGGCTTCATACACTGCATGAGAGTGGTATCAATGCTCTAGTCCAAGTCTTTGTATGAGCGCTAAGAAGTAAAATATACAATTATTGTGTTTCAGACATGTTGGCAGGTGGATTTTTCATATTTAGACGGAGCCATTGAACTCTTACAAATTTATAGTTTCCAAAATCTGAGAAGCTATAACTGCAAAAATACTTTGCTTTTGTCCGTGAGTCGACTGAATTCCTAATCTGGTTATTTCTTTTTTTCAAATGCCATACTATCTTAATTCATTTAGAAATAATCTTCACCGACATGGTTTCACATAACCAGAATAATGTCCGTTGTGTTTACGTGCACATTTACACAATTCTCCAAAGCCTCTGAAAACCTGATCCGCGCAGATGCACTCAGGGATTTTTGTGACTAAAAGGTTCCAGCGCTGAGTGGCAGAGCTTCCAGAGACTTCCACTCACGGGACAAACGTCTCCTCCCTCCAGGACGGGTTTCAGACTCTTGGCCGTCTTGTTTAGATTTCTGTCACCCTGCTTTTCATCCAGGGGAAGGAAAATTTGAGCTTAACATGAACACATCTTTCATCATGTGTCAGGATCAATTATCGCCCCTTTGAGAAGCAGCAGCTCTTTTGAAGAACTCACTCTTTTTTAGGGGATAGATGCGTGAAAACTCCGAAAGTCAAAACACACATGTCTGGAAAGAGTCCGGCTCCCAGACGATCTTAATTGCTAATTTTGTGTGTTGTCTGCTGAGCGCCGGGCACAGAAGCGACAGTTCAAAGAGCATGTCCGTCGTTTTTTTATTCCCGGCATGCAATCCTATGGTGAAACGTCTTTTCATCACGAACGAAACAATTGGTCATTTTCCTGGGAACTTCTTTTAAACTTAAAACCAACAATTGCCGCATCCCAGCAGAACATTTCTTTCTTCATGCATTCTGCAGGCCACAGGGTCCTCTGCTCTCTCCGCTCTGTCACAATGAGAAAAGAATCTGCTGTGTGGTTTAAAAAGAGAAAACTCCCAGGACATGAATCCTCTGCAGAGAATAATAAAGGCTTTCATTCCTCATTTGAATCAGTGTAATGAAAGAATGAATGTGTTGATGCGTGCTGCTGTGTGTGTTCGATGTATATATGTTTTGCTGCCTGGAGCCAGGAGTATAAAACACAGGTATCTCGGGTCCATCTGGCCGTAGAGCACCAGATAAGACTTGAAATGCTGCTTTGAAGTTTGAAGATCTCTCGCTGAGATACACGAGAACACGATAGATGAAGCAAAGTTGAAATTGAAAGTGCGACTCAGTCACCCTCCTGGCTGTTTTGATTAAGGTTGTGTGTGGAGTGTGCCTGCCGGTGATATTTGCCCAGACTAGGCCGGGGATTAAGGGCTTCTCTTCTGGGATCCAGAGAAAACAGAGGTCTGATCTCCTCCGTGTCCCTCCGCAGGGCGGGAGTGGGTGGCGGCTGTGTTTGTGTGTTGGAAACCAGCAGGTCAGCACGTGTGTCTGTGTGTGTGTGTGTGTGTGTGTGTACTTACATTAAATGACAGATACTATGCAAGTGTGTGTGATGGCGTGCACTTCAAGAAGAGATGTGCAAACGATTCTGCTCTCGCTGCCGCCTTCCTCTTCAAAGCGATCTCCCTGATCCCTTTACTTCATCACTTTACATGGCCTTCATGAAGCCCGTGGCACCTCACATGCAAGCAGACGTGCATGCACACACACACACACACACACACACACACACACACACACACACACACCCTCAGAACTGTGTTTTTCTAAAGCGCTGGCGGTTATCGTGCAGCCCACCCATCTTTCGCTGCCCCTCTGTAACGTCCACGTGTGCAAAAAAACAGGCTGAGAGTTGCGTGTCTGGAGATGGGGGGGGGGGGTGTGGATGAGTGCAGGTTGTGGTAGCTTAGTTAGTGTTAAGGCGGGTGCAAGCCAGCTAATTGTGTTCATGTGGCTTACCACAGGTGCTCCAGCGTCTCTCTCTCTCTGTGTGTGTGTGTGAGGCTGAGTGATGCCACATTGATGGAATGAGTAGAAGAATTTAAGAAGAAAGGAAATAAGCACATCAAAGAGATTTCCAAGGCGACCAGAAAGGCCTGTCTGTCTGTCTGTCTGCAGCGGCTCGGCCCCGCCCTCAAAAGAAACAACCTACCACATGCTGTGAGCTGTTTTTCAAATCGATAGACTGGAAGTTTTCCCCAGGTCCGTGCCACCGACCCTGAGCCCAATGCTCCCTGACAGTGGCGGTCTGTGCGCTGTCCCACAGCAGATGCATTTTCCCCTTTTCATAGTTAGCTGCCCTTCAGAGAATCCAGTGGGAGGATGAAAACTGTCTCTGTTTATTACTGTGAGTAACCAGTGGTGAGGAGCCCCCCCCGCCGCCGCCCCTCCCACCCTCAGCAAGGAATAACAAGCAAATTGAACAAGTCAACAAATGGACCTCAGCCTCCGCGAAAGGTTGTTAACGTCACATCATTTCAACGTGCCGAGGGCTAGCACGAATAAGCTCGGAGAATTTGTGGACTTTCGACGGGTTTCCTCCTCTCGTCGTGATTCATCTGCTAAGTGGCTGTCGGGGCAATTTCTCAAGTCAGTCGGCCCGACCGCAGGAGGAGGAGGCCGAGGGATTCCTCCAGCAAAGAGAAACATACAGGTGCGGGGGAAGGAGCGGGAGAAATGAGATGAGAAGAGGTGCAGATGAATCTTCACGAAAAGTTACACTTTACAAAGTCATCAGGAACAAGCTGTGATTTATATACCACATGTTAACTATTATATTAATGTTTGAGGTTTTATGCTTTCTTTTTTGTTTTAAACCACCATCATGAGTGAATAATGAATAACAACATTTATAAAAGTATGATTACTAGTTGCATTAATTAGGAAAATAAATTCACAGGCCTGGTGATTTACAAGATCAATATATATATCAGCACTTACACCAACGTCATTCCTTTAGAGGCTTTTTGACTGATACTCAGGAAGTTAGTGTATTATTGGCATTAAACCGACTAGATTTCATTTGACTTTCAGTTTGAGGTGATCAAAGTTCCTGATCAAGCCCAGATGATCACTGATCTGATGTTTGGAGCGATTTCTTCTCAGAACTTTTCGTCAGCTTAAGATGATTTTACTATCCTGTCCTACGTCCTTAAAATAAATGCGAAAAAGAAAATAAATCTGACTTTCATTCTTTTTAAAGAATTGCACGACCCTAACCCTCATTTTGCTTTGGCCTTCGTAGACCATGTTCATGGGTATTGTTGGGTAACAAAACACTTGTCGGATTTTCCACTTTCCGGGAGTTCTGTGCTAAACACCCACGTCAAGGCCATAGTGTGAGCATAAGTCTTACATTTCGGCCATGAACAGGTCATTAAGACGTGAAGTCTGATTCAATAACAGTGTCTGTCTTTCAAGAACATCTCAAAATTAGCTTTGCATCGTTCAATTACAAATATGAGCAGGGCCTGAGGTTTTGAAGCCAGAATAACCAGTTCTAGTTCTTCTCCAACCTCCTTGACATTGTCCCCAAGTACAGGAGCTGTCCGGACATCCTGAATGAGGCTTTCAGATTCCAAGTGTCTGTTAAAATTCTCAATGCCTCTTTTGATCACCTGCCCCGGAGGCTGGCTGGAGATCAGCAGGGACAATAAGTGAAGGTGTAAAGACAGGGAAGGAGCAACGAGGCGCTTTTATGATTCTGCAGGAAGCCGAGCTTATCAGATGCGTGATCAGCACTGCAATGACTTTGATGTTCTCTCCTCAGCGTTGTGGCTTCGCTCTCCTGTTGCACTCATGCATACATTTTTAGAGGCGGGAAAAAACACGACAGAAAGACAGTTTATAATTAAAACGTTTACATATAACATCTTTTATTCAATGAGTGCCTTAAAAATCCCTACAACTCGGAGTAAACAACAGTCAGAACAGCACAGTTAGATTGGTAATATAATCCCCCAAAAGACAAAATGTATATTAGGTTGTTTTCCGATGCTCACCCCCCCAAAAAACACACTGTTGATTTTGTGCCTTTTGAAGAACATCTGCTTTCAGAAAGTGGCTCACAATACAAGTAGAGAGAAATTAGGAACACAACTCAGCCATTGTTCTCAAGCGCCCCTGGGTTTGAGAAGACTTCCACACATTCGCTCACACACACACACACACACACACGTACTCACACACACACACTGCCTCGAGGCAAGGAAGGCCAGTGACATCAAGTGTATTCAATTCACAAGGAGGCATGTTGAGGAAACTCGAGTCGCGGTCTGGGAAGGCGAAGCGGAGGTCTCCTACCTCCACCGCAGTCGCCGGTGCTTGAATAATCGCGAGTGCTATCTTTGCCTTTAACTTCATTAAGTGAAGGTGGGGAAACAACCCTTGAAATAACACGGTCACAGCTCTGACGCTGGAGGTTCAGACCACACGTGTCTATGCACTGTGCAGCAGATACATGTTAGAACGGATGACCTGAAATTAACACACGTTTTTAGCGTTTCAGTATAAAACAAACAATACTCTAAAGGCATGGGGAGCGTAATAACACAAGAGCAAATAATCACTGAGGAGTTATTCAAAATACAAACATACTGCGTGTGTTCCTCTTGAATAAATACATTTCAAAAATACATATATTTTTATCTTTTCTTTATATTCTTTTTGCTAGAAAAATTTTGAAAGCAGCTATGTATGTTTAAAATATGGCATTAAATCACTCAGTAAGAGCTTTTATCAAAAGCCCCTGAACACATCTTCTTACAGAAGCACTGCATATCATAGTTCTCTCTCGCAGACGAGGACTTCGGAGTTCAAAAATAAAAAGTAAAAGGAAGAAGCGTTTCTTCAGATAGTGCAGGGAGACATGACGAAAACCCCTCAACAACTCAATCGTCTTTTTTCCTTGGATGAAAACATCTCCATGATTGTGGATTAGAGGCAGCGCTGATGATGAAAAATGAAACGGTGAAAGATTGCATATCAGGGCCGCCACTGAGGAGAGATGGGCCCTTCCTCCCTCCTGTAGCAGCCACATATTGCTTAGGGTTAGTGGCGAGGCCGACTTCCTGCGACAGAGGGACGAGGACACTGTCGGGGGAGGAAACATTTTGACAACCAAGTCGAAACGTCTCTGAAAGTCCACAGAGCAAAGTCAGAAAGTTTGAGAAAAGTTTATAATATTACAAAAATAATGGTGTTATGAGAAAAACAAATTAGAATATTTCTGGAAAAAAAAAGGCCTATAATTTCCATTGGCTGTTATATAAGATCTTGTTTTCTTTTACAATTACTACATTCATAATTTGTAGGAATAAATAATTTCAATATATGATTATGATTTTATTATATGAATCATATATATATATATATATATTTGTTTTTAAATAATAATACAAAATTAAAGAATAAATGCACAAAAATAAAGCCTCAATGTTACAATGAGTATTAAATTAAATATAAATCTATGAGAAAATATTTTGAGACTAAATTTATACATTTATTTTTGAGAATATAACCAAATATTAGAATTTGATCGGTTACATCAGATTAAATCTCCAAGGTTTAGCTTTGCTTGTATTTTGGTGTTTTGACTGCACAACTGAATTTTCCCGATATTTACAAAATGTACTTAAACTAAAATTATAACTTTTTGAAAAAGTATTAGTGCTATTTCTTGAAATGTCACGAATTTGTTCCCAAAAGTTTTTCCCTCTGAAAGTGGCCCTCGCTCGTCCATCGTGGTATTTTCAGACAGTCCTCAGTGTCCCGTTCAGTCTTCCCAGCCAAAGAAACGTCCCGTCATCTGGTAGAACTTCATGTTGAAGGGCCGGTAGAAGTCCCGGAGCCTCTGCACCACCTCGGGGTCAATGTTCGGGTGGGTCCTCCCTTTGGTTTTCCCCAGGCAGTGGGGCTTGCTGCTGCCCTCGGCCTTCTTGAGGCACGGGAAACCCTTGGTCTGGTTGAAGTAAAAGTGTTTGTCCGTGATGATGCGCTTGAGCCCCAGGAAGTCCTGCACGCGGCCCAGCTCTCCGGCCGGGTCGCTGATCAGCCGCTCGCCGCTCACGAACAGGATCTGGCCCATGGGGAAGTACTGCAGCCAGTTGTCCAGGTGCTTGGCGTAGATGCCGATCTGGATGGCGCTCCACGAGGTGTCGATGAGCCCCGTAGTCCTGTTTTTGAAGGTGAGGCTCTCGAAGGAGGGAATGTCGGGCTTCTTGGACAGTGTCTGTGTGTAGTCGGAGATCGCCCTGGTGACGGGGTCCCTCACCACCACGATCAGCTTGGTGTCCCGGGACATGGCGGAGATCCGGGCGGGGACCTCTCTGGTCACAAAGTAGCTGGGGGTTTTCTCCATGGTGATCTGGCCCTCCAGGGTCTTGGGCATCAGCTCCCTGAAGAAACAACAAAGAAGGAAAAAGGGAAGTGAGACATTTTTTTGGGAACTGAACCTCTTGACTGAAGCGCACCGAGCCACTGACACACTTGTACAACCCGTTACTACAATAAACATTACAACTGGATGAACTCGGGCTAAGTCATCAAATACTCTGAATCCAATCAACCCAAAATAACACTGCTAACAGCGCGTTCGCAGCAGTTTATTTATTTGATCTCTATCAGGTGTGACCAAATGTTGATTTGCAGCTTTGGCGCAGCACCAGGCTCGTGCTCGCGCCTCGATATAAAGACATTCTTGCGGTGATAGTATGCAGATGCTGCCTCAAGTCATCCTTAATGTAGCCGGAGGGTTTATGAAATCAAGCACGGGACTCCCCTGGGTGTATTTGAAAGGAGGTATTCTTCATACTCGTATGGCGCAGCAGGAAGAATATCAATCTCTATACCCATGCTATGGTAGTGCCGGCTATGAAATATTGATACTTGAGCCAAAAGGCCCTCTCAGCATAATTGATCACCTTCCTGTCTTTCACGTATTTCAACAAAC
Organism: Hippoglossus hippoglossus; assembly: GCF_009819705.1. Taxonomy (NCBI): domain Eukaryota; kingdom Metazoa; phylum Chordata; class Actinopteri; order Pleuronectiformes; family Pleuronectidae; genus Hippoglossus; species Hippoglossus hippoglossus. The sequence goes on along the minus strand of NC_047169.1, from coordinate 4,416,087 downwards.
ATCAAGAAGCTACTTCGATGCTGCAGCTTTCCAGTAGTTGTGGTTTATAATTGTGTTTCTCTGTTTCTAGGTGTTATAATCATTGATAATCAATAAATCCTAATTCGTCCACCTCATGAAATTAAATATTAGTGTTGAACCCTGAGGTCACAACATTTGAGGGTGGATTTTTATTTAGCCTCTTCTCTGACCGGGTCCTTCTTCGTCGTGAACTCACAAAAGAGATGGGAAACAAGCGGATCCATTGGTCCGTGCCGCCCCTCCACTCCTCCGTCTCCACTTCCCCTCCGTCCACCCTTCTTCAGGACAGTGAATCTAAGCAAAGCGGGTAAAAGCAGCTCATGAATGTTTAACGCGCCCTCCCCGTGCCATTTAGAGCCTCTACAGAATACAGCTTTAAAATTCACCAAAGTACAGAATGCAGGCGTCAATTATTCATCTGCCTGGCTGGTGCTGTTTAAATCGAGTACTGGCGCTGACAAAGTGGCCCGGGCTGCTCCCAGGGCAGTTTTCGCCGCCCGTGACAGAACTACCGAGACCCTGAAGGCGGGAGGTCGTCTGGAATTTTCTGACAGGGACTGGAGGCTGCTCAAGACTTCAATCTGCTGTTTGTGTTGTTCGGTGTCAAGCGCCCGCGAACACAATCAAACCGCAGCTTCTGCCCCAGCAGCGAGCGTCTTCCTCTGATGTGAGGGGGCGTCGGGTTTTTTTCTGCCCTTGCAAAAAAAGGGCTGGTAAACAATCATGCTCCGTTTAACATACACAGAACGGAATGAGACAGAGGGCACCAGGATGCTGGCTGAGGCCAAGCTTTACAAACAGAGTGCATGTTGGAAAAGACATCAGCTGTCGTGATCATTGTGATGACTGGTTTCTCCCGGCATGATCCTAAACAACCAAACAGCAAAATACATCATTTGGAATTTTCTTTCCAACATTCATACATCAGATAAACAACCTTTTGGACAAATTCAAGTATTCTCTGATCCAACACGGCTATGATTAAGGTTGGGTAAGGTTTAGGCACAGACATTACTTGGGTCTAGGGTGAAGGTTCGTAGAAAACAACATCCAACAATCATCTCTTGTGCCAAAGTCCAATATTTTCTTGACCCATCAAACCGCCTGACCTCGTCTTTCTGTGGATTTTGTGGCTCTTTAACCACTTCACACTTCTTTCCTCCTTTTCTCCCAATACAAACGAGTCATCACTCATGCGAGGGCAGTGTCTTTCCCTCCAGAATGTTACGTTTTAGTTTTTTACAAAGACTGGATTCACGTTGATTTACAAAACAATTGGACGACACCAGTTCCAGGACAGATATGGAACTATTTAGTGATTATTCCCAAAAATATTATACAGAGTCCACTGAGGCGACAGCACAAAGTGAGTGTGTGTAGCCGGATTTGAAACAGCTTCCGGTTGAGCTCAGCACAATGAGGTGAAACGGATCTAAAAGCCGTAAGTCAATACCTCCGGGCCAGTGTCAAAACACATCCAGTTTATGTGGTTGAGAAGCCTGAGTGGATTTTCTCTGTGAGGAACAGATGACAGGGCTGGGGGGGGGGGGGGGGGGGGACATGCAGGAAGTGGTCGATAAGAGCAAGAGCAGCAACACGAGTCCACCGATGTCTCGACGTTGCCCGCCCTCCCCCACTAAAGTCCTCTCTGTTTCTGTGACCTTTCCAACAGCTATGGACAACACCACATCAGCCTCATCGCCCCAAGAGTCCAGGGTGGAGCTGTACTGTGTAATGGTGCTTCAAAACAAACCCAATGTCATCTGGGAAGACAATAGCCACGAGGCTCAGTCAATAATAGAACGTGGAGACTAATTATTGATAAACGGGGATCTCTGACGCGGGCATGCAGGTAGTCTTCCTGTACGGCTTCCTGCGTATAGAGTGGCAACGTGCTGATTTGGGAACCACCAGACGTCTGAAACGGCCTCTGCAAGTACAACAACTTTACGATGCAAAGGAGAACATTATTGTGTTATGAAAAAGAAATGAGCCCGTAGCAAAAGGAAGCATCCATATTTGATGGCGTGTGTGGAGCTTGTTCTGCGGTCGATGCACTCACAGCGGTGGCGTGGCGGGGCGAGGGCACTCGGCGGGGTCGGGATGGCGGCGGGTTTCAGGGTCAGCGTGTGTCATACGGTGTGCAACACGAGGACAGGCATGTTTGGGAGTCGTCGTTGTGAAGCACTCACATATTCAGGTTGATGTAAATGTTATAGTTATTGGTAGAATGGTTTCACGACAACTCTGCACCCACATTTTTAATTAATTAATTTTCGAATCTATTGTCTTCAATCATTGCCTTAAATGTGTAAAAGCACTGCATCATATACAGAATGTCAAAGATTTGTGAGAAAATTTTAATTTAAAGTTCCCTGGTGGTTTTTGACTGGACCAGACTTTTGAACATGTCACCCTCTTGGAAAGTTATTTGAAACTTTTGTGGACTAAATGATTAATCAAAAAATAATAAATTAATGAGTCACCATAAATGTTAGTTGCAGTCTCAGCACTGATTCATTTTCCTTGAGTCACATATAAGTGACTAATGCACACACATGTTATACGAGTGAAGAACACAAGTTCTCAGCTCTTGAGTTTCAGTTGGGAACCAGAGCCGCTTGGTTTCAAAGTAAGTGAACTACACTAAGGTATTTCTTTCCATTCTGCAGCAAAAGCATACGGCTGCTTTCTAATGAAACTTTATTGGCAGGGTAGGTGATGTAACAGATGACAAACCGTCCAAGTGCTTTGGGATTTACTGCGGTTCCAGATTCCGCTTTGATGTCTTCATCACGCTGCTAAAATACGACTCCCCGAGCGCAGTCATGCATGAAACGCAGGCAGCGGGATCCACTCACGAAACAAGACACAGGCCCATCAACCAAATAAGAAACATCGCACATGAACCCCGGCCTGACCTTTAAATCAAATCCCCTGCTCTGGAATGCATTTAGGCACTGGACAGAAACACACACACACACACACAATAAAATAAATACATTCAGGATGACTAAGAACATCACAAACAGCTTGTGTACATGACAAAACATAACACATGCTGTAATTGTACGTCATTCCGCTCATATGGAACTAACTAGCTGGGAAGGAGCTGCCAGGACTTGTTCAGGCAGCTCTATTCCCTAATAAAAAAAAAGCCAACTCCAATGTACACAGTGAAGTGCAGTACATCACTCAATGCCTCCTTTGTAGACTCGTCTATAAAGTAACCACGTCGGAATAAAAAGGGCCTGATGCACGGCTGCTTTCGTTTCCCCCCGCGGAACGGATTTTTACTCGCAAACCAACTCTGCTCTGCCCTCATATACCGGCTGTGACTCATGTCTGCCTGTTATATAAAAGTATGAACGCGCCATAAGGTCTTATTTACTGTGAATCGGGTGCACACACAGGCTGACAGCATGACATGTGAATTAGGGAGGAGCAGGGAGCTAACAAGCGATCAGTTCCGAAAACAGGGGCCCGTTTCCTCGAGTCTCTCCCGGACCTTTCAGGAGTCGCCCTGGATCCGGGCCAACGTCTGTCGATTGACGGGAGTTGTAAAGACGTAGAGGCAAGTGGGCATGAGTTCTGTCCACACCCCCCCCCCCCCCCCCCCGCGAAGGCTTTGATTAATTCTTCCTCCTCCAGCAGGGGAGGCCTGGCCGGCATAAATACACACCCACATTGTTCCCTCGCCCCGGCCACCAGATAATAATCTTGTAATTGGCTCAATATTTCTGCTGTTTTCAGGCGAAGCGAAGGGCCAGCGAGGGCTCGGACTTACCGGATATTTTCCAGGTCAGTGGCTGCTAGCGGAGGTCACAGAGACAGGAGGAGGAGGAGGAGGAGTGTTTGGGGGGGGGGGGTGATTTAGAGCAGTGGCTGCTGTGCGGCGAGGGGCGAGCCCATTCCTCTGAACTCGGAGCTTTACTGCAACAGCGCAGCTCTTCACCTGCCCTGTGGGCCGTAATCGCTGGCAGCACATGACTCCCCACAGAAACACTAATGAATGACAAAATGACATGTTTGCCATAAACTCTAATTCACCTCCCTTAGGAACAATCACATGTTTAGGGCAGAGAGTGGAGCAATGTGCTGGTTGGATGGCGAGAGGTCCAACTATTTATAATTCCAGGATTACAGATGTGAGCTTCCCAGCAGCGGACAGGCCAGATCAGGATAATCGTCCATTTTATGACCCTGACAGTCTCAGTCCTCCAGGATCAGTCCACCTGACCCTCCTCTCCCTCCACAGGATTTATAAGCCTCCTGTCACCTTTGCCTGCACACCTGAACCGTACAGCTTTAAATCCTCCTGCACGGCTAACTGCTCCTCCAGCACGGCTACACAGGATTACAGTTGTCTAAATCACACAGCTTCCTAAAACAAGATGGAATATTTTGTGTTTTCTGTCGTTGGATCATCAAATCAAATCAAGTGGGCCGATACCAGTGAGCCAGAGTGGGTCAATAGACTGGAACCAGCTCACCTAACTGAAACACAGTTGTATGACACCTCGAGCCAAACTGGATCTTTGGGGACAGATGCCAATACCAATAATTTAAAAGAAAAATGTAAATACAAATGCGCATTTCCTGTTTCTGTGCTTTACTATCACAATAATGTTCTTTCTTTCTTTTTCTTTCCTGTAAGTATAGGCAAGGCTTCAAAACTCGGTTCCAATCACGCCAAAAAACTTCTTTTATTCGATTTCAACCCTTCAAAGACGCTTATTTTTTTCAGATTTTCAAATATGCCGTGATATTTTTTCCCATAAATTTTTTTCCCATTTTTTCAGCTATGAAAAAATGTCTGTGTGAGTCACTAAAATTGTTGTTGCATTGGATTCTGATTAAAGTTTGCGTGCTCGCTGCTTCCCTTGAAAAACCTCAAACTGAATTCTGCCTTTTTATTGAAATTGTTTCTCGTCACACTGATCGATTGTGACTCGGTTCTGACATTTTGCACAACTCGGTTCATGTGCGGCTAATTGCTTCAGTGGACACTTTTTAACTTAAAAGCATCTTATTTTCTAACCAGTCGTAATTGCTAAAAAAAACACAGTGGGTTTCTCACATGGTTTTCATACAACCTTGGCCCCTGTTTTTGTTTCCCGTTGATTTACTCGAACCAAAATCATTCGGGTTTGAAGAATATGAGGGAATTAGCTAGAAATAAAAAATGGGAGTCATGCTTGGTTAAGAATACAGAACCGAATTATCTTATTCGTGAATCAAAAAGGAAATTTGTTCTTTGAGTTAAGAAGAAAGAGTCCAGGGTGGGCTCCTGGAAACACAGAGTGAAATTGGAGCGGTACATGGGAACTGTAGGGGGTAGGAAGCAATTTTGAGAGACATACAATTACTAGATAAGAGGCGTCTATTCTTGGAAAACGACATGGGAGGACAGGGTCCACTGTTTTCCTCAGGGAAATGACAAGCTGGTGATAAAGAGTAAGAAGGAAACCCTGCATGACACTGGGGACAAACAAGATAACAATGTCACCGTGGATGAAAAACGTTTTAGAAAAAAGCGTCTTGTGTTTTTACTTAAACGGAAAAGTAATTGTGAGATTGACGATGACACATGTTTCACATTCAGGATGTGGACGAGTCCTGTGGAGGTTTTGTGAGGGAGGAGAGCTGCAAATTAAGATTGAAGATGGAGGATAATGGTTTAAAAGTTAAACGTTGGCGTCATTAATAAAAACAACTTTGTTAAAAACTTCCCAGGGATGGAGAAGAGGAGGGTGAAGCCTCCTGTCCTCCCTTGCAGGCCCGAGACGGAGAGGAACAACAATACAGGAGAACGAATCAATAACACGACAGCAGACTGGAAACAGTCAATGTGGTAAATGTACAAACCCTCACAAAGTTGTGTTGTCTATTTTCAGTTGTCTTAAGATAAGCGGCTGGTAACAACATCTCAAACACACACTCGCAGCCTCAGACTAAAAAAAACAAAAAAAACAGCGCTGGCTTGTTGCCATTAGAATTTATCTGAGTCGAACGTCTGGCTACACTCGCAACATTTCTGTTTTTTATATGCACTCAAATATTAGCGACCTCATAAATAATGTCTGGACAGAGAAAAATAATCAGACCTTTGTGATTTGTTACTGGTTGAACTTCATTATAAATGGAGTACAAGAATAATATTGTATCATACACTGCGGTGAAAACATCTTTTACATAAAATCTCGTGTAAATAAATCTCCCTGCTGGACACCGCTGAACCGCTCGTATTTTTTTTTTCTTCTTTCCTATATGCGATTCGGTAAAACATTTATAGAGTTAGCTTTGCAGGATGTTCTTATAAATTTATCAGAAGTGTTTTTAACAGAATCCTTATTTTTTTTTCTCTTCCTCTGCGCCGAGTGTCCCCGGTTGATTGCATAAGGGGAGGGAGAAATACGCTTTATCTTTATGGCAACTTGCTTGTGAATAATTCACCCCCTCGAACAGAGGAGGAAGAGTGACTGAGGGTAGTAAAAAAAGGAAGCAGGATGCACGTTGAAGCCATTGGAAGCTTTTTAAGAGGCAGAGGAGCAGGGTTAGCTCCCGTCTACGCTCAGGCAGCGTATCAGCAGCGAGGAGAGGGGTAGAGGTGAAGAGGGGGGGGGGTGACAACGGGTCAGGAGGGATGAGGAGCAGGGAGCAAAAATAGAAATGAGAAAAGAAACAGACTCAGACAGAAATATCCCATTTATAACCTCGTTTATAATTTTGTCCCAGTGTAGTATCTGTATCTGACTCTAGGTTTGCAGATTAAACAATACAGAAAAACCCTTTGGGCGTTTTAAATCATGTCTTTATATAGTTTGTCCTTAACAAATTAGTCATATTAGTGTGTTATTATGATGAGGCATTATGTCGTATCTGTGTTTTCTTTTTATTTATAGTTATTAATAATGAAGTTTTTGTTTAAACTGTAAATTATCAGGGCCTTAATTATATTTGTATTCACAGGGGTTTGTTATTTTAGGAATTGTATCAGTATCTTCAATGCAGTGATGATGTCGACAACTTCATGATGGTGAAGGAGGTAAAAGTCACAGAGCCACCAAAGGGCTTCATCCTCTGGAGACCACGACCAACTGTTCTCTCTGTGCTTTATTTCATGGCAGCACATTTGAGCCTGGAACAAAGCACTGGAGTCAAACCACCATCGAGCTACAGAAAACAAAGCCAGTGTTGGGTAATAGTGAAACTGCTGCTGCTATGTAGGCTACTTGATGCAATAATAATTTCAACCAATTCCCCTATTGCTCAAATATTGTAGATATTCACTGATTCCATATTTGTTATTTTCTTCTCCTGTAGCCTGGAGCTGTTTATTTTCTCTCAGCGCTGCTCAGTTCAAGACTCAAACATCTGAGACATTGTTAGCGATGCACTGATTCGGGTGAATTATGAACATACGGCTCCCCTGGTGCTTTTCTACGCTTGATTTCGAATCCGTACCTGTACTCCTTGGATCTCCAGGTGCAAAGGTGCAAGTGCAGTGACGTGTGGCCTCAGCGTAAACCAAGTAAAAGCCTGGAGAGTCTGAAAGCGGCCAGAGGAGCTATATTATTTTGATATTAGTGATTTATGTCCCTTTGAAACAAATGACTATAAAGTCAGAGCTAAACCACTAAATATAACCCAAAGACCGGCTCTGTATTGTATCTAATGTCATCACATGGGGTGTACGTGTCTCCTCTAGCCGCAGATTCTCAGACACGGAGCTCACATTACTTTTTCATATTTCCCTGACCCACTTGCTCGGAGTTACACGGCGTGTGAGACGGCGCATGTGGAGACGACTCTTCAGCGGGGATCAGCTTTGGCAGCGGCTCACTGCTATTTTTCTTTCTGCCAAGTCAGTCTTTAAAGGTCTCATCAGCTCGGGGGAGATAAGACACCTAAACTCGGGCTTAATACCGGAAGCTCATTTTTAAAAGGTATTGTGTCTCTTGAATGTTCGGCTCTACAGTGAAGGTGGCTCCATCGGGGAATTTCAAGTGGTCCCTCTATAGCCCCTCTCCATCCCATAGTTTCTGCTACTGGAATAATCTGAGGCGGGGGACGGGAACAAAATCACAGAGGACCACTCGCCTCAAACGGAAACTATTTCAATGGGTATTTAAATTCTACATTCAAGGCTGATTTGAATACAAAAAATTAAGAAAAAAAAAGAAAAAAGCCCTGTGTCAAATGCATGAGAGCAAAATTAAATGTGAAATTGTTCAGAGCCAAATGGAAGGCTTTGAGGGGACCGCTCTGCAATAATTACCCATGACAAAAGGCTAGGGCTTTTGTCTTTGGGACCATTACCATGGTGATTTTCAAGCTGCTGAAACATTCAATATAAACATTTCAGTCCGCTGAATACGCCGCACAGACTGTCACTAAAAAGATATCCGCTACGAGCCTCATTTCTGCTGGCACGCGTCCCGAGTGTGTGTGCCACTGCCGCCGCCGCCGCCGCCGCTACTGCTGCTGCTGATGTTGCTGCTGCTGCTGCTACTGGCCTCGTTGAGAAAGGAAAAAAAAGACATGAAAGCTTTAGCTCGTGATTCAAGAATGTGGCTAAAAGGCTGAAGTCTGATAACGTAAGCCCGGTTTCAGATCATTCTGCGAGCACGGCTGTAAAATGATGGGCTGGCGAAAAAAAAAAACCTCCAACAACAATCCCCCCCCTTCCCCAGCCCCCTCTTCTTTCTTTGTAGACAAGCGTGCATGAAAAAAAAATCCTCCTCTTCAGTGCAACGTTATTGATTTCACCAACAAACACTTCAACCATTTGACACTGACTCTTTTTTATCGGGGTTAAAACTCAGCAGATGTTCAGTGTTTTTCACCTGGTGCTCAACTGCAGTGTCTCTTTTTCCATTAAAGATTTGTGGGAGAGAAGGTGCTGCAGGTTTTTAATGATTTAAACACATTTAAACACAAGCTGGTTTAATCCTGGACAATAGTTTCATTATCATGATCAGTGCGAAGAAACGCTGACGAGCTCGAGAACATCTGATTGTCTGAATCTTGGGAATGTGCTGAAACCGTTGGGTGATTTCTTCAAAATACGGCCGCAGCTAAAAGTGCATCTAGCGCATTAATAATGCAGCAACGTGTGAATCTGTTACTACGTTCACTTAAAAGCGATTTCATTCTCATTACCAATGTGGCGTTTATCCTTATCAAGCATTCCTCCATTAACCTGCTGTAAACACCCCGAGACCGAGGGAACAACGATGCACTGCACAGCTCCTCTTTAACCCGGAGCTGCTTTCACTCGCATCTGTTTTTCATTACACTGTAAGTCGGACTCGCTTTGGTTTGTGTTTCACCAGAACAGTTGATTAACATCCAGTGGGGAGCTCCTGTAAAAGACCAGTGACGTAGTGTCATGGTTACGATACAGGGAGGAGGGTTTAAGAAGGTTTCATTGTTGTGCAGCATTTACAGTAAAAGACGAAGCTGCCAATATTGAATATTCAAATCCCATTTTAAAACCAAAAAGTGCTGTCAGGGATCCCTGACCCATCTGTGACTGGTTCCTAGAGGATGAACATCTTAAAGGAGATGTATGATGTTTCAGTTTTCTTGTAAATGTAAAAAGTTCTGCAAAGTTAAAAAGCCTGAGGTGGTAGAGGGAGCTGCTCGGTGGAGTTGGGATTCAGGTTGAGGTCGGTCATGTTGGCTGGGATCTCTTTGATTTCTTACACTGCACATCATGGAAAACATGGGGGTTCGAGTCGGGTTCGGATCGGACTCAGCTAGTTCTCTCTGGTAGGTTCGGATCGGACTGCACATTAAGGATAAACTACATTCCCTGCATTCATTTTAATGGAGTAACATGTCACTAAATGTGTATTTTAATAGATTTTAATAGAGAACACACAATATGTGTTAATATGATCAGCTTATTGTTGATTTTCATGAAGAGAAAAAGAGGGAATATTTCTAGCTTTACAGAGGTCAATCTGTAAAAATCTGAAAAAAGATATTTAGGGATTTATCAAGAAATTGAGAAAAGAAAGGCTCAGAGCAGTTTGTGTGTGTGTGTGTGTGTGTGTGTGTGTGTGTCATTGTTACTACACCATAAATCAGAATATGTTTGTCACGTCACTTTAACCACACAGATGCACATTTACACAAGATGAAAAGCTCGTAGCGACGGTGTCATGTGTGTCCTCAAAACCAGAATCTCATTCAGAACGTCTGCTTTAATCTCCCACTGTATTTCTATCTCATAGCCACAAGACAGGTGAGCATATCAATGCACTAATAATAATACAGCTGCTTTCCAAATCACACTGTACCACACACACACACACACACACACACACACACACACACACACACACACACACACAATTAAAATAAGAATTTGACAGGTTGAAAGCCCGAGTCTGAGTCTTGTTGGCGTACTTCTGAGAGCTCTGACTGTAAACCGCCTGGGATTTTCTAAAATAGAACGACTTCTGAAAAGGAGTCATTGTTCTGTGCATACAGAGAAGCCAAAATTAGTCAGGTAGTATCTTAGCCAACTGAGCTGGAGGAGACGGGGGCTGGCAGATCGTCTCGCTGTGAACTCAGACCATCTTTTCTATTTCACTCCCAGGCGCCGTGGACCGCCTCCCAGCAGCGAGCCCGCTGGTGTCGGTTTAAACTGCCATCGTGCCGAATTGCATTTCAGTTTTTTCACTCTGTCTCGGGACCTGCAGGCGGCAGAGGGCAGGAGTCGGTAACACATAATTTCCACACGAAACCCGATAGCTGTAACGCAATGAAAGCCAAATATTTGACAGTTAACTTTAAACAGTTTTAGGTGCACGCGGAGTCAAGAGTCTAAGCTTACCTAGCTTAACGAAAAGTTAACAAGATAGCAAAAAACGGCGCTGCACATATGCAACGCACGTGAAACCTGCAGGCTCCAGTTTCTGTTTGAGCCGAGAGAGAGAGAGAGAGAGAGAGAGAGAGAGTGAAGAAAAGACATTGTTAGACACTGGGAGAGGGCAGCGCGGAGAATGCAATGGGATAAGAGTCAAGCATCAGGCAGACAGCAGTATCGGGGAGAGTGCAGAAGTGATTACACTGTCTCCGAGCTCTCTTCCCTCACTGTCTCCTCCTCACGCCATTTCATTTTCTCCCTCCTCCTGCTTCCCTCCTTGCATCCTTCTACAACCCAAGCTCGGAATACAAAGCGCCTGGCACCGTCACGTCGCCCCCCCCGTCTCAGTGCCAAGCCACAGCGAGAGAGCACCGCTGAGCTCGCACCCTCTGCACCGTCCCGCCACCGCAGAAGAGGCAGAGATTAGCATGTATGAATGCTCCCTCTTATCGCTTCTTTTGACATAAACTCATTACAAACGGGCTCGGCACAATCTCTCCGGCTTTTTATTTCCTAGATCGTAGCTGCTCGGAGGAACAGAGGGAGGCCGATGAAGATAATGTTCGCTTACTCACATCTAGGAGCTTTAAATATTTGATAGGGATTTCTCTTTGCTTCACCTTAAACCTCCTGGAGAATAAATAATGAGTTTGGTAATAACAAGTTACCGAAATGATTTATGCTCGCCGGAGATGAGAATGTATGCAGTTCGGGAAGGCAGCCAGGGAGGAGCTGGGGTTAAAGACATGGTCGAATGCATGATTTCCATTTTGCGTCCCTTGCATTATCCATTAAATAAATAGCCCAGGGAAAATGGAAGTTCGTGCAGCTCATTTCTGTTGAGGCAGCAGGGCCATGCATAACGAACAGGTGATGTCGAGGTGTGTGAGGTCGCAGCGCTATCAGCACCGGTTGCACAAGCTCGTGGTGACGGTAAGCAGTGCCAGTGAGGTGAGGCCAGATGAAGAACAGGTCGTAGCTGAAGGAAAAGTAAAAAATTACCCACTGTGGAATGTCAGAGAGGCTAAAACGACATAAAAGAAACTCATGTGGGGCCAGCCATCGCCCGGGGCTGGGCTGTGACCCAGAATTCAACAGACCCCCAGTGAGAAACCAGGAGGCCCCATCGCAGTTGAGCTAAACTGGTCACACAACAGGAAAACACCACCTCTTCCTCCAGAGACCGTAGAGAGGTAACTCCATCCGGGAAGCCCGACCGAGGGTGCAAGATAATATGAAGCGCGATGGAGAACTGACGAGCTGCTGACAACGTGCTAATGTTTGAGTCTGTCAGCTCTCTGTGAGCTAAGATGGATGGTTTTAGAAATGTAAAATAATTACAGGGCAAAACCCCCTTGTTGGGATTAGGACCATGCACATGGTGGAGTGACGGTTTCTCCCTGTTAAAAAGGACGTTCTGCTGGAACTGGACAGTGAGAAAAAAAAGAAGAATGACACAAAACTGGGAACGCAAGTGATTTCAAAATCCGATCAGATTTGGTTTGCATGCCATATCCAAGAAATCTGTTATTTCACTTTCGTCTTCTGCTCCCAAATTTGTACAATGGATTCATCACAATCTAAGCAAACGGCCAAAGTGCATTGAAGATATGTCTAAATCTACTTTTACTCGTATCACGGAAGAAAAAAGGTCGTTGCACAAGGTGCCTGGTTCAAAGGGGTTTGTACTTAGTCCATTTATTTTAAACCCTTAAAACTAAGATGCTGTAACAAGGAAGTTCTGTATTCTTTGGTTGAAATAATTATGTGAGTCATCAATTAATTACCTGTTTCTGGGAAAACAACTTTATCACCATGTTTTCGTTCCCAACCACAATCGTACTGGGAACGTTGTACTCGTATTCACATGAAAAATATCCTTACTAAGACCATGACTGGGACTTCAAGCGTATCGCTCAGTGCTAATCGTGAGTGACAGAGCAAAAGGGAGCGGCGCCGTAATGCACAGTAACAGTTCTAAGCCTGCTGCCATGGGATCCAGATGATCGGGTTCTTCTGCAGAACGTATGTGCTTCATTTTAATACTTTACCTCCAGTGCTCGTATGGTTAAGCCTTGGAGCTGAGCCAGAAGACTGACTAAAAAAAAAGGCTCTTACACTTGAACGGCTATAGATTAACAGTTATCTCCTTGAGGGATGTTGCACTTCATTCCTCTGCGAGCAGGTCTGCGGTGTATTTATCTACGCCATTACAGCGGCGAGGCCTACGTAGCTCTCTTCCCGTATCGTTCCAATAACGAATGTTCTAAGCCTCACAGAGGCCTGTCTGATTACCGAGCCGGCGCTGTAACCCAATCTCACGTGAGCCGGTGGATTCATGTACCCAGGGTCCCCAGCTACTCCGCCGTGGATCTGGCAAATGAGGTGTTCAAGGGGGAGGGGACACGTGTTATCAATCAGGGGGTTCTTTTTCAATATTTCACACTGATTTAATCGTCCTAAAAACACATTAACATTGAGGGAGTACTCCACAGAGAGATAATGGCTGGATATTTGCGCTGTTATTGAGTCAAACTCTGCCAGGCTTGAATGACGGATGTGCCGCACATGCAGAGGGAGGCCGTGGCGTGAATAAATGTGGTCCATCCAAATCACAATTAGAAAACAAATAAATAGAGTGCAAAGACAATGGCGAGGAGGGGCCGGGTGTGCACGATCCTTCAAGAGAACACACAGTGACGGAGAAGAGAAGCAAAGCAAAACGAAATGCATATTAATTCCATTCATATTCATGACAGTCAAATGGAGGCTATTATGAACCACTTTCAATCACATTTGCATTTACATTATGGGGCTGTAATGCAATAGCAACCCCACAGAATAAATGGGGGTGATGCAAAAGTGAAAGTGTTGCAAACAACCGCTGCAGCATCTATATTTGTGTAGCTGCTCTCAGACACTGGCACTGAACTCCGGGTAAACTCCTGAAACTATCTGGAGGAGCTGCATGTGAGACGTCGATGTGCTGTAAACAAATATATATATCATAATATATCATTGAACAGATTTCCGTGTTGTTGTGATCGTGCCTGACCGGAGAATCACCTGCTGCAAAACTCTGTGATATGTGTGAGTGCAAACACACTATGGTTGTGACGGTACGTGTCCTTGAACGTGTCTGCGAGTGCGTGTTCGTACATTCACCTATTTGTTCAAACACACTCCTCTAAAGTGCAATCCTGTTGTCATGTGCATCCAAGAGTTCATCAGAGAGAAATAGAGCTAGAAACGCTCCCTGGCACTCGATTGCCAGGAGTAGAAAGCTTTGTGGGTGATGGGGGGGGGGGAAATCCCTCGTGCTGGATTTACGCTTTGCCAGGACCGACCCCTGTTTTAAAAGCCAGTTGGAAACGAGAAAGAGAAATGAAACATAAGAGCAGAAGCCGGGCGGTGAAAGGGAATATTCACTGGTGCTGCTGCTGCTGCTGCTGCTGCTGCTGCTGCTGCTGCTGCTGCTGCTGCTGGGCTGAGTGGAAAATAACATGATGTAATAAATGGTATGTCAGAAACAGACCTGCCCGCGACAGCCACAGAGTCTGTGCGAGAGTGTGTGTGTGTGTGTGTGTGTGTGTGTGTGACTTGCGTGTGCATGCATGTGTGCTCTCCAGTGCACGTGCATGTGTGTTTAAGCCCCTCCATTAGCGCTCACACCACATTTGGTGGGAGGAACAAAGCACAGAACCATCAACGAGGACCACTACAGCCGAGGTGATGGTGGCGTGAACCCTCGACGATATGAGCCTAATTACACGCAGTTGTCTCAGAAGGGCCATGAATCAACTGCTCGTTGTGAATCCGAAACTACAAAATCAATACGACTGCATCTCCACGGCCGCAATGAGAATCAAGTTGAGGGTGAGGATGTTGAATCAGCATCATATGTGCTCATCCCAGTGGACGAGAGCTCAGCAAGGTGGGAAACGCATGTTGAATCACAGCGAAGTTTTTTCTAATCAAAGCAAAATTAATCATTGTGATTAACTGAGTAATAATTATTTTTTTTCTTGCTACTGTCTATCGAGTGCTTATTAATGGCTGTGGAACAAGGGTGGAGCCGGAGTCAACGTGTAGGAGCAACATGTGAACCAGTGGGGGCCCTGCACTCTCATTTGTGTTAATCAAACTTCTCTAAATTGTTTGTGTAATGAAATCATGGCTGTCGGGGGGGACCTGGGGGACATCAATTAAGCAGATAAGCAAATGAGAATAAATCACTTTTTATCGAATGCGTTTACCGGCCTGTGAGTCCGGTAAACACAGGAAAAACAGGAAGTGATTCTTTTCAGCGATTTGTGGGTCCATGAATCCCAGTGACAAGCAATCCCAGCTCTACTGGAGGAGCTGTGGGAAACAGCAGGAGGCCGGAGAAAAAATATGACTTCCTCTTCTTCCTCAGAGCTAAAGATGGAACAATAACAATGTTCTCGTTTGTAAACAGCGACAGGCTACAGTGCTAATCACGTAAGCTCAGACGAAGATGGATGAAAGTTCTATTAATTTAGTTTAAACCAATAAATAATGAAAACCTATTTAGGGAAATAGAAATTTGTCTTTGTCTTCGAGGCTCCTGCTGTCTTTAATGTTTACATTTCACATAGGAACAGGTGCTGTGGTGGTGCACGTCATCGACTGTGTGTGAAAATGGAAAAAAGCATCTCCACTTCCTCCTGTTGTACAAAAACAAAGTCAAAAATATTCCGTATACAAGTTTCTGCCTTCTGGCGATTTTGACATAATTTGGAGCCAGAGCCTGCACAGTGGTGATGGTGGAATGAATGAATATGCTGGAAACAGAATTCGGTGGTCAAATACGTCCACCGGGTGAGGGGGACTGTGGGAGGGCCGCATGGGAAGCACCACAGTGAGGCGAGGCGGCGCTGTTAATGGATGTGATCACAGCTTCCTGGTGAATAATGCAGCCCTGCTAATTGGCTGGATTAATAATTGATGTGGGGGCGTGTCCGAGGAGGTGGCGGAGGAAGCTGCACACACACAAGCGCCTCGACAGCGAAGACTCTCAAGCTCCTATCTCGTACATCTGTCCACGCTGGTGATTGGCTCGTAATAACCGGCTTCGTCCTCCTCCTCCTCCTCCTCCTCCTCCTCCTCCTCCCGATGTGACCGCAGAGGAGGATGTGACTGCGCGAATCAAAGATGTCAGAATTAACAATCGCCCTGACAACATAATGATATAATGAGCCGCAGCCCCACCACATGTTTAACGCTTAAAATGACTTGGGCTCACGTCA
The DNA here is from genome assembly GCF_009819705.1 of Hippoglossus hippoglossus. Classification (NCBI taxonomy): domain Eukaryota; kingdom Metazoa; phylum Chordata; class Actinopteri; order Pleuronectiformes; family Pleuronectidae; genus Hippoglossus; species Hippoglossus hippoglossus. The sequence continues at coordinate 4,399,914 of NC_047169.1, read as the reverse complement.
AGTCCCGCCGGCTCCACAGTGTTGATGCACCCTACACCCTGCAAACTGACCGAGGCTGACCCAGAACAAGCCAGCTGCATAAATACAACGCACTGAAATAATGCAGAAATGAAACATAAGGTATTGATATAACTGGGTCAGGTTTTTACAAATGTTTGGCAGTGGATCGGGAGCTCGAACGCACGGGAACTAATACTTGTCAGAGGGCGGATAAGACAGAGTTTGATGAAAAAGAAACAAGGAGAATAGATTTTTTTTACTGTAAACTTGATTTATGCGCTGTTCTCGAGGTGTCCAATTTCCAGAGAATGCATAAAATCAGCTCATAAAGAAGTCATGTCTTTCTTTCTCTACAGGTCAACACCTTCAAACCGCCGCCTTGCTCCTGCGGGAAACAATAGGATCAATATCCCCAGGGTGTGTTCAAAGGATTTCTGACAATACATCAGCTTTTTGTTACGGAGTTCAACATGAGCTCGACACGAAAGAGCAGAAAAACAAAGAACCCGGTCGGATCATTGAACCCGATAAAGAATACACCTGTGTTTCAAGCTTTCAGGGACATGACTGCATTTCAATTTCCATTCAGGAAGTTTACGATTACAAAATGTGCCAAAACTGTCTTTCCAGGGGTTCAATGAGAAGATCAATACCACTCTCATGTCTCTGTTAAATATGTGGTTACAGCTAGCGGCAGGTTAGCTTAGATTAGCATAAAGACGGGGAACACCTGGCTCTGTCCATGGGTAACGAATTCTGACAACCATGTCGTTTTTTTTAATCTGTACAAAAGAAGAAATAGTCAATTACTGAAGCCCCTAAAACGGCAAATTTTAAATTTATTCTTTAGATTTAGATGTTTCTTGGCAGATGTTGTTAAGTTTAGACAGAGGCAGAGAAGCTTTAATATCTATTTCCAGTCCTCATGATAAGGTTGAGTTTTGATTTTTAGAGACATTTCTAATTCGGGATAGTTGGGAGGAAGTGGAGAAGCTTCATGCATCTTTAAGCACTAGCAAGAAAGAAAATATTTCAACAAATGTAAGACTACTAGATTTGGTCTGTATTCATGTTGAATGCAGAACTATTTGTTTGAACGTTGCTGCTGAGAAGACAGTGAATTGTTTTCGCCCCACAGTTTTTCTGGCAGAGTTCATCTCCAACTTCTCTCGTACTTCTCCCTAACAACTGCCCCCCCCCCCCCTGCTCCTCTCATTAACATGCAAATACTCATCTCTGGGAGAAAGGATAATAGTAAAGAAGGAGAAGCCCCTTTGTGCAACTCCAGAGCGCCGAGGATGTGGCTTCCTGCTTCTATTAGCCAGACACGTTCCTTTGACAGCAATTTCCCTCCTGTCTAATGTACAGTCAGAGCTAGTTACAGTAGCAATTACTGGTGTCCAGGTTAAGATTAATTGAATTACTGGGTGGCTTCCCTGCACTCCTCTGTGGGCATATCAATCACGGCCTCTGCGCCACACACACCCTTTATCACCCTCCTCCATCTTTATGTAGAAAGACGCAGACTGTGCTGTTGCACTCCATCTATCAATAAACGGGTCTGGGGTTGGCAAACTCATTTTCTAACACATTCCTCTCCTTAATCAAGCAGCCTGACATTTGGGGGGGGGGGGGGGGGGGGGGGGTAGTTAGAAAAAAGCTGTACACCGTCTTTTCATAAAATGGTGGTGGAAATTAAAAATAGAGCAGCTGGGGTTGTAATGACTCTGGTTTGACTCGATGAAAGAGAGAAACTGCTCTGAGTGAGTTCAAAGAATATCTCTAATGCGTTTTAATCGATGCTGTGTAAAGAGAAAACAGGCGGTATGACGCCGTGAACGTCTCTTTTGTGCCACGCAACCTTGCTTCATTCGCAACACAATAGACTTTTGTGTAAAGCGTTTGTTTGAACAGCTGGATTTCAACTTGAGGAACCAGGTAGCTTTTTGTTCGAAAAACGGCACATGCCGAGGATCCGCAGCACTTGTGTTTGAATGAAACATCTCTCAAGGCAGATTAAATGCCACTCTGTCATTCTCTCTCCACTCACCACCGTTATTAGCTGTTTCAAAAATTTTGCAGGATTTCTGGTCGTGGCGTGCGGCGCTGCCAAACCCTAATCTGCAGCATGTTTTATTTCAGTCATCGCCACCACGCGACTCTTTGTTTCCCCATCTAGCAGGAATATACAGAATACATCAGAGCGGCGGTGCTGAAAGCTTGAAAAATAACATCTGAGGAAATAATGTGTTGGCCTCTTTGTCGGCCGTGCCAGAACAATGCCAATGCCTAATTTTCGATAGAGCCACACACACTCAGAAACACACACAAACGTCTCAGTCTTGGCTACGGTATAATTCCGTGTTTTGCATGGAGACAGAGGTTGGGCAGTCACATAGAGGTTGTGCCCGAGGTGCTGTCTGGCATAGCCTCTGTCCATGTCTGCAGGGTTGGACTCTGCCAAAGCGACTGGCACTGGCCCTGCCCTACTGGAGCAACAGAAACAGGATGCCTGGTGCCATCCTATCGCCACACAGGCAGCTGCAGATAGCACACATGGCAAGTGTGTCGCAGCCCGTGCCTTTGAGCACACAAGCATTAAAGGAAAACAATTCCATGTTTGGTCAGTAAACCTTAAAAAGACCCTTGAAAGGGGTAAAAGACTTCCCTGCTAAGTGAATGGAAGTCAAGGGCTGGAAAGACGAGCTTCCTTGAGTAGTAAACACTTGAATGTTTTTTAATTTTACGGGGGGACTTGAAATATAGGAATGAGATGTGTGCCAGAGAAAAAAAAAATGTGGTAAAGAAAACACTACAGTTGGAACGGAAAATGGAGGACCCAAGAGGAGAGGGCTTCCTTCTTTTTATTGGTTCCCAGGCTTTCCACAGCTCTGCTTCTCCCTCACTCTGGGTCTGTCTCTGTCTTTCTCTCTCTGGTGGAAAATACGGAGGGCTCCCTGTCCTGTGATAAAGCTGTTGCCTGTAAGATGGGAAAGAGAGATCCATCACGCTGAGGCGTTGGTTTGCCCTGCCAATCCGCACCACTGAGGGCTGTAACACGTATATGCTCCATCCATGCATCATTTACCAAGCCCTTCTGTGCCCAAATAACATGGGTTTGGCTGCATAATTCTGAAATCCTAAAGCGCTCTGGCAAATCCTCTGAAAGTCTCGATATGCATGAATTCTGGCGGTTGTTTTTTGCGGTTTGTTTAGTTCGCTGCTACGAAGGGAGCTGAAGCAGTTTGGTATGAAGCCCCTTGACTCTCCGAGGCCAAATGATAGGGTTACAGTCTCTCTTTGTTTGTAGAAGGATAACACTTAACTTCCATCAACCTTGGGCTGCCAAGAAGAAAAGAATGAAACACAGAGGAACAGAAATCTAGAACAGGAAGAAAATTGCTAACATGATTCTTCCTTTTTCTCCATTTCAGTCGTACTGCTTGTAAAGTGCCTGGGGGCACAACTGCTGTGATATTAGAAAATATTACCTGGCAGGTTTCCATGAAGTTCAGGGAAATAAATCACTGAGGTTCATGGGCATTGCTTGAAAACCGCTAAACTAGTAAAGCTCTTCAGGTATCCCGCCCGAAAGCAGAAAACTGAGCTGCGGACGTGAAACTCAATGTCTGGAAAAAGGTCAAAAATCTCAGCTTCAGAAACGTTAACGTCACAGTTGATCAAATACGATACGATACGACTGAAATGATTACTGTGTATTTCAGCTTTCCAGAGCAACGTATTTCCATATAGCCAAAGGACAATAAAAAGTGACCTCCCGTGCTCCATTTGAAATATGAATCCCAGAATAAACGCTTCATAATGTTGGGGCTAATACCTCATAAAAGGACCGACAGCTGCTAAGGGGTCAAACAGGTTTCTGACGAGTGTACACAGAAACCCAAAAGTGAATAAACAACCGAAACCTAGAAACACTGTAACCTGATCTTAATGTTACAGTACCATCTGTTGGCATTGTGAACTCTGAGGGTGGCACGTTCTGTGGCAGGCCTCCACACGACCCTGCTGACCGCGATCAATCACACTCCATTTCTTCACGTGCTCATCAAAGCCCCTGGAGTTCCTGATCCTTGACACCTGAAATATTTGCACCGCAGCAACCCCCGTGCTCCCTTATGACTTGCCGGGCTGCGGGACGACAACAAACAGCTCTTATTTTAGGTGCGTCAGGTGAACTCATCAGGTGTTAGCATCTGGTGGAGATCCAGGTGGTGTCCGCGGAGCACCCTGCACCTGCTGCCTGTCCTCACCCAACCATCAGGGGGGCAGATTCCCTGGATGCCAGAGGGCAGCTGCTGACAGGCACTACTGTGGATAGTTCCCTTGCTTCTATCTACCTCCCCCTGCATGGGGCCTCCTAGGGTCAGCTGCTAAGGGCACGCAAAGATGTCGGAAAGGGTGGCGGAGGTCAAGGAGTTGGCGAGGAGAGTGTGGGGGGGGGGGGGACTGCAGTCGTTAGCGGGTTGCATGCCTTCAGCAAGGGGTGGCCTTCCCGGTTTTACAATTATACCCTACGATAATCACTTTCACAATCCAAAGGCAAGCTCGGAGCTAATGTTCAGGAGGTCTCTGGTGATCACGTTACGTCCGCTGTGTGCGCGCCCTCTGCAACCCACACCGTGACCCCTCCACCTCCGCCAGTCCTCCCTGCTCCACCTGCCATCCACAGACCTGCCCCTGTGTTAGCACATGTAGTTGTGTTCCTCTCATTATCACTTAAAAAAAAATTTGTATTAAGTTTTCTAAGTACAGAGAGTTTGGGGCTGACAAGACCAAACTGGTTTATTATGAAAAGGACTATATTTTAAACTTGAAGGTAGACCTGCCGGATTTAATGTCCCAACATTAAAAAAAAAAATCTCCCTTCCAAAGTAAGTCTAATTCCAACATCCTGTTTCATGCTGAAACATGTTGAATTAAATTAAAAACAATTACCATCCCAAACCATTTTTGAGGGATCTTTAAGTATATTCCATTACAGCCTGGTATTTTCCAACGTAGAGGCAAAAACAGGATAAATCAAACGGGGGTGAATCAGGGGAAATGAGTTAAATCTGTTTTTAAAATCTCGACTGTGCGGTGGAGAAACTCTAAAACAAATATCTCCTTTCAAAGTCTCTCTAAAGAGGCCGTGGAGATACAGCTTTTAAGGGTTTGCACTCACAGATAAATAACACCAGAAAAATACATTCCAGGATGTTTCTTGTGATTCTGGCTAATACGGTTACATAAATCCAGATAGGTGAGAGAGATATGTTAGAGTTGGGGTATAGAGTGGGGCGAGGGGTGAAGACTAAAACTATTTTGAACTCACTTGCTCTATTTGACACTGTGAGGAACATGTCATTCCTGTTTTCTTGGCCAGATTACAACCAAGGCCAACGGGGGGGGGGGGGGGGGGGGGGGGGGCGAAAGCACACAGGAGGTGCTTGCAGTTTGTGTGCTGACATAAATATGGAATTATAGTGCACACACACACACACAGTTAAATTTGGCCTCGTGTTTCAGCGGGTGTGTGTGGTTTTGTTATGACCACCTGGTGCAGATACACAATAAAAGTGTGCACAGACTTTAGAACGTGTGTCGTATGTCGTACGATTCTTGGTTTAGACATTTATAGGACCCGCCGTTATAAAGTGACTGCTATACAACAACTTTATTATCCTGTAAGTCCACCAGCTGAAGAAGTCGTCAGTAAAATTTTTTTTTGACCGTTAACATCGAGCCTCTCCCATTTACAGTTGTGTCATGCTTTCCACTGGTTCCCCCGAACGTCAACAGGCTCAAAACGGCAAGTAAGAGCGTCAGGCAGCAGCGAACAAGGCCACAGTTTAAACTCTGCCACCCAATTAACTGACACCCACTGTGAAGCCAAGCCAACATTTACGAAAAAAACTTGGACACCGGCCTCATTTCTTTACGCATTCAACAGCACTTGACAAATATGTTGTCCAATAAAGGAAAATTCGAATCACTAATGAATAAATAAATATGAATCCTTACATTTGCAATTTTGCCTCGATTTGTATTTGGACAAACTGGCCTAAAGTCTTTTATTTCTTCCGTGTACATCCTCATCTGAAGCTGCCGTGCCTCCCAGTCCACACAAATACACACCCGGCTACACACTGGACCACTGCTTTGACTGTATGATTAAGACCCTTTTTGTTTTATTACCATTACAGAACATCCTTTCAAACGAGGCCAGTTTTATGAACAGGGAAACCCCTAATTCAACGTGACTTTTCAGTTTTTCTAGCCGGGCATGATCTTTTCATTTGGGCTTCTCATGGTTTCAAATAGTGAACACATGAAGGAAACTTTAGAGAAGAACCAGACGAGGGAAACAACAACTCTGGTCAACTTTACAAAGGTTTTGCTGATACATAAGCTACACACTCCTGTTTATTTCCTGGCAAAGTTCATGTCTGTTTTCAGCCAGTCTGAGTCGAGAGGTGTGTGTGTGAATGTTGGTTTGTATCTAGATAAATATACGTGTGGCGGAGTTGGAGCCACCTTGTCCTCGTCTTTAATGGGTCACACGTGTTTTTTGAAGGGTAATTAACCCATTAAGGGATCTATCTGGTGAAGCCTGATCCAACCGGTCTGCAGACATCAAACAGGGACTGCGGTGGCCGGGTCTAGACAAGTAAAAACTGGGCGTTCAGTAACCCAAGTAGACCTTAAACATAATCGCGACTACTCCACGGCCTGGACCTCCCCTTCGGTTTACACTGTTTGTGCTTGACCTCCTTGTTCACTCCGAGTGTCCATTTCCTCTACAAAAGCCCGACAGGTTGTGTGTGGTTGTACGGATACACCACTGAGAAATGTGTAGTGAAACGGAACACTGGCTGAACTGAGCGAGCCGGCCCGGGCGCGTTCGACAAAAGGCCGGATTTTACCAAGAGCACACAACTGGGACTTCTGGAATAGGGACAATATATTAAATATTTAATCTAGAATGTCACTCAGTAGAGCACAAACACACTTAGACTCTAAAAATCAGTCTCCTAGATAAGTCTATAAATTCAATAAATCTGTTAATTCAAAAACTTCCTGTCTCGCAATGTTGAAGAAGGTAAAAAAATTCCTGAGCTCGACCCCTGATCCAGATCCACACCAAAATTGAATGGCTTCTTCCCTGACCCCCACCACATCCTTCCACCAAGTTTCGTGAAAATCTGTCATGTGGATTTTGCATAATCTTGCTCACAAGCAAACAAAGAAACAACCAACAATGGGACAGGGGTGAAAACATAACCTCTTTGGCATTCAGCAGAACTGATTACATTTCACATGAGCAGATTTACTAACATTAAATAAATAAAGGTCTCACTTATAAGTAAATAAATGCAGATGGTGAAAATATAATTTAGCACAACTTTTCAGAGTTTTTGGCAAATTACAAGTGAAGTGAAACATTTAAAACCTTCAGAGTGTTTCTTGCTCTGACAGCCACGTCTCTACAAATTACAGATTTCTTTCTTCATCACAGCTTCGGGTGTGCAACTGACTTGATGGAAAATTCCCATAGCAAGCCAGACAAGTATAATTCCTGGGAAAGCTGGAAAAAGACGAGTCGTAGATGTTGCCACGTCACATTAGGAGCTTAGAGGTGTTAAAAGTATGTTCCACACATTCCCATCGGGACGGAGTCGAGTGATTCATGCTGAGGACACATATCAGCCCTCGACAATAAACAAAGAGTCTCCCGAGACGGAAGCTTCCCCGTTTTAAGTATTCACTGTTGCTAATGAAGGGAACGGCATAATTCAGGGGAATTGGACACAGTGATTAGACACAGAAATCCTTGTTTTGCCCAAACACCAACAGGTTGTTCTTTATATTTCATTTTAGTTTGAAGGAGAATTAAACATGGCTGCAGGACTTTTAAACTGTCGAGCGTCAGACGAGTTTCACACGTCCTCGCAGCCTCGAAGCTGTCACGGCTGTAGCTGCGGCCCCGAAACACACCGAGATTGTGACGAGTTTGACGAAGAGCCCGTCCGGTTCTCTGCGGTGCAATCAGAACGACCTCCTGGTTTTGACGAACGTCTACACTCCAAGCCAACAACTTCACATGAATGCGACTCAATCAACAGCTTCTCCACGAAAAACACACACAGGCTACGAACGGGAAGACTCAGAGACCTCGTGGAGGACAGCTGACAAGATGGACTCCTGCAGAGGAAGCCGCGCCGGTTTTAACACTTATTTATTCCTCTTCGCAATTCAAAGCGCCCTCTGTTTTAAATGGACAGCGTTATGGGCGAAAGCGGCACTGAGGCCCGTCCTCGGAGGCACGGTCCAAATTCCAGGGAATCTTGGCAACTCCTCGGGATAGATGGGACCCTCATGGATATAAACCCCCCACAATGGATGAATAGGTAAACAGAGGGGTGTGAAAGAGTGATGGCGAAAAGAGAGTGTTCACTCTCAGAGAGGCACAAAGAGGGAGGTGTGTGAGTGGGAGATGGGAGAGAGCCAGAGTGGTTTTTGTGGGGGGGGGGGAGAGGGGGTGAGTTAGCCGAGGCTGCCCCCGGGGGGAGTTGTCGGTGAGTGAGAGTAAAAGTTTTGTCCGTGGGCTTTTAGTGGGTGCTGTGTGCAGTGTTAACTCAATCAGAAGGTGAATTACACCTCCTGAGACACTCAGGTAACCTTTCATTATGGCTCTAATCCTTCTTAATAACAGAGCTGCGATGTCGGCGATGCCCCATTAGACAGAGAAGCCACGGAGACGGGGAGCTTAGTCCCCACCGGCCTGTGGAAATGTGAACACACACTCACACACACACACACACACGGTGACACATGAAATCAATCACAAATTCAACTTGGACGAGGGGGGGGGGGGGGGGAAGAACTGAGCACACTCCTCCACGAGGACCAAAGTTTCTCTTCTGTCGAGAAACATGTGAAAACAAATCCCGACTCTTTTGAATATTTAGGGCTGTGAAAAAAATTTATTAAAAAAACACACTTTTTGAATCAATAAAAAGTTTTGATGAACTTTGCACAATTCACTCTTTTTATATCATACACTTTGTTGTAAATCTATTCTGGTGTAATTATTATTCCTCTTTCAACTTGTGCTTATTTATTGTTTTGTACTTTCTAAATAGTGCACAAATCTAAACTTTGACACTTTGAAAGTTTGACATGTCAGAAAAGAAAAAAGTCAGTTTTACTGTTTAAATTAGTTAATTATAATAATTATGATTTAATGTAAAGGAAAAATGTGTTAAAATATCTGTTAGTAAACTAATTATTAATTATTAACAGCAAATTTCATTCAGATCTTCTAATACTAAAGTTATGAAGTAAGTGAAATGTATGTTTAGTGAGGAACAGACAAAGTGCAAGACAGGAAATAAAGTTACATTTAGAAAAAAAAAACAGAACAGAAACTAAAAGTTTTAGGAAGTTTCCCAAGCAGATTAACTAATGAAGCATTAATTCTTCAAAATTACAATTCATGGAAATTATTCAAATACTCTGCTTTATATTTTATTCCTCAGATGACTCAGGCTGTTCCTCTTTTTCAGAAAACAACTTAGAGGCAGTCAAGCCTAAAATGTGCAGAAAACCCAGCAGCCTGATATCATCTAAAGAAAGCACAGGGAACGTAACTTAATAAATCATCAGACCAGCAGCGAGTGAGACGTTAAATACAGATTTCTGGGTTATGTAGACGAATCTTTATCAGTGATGTGGTTGTGGAAATTTGGAAAAACATAATTTATCATCATGAGCAAGATTATAAAATAGATATAATTAATTCTGTGCACAGCCTCAGTTTGAACATGTGAATTTAAGTTCATGTAAATACTGTGTGTTGTTTAAACTCAGTTTCATGTGTTTTCATGTGTTTTCACGTGTTTTCACGTGTTTTCACGTGTTTTCACGTGTTTCCACGTGTTTCCTCACCTGTACCACTCCAGCCCGTTCTCGTAGTTGCGGTCGAAGAAGTGCGGCTCCGCTCCCACGGCCCTGATGTCCGGATGAACCCGGAGAAACTCCAGCAGAGCCCGGGTGCCTCCCTTCTTCACCCCGATGATGAGAGCCTGCGGCAGCTTCTTGCTCCCCTCCCCGAGCGGACTGAGTTTACCTGCGAACCTCGGCGACACTTTCCTGGAGGCGACTAGATCCGGGGGCGGCAGGAGGAGCGACTCCCCGGCCAGCGGGTCCGCGAGCACCGGCGAGGAGCGCGCGGACCCGGGGGTCCACTCGTACACCAGCCGCTTGGTCCTCAGCGACCTCAGGTCCTCGAAGAGCCGCCCGGAGGAGGAGGAGGCTTGGCCCGGTGAGGCGGAGGCGGACGCGGGGGTGATGGTGCAGCAGCGGTCGGTGAGGCAGTGCAGGAGGAAGAGGGAGGCGAGGAGGGAGCCGAGCATGACCGCCGCTCTCCGGAAGATGCCGCGGGACGGGGCGTCCAGTTTACGGATGCGGCTAAAAGCCATACCGGTCCCTGGGTGGTCGCTGCTGGAGCCACAGCCATGCTGGGCGCGCATTGCTCAGCCTCCTCTCCATGAAGACACCGAGGAGGGAGACTCGATCCACGGCTGTGCGGGGGATGGAACACACGTCCGTCTCCACAGGCTCCAGAATAAAAGTGAAGCTCTGTGGTACCTGCTGCGCACAGGTGAGGGGGGCAGACTTTCAGAATAAAAGCGCACAGGTGCTTGTGTGGACTCGGTGAACACCTCTCCTCTTCTTCCTCCCTGATCACACCACCGTCACCCTGATGCACGAGCTGCACGTGTGCACAGTTGTAAACTTGTCTCACATGTCAGGATGCTGGACGGACACGTCCCCGGCCAATGGGATGAGGAGAGAGGAACCCGGGAGCCAATGGTGATCCAGGTAGGCGGGGTCACACGGAGCATCCCCAGCCAAATTAAGAGTGAATCTTCGTGCAATAAATAAAGTTGTGATTAAATAATACACAATGAAATACGACTGAGGCGGAAATGTGCAGACTTGCAAAAATCGCCACATTTCATCGACATCTCTTTTAGCCGGTGCACAGAAATAAACAGAAACACACAAGATCGAACAAAAACACTTTAATTCACAATAACACACATCACAGCACATAAAAGTATACAAGGCACACAGGAGCCAATGATACTCAGCCAAATGTGTTGGAGTGATTATGCACAAAATGAAGTTGTGATTAAATCATGCAGGAAGAAACACAAACTTGCAAAAAAACAATCAAGTATTCACATTTTAATACATCTATTTCAATGAAGTGTCTTTTTCCTGTGCCCAGGAATAGACACATTTATTATAAGCACTAACAAATACACTTTAATTAACACTAACTAACACAAAAACTTTCACATTAAAAAAAGTGATGCTCACACAGCATCTCAGACAAATTTGCGGGGATGAACATGCACAAAATAAAGTGACAGTTAAATACTGCGAAAAGAGCTCAGACGCATTTGCAAAGGTGCAAACAAAAAACAGTTGAATACTCACATTTTAATACATTTATTTTATTTGACATCACTTGCATCTTATTTCCATGTGCATAGGAATGGACCTATTCATTATAAGCATTAACAAATACACTTAGATAAAGTAGAAACTGGCACAAGACATAATTTACATCTCTTTCTCGACCATTACCTGAGCATAGGAATGCACATTTTAATTATAAGCAATGCTAAACAGCTGACATTCACAATAAGACACACAACAGGGCATAAAAGTGTAACACTCGAAAAATCAAGCACACACAAACTGTGCAGACCAGCATGTAGAAGCTGCTGTTGTGCTCACAGGGGTAATTTTAGAGATGTTTGTTTTCCGCGCACCGTCCCCACAACTTTCCACTGTAGCTGCATGTTTCGACGAATTATTCATCAGATCTTTAAAACATGAGTGAGACCATTTTTCTGCCGCCGAGAGAATCCACAAGCGAGCGGCTTTAAGCCGGGCCACCAAGGACGATGGCCTCCGCCATGAACTCATCTTTATGACACGAAGAAGAACAACAACAACAAAAAAAAGAGCGACAGAAAGATAACGGGCCACATTATTTCTTTACAAGTGAACAAGAACAGAACCAAATGTTTCACATCTGCTGCTGCCTTGTGGGTATTAGCATGAGAATATGCCGACAGTGCTTCAATGCTGCACAGCTCACTGCTTTAGAAAGAGGATGGAGACCTCAACACTGGGTTGTATTGCCGCTGCCAGATGTCCCCCATGTTGTCGAAACAATACGAGGGAGGGAAGGGGGTGTCCTGCATTTAACACATCGCTCCCCGTGTCTTTTCTCTGTCCCCCTGACACTGGAGGGATGCTCAACCCCCTCAAACAACCGCGATGACACCCACCGATTCCCCCACAAAGGTCGGATGGCTTCACACTCCAGCTCAGATACTGCTACATAGCGATGCTTTAAAAAGAAAAAAAAGTCACAGTCTCGCTCTTTTTCATGACAAACTGAAATGCTGAAAATTATATATTAACACGACTATGAAAGGGGCAAAGTAACGGTTCCTAACCTGTTGGTCTGAAGCCCCTAAGAAAAGGTCACAAGAGAAATCTGAGGGGTCAGATGTGATTATCATGAGATAATGCAAAATACTTTCTCCTCCAGGCTTTATTTGTTTGTGACATTTTTTAGGATGTTTTTACAGAGAGGTGGCAGAAGCACTCCGAATATTTATTGTAGTAAAACTATTAATATCACAATGTAAAAAACGCTCTAGATTCAAAGTCTCATGCGTGACTGAAAATAATGAAAGTTGTCATCATGCGGACGGGCCACATTTCAAGTGTTATAGATGTCTCTCTCTCTGTGTATATATATAATTAATTATTTGATGCATTAACATGTACGCAGTCGTGGTGGAAGTACTCAGATCCATTACCCGAAGTAAAACTGACAATACTGCAATGTATTCTCAGTCCTGCTAGAAGTATGAGAATAATGTAGAAAATGCCCTTATGTGAGTTATACTGTTATTACATGTATTATAGTTATATATAAAGTTATATACAATTATTATTATCATTAATGTATAAGCAGTTAGTTAGTGGACGGCCCGCTCTACCCTCTGAGCCACCCCAATGATCAGTGAATATATTCACCTCAGACGTGTATAAATAGCACAAAACTAAAACGATTTAGTGAAATACAAGTCTGTCAAAACTAAACTAAAGTAAATGTATTAAGTTACTCTCCACTTCTGACTGTGCTCTTTAATGCCTCGCAAATTTATTTTAATCGAAACAACGGGAGAAAGACAAATCACTTTGGCTCAACTGCCCACACGTCATAGATATATCACATTTATATGGGGCTGGTGGAAAGGGTCAGACACGGCTTCATTTTCAGAGGAACGTACTCAAACTGTCAGCCCAAAAAAAGTCAGGAACTGCTGATAAAGACCATTGATTAGTTTAATAGCACTGTTGTGCTCTGTGGCGTCTGTGCAGGGACTCTAAATCTGGGGCGTGCCTTTGTGCAATGTGCCCATTTTCGCTCGGGTTGTAATGTTTGTGCAGCGACACATACTTCCTTAAAAAAAGAAAAAACAGCATTTAGTGTGTAATTACACACCCAGACATCGGTGCTTTTAGAAAAATGTGCAAGCAGTCTCCAAGGCATGTAAAAACGTAATTCGGCTTTCATCTTCACTATTTATCCAAATTGCAGCGCTATGGTTACACTGACGCAGCCGTTTTGGAATCTTGGATGCGGGGTTGGGGTTTTAAGTTTAAAGGGAGCGCGAACACAAACCGTTTATTATTGTTTGAACACAATGTTGCATTCACTTTGCATATTGAATAAATTCTCAGGGGCATGCCATGGGAAAGCGAGCGTGTGCCAGGACGCAGCCAAATAAGGAGCAGCAGAATTAGCTGAGTCTGGTTGTTGCCCCTCATAGAAACGTATGGACCCTACGTAGACCGGTGCATTGAGCTCTCTCCGATGCACCATCAACGGTGTGAATAGAGTCGTGCACAAACTGTTTCCACTGCTGAGCTGCTGGCCAAGTATTTAGACTGCGCGTCTCAGCCATGCACATAATCTCTAGACAGGTTTATGAACTGAGGTTTGGGAGCTGTCAGTTTGGAGGAGACATCTTTACTGCCAATATTATGGCTTTACGTTTCTCGACCTGAATTCTGTGGCGATAAAATCCTACCTTTTTTCTTTTTTTTTTTCTTGGGACAATATTCATCCTCACCTTTGGACAACTCGCCTGGTTTTTACGGCACACAATATTGAAATGTTAAGAAAAACCCACAAGGCTCCATGGGGCAACAACATGGTTAGAAACAGATGAAGCTTGTAAAAAAAGAAAGAATACTTTATGACATGTTCCCTCCTCGAACTATCTTCCGCATCACAAATTTCCACACAAGCCCGATCTCTCTGGCTCCAGTCGTTTGTCTCCTACAACCATCTCCTCTTGAGTGGATCTCAGGTGGTTCTGCCCACTTAAAAGCTAAATTAAGAAAGTAAGAATACAGAGAACAATACCTACCACCCAGATTCTTCAAACCTACTGTATATTCACTGTACTTGTACATAAGTATACGCTGTGTGAGCTGTGACTCGGTATTTACCGAAACAGGGTGCGTTTTTTTGTCACGGCGAGAGGAAATGTCTTCGCTGTATATACACAGCTGTTGGCCATTCATCGAGGCCGTGGCTCTTCAGCCTCATTGGCAGGCGGCGCGCTGAACAGGAAGCGTTTCTATTGAGCACGGAAACACAAATAAATCCTGCTCTTAATCAGATTAATGCTCATCTGAAGTGGGGCCGTTTCTCCAAATAGTCCCAAAATGTCCACACACAAACCAATTTGAGCAAAAGCACACAAGGAGTTACGCTCCGATAACGCTTTATCTCCATTGTTTACTGGGGGGGGGGGGGGGGGGTGAGACATGATGGAGGCTTTCTAACATTTCTAATGGGATTCAGTTGCAATTAAGTGTGTTTTAATTAGCACATTACTTATTATTTTACACCTTTAATCATTTTTCCTAATAAAAGATGTAATCTGATTCCCCTGGTGATGCTTCAAAATAAAATAAATCAATCTAGCTGCACCGATTTTCAGTCCCAATGGAGAATCTACAAGCCTGATTTTTTTAAATCAAGATTCATGAATTAATTTCCTGGCAAATCAGTGAAAATGTCAAAGAAAACCACCCGATCTCGCATTGGTTATAGAAAGAGATAGAACAGTTGCTGGATCCGACCCCTGATCAGGATCCACACCAACATTTAATGGGCTTCTTTCCTGACCCACAACACATCCTTCCTCCAAGTCCCACGGAGATCTGTCCAGCAGTTTTTGCGGAATCCTGTTCACAAACAAACCCATCAGCAAACGGACAGGAGTGAATTCATGGATGATTCAAGGAGGCGTATAAATTCAGTGAGGATTAAAGAACATGTATTTACAGTCTGTGTGATGCCACTTACACTGTGGCCTGTGTGTGGTGTGTTACAGCTTGTGTCACATTCCTTCCTGCGAGAGGCAGCAGGATGCCGCTGATCAGGATCCAGGCAGCAGGAGGAGCGAAGGGGAGGAAGGAGCCGTGTGCGTCTGTGCATCCATCACTGCAGGCCAGTTAATCAGGCTCCTACACAAGCTGCTGTGGGCACCAGGTTAATGGCACATATGGCTTTCTGTGTTCTATCGCAAACAGGAGAGCAATTGTCCAAATTAATCTCCACTAGGAAAATAATGTGATGGTGACTCCGAGTGAAGCCAAAGTGTGAAACTCAAGCTTTTAATGCTGCACAGGGGAAATTTTTACTCAGGAGCTGAAAGAATCTGGATTGTTTTAAAATTAGATATTTATTTAAAGCCCCTGAAATGTCAAAGTATTTCTCTACCACATTAAATATAAATGACTAAATACGTAAAACAATCACAGTTGAAGACCAGAGGAAAAAAGACTATTATGTTGCATCAGGAGTGAAGCAAACAACCCCCACTACTGTCAACAGAATTTGAGTCGGATATAACTAAACATTGATCAGTGCCAGAAGTACATGTACAACTGTGTGATGTCCAAAGACTGTAACGACATTACAGCTCCACAAAAGTGAAGCCAAAACGTTGAACCCTCCTCCTCCATGTTAGTGGATAGGACATGTCTAAGACAAACTAGTTGTTATCACACTTGTGTTTGTTCAAATTGTCTTTTTTTAGGGTAAGTTTGGTTTTATCTATTTATTTTTTGCCTTAAAAAACTTGAAACATTACGATTGACAGCTGAGACTGACTCACGATTGGATGTATCAGTGGGACGACACTAACATGGCTCCATCCCCTGATAATCGCTGCTCAGACTGTGGCTCCAAATGCGCAAAATGGCAGCATTTGTATCATTAGCAGTTTTAAGACCTTAAAACACTTTTTATTCAACATTTATGTTCTGAATTTATCATTAAAACCCTTTCTGTGTTTTTCAGTGTCAGTGTCCGTGAACCATGTCACCTTCTGACCGCGTCATGCCCGGTGACCGGGCCAAAATGTGGAGATGGTGTAAGCGTGATAAGGGATTGATATTGGCTGACGTGTCGCACGTGAGCCTATCAGAGCCACACCGGACAGCGGCGTGCTCATTAAAAAGCAATATGTGGAGGTCTGATCTGCCATTTCCTGCAGATAAGTATCTGTTCATACATCCAAACACAGCAGCTAGGCTGCAGGTTGTTTTATCCGCCACCGGGCCGCGTAATCATAAAGCCTGGATCTCCCAACTGTGAGTTCGAATTAACTACGGTGCTAACTGTGCCTGAAATTGTGTGGGATTGAGGGTAAGGGCCTGAAATCCGGCCAGGACCCCTCCGTGCTCCTCGCTGTCGTAATGTGAAGACGGATGCGAAGCAGAATCGATTAAAAGCGATGATTTGTTGAATCAGGTGTTTTTCTGCCTGGCTGCAGAGACGGTATGACGGTTCTGTTCCTCTCGTGCTTGTGTTCTGCTGAATAGTCTTTGCCTGATGTAGCACGGTACGTTCAGAGCAGCAACAATCTTTGTTTTGGCAAAGGACCGTGTTTCGTGTCAATAAAAAACCCGACAGTATCACAGACCATATGGAGATTCTATTGGCTTTAGCGCTGAATCTGTGATGTTATGGTTTTAAGGCTTGTTTAAAAAAAAAAACCACAGCTGGGTGTAAACTCACTTCTTTGATGACATCACAGCAATCAGACTCATTTAAAGCCACTTCTTCAGAGCGGGACATTGCACAGTTAGTACAAATCACGCACCAGCGGCGCTCTGCTGCGCGCCGCTCTCGTCGCCTCTCACCTATTTTCTTTGAAAGCGATACAAACCCCAGGCCCGACACCTCAGACCTCTGCCTATAAACCAGCCTGGCTCTGTGCGGTCGTCAAAACCCCCGACTCCTACGGTGATGGACATGCGAGAGTCTGAACGCTGTCCAAGACAAACAAGAGCCTCAGTTCGTGTGATTATTGTGGAAGTTAGAATAATTCTTAGTCAAAGCAAAGCCGAAGGAGGGCGGGTGCAACCGCTGTCAGAGTCAGGAAATCTGACGGTGCGCGGCATGATGTATGGATCGAGACTGTTTTTAGAGATCGCAGCCACCCCCCTCCTCCCCATTAATGACCTCCCTGAAGGGTATATGAGCAGAGATGCAGCGATATATAAGACTGTGGTGCTGGATATAGCGGATATTGCTTTACCTCTGGAGAGGGCTCCATTGCTAATGACAAATGGACGGTTGAAGTGACTGGGAAAAGATTGATCTCCTCACATTTAGCTCACAGACATTCCACCTCTTCCTGCACCATCTACTGTATGAGGTGTGCCGTAGAATTAATTCAAACCCTTTACGGCTGTCGGATTGAAAATGTTTTTTTTGTTGTTGTTCTCAGGTGCATTGAGGCCGGACACCACAAACCCTGCAGCCCCTCCGAGCCAGAGGGGTCAGGAGAACTGGGACGACTGGTAATGAGGAGAACGTGTCTGGTTGAGATGATGTATTAACGGATCACAGCTGATGTCTTGAGGCACATTAATCCACTGAGCAATTTGTCAGCAGCGCTAATAACTGGAAGCAACAGGTAACAGTGTGTTTCCCTGAGTTAAGGTCTATTTGAAATGTTCATGGTATTGATTAAAACAACTAGAAGAGCACAAACCTCCACCAAGGTGCAAAGGTCCCTTTAAATCCAATCGAGTGGCACCAAAATACACACGCTGGTAAATATCAGTCCCCTAAATATGTCAATATACCAAGTTTTTCATCCAAATCCATGAATTAGTGTCTTGAGAAATCAAGAAAAATGTTGAACACACCAAGTTTTGTGAAAATCCATCGAGTAGTTTTTGCGTAATCCTGTTTACAAACAACAAACCGACAATCATTACATTATATGAAACATAACCACGTTCTCATTTTAATATCAACGATCACTGCTGATGAGAAGGAAATAATATTCGGAGGTGATTTTTCTCTGTCAGTGGGAAAATAAACTTCTCATCTCTCACTGCCAATAAAGCAGCTTTCCTCATGCGCCGTGCGTAGCTGAGGATTTAACCTCTCACCCTGCGCCGGCGACATTTACATCAGAGGAGATCTCGCTCTGTGATCAGATGGAAAATATGTAGTGGAGACAATTTGTTAACGTCGGCCGTGTAACCTTGTGGGTGCTTCTTTAAATAATCAGAGCCCTGGACGATTTGTTGACTCCTTTTTGTTTCCTTTTTTTTTAATTCTAATTAAATTTCAGACTCAATAACAGCAGCCGAAGCGTGAATGATACCTTGTTAGCCGCGGTGCATAATCAAAAATCCGTGGCTGCCACTGCGCGTCCTTTTCCTCACCTCTCTGCCGCTTCCAAAACGATTGTTTAGGCTTGAAATTATCGCCTGTCAGAATATTAATAACGTATCGCCGCTCGTGGCACTTCAAACAGCTCAGACCCTCAGTTATGTCGGGTATGAAACCCTTTAATTGCTCCCTTTTTTAAAGCAGACGGAATTTCAGCACGCATCACAACCGCTGATTCACCTAAAAACAGGTTTGAGCCAAAAGGTTTGATGCTGTATTTTATGCGCGGTGTCAATTAGCCGCCTCAGACTTCAGTTGCATGTCGGAGCACGACACTCAGGGAGCTCACATTCCTGTAGGTCTGTGTGTGGTTTTCATAATTCACAATAAATTATATATTTGCATTATTATATGTAACTGCCAACCCTCCCCCAGAAGAAATATTTTTAAATTGAGCTGTTGAAGATGTAATTAAAAGGGGTTGAGCCTTATGAGACCAATTTGATTGATGAAATGATTATATACATAAAACCCAAGGATCTTATCTGTTGCTTGACAACTATGTTGTTTCACGTTTCACCCAAATTCTGAACAAATGTTGTGTACACATGTTGAGGAGGATGATTTGAAGTCCTCAGGGAGTTCTCACAGGTTCCCAGTGTCCTTTGGGAGAGACGTGATCGTGGTCTCTGATGTTACTGTGTGATCTGACTGCAGAGTGTGTCCCTCGTGTGTTTTGCAGATACGTGCACGTACCACAGACCCACAGGTGGCCTTGCAATGCAGGTTTCATTTTGTCATATCGCGAAAACCGTTCATCATATCGGCTTTTCACTTGTCATGTGTATTATTAAGGGCCTGAGGAAGTGCGGAGTTGAATTTCAGGTGTTTTGGCCACATGATATGTTCAATATTAATAAAGGTTAATGAAATGTTGTAATGAAATGTTGTCGATCACAACAACGGCAACGACAATTCCCAAATGCTGGAAGGTGCTTGTTAAAATCTCTGTTTTAGGGATTTAAAACACCGTGTGCGTGTGGACGAGAAACCTAAACACAAAGTTCTTTGGTCTGAGCCTCTGTTTTTCCTACTTTGAGTCGGGTGGTCACAGCCTTCAACTGTGAGACTGGGTCTTAAACATCTATCTTTACAGCAAAGTCACTTAAAGTTAATCACTGCAGAGTGAGTAAAGCCATCAAAGCTGTAAACGTTGCTCAATTGTAACTACCCCGGGCCTCGCTGAAGTCAGGTGGACCCGTCACTGGGTGAAACTGCTAAAGCTATTAAGGGATGAGAGTCCCTGTGCTGCAGAACATTAACTCACATCCATCAGCGCCTGTGAGGATGCAGACAAACAGTGCACACACACACACACACACACACACACACACGTACACAGCCACATACTCTGGGAAACTGACACACAGAGACATATTTACACTCACGGAGACACCCACACACGCTGATCGCAGAGCTGAGACAGATGTGACAGTCGAGGCAGAGCCACATCTGGGCTAACGGTTAGGTAGGTGTGTGTGTGTGTGTGTGTGTTTCCCAGGAGTGCTGCCATCGAAACCTCGAGCTTATTCCTCTCCTCACACCACAGGCTACACATGCAGCACCTGTGTGAGTGTGCAGGTGCCATGCGTTCTCGATTCTCTCCCGATCCTCAGAGTGGCCAGCGTGTTGCATTCCACACACTCGCCTCCCCACAAAGCTTTCACGTCCGACTGAACAGAAGAGATCCCGTCTTACTCTGATGGGCTGCCAGAGGAGGGGAAATGAGAATAAAACATGGTGTCGTAATACAACCTTTCATATCACTTTTACCACTCGAGGGATGACAGACAGCGATAAAATGAAAGTCTGGCCAAGGTTGCGTCAACTCCCCCTCCGTGCGTAATGAGGATGGGGAATGCAGATGCATGAGAGGAATCCGTCCTATTGCTCTGAAAATAGTAATTATTTGTATGATTTAGATGCTCGGGGAGTTAGACGGATGCCAAGAATGTCTCTCCCCGTTCAGATTAGCATTACCACATCAGCCTGGACTCAGGGGGAGACCGACAAAGACGGTCCACCAACCGTTTACTCTGCTCTTTAGAAACCGATACTCTAAAACTGAGAGGGGAGAAAAGGTCTGTTTTACATAGAGGCTGGAGAAGCTTTTGTTTAAATCCAGCTAAGAATTCACGAAATGTCTCTGTCTGTGCTTCGCATATCTCGAGAACCGTTCATCTCGTCGGCTTCACACTTGGCATGTGTGTCGGTAAGGGCCCAAGGAAGAGCAGTGTCGAATTTGGTGCCGTTTGGACATGTGATATGTTCGATATTATTATCTGAAGCTGCGGCGGCTGGGAGTCGTCAACGAAATTGAGCGACAACGGTGCTTTTCTGAACTTTGAACAAACAGCTGATCAGCTCTTTGTGCAGCAGCGGAGGCGCACCTCTAGGATTCAGGTTTACAAAGTCAGGAAAACAAAAAATTTAAACAAACCAAGGTTGAAAAAATAGTAGTGAACTGGGGATAATAAAACTAGCGATCAAAAGTCTGAGGGGTTTCTGAAAAGTGAAGTAGATCCATATCCGAGGAACATAGGTTACAGGATGGAGTACAGACGTTGGGGGGGAGGTCAGACAAGTCTTAGGGGCCCAGGGTATGTAGTGATTTATATATGAAGAGGGTGTTGATGAGACAAGATAAGAAGTGGCAGAGGCAGGCACCACCCAAATTCTACTTGAAGTAAAAAGCACCAATTACACAAAAAAGAGTGCAAGATTTTCCTGAGGTTGAGAAGTGGTGTCAAACACGATAGCTAGACCTCTCACATCCGGGTCACTGAAACTTAAATTAAATCAAATTACAGAAAAGCTATTTTAAGGACCTGAAGAAATGCATTAAATGGGCACGTTTAGAACAGACACTGCACGTTTGTGTCCTGCTGCTGTAGCTGCACTGAACACCCCCCCCCCCCACACCCCCCACCCAAACACCCCCCAACCACCCACCCACCCACAATGTCAGCACAACCTCATTTCGATGTGCAGATAGGGAGAGATAGGGCCAACACCTCTGCTGCCACTATTTGACACAACTAATTTAGAATTGGGTCTTTTTTTATGGAAGCCGGGAATACATTACCTCGGCAGAACATAATAATAATGGAGACGCATCAATCAAACGGGCCCCGTGCATACATTGTGTAATAAAGCTTATCTCTGGGTGACACAGTCTGTCCGACTCCGCCTGCCAGCCAGAACGGAGCTGTGTGCGAGCGCTGCCATCAGGCGCTGGTTAACGCCGCATAAATATGCAGTTTAACAGTCGATGACGTTTTAATAAGGTAAAGCTGACGGCTTACGGCCTGCACACAAACACCCAGTTGTTTCCACGGTGCCAGAAAAAAAAGAAAAAAAACACACACAAGCTCAGAGTCCGTGTCTACACAGAGAAAGAATATTGTTTTTCTGAATAGGTGTACCCCCCCCCATCAGCTGTCATCACACACGCACCCCTCCAGATTGTCCGACATTGGTGTGTCCCCTCCCCCCCCCACCCCCCCTTTGCTGCCAAATGTTTCTATAATTTTTTTCCAGGCGTTAACTGGATTCAGCTGCTTGCAAACTGCTTTGGCTCTCATCTCCACTTTCATATTATTTAGAAGGGGGCCCTTTTGTTGACGTATGGCTCCAGGCTTGTTTTGCCGACTGTTCTCACCGGCACCTCTGAAAGTCCTCATTGTGTTCGGAGACGGAGGCAGCGTGATGTCATGCCTCCCAAACACCTGGGAAATCCTGGAGTTTGTGTCAGGGTCTGTTTGGACGAGGCTTTTCTCGGGCGTCCTGCACGAACTGCCGCGTTTGAGACGGCTCCGGCGTTCAAGCAGGAGAAAAGACCCGAAAGGATTCGTCTGCGATGTTCATTAATAACGCAAAAGCTTGAGCTTAAAAAAAGATTCTGAATTTGACTGACATTACTCTCAAAAGACCCCCCTTTTCACAACAGTTTGACTCGTGTTAAATATCCAACAAATGACTGAACTATTTATGTATTCATCTCATAAAGACCCAGGTAGTGTGATCCAAAGTCTAGGACTTTGTTTTCTCATGCCACAGCCTCCACGCCACCGTGTCAATCAGCAGTAATGCCCGCTGTCACTGCGTCACGGTTTCAGACGGCCACCCGCTACTCGCTGGGGACTATGGACGGCTCCAGATGGGCTGGAAAAACATCAGCTCCACAAACACACACATGCATTTTTTCCGTTCTTTAAGCAACGGCGATTAGGGCTCTTCACTCCGTTAGGCCCTTTGTATCAAGTGGGATCTCGCTGCAGTTGGCGACATCCCTCTTTTTAGTCCCCTCTTCTTTGGAAAGAATGCCCTTCAGTGTCATGTAGTAATGCAAAGACTGCAACACACACACACACACACACGCCGCAGCATTTACTCTTTATTTGGATCCCTAATAGATCCCGATGTCGAGGGCACTAATAACATTTTTGCCTCTGTTTACCCGCTGGCACCCAATGCACCACATTTAGCATAGCCCCTTGACACCCAGCCTACAAAGGAATGTGGAGATGGATGCAGGCGGAGTGAGGGCTAATGGGGATGATCCTCTCAATGTGGGCCGTCGCTCATTGTCGCTGTGTTTTGGGCGTTCTTGGCATTAGAAAGATTAGTGTGAGGACACGGCTCATTGGACTCCAAACGATTGTTGCCCTGTTTCCTCCCTTTGAAATGACCGAACTCCGATGGATCTCGGGTACTTCTGCATGCATCCACTACCAGATGTGAAATACAGTGTTGCTAAAGTAAACAAGGCAGTGAAGTTGCAGGAACAAATATGCCAGTCGATGTGTTTTTACTTTCACTAACGCAGATATTTTACAACTTTTTTTGTCTTGTCCACACGCACACAGCTTTTTTACGTAATTAAAAGCACAGATTCTCTGTTTCTCTGTGTCTTTGCCACCTACTGGCCCGACATGCTTGTTTGAATCATTTGTAGTCGAGATAATTTGTAAAATTAAGGATGTGTGGATGGATATTCTTTATGTTTTATACATCAGTTAAAAAATCCTCCGAAGTGTAGACGAGGGCTGAGAGGCTGCTAATCAACAAGGAAACAGTGTGAGACAGTTCCAACTAAAACACTGACTCGTCTAGACAAATCATTGGTTAGTCCACCGTCATTCTGCTTTGTATGCATGTTTTTTTCTGTCCTACACCTTTTAAATGCCGGGTTGCTGATATCTCATTAGGTGACAGTCAGTCCGGTGATAAGCTGCAGTCAGACAGGATGAATCCCTTGTCTCGTCTGCAGGCCTCAGACGCCACACCCAGCCCGGGCCCCCGGGTAGGAGACACATGCACAAACACCCACGAGCACATATGAACCTTTGCACATGCACGCACACATATGCAGTGCGCACACACACAACATCCTCAGCTGTCACGGTCTTTACAACTGATTTACCATCTTGCCTTTGAAATTGTGGGCAGTCGTATACTTACTGAGCAGGGCAGAGGAAGGGTAAGGCTCTCATTTTAGGATGGTAGTGTATCACCCCTGAATATCTGCTCTGGAACGTTTAATTACTCAACGCTGTGTTTTGCTCGTGAGAGAGTATTATTTGTGCTGTTCGCCACGTTGCTGTGGAAGATAAGACGAAGATGTGGAGCCGTTGTGACTTTGCAGTTGGAAATTGCAGCACTTAGGTACAGACACGATATTCTATATTCACACATACAGGACTTGTGGGATTGTTTTTGGTCGGCCCATCACTTTGGTGCAGACTTAAATATCTCAACAACTACAGGGTGGATTGCGATGAAATTTCAGAGCAGACATTCATGGTCCTCAGAGGATGGATTCTACTAAATATAATGAATTCTTAGCACCGTCATTAAGTCAAACGTTGGATTATGACCCTTCAGACGCAGCTTGGTGTTTAAAAATAGTCAGAACAATTCTTGCATGCTAACTTGCTCAGTTAAGATGGTGCACATGGGAAACCTTGTACCTGCCAAGCATCACTGTGGATGTTAGCACTTCTCAAGGTGTTTTTACAGTTTACGAACTCTGGTCTAAATTAGTTGATGTTTTTTGTAAACTTTTTCCACTCTTTATTTCCGTTTGGTTGAAAACTTGAAGTGTCAGTAAAAATCCCTTATTGTGCAGTTATGGTATCGCTGAGTCTAAAACTGTGATGGATTTTGCTGTTTGACTTAAATTCATTGAGGTAACCTGCCTTTTATATTTTTTAACTAACATTTAAAGTATTTCTATGCATAAAGAAAAGTGTCACCCCTAATAATTATAACTGGAGCACAAACTATCAGCCTTGATTTATGTTTATATTTAATAGAAGTTGAGACTTTCTCCTCACGTGGGGAAATGGGGCCGGGGGTTGAACATCTTCAAGGTCAAAGGACGTGTTTCAGTCCACATTTCTGGGTTACGACTCAGATACACTGTGTACACTATGGATGTATTTTCTCTTTAGCCCGTGTTTACATTGTGCCCGCGCCCTATAACAGTTTATATTACACTTAAGTCAATCTTTATTATTTGCATGAGTGTGCAGCAGTGCAGACAGATGGAGGATCTCCAAACGCTGCAATATGGCAACCTCTAAAGATGTCAGCTCTCCCTAAACAAACCTGAAGGCTCTCCACTGGGGCTGCCTTGTGTCATGCACAGCTCCGACTCATCAACGTCAAGTCGAAATGCCTCCTCTTCCTCTTCCTCTCCACTCCTCTCCCTCTCCTCTCCAGACGCCGGGTATTAGAACAGAGCCTTGATCCCAACACATATTCCGTGTCAGACCAGTGTACCGAGCCAACTAATCCCTGACATGCCAAATGAGTACCTGCTATGCTAACCCTTGATCTGCCGGGTTTAGGACACGCACCGGTCCAATTACATTCAAGCTTTTATGAGAGGGCAACAACGTGTTCTTTCAAAACCGCCGGGACTTAAGCTTTTTTTCCTCTTTTATTACAATATGGGGCTTGTCTCTCAGACGGCACCCTGAAGTCTTACGGATTAGACGTGAGGGTGGAAAATTCAGTTGACCAGTTTTTTTTATTAACGTACAGCCATATTTTGCGCTTGTTACGTGCTTTAGCTTCTAACCCCGTGGCCCTCAAGGACAGTAAAAACTCACCACAGCCACTGCTAGGATTTCAACCATGGTTCTTGAGGTTAATGGTTCCTTGGCGAACGGGAAGAGTTGTGACTGTGAAATGAAGTTGTTAAGGTGCCGCCTGCGTAATGGAGTCGTGCATTGTGTTGTGGAATAACTGAAATTGCTCCTCGGTCAGGTCAAGAATGATTTCTGAGGTTTGGGATTTAGCATTTTTGGCGACGTGAGGAGTAAACCGCTGCAGAGCTGTGATTAGCATTAGCATACAGGGAATGTAGAATATTAAAGGGTCGTATCTATGATGTATGTTATGGTTATGATGCAGATCTGCGGCGTGCACACCTCCACCTCTTTATTTGCAGGAGCGAGCAGCAACAGCTTCAGACCTGGTTAGGAGGCCCACGGGAGCACTGAGCTGTAATGGACAGAAAACTGATGAAACCTCCTTTCCCTGACAGCCCAGTGTTTAGGCGTGTGTTGTGTAAAAGAGGGGGGGGTGTGTGTGTGTGTGTGTGGGTGTGTGCAGCAGGCGTATGGATAACTGCACACTGGGGTCTTGTAGTCAGACTCAGAAGGACGGATTCTAATAAGAAACCTCTCCATCCTCTGCGCTCACCATTTCAAGCCTCCCCCCCCCCCCCCCTGCTTAACTGGTCACATTGGCATGAGATTAAAAAAGAAAAAGCTGAGAAGATCCAAAGGACCAATTTCATTTCAGAACTCAATCCGGCGGTGCTTGGGATTTGCATAGTTAATTAGAGGCTGTCTTGGCCTTTTTTCTCCCCCCCCCCCCCGCCGCTCCTCCACGGCTCCTCTGAGCTCGGCTTTGTACTGACAGCAAAGGAGGCTGAGCCCCACGCAAAGACCTCTGAACTCAGCTTATCTGGCAAAATGAAACACCCATGTTTCTAATGTAAACTGTTTTGTAGCACATCAGCGAGCCTCAGTGTCAGCGCCGGCTGCCTCGGCTGTTTGCTTTACCATAACAGCAGAGACGACCCCGTATGGCTGGCCTACTTTCACTCGCAGCCGAGGGAGGTTGTTGCCCTTTGTGGCTTTATTTCAGTTGTGTACTACTATTCTCCCTGAGTGTGCAGATTAGTGCTGTACAGTAGATTTAGGCTGTTTTCCTCTCTATCGAGCTACAAAGGGTGATTAGAAGACATCAGAAATGTGCGTTAAGTAGATTTCCAGTCTTTCCCGAGGCTCAGAGACGAAATGTTTGTCCTCTGCCTCTTTCTCTCGCTTTCTTTTTTTTTTTGTCTTTCTGTCTCGATCGCTCACTGGAGAGTCACTGGAGGCAGGTTAACTGAGCGTACGCCACGAAATACATTGTTCTCCCTTAATGACGGAGGGATAACGAGGGAAGGGTGAGACGCGGCGGAGAAATGGAGAGGGATACAGCAAGTGATGGGGAAGGGCGGAGAGGAAAAACCATACTAATACAGTGAGGAGTCATATGGTATCACTCCACTGCTTTTTCTCTCCTGCAAAGCTTTACACCTAATTACCCCTAATGGCTCCTTTCGAACGGACGAGAGGCAGGGGTCTCATAATCGTAATAGAAATAATAACAGTCTGATGCATATGTAAATGATCAGAGTGAGAAATTATACTTTGGACCGAGTGGAAGCGGAGACCGAGGGGTTCAGGAGTTCAGTACGAACATTAGAAAATAAGATTGTCTTATTGTGCTTATTCTGCAAAATCCCAGTCCAGATGAACAATGGCTCTCCTATTGATTTCCAGTGTTGTATTTTCTATCTAATGACATTTTAATGATTGTAGGATTAACTGGAGATAAATATTGAATCTTCTTGTTCACTAGTATAAGTCTGACTCCAATCTGGAACAATTACGGGACTCAAGGACGTCTGTGCTCCACAGAAGATCCCGTCTGCCGAGATGTGAAGTCCGACTTCGGTGTGTTTGTGTACTTTGAGGTCAGAATGTGGAAAAAAACATGGACACTGTGAACAAAGTGTGTTGTGTTCATGCGTTTAGAGCGTTTTTTAATATCTTGACACCTCTTTCCAATATCTGCATCAATTTGAGGAGCCAAGAAAAAGGGTCAAGGTGTGATATGTATATAAATGATCTTCTCATGCACATCCGGATACTTTTATCTTTCTTATCTTCAGTTCCAATTTGAAGCCTCACAACTCAGCAACTCGTAAACCAACATTTTCTCGGACTTTCCAAGTTGTTCACGTGTTTTTTCCGAGTCAGGAAATAATTTGGCCAATTATTCCAACACCATATGAACGCATAATGTCACCAGTCATCAGACATAATCATTGTAAGTAATAGCTGCTTTAATTTACTCCCCTTTAAGTCTCTTAGTGAAGGTTTGTTGTCTCTATGTCCCCCCCCCCCCCCCCCTCCAACGCCTGGACTCCGCTCTGGATCTCCTGTGTCTCTGTCAGACTTTACACTGTGTGTTTTCTTAATCATGTGCAAATTAGCCCCTCGTCGCCGATAAAATCCTCAAATCCTTTCGGGCTCCCACCGCCCCCGTCCTGCCGCTAACGCAGGGCTCGGGCGAGCGCCGCTGGAAAACTGTGCCTCACCATCGTCATTTATTTTCACTGCGCGAGGGGGGGAAAATATGCACTGTTTGTGTTTGTGGATGTGTTAAAGGCCCACAACGTTTGGGTTGTAAAACCCTCCTCTCCCGGCTGTTAATTCCAACTCCAACACGGGGCCCTCGTCGCCGACTGCGCGCGTGTTTTGCTACATGTGTACGTGTCCTGCAGCTGAGTTTGTACAGTGACTGCACGCTGCCCCGTCTCGGTGTGGCTCGCACACATCAGAACCGTCGCTTGTTTCATGCTACGGCGTAATGGTTGAAATAAATCACAGGCGGTTTTAATCAGAGAGCGAAGCAGCGCAGACCAGGCCTATAAATGATGGGCCGAACTTAGTTCAACTCCCCTCCCCTCCCCTCCTCTCCCTTCTTCTCCATCTGTCTCCATTCTTTTTGCCCTCTCACTCTCTTTTAACAAGCCCTTTATCTTCCCCCTGCTTTCCCACCATCACTTCGCCTCCTCCTCCTCTCCTGCTATCTTATTTTGTCTCACCCACTATCTGCCTGTGTCCTTGACTGCCGGGCTCCTCCTCCTGTAAACAAGGCGAGGAATCACATTTTGGCATTCCTGAAACAACTCTGGATTTGATTTTACAACCCAATTAAAGTCGAGTAGTAAATCAGCCCAGGAACACATCTCTGTTCCTTTACTTTTCTTTGTGTGTGTGTGTGTGTGTGTGTGTGTGTCTTCTTCTCAGTGGGCACCTCGGACAAAATGTAGGACCCTCTTGACCCACAAACCAATATGTGAGCAGGACCCCGGCCCGCTTTAAGAACAGGAGGCGTCTGATGAGCGTGTTTACAGAGCACAGACGCCGCTGTGGAGGTCCTATCTTTGTGAGGAATGCCAACACACACATGCATGGACACACATACACAGACACACACACACGTTAACTGAAAAACTCAGTCATACAATCATTCATTCCCACTGTGGCTCCTCTCTCTCTCTCTATATATATATACTCCCCCCCCCTCTCTCTCTCTCTCTCACACTCACACCCTGGCAGAGCGATGGTAAACCTGTCACTAAAACAGAGGCGTTTGATTCATCAGAAAAGAATCAATAGTGGAATATTCTCCACTCCACTAGTGTCCCATTAATCTGCCGCTGGATTAAAATGTCACACGGGGAGCGAACGGGAGCCGGAGCTGTTTTTCATGCAGCTCTGTGGCCAAGACAGTAATTACGTGCGCTAATCAATCAAAGGGACGCGCGCGACTGTCATTTTTCATTACAAAGACAACAGGTTACGACGGGCTGTCAACTTTACTGCGGGAATATGTGTTAATGACATTTCAATGACTGACTGTGGTCGCGGTGACACGCGGGGATTTGAATGGAAGATGAAAAAAATGAATCCACAAATTACAATTCTAGGATAAGAGACTCTGCAGATTTTGTTTTCTGAGGCGTAAACAAAATTATATGACTGCTCTTTGATGAAGCACATGAATGCTGGTTTTAAAAACACTATTATTACAAAATGTCTAAAAAAAATATATATTTATTGATTGAACATGGTTCATAGCGCCACCTAGCGTTTCAAACCATCTTGCACCTTGCAGCACCAATGCTTTCTCTCGCTAAAGTGTCTGTGCTGCTACTGGAGTCATAACTCATAGCTAGACAGCCTAGATAATTCGCTTTGGCAAATTAATCTGTTTGTGTTTACGATGTCTGTTTGGGGGGTGGGTGTGGTTAGGTAGGCGTGTCTTAGCCCCGCCTCCCAGCACAGCGTTCCAAAGGTAGTTTTTTTAAATTTCCAGGAAGAGACACTTCAGCCAAAACTTTAAGGGGTGAAGTTAAACTTTAAGGGATTTAAAAGCAACAGTGCAGAAGCAAGAAATCAGACTTTCCACTGATGAACTTCTGACTCATTATGAAACATCTTCTGGCAAAGTGCTGGATTCATTTGTTAAACGTTGGCGCTGAGCTCTGATTGGAACATTCAGGGAAACCACCGGGGGAATTCTCTGTTGTTTTTAGATGAGCTGAACAAACGAGTGTGGTTCTGTCCGTCGCATCAGTAGCTCTCTCTCTCTCTCTCTCTCTCTCTCTCTCTCTCTCTAAACACAATCAAAGCCGTGTTAATAGACTTTTAGTGAAGCACCCATATGCAAACAGTGTTGTTTTGGCGCACATGCTCGATGTTGCTCGGTGATAAATGTACCGAGCGTCCTACAAAGACTGGATGACAAAGTTAATTTGGCCCCAGCAGACGCGTCAGAGCGATGAGGTTCCGTATTACCGCCGCCGCCTCACAAAGGCGCCATTATACTGAGGCGAGATGTCGCACATCCACAGAGCCGCCTTACATGAAGCCTCCCAGCTCCTTTATTAGGTCTGTGGAACTCCTGCTGTAAAGTCGGAGGCGTTGCAGAGGGGAGGGAGGCATGAGGCTAACAGGACTCCGGCTCCAGCTCCCGGCGCCAAACAACTGCCACGGCTCTCTGACAAATAAAGGACGCGGCCTTGAAAAGTGCACGGGCAGGATTTGCTCTGTATCTATGTTATTTCTTTGTTTGGGCCGGACTGCGGAAGGAGAAATTATGAATGGCAATTAGCGAAATAGAATGAGCACATGTGTTCTGCCATGCATCACGGTTTTTCCTGCTGAAAATGACCCCGAATGCTAAATGATGTGTCTCGCTGCACGGTGGAGGTGTTTGGGTGTTAAGAAAGGAATCCCCCTGCCAGGGTCGGTGTTGGACGGTCATTATGTCATGGGTCTCAGTTCACCACAGTGCCCGTACCGTCGGCCGCGGGGCTGACAGTCGTCCTCAGGACACACTCGGATAAGACAGAGGAGCGGAGTGGATAATACAACTGGGGGTCAGAGGGCAAGAGGCGCCGGGGACTCTCGTGATTACGCAGGTATCTCAACAATGTGCCGCTTTGTCTCCAGCGAAGGAGACCGATATGAACGCCGAGTCAAAACAAGGTCACTTGAATAAAATGACGAATGTTCCTCAAAAAGGGGGCTGATTCCGAAAGTGTCGGGGACTGAGCTGGACACTGTCGAACGCTCGACGATAACCCGTTCAAAGGAGATTCTGTGCGCTTTGCAAATCCAGCGCTGTCAACCACCCAAAAGACACTCAATTTATCATGTGTTTGATATGTTTTCTCAGCTGTGGCGTCCAGAGTATTTCCCCTAAGTAAACTTTGGGTGGAGAGGAATCCCACCTGTGTAAGAGAGAGAGAGAGAGAGAGAGAGAGAGAGAGAGAGAGAGAGAGAGAGAGAGTGTGACAATGAATACTTGACTTTTTAAAGTTTTACACTCTGTGATTAGTTCCATTGCAGCTGCAGAGACACGAGATCCAACAGTCGTCAATTCTCAGGGGACGACTATGACGTTTTTTTTACTTGATGTTTGATTCAAAAGGTTGTGTCATTGTTGTGGATTGTGATAACAACCGCTGCTGTGGATAATTTATTTTGAGAATAAAGTGGAAATGAAAGACAATAAAGTGGAAATGTTAAATTAAGGGAAACTAAATAAGTTAATAAGTCGTCAAAGTCCAAACACTAGCTATCAAACTATTGTCGTGTGCTGAAAGATAAATAATCTTCCTTGTTACGATTCTTAAAAGCAGCTTCACCAGTTCAACACAAGGCACATGCCAACGTTAGTAGTTTGATATTTTCTTAAAACTTTGACATTGATCTTTAAACCTTTAAATGTCAAGTTTATTCTGAACATTTGATTTTTTATTCCTTTTCTTGAAATTTCAACTTTATTCTTAAAATGTGAAATGTCCCCGATGCCCTTCTGTATCTTTTAGCTCTGCACTTCTGAAGTAGGATTACAAAAATGAAAAGAACTAATTATTAACTCCAGGCTCCAAATGAGAAAGTTCATATATGAGATACTTTAGATTTCTGGAAAGTGGGGGGAGCGCCCATCTGAATACACTGTCTATAACCCTGACTTGTTATTTTCTTCCTATAAACCTTTGTTTAACCAAGCGCACAGAGGCCAGAGACCACTTCAGCAAGGGAGAGCTGTTCAAGATGCCTGTGTGAAAAGAAAACAATGTAAAAATCCGTCAGACAGACAGAAAAAGAACAGAGATTCATTTACAGCCGTGTTTCTTTCCACACAAACATGAGTTGAAGCGGTGATTGCACTCGAATACGTTAGCAAAAGCAGGAACAGTCGTTTTTATTCATGAACCCTGGCTTTATGAATAAAAATACACCAACGACCGAGTCCAACGCGAGCGGCCAACTCTGGAATCCAAAGCACAATTACGAGTGAGTGGTTTGAATTTAGTAACAAACCTCAAAACCTGAATCACATGTGAGAGAGAGAATGAACAGCAATAAATAAGTCAAAGCACTTCAGTGTTGGGTTATAATAAAAACACATGGCGGCTTGATGCCCTCTCCAGCTGTACCTGCAGAGTGGTGATGGGATCTCCATGCGGCGTGTGGAGGTGGTGACTTGTCAATGGGTGGCGCTTCTCCTCGCCGTCGTTATTTTGCGCAGCAGCCGAAGTGGTTTGGGGCCGTTGGTGACAGTTAAATGATGACGGTGTGAAATGAAATGTCTGGGGAGAGCAGAGGTTTAGTGACTCGGATGTGGGGGCCACAGGGGCTCCGAGGAAATCCAAGAAAGAGCTTCCTGTGTGGGGTCTTCCAGGGGCTTGATGTGGCGGAGATGGCGACGTGAGGGGACTTCCAGGGTTCATCACACGTTATACCTCTGTCACTACATTAACTATATATAAAACCACGCTTTCACCACCGCCGCCGCGCCCTCTCCGAGTTTTAATGCGTGCGCTCAGAGTTGGAGAGAGAAATGAGCTAAGAAATAAAGCATTTTTAAGAAGAGATTTAAAAGTTGTGGCTAACCCAATCTCCTCGGGGCCATATGCTCGTTTCTCAATGATTCCTTGGAAAGTGGCTTCGGTGTTGAGCGAAGGACCCGTGGGAGGGTTTTGGGCATCAGGCGTCAGAAAGGGGCCAATTGAACGATGCTGCCTGGGATGAGCAGCACTTCAGCAGCAGAACGTCAATAAAAGCCTGTTTGAAATCCATCTGTGCCATTAAGTATTTACTGTATACTCCACTTAGCACCTAAATGGGGCCGATAGCACTGAGTACACAACTTAAAAATATTCTAAGCCCAGTATTAGCAGTGTTTAAATCCCCCTCTTTCTCCTGCTCTAATCCTTGCTTAGTTTGTGCCTGTGGAGGTTTAGGAGAACAAGTTCTTTGTAGTGTAACACGGGATTAACGTTGAGTGTGAAGCTACTAAACCCACAAGATTACAAAGTTTACTTACGTCTTAAGTCAGAGTGATAAGCAATACTGGACATCGCTTCTGTTTCTTTCCTTCTAGCTGAGTCGAAGATGCAAAGATGCATCGTTCAAATAACTTCAAATAAATAGATGGATACGGAAATAAGATGGGGTTTTTTTATGTCTTTGTTATTCTTTTGCTATTTTCGTTCCAGATGTTTTCTCGTCAAAATGCTGCCGTGGCCGAGGTTAGTTTCAAGGAGGAGGCCGTGTTTGATCTTCCACAACTTATTCTCACAAGATACATTCCTGTGATATGAGTTTTTAACTGTCTAAATTCAGAAAGCAGGACAATTCTGTAGATACCTGTAATTATTCTCCACTCTGACTTCTCTCTGTGTTCACAGTCTGACAGCAGAGCCGACACAAACAGCATAAAAAATGTAAGGTAATGTAAAACAGAACAGGCTGCTCCAAAATACAAACATGCCTGCAAAATGTCAACTCGAATTCTCCTTACGACAGTGGAATATGTGAAACCACATGTGTTTTGCTGAGACGCAAGATGACGACGGTTGCATTGGCATTTAATCGTAAATGCCAGCAAAGTGGTGTTATCAAAACCGTGGTGCTGCGAGTCTTTACTCATCCTCCACAGATGGATGACGTTAACACTGCATTTTATACCGAGGCATTTTCAGCCACTTTACCTCATGCACCGAACAAAAGTTTGTTTTTTCTCCGGATAGCAAACTTCCACTTTCGTCTAAAAAGTCCAAAAACATGCAGATTGGAATTAGGATTAACCGGAAACTCTAAACTGTGATTGTGAAATATGTATTTGCTCAGTCACGATCCACACAGGTTGAATACTCGGATTAATGACCAGATAGAGAGAGATTAGTTAGTTTAGTGTGTTCGTATGCAGACACACTAAACTAAGATGGTACACGTGGTAAACATGACACCTGCCAAACATTGGGTTAACCTTGTCTGGCTGCTAATGTTAGTATCCAGCTCAAAGTGCCACTAGCTTAAATTCTTAGTGTTGGATTCCTTACCACTGCATCTTTAAGCCTTTTAGTAGTTTTATTCCAACAAGGGTCAAACATGTCCATCAACTGATGACTCTGATTTCTGTTTTCATGACTCAATGAGATCGTCTCTCCTTAATTGCTACGTACAGAATGGACTAAATTGGACCAGCAGCTGTATAAAGTACCGTGAGGGGCCTCCTTTAGATGTTGTCACACATGCAAACCAATGGGAAGGTGTAACTCCACTCACTCTCTCCTAAAACACAGACACACACACACACACACACACAGATAAAATGGGCAATATGCCAACTCCCTCGGGCGCGATGCTCCTTGACCACAAAGCCCACACTTGACACCTCGACCCACTCAGCACACCCTCGACACATCCCCGACAAAGACAAAGAACAACTGATCTGCCCTCGTCCTCGCCGCTGTGCATGTATCTGTCCGTCATCCCGCTCTGCCAGGGCCTCCTCCGCACGTCAGCTCCTGAAAAGAACAAAATGATGATAAATGTCTTTACTCTAATTAATACACAGCTGTAGACTGGGGAGAGCAGCCTCGTCCCTCTGAAGGGATTTGAAGGGGAAGGTAAGTGTGTGCATAAGTGTGTGTGTGTGGTGTTTGTGTGTTTTGGTGTAGCCGTTGTGAGGCAGACAGGTGTGCTGATGGTGCTACGTGATTCACTTTGCTCCCTATTTGCATACATATGACAACCATCTGTGCTAATAGGCCTCCGCGATGTCTCTATTAGGCCCCACTGCCACACTGCTCTGCCTGAGGACCGCAGCGGTTGTAACCAACATTGTGTTCATGTCTGTCGGCTTGATGCAACACGCCAGCTGATGCCATCTAGTGAATGGAGACAAACAGGGACGCAGTGATTCGGTGGGAAACAGGAGGAAGCGCAGGAGGAAACCATATGAGCGCTGAACTCCGATCTAACTGTTTTTTCAGAATTTGTGTCGAACAGCTCAGAGTAACATAAATAAATGGTTCCTGTGCAGGAAAGTATAATATTTCACGACAAGTAGAGAAAGTAAATTATTCTGTCATCTTGGAATAAAACCGAGCCCTGGATGATCCGTACAGAAATGTTCCCTTCTGTCCTAAGGTGAGGGAAACAATAGAGCTGCTCACCTCTGAGTGTTTGACAGAGGAACAACAGGGAAAGTAGACATCTTACAGGAAACGCGAGGAAATGTGGAAGACATGAACATATTAGGCACTGAACAAGATTGGTAGAGGAAAGGGAAGCAGCAGACAGAGCGGGAGAGACAAAGTACCCCACAAGGGAAGACTGCCAACGTCAGCACTCGAGACTTTACTGGAGAATCCGAGCTCTTTTTTTCTGAGATTTTTTCCTCCAGCTCGTGTCGAGGAAACAACTCCGAATTGTGTGTCTTGGAGATGCATAAAAGTCGGTGAACTTGTTGAGTTGCTGTGGCGCCTGCAGAGTTCCAGGCGCTGCACTTTGAACAACTGCCTGTGTCTGTTCCATAAATTTACCAATAAGAGAAGAGAAAATAGAGCGGGTAATGAAATCAGGATTGTTTTCTGCTCGGACTTTTCCAGGCAACCTCCGAGGGGAAAAAACAGAATTGATACCAAAAGATTTAGAAATCTGTGCTATCTGCTCTGCAAGGTTTGATTCAAGTCTGTGGCCTTAGTTAGAAGGAGATGAGTTATGAGTTCAACTCTTTGAGAGATGATGCAGAAAGTTTGAAGTTGTCACCTTTTGTGATATTTCGTTTTTTTCGGTTGATTGAGGTGTTTGAGAAAATGTCTAACATCAGCCTCGACCGCTGGCCTTTCAGCCTAGAAGGCACACGAGGACATGGTGGTAACACTTTGGGAGGACGCCCCTTCTTGCTGCTGAATCCAAACGTGGCAGAGGGAGCCTGGAAACTGCCCCCCCCCCCCCCCCCCCCCCCCCCCCCCCCCCCCCCCCGCCTCCCCCCCCCCCCCCCCCCCCCCCCCCCCTCCCCCCCCCCCCCCCCCCCCCCCCCCCCCCCCCCCCCCCCCCCCCCCCCCCCCCCCCCCCCCCCCCCCCCCCCCCACCCCCCCCCCCCCCAACAGTGGAAGACTGGTCACCATCACAACACTGGAGACCATTTACAAGCTCCGACTTTTACAACTTCAGACTTTTCCAACTCGCCAAGTTCTGTCATCGTTGCAGTTTCTTCCCTAAGAAGATCTCCCCCACGATTTCCTTTTTTCATAACATAAATAACGTTGAGCATAAATTGAGCCTTTTCGGGTATGAACTCAGCCCCTTGAATGATACAGCTTTCCTCCACCTTATTTATACTCTATTGTCAAACTGTTGTTCATCGAGCGCTTAACTCGACAGGAAATGTCTCTTTTCCTCTTTCACCCTTAATTACTCCCCCCCCCCAGTACTCGACTCCCTGCAGTCAAACCCATGAGCATTTGGACATTTTCATTATGCTCACGAGTGAAAAGCAGCAGTAGTTTAACTTACACGTTTTCAACCTCCCGCAGTTCGGATCGGGCGACTTCCCGTCACAAATACAGGAAGATAACGATCCCAGTGTTTGTCTGTGTCTTTCTTGTCCCTGTCTTGTCATCAACTGTTTATAAAAGCCGGGAACACCAAGCTAAACAGGACTGTCCTCCTTTCATTACCAATTTCTCCCTCCTCCACTACAACTGCTCTTCCTCTTGTTCATTACTAAATGCTTGTCATGAGACACAACGGAGCCATCACCTAATTCTCCTCCTTTAATTTTGTCCTTACGCACTATTTCTTGACTCTTAACCTTCCTCCTCCTCCTGTTTTCGTTGACGCCGCTGTTATTTTACACCTCCTCATCACTTTTCTCCTTCAGTCCTGCTCCTCCTCTTCCTCATTCTGCTGATAAGTGACAGCTTGCAGAGGTGGGATGAGCTCTGTCTGCAGCTGCTCCATTGGCGCCCTCCATCAGTGGCTTGGTCCAGACAGCAGACTCCCAAGGCAGTAATGACCCCCGAACAGATGATGATAATGGCAGCCAGACGAAAGACAAAGCTCATCCTCCTCTCAATTTCACTCTCCTTCCTCCTCCTCCTCCTCCTCCTTTCCTTCCTTCCTTCCTTGCCTCTCTCTCCCCTTCCATCCTAACATCTGATATGTTCATGGTGCTAACACGTGAGGAGCAAACACTAACTTGGCCCGGCAGCTCTTCCTCCTCTTGTGGTTCTTTAATAAGCTTTAAGTGAGGAAGAGGAGAGTAAGGTTGTAAAAACTGAAAAAATAAATAGCACCGAATACAGCACCCAACAAGATTTAATTGGAGGTCTCCTCACTTACAACCACAAAGGCCCCGGGGCCTCTCGTTGGCCCGATGCTGTTGCATAATGGTTTCTTGACGTTGTGGCTGCCACGGCTGAAAATCAATTAGCGAGTGCTGCAATCGCAGAGTGCAGGAAGACTCCTCGTCCAAGCCACGAAATTTGTTCCCAAAGGGGCAAAAATCTGACTCTGCTTATTGGCAAGTGTTTTACTTTTACCTCGGCCAAGGAGGTTATGTTTTCACCCCCGTCCGTTAGTTTGTCGGTCGTTAAACTACTCGACTGATTAACGTGAAACTTATTTCCTGGGAAATGATTCATGGATTGCAATTTGGTGCAGCTTGATTAAACTTAATGGCCATGATAGTTTAGTTTCCTGTGCCTTGTCCTGAGTAGACCAGGTTTCAGGGTACACTAATATGTTTTCGTGTCCCCAGCGCCGATGAGCTAATCATTCCCTCTTTTTTCCCCATCTGTCTCATCATCAGTTGACCTTGTCAATCCCTCAAATTCCTCTTTTCTCCTCTTTCGCTTGGCTCTGACTTCGCCCAGGAGAACAAACGCCGAACCGAGGGGACTGAGAGCGAAGGGCGTTTGAGGGGAAACGGCAGCTAAAACTCTCATCTCAGTCCAATGTGTCTTTCACTTACTGTTGAGTGAAGGACAGACGGGAGATAAATCATATCACCCAGCGGATTAATATGGGCGTCGCTAGATGAGAGCAACTGACAAGGACATTTGCTTTCCCCTCAGATTTACTCGCTGTGGTAGTTCTTCTGGGAAAAGCTCATGTTTCATATTTTTAATAGAAACATGACAAATGAGCTGGTGTTGTATGCAAATTAGAGATTAAATAAGCAAAGCCGAGCCGTGTGTAATGCACTGCAATGCTGAACATCATAACACTTAACAGAGCAGCAAGACAAACAGGCCAACACACACTCACACACTGTCACTGATGAGTTGAATGACCTCGCCGCCGCAGGGGATGCTTATCTTGGAAGTGCCACTTTTATGAGTGGAGGGGATGCGGCCATTAATAAAGGCAAGAGCCAGTGTCTCATTAGACCAGTCGTCCCCGTGCCAGCTTGGCAGAGCGAGGGCAGCCATGTGCAAGAACAAGAGCCGGGTCATCAAACCGCGGGAGGACTCGGCCCCGACACGCCGGGGCCAACGTCCACAGTGACGCCCGAGCCCCGGCGGAGGAGCAGCTGCTCGGCTCCTGCAGCTGTTCCTGGATTCGGTCTCGACAACATTTGTATCTGATGACCGTTTGAGTGAGTAAACACGAAACTTCAAGTGCAGCACTACCAAGTTTCCGTTTCAAAATATTTGTCTCCCCTGAAGACAGTCTGTGTTAAGTAGAGCCAGGAGAAGAGAGGAGGCTCTGCTCCTTCGTTTGTGGGAGTGATTAGAGACGATGAGATGAACCCAGTCATGTTGTGTTTTTCAAATAGGGAGTGGATCCTTTGTCTTGTTTTTATTTAGCCTTTTTATCAGACGTGAGCTCCGGGAAATGTCAAGATAATTGGGTCATTTTGCGGAGTTGGCCTTTTCTCATATGAAGAATGCAGCAGGAGATGGTCCAGGTCAGAACTGTCCAGGACATGACGTATAAATTGCAGTATGGAAAAGCACGTGTTTTTTATTTAGGGCTCAGATCTTGTTGTTTTTCCAACCTGACGTCATCTGCGTCTTCTTCATCCATATATATATATTATTTGCTTACTGCGGATCTTCCTCCTGTTTCCTCCTGGGCTCATTTGGACATTAGGGTGCTGGCAGGAAATGTTCAGGAAAATGTCAGGAGCATCTGACATCTGACAAGCAGCTTAAGATATGATACGATAATCCTTGAGCTTTTGTATCTGGGCTTAAAGGTTAAAAATCCAATTCTAGGCAGTGATAAATCGAATTTATTACAACTTTTTTGGGGGGCTTCCTTGCATATTGCGTGAATACAATATGTAATTTAATCCGTTTTAGGAAGTATTTTTGAACTCTGGTGACAGACAGTCTTTATGCTATGCTAAGCTAATTGCCTCCTGGTTCCTACCTCATAAAGTACAGACATAATTTAGTATCGATCGTCTCATCTCAAGTCTCGGCACTAAATCCAGTAAACTACAGTCTGTATGTTCAGTCATCTCCCTTTAACATAACATCAATTTCATTAATTGTCTCTGCAGCCTTGAAGTCATCATAACTTAGAAAATATAGCCGCGCTTTAGTGTGCTGTAAAAGAAAGAGCGAGTGTGATGCGAGTGGAAAGCCCCTACTTGCCTAATGTTTGGATTAATTAGTGGATCTCATCCCCTGACGCCCTCTGGGAGGACACACTCTATCACTCCAGCCTGTGTCTGTTTACCAGAGGAGTCTAAGCGATCCAAGCTGACAAAATGTCCTCTCCTTCTCTCCTTCCTTAGCTCTTCACTGGACTAATTGAGCAATTAAGCGTGATTGACTGATTGGTGAGAGTGAGAGGAGCGAAATCTGCCCGGGGACACTGAGGGAATCCCATACAGTAGCTTTAAATTAGCGTTAGTGACTGAGGCGGCCAGACATCTGACTGCTGCGTGGCTCGGGGAGGTGCGGCGGCGGCGGCGGCGGCTTCGCCTCAGAAGACAGATAAGGAAAATAAGGCTGTGTGTTTAACACTGTGTGCATGTGTCAGTGAACTTGAGCATATCCCTGCCCGTGGGAGAGGAGATGGATGTGTGGTTTGGAAAAGAAAAAGCAACTAGGAGGACGAGGGAGGGGGAGGGGGGGGGGGGTTCAAAAGCACAATTAGTCTCTGAGTGATAGCAAAGCGGTGTCCGGTAGAAACCCATCATATATTCCCATGAATATTGCAAAAACAGGGTCCATTCCAGGGAGATACTGGTGTTACATGCTGCTAAATTCACGTGTTATCAGATCAGAAGACGACGAGGAGGAGGCGATTCCCTTTCCTCCAAAGTCGACCTTATGAACAGCTCCGAAAGATTTGCAGTCGTTTTGTTTATTTTACACTTACGCTTTTTTTTCGTATCTGTAACTGAACTCGTCTACAAAAAGTCAGATAAGATGGCGTTTCATCGACATAAACACAGAGCGGGGATTCACTGAAATTGCACTTTCATTAATGACGGGTTTGTCTAGTGAACTATTCTCCATTACTCTTAATTGTTGCTATTTGCTTATTAGCTAAAAGGTCACACGGTAATAACACAGATAATTGACCTCGTGTTGACTACACAGGCTCCATGTGGTGCAAAGCAATGCCGGCTATTTTTATTGATGGTAAATGGGCTTTTAAATGTACACAAGATTATCTATGGGGATCTGTCTGAGCCCATCCTGCACACCGGCTCCTTCCTGCTCTTTTTCCAGGCAATTATTGATATATGAGGGTATTAAATATGACACCTGTGTCACAGACAAATCCCCCACACCGGGGTTCAACCATCGTTTAACCGGCGCTAGTTTATTCGCCGCTGGTGGCAGCTGCGTGACAGAGATTACCTCAAGGTCTTCAGCCCACCCAGGCAGAACAATATCTATACATTAGCTGTGCCTCCACGGCTGCAGCTCCACACACACACACACACACACTCTTACACACACACACACAGTACATGCACACACTCAAGCACACATGAAGACAAATGCTAACATTGACGTTTAATCTTAAAATGCTTCCCTTTTATGAATGGAGCCTGGAAAACTCATTTTTGTAGGATTTCACATGACTTTCCATCTTCCACGGGACATTTACGGTGGAAAAGGGGAGACAGGGAGGAGAGGTAATATTTACAACAGCATGAATCTGCGCTCATCGTAATAACACGCAACCACTTCTGCACAGACCAATTTGATCTCATACAGCGTGATTACAATAACCCTGCAGAAGCAGCAGGTAGCGATTCCAGCTGCTGACGAGGCGCTTTCGTAATGGTCACACTTTGAACATGCAGCAAAACTTAATTTTCCTCCTTAAGTGGTGATAAAAGTGTAATAAAAAGCAATGGGTAGTTGGCGTTCAGCATGTGTCAACAGCTTTTCTGGGACTGAATTAAACATGAGAGAGTGGTTGAGTAATCATGAGCTGGATGGAATAACCGAGTGCTTGAGACTCACCAGTGCGAGGATGCGCTGAGTGGTTTAACACGCAGGTGATGTCTGCGGAGCATAATCGATGTGAGACGTGGGCAGATGCATGGATCGTGAGAATATGGAGAGAAAATGTCAGAAGCTGTTCTCTCTGGTATACTGTCTGAGGAACAGAGTTAAAGTTGTGTATTTTTATGCGATTATTTCCCTCCAGTAACCATCCGGGAATCTCAAGAGATGACCACAGAGACGGACCTTTTCATAGACTCCTGCCCTGCAGCTCAATCCATGTTGCAACATAACAGGCCGTGCACAGCGAGACCAAAAGAGTCGGAAGGTGCACGACCAGCTGGAACTACACCGCCTGCCAGGGGAAGTGACATCATTTCTTTGGAGCCCTCAGCCTAACCCTCGCTAGCATGAAGTAGACTTTAGTACAGCTACTGATACGGAGCGTAAAAACACGAGTAAAATGTTGGAGAATTGATGTTCTGTAAATGCGGAAACCCAACTAATTGGCACAAGCCTCATACGGCTGCTCTGGTCTTCTCAGTGTTATTGTTTGAGGCAGATTTCCTCCCTAAAGCCAATAACACTTTGTACAAGCAAAGTATCTGTGTGGGAGGGAGGAGCAGCGGTGACCGGCTCCTCACACACACACACACACACACACACACACACACACACACACACACACACACACACACACACACACACACTAACTCCTGACTTAAGCATAACTGTCTCCCAAAAACCCCCCCCATTTCCTTGTCTAAACCTCTTCAGTCCTCTCGTACGAATGTGATCCAAACCACTGGCAGAGGATCCTCCAACACCCAGCGATTCCTGGCTGGAGCTCCAGCCGTCAAGAGTCCACTCTCCAATTAAAAGACTGAGCTCAAAAAGCTCAAAAAGACTGCGACAGCCATTCACGCAGCAGTTTTGCCCTCAGTTGAACCTCGTCTGTCCATTTCCTCTCACTGGTAGCTTGTTGAAAGGGTCCAAAAAGATGCATATAGTGTGATTATGTGAGGCTGTTTCTCACTTGCTCTCTGTGAGATACCACATTTGATCTTTTCTTGCTTTGCTCTCAAGGCTGAGAGGGTTTTTTTGGACCCTTTTAAACTCAGAAATCACTTTGTTTATGGAGAAAAACTCTTTGAAGAATCCAGTAAGTTGCAAAAAGCGAAGGGATGAAAAATAAAAAAACATGAAGCATATTTTCACTCTGTTATTTGCCCTTGAGCGACAGAAGTGGTCGGCGATGTTCAAATGCGGCAACGATAACACACGAGAGTAAAAGCATCACCTTCTGTTTCCACTCTGATGGAAAACACGACCCATGGGGGAAAACTAATTAATGTGTTCTCAAACATCTGCAGCAGAAACAACAGTGATGCTCAGAGTGTGATTAGAAACACTTGTCACGAGGGAGGAAACTGATCCTTCTGGTGTCTGACTGACGTTCTGCACCCTGAGCAGCGGAGGGCGGGAAAAAACGGTCTCAACAAAATGGTGAACGATGGTCAGTGGTTTTTCCTCCTTCGTTCCCCGAGTGGTCGTCTGCAGGACAGTCAAGGTCCTGAGGGAAGAACTTCCCCCCGTGGCCCATCGATGGTGTTTCCCAGGGGAGAGAACATATGATCTCTGCCTTCCTGATGAGCGGCAGATTTAGAATTTATCAACAAATTAATTTGCATGAGGAAAGGTATTTTTCAAGGTCGGAAAAATACACTTTTCAAGATATCTCCGCTACGAGGCAGTTTAAAGCTTATATTGATCAGAATATGTTTTACTATCATATGTTGTCATATGGTAAGTGGTGTCATGATAAAGAAATCTGAAAAATAATAGTTCATAAATGCCTTTTTCAAGGTATTTCTACATCCTATGGGAATATAGACACAAACAGAAGCGTATATATAGATCGGAAAAGGGATTTATGGTCAAATGATAGGAAAATAATTTCAGAAAATTTGATTAACCAATCATTCGTCT
Source organism: Hippoglossus hippoglossus (assembly GCF_009819705.1). Classification (NCBI taxonomy): domain Eukaryota; kingdom Metazoa; phylum Chordata; class Actinopteri; order Pleuronectiformes; family Pleuronectidae; genus Hippoglossus; species Hippoglossus hippoglossus. The sequence continues at coordinate 4,355,677 of NC_047169.1, read as the reverse complement.
TCATGTGGGGAAAGTAAAGGAAGAATCCATCATAGATCACAGCTGTAGTTCTGCTCATTAAAGTGGGAGCCAGGCTGAGAACAGGTGGAACAAAGAAACTATCAAACCTGTGGTAAAAGGAATCCAGCTGGAGATAATGTACACACACACACACACACTCACACACACTCACACACACACACACACACACACACACACACACACACACTATATTTTGTCTCCCTGACTCAAGAGGACATTGCATTGACTTTTATTAATTTCCTTACTGCCTGTCTGACCCGCACCATTATTCTAACCTTCACCTTAAAATGTAATCATCTAATTTACGAGGACTTGCTTTCCGTCCTCAAGGAAAATGATTCCCCATAATATGAAAGTGTCAAGAGATAAAGTCCCCCATAACACAGGTAATACCTGGACCACACACACACACACACACACACACACACACACACACACACACACACACACACACACACACACAACACACACACACACACACACAAACAGAAAAAGATGGCTCCCCAACCTGGCAACCACATCCAGGAAACAGCTGTTTTTCATTGACGGCTGAAAATGTGTTTTCCATTTTAGTTTAAATCAGATTAGTCCAATAGTATTTATATGCCCTTCATAGTGCATGTACACACACACACCTGGATCTGGACAACAGGCGTTTTTTAACTGCAACACACACACACACAGCTGCACATACACAGACACAACATGCAGATTTGTCTCCTGCACCTCCATCATCGTCTCTCCCCCCCCCCATCTGGACTCTTCCGTACTTATTCCACAACTTGGAGACAGCATCCATGTCAGGGTTTTTTTTTTTAAAGTGAGGGTGCTGATAGTTAAACTTATATTTGCTGCTCAAGAAAGTGTCACAAAAGCTCTCAAGTCCTATAAAGTATCCTGGTCTCCCCGAGCACGGTATGTCCATCAGCTCCTCCTGTTTGTCTCCCGCCCAACTAACTGTCCTGCGAGCTCCAGATAATGACTATTCCACCTGACACAAATGTTCTAGCACATAAAAGCAAGACAGGAAAGAGAGAAAAATTACATCAGTGCGGTTTCGTTATGCAGAAGCTGATTTAGCATATACACTTATCGAGCTGCTTTGGATTCCTCTTGAGTTTTAACATCTCTGATTGGAGACAGGGGACAGGTGGAGAAAAACAAGATGACACTGTCTATTATCTGTGGAAAGCCGCAGGCGTTTGACCGACACCTCGGCACATCCAGGCTTTCACATCGTCAGGGTTGTAAGAGCTGTTTGATATTCCTAAGTAGCCGAGTAAACATTTGACATAAGGAAGCACTTGATTCCGGCAGCACGATTCAAGTCAGACACCGGATGGCAAGGGGACATGAAAGAGGCCCTTCATGAATCCAACAGGCCCCCGGGTTAAAGTTTCAAACAACCAGCGCCGTCAACCTATACACACACACACACACACACACACACACACGCGCATAAACACACACTCGTCTCGTGAAAGCACATGCATTACGCTTCAGATGCAACAAACATGCACTTTCACACAAAACATACGGCACACGGCACTAAAAAGCCCATGTAAAACATCTTAAGTGTGGAGACGTGTCCCTCATAACGTCGGGCGATTGGTAGTTTATTGTGAAAACTCAGGAATTCGGCGTCATGAAAGCTCTAAGGCTGTGTCAATGAACCCAGAGGTCTTTTGAAAGACAAAGACCTTCAGGGAGATGGACCACAGCTACTCACACATGATAGCAGATAAAGTCTCTGATGATTTCTTTGGCTGATCCATATTTGCTCTTGAACCTGGAATATTTACGTTGTTTCCACAAGGAGGAACAGAACCCTAAGGACTCAGCAGTAAGCACGTTTTAACAGAAACAAGCCTTTAATCCGATGTTTCAGGCTTCACCGACCCTGTCAGTCGATCGGTGTAAAGCTGGACGATGTCTGAGCTGCCTTGCTGGTCTTATTAGTCTTAACTGGTCCTAGCTGTTCCATTGATGGGCTGCAGTTATGTGGCACGTTTCTAGTCTTACATTTACATTCTGATGGAGCAGCCGTCAGGTGCACTTCAGGGTTGACTATCCTTGGGCAGCATAGTCTTCTGGCCGGGGATCGAACCACCGACCTTCAAGTTAGTGGATGACCCGCTCTACCTCCTGTTGAACAGAGATGGTGTTAATGCTGGTCAACTGAAACACAGATGCTAGTAAACCATAGAAGTCAGTCTTGAATTGAATTATTAAATAAAGAAATCTGTTGTTATTCGCATGTTTGTTTTTGTTTGATGTTATAGAATTTATAAGTGATTTCATAAAGCTGCTACTGTTGGTTATATTTTATAATATAAGTATAAGTATGACATCAGTGTGTAATCATGAAATGGACTTCTGTCTTTTTTTATTGCCCACCAGGGGCTGTTAATAAGAGGAATTCCACTGTGGGTCTTGACTCTGGTGCCATTTACTACAACAGGAGAATTCAGTAGGAGCGAGAGATAACACAGCAGCAAAGCTGATTTCAACAACCACCTGTATTCTGTCAGGTGCAGATAACACTTCCAGATGCAAATGTTTTTTTGTCGAAAAAGAAAATATTGATCATAGATCAGAGAAATGTGGCAGCAGGCAGGAAACTCAGAGGAGAAGCGAGGGAAGAGCCGGGGCCGTTTTTAAATGAGAAAAAGCAAAATGAATTACGTTAAGTCTCTCACACATCCACCCTTTACTCATTATGTGGAGCCGTCTGAGTGCTAATTAAATTCATGCACTGATGGGGTTCCCTCGTTTTCTGCCGCCATGCTTTTCTTCTGCACTTTGTCATTCTGGCACCTTCCAAAAAAGGTGGAGGGGGCGGGGGGGGATTTAGTGTCAGAGGGCTGCTGTAACAATGGAATGTGCTTCGAGGTTCATAATCTTACTTTCTTTACTCTTCTTTCTGTACTTTCAAAAATGTAATTTCGGAGAAATTAATAGAGTTCTTGCTTTAAATTGCAATCAGGAACCAAATCTATTGAAGTAGTCAAACGTGGATTAACTATCTTTGCAAAACAGATAGTTTAACCTCATTCTAATGCATTAAATGGTTTGTTGGTATAATTAGACGTAATTTGTGTTTCATTTAATTTCAATCAACTGCTGTTTTGCAAGTGAAGAGTGCCACCAAATTAATTAGTAATGCTCTCTATGCTGCGTCCCTGTATGGGCTGTAGTTTGGGGGGTTTGGGGAGGTGATGAGAAACAACCAGCAAAGTACAAACGGCCCCCGACGGTCACAGAAATGAGTGGAACAGCTTTGTTCCCACAGACAAGAGCAGCATCCAGACTTATTCCATATTATTCTCCCTTTTAAGAGACCACAGCTACCAGGACTCTGTCACACAACCAGCCATGCACAGTGACCTGCAGTCAGGAAGTTCCTCCTCCGGCCTGGCGACTGTGTAAAACTCGCTGGTTTCCACTGGGAGTTGAACACTTTTTTTCGCAGAGACAAAAGTTCCTCGTCATTACAGAGACGGTGCAGCACAGGGACGTGAGAAGTTAAATGTGCTGAAGGTTCAAGCCAATTTATTTGACAAGGAGACTGGGATAAATTAGCTTTTCATAAAAAATTTAATAACGTGTTCGAATGACTCAGCCCATTTCAGCTGGATTTTACTGGATATATGAAGTAAAAACTTTTTTACGATGTTTAAAGATGAGGTTTAGTTTTATTGTATATATCTGTGTATTCAGTAGAAACAGCACCTTATAGTTTTGTCTGCTTTTTGTTTTCCATAGTTCAGTTTGCCAGAGGGGGGAAGGGCAAGCCCACATTCATATTTTCCATCTTCTCCAAGCGGGTGAGTTCTTTTGAAGATTTGTTTCCAGCATTGTTGACCTAAGAGATGCACATTTTCCCCATTGATTCACAGAGTTCTTACTACAGGGACCGAGCTGCAAATCTGCATCTGATTGTATGAAGAAAACGCCTCGAAACCCAACATTAGTTCAGCGGGGACGAAGAGACAGTACATTTTGCATATTGACTCCTTAGGGAGGCTGGGGTCTCGATATCCTCGCCTCCGCCCGTGTGCTCCTCTGTTGGGAGATGCACACAAGGCAGGAAACCGATCCTGTGAAGGCGGCCGTGGATTTATGACGCGGAGGCGAGAGCGACAGAACAAGGCCCATTCCCATCTGGGCCGGGAGCCACTGCCATATTTTTAAGATTTATAGCGAGGATGACACAGCTGATTACTCTTGGTTACTGAAGAGAATTGGACGTGGACTGGCTTCAGCCCTTTTACCGTGTGGATTTGTGTTCACGATGGGGCAACCACAGTAAACCCAGATTTGTTTGTGGTCGTCGTCAGACTTGATCTTCACCAAACCTCCAGGGTGTCGATCACGGAAGTTTCCAATGGACAAACATCAGGAAACTCGACATGTTGTGGAAAAACCAAGGAATGAAAAGTATTAGAAGAAATGAAGGAAAGGAGAAGTGAAGGGATAAATAAATAACACACCCGGACTAATGGGAAAAACACATGGAGTGTTGTGCATGATGTCTCTGGATGTGAAGAATTGTGGAGACTTTGCTGTGACCCCACAAACCGCATGTGCTGTGGACTTTTTCTTTATTCCTCTTGACAAATTTGTGGGTTCGGGCATTATGCTGGGGCCAAATCCTGGACTTTGAGAGTTCAGCCAAACCAAATAATGGCTGAGGAGTTGTCATGACCCCTCCGACCCCGTCTGGATAATGTTTCTGGGTTATGGTCCCTGACACTCTCAGCCAACATAGTGTAGCACCTTGTTGAATGTCACGTGAAATGGCTCTCCGCCCACCTGCCAGGCACCGCCGCCAAACCGAGACAGTAAAGCTGAATGAAAGAAATTGTCTTGTTCTCACCCGCACAATAAATCACAATGAGGTCAAGTTCAAGCGAGAACAGCAAAGTGAAGCCAGATGTTTGTCTGTTTTCCTCTAGTAATGAGATTCAAGCTAGATGCACATTGAATGTGTAGAGCATCCTGAGTATTGTTAGAAATAATCCATATCCCTGAATTTTATCCTAAACTGCTATATATTTATATTTCCTTCTTGGTTTAATGTTCGGGGTAAGTATGTGAGAAAAGACAAAGGAGAGATGCACGCATTGGTTGACACAAACTTGGAATAAGTGTGGCTTCTCACAAAACACTTTCCCTCCCAAAGCCTACTTTTAGGCCTTTGGGAGGCATGGAGTCCATTCCACGGATCTCATTTCCCTGAGCTGTTTGGATGAGACTTTGGGTGAAAGGGGTTGCTCTGTGTGATTGATGAGCCATGGCCAATTAGAGGCTTAGCCTCAGAGGCCCACAAAGACACCCGTGATCTCAGACATAAACATTGGCCGCCATAGGGCCTGAGAATACCTGTTTTCCGTGGAAAGAGGGCAGGCCTTTGGCCAGCAGCTGTGGACAGCAGCAGCTCTTCTCTGGAGGTTTTGGATGCTTCACAGACTCAAAAATAACTTTAAAAAGATGTCGTTAGAGGAAGAACAAGAGTCTGTCCCACAGAAATTCCATTGGTGATGTCAGTATTCCAGCGTGGTGCCATCCCGGTGGGGGGTAGGGTGGTGGGCCGCTGCTCCATCAGACGCCATGTGGTTGATGAGCAACAGGGCGCCAGGCAGGGGCTTGTTAGACAACCTTTGACAACAAGATGTTGCCCTTGAAAATCAATTATAAACAGGGAAGCATCCCTGCATCTGTTTCTGCTTGGAGTTATGTGGTACTGTCTGTTTTTTTTTAGGAGGTCTGACTCCACTGCCATTCAGATGGTCATCCCTGTGGGATTAGTGATGGCACTAAAGCCTGTGGGACAGTGCTTGTAAATCAGAGCAGATGAACTGGGGCGATGACAGGCCTGGGAGGCCTCCGTTATTTCACTAGGCCATTTACTGGGGCTTCCAGGGAGGGGGTGTCTCATTATAGGCGCTTAGTGTGTTCCCCAGTGTGAGACATGTAAAACTAGAATAAAAAATTATGTGGCCATTTTGTGAGGGCCATATGTGGGCGGCAGGCTGTTTGCTCGGAGTAACAGGGCCTTTCTCATTACTGTCTATTAATGGCCCTTCAGCACTTTGCTTACACAACCTGGGGCCCATGCTACCTTCAATTGATTCAACATGTCACCTTTTCACCACTAAGTGCGAGGGAGCTGTGTTTTAAATAGAAAACTGAGTAAATTCCTGGACCCTTGAAATGACTTAAGAGACCTGTTTTCCTCCGGCCACACCAGCCTCGCAGTAAACCAGACAGCCAGAGACCCTAATCCACCAATCTCACTGACATCTGCTCTCCCCTTCAGACTCAGTTTGCTTTGCTTCCCCTGAATGTAAAATTGTGGCATTTTGAAAACATTTGGCTAAGATAACAAAGGACCATTATTTATGGACAGGATAAAAAAAAACATGGACCCATTTCCACTGTCTTCATTCTGTCTTTTGAAAGTTGTCGTCAGTAAGTTGCAATTTTTTTTCCAAGTTCATTTACTTTAGCTATTCAAATTAAAAGTCTGACATTGTTTTCTCTGAGCCCTATTTTACTAGTACTCCAAATACAATAACTGTGGATCTACTACTCCAGGTCGAGTATCCTCCGGCTGACATCAGCCTACTTTTACTCTGATAAACTACACGTCCTCACTCTCGCACAATACGAGCCTCAACTCCCTTTGTGTCTTTGTTTCCCTCTGGAGAGGATGTTTTCAGCCATTTCAAATTCTCAAGATGCAGTGAAAGCACCGTGATAAACGGCCCCCATACGGAGACCACCACCAGAGGTAGTAACTGTAAAGGTCCTCTGAAAGACCCCTTTGGGTTGAACAGGCCTCACAAACTCCTCCTATTGTCCCTGAGCCATTCCACTCCACTCTGCCCATCTGTCCTCCAGGTCCTGCTTTTTAGTCTACCTTATGGAGAGAAAGCTTTAAAGGCATGTTTGCCTTTGTTTCTATCCAATGGAGTGAAATGTGGAATTATCCAAACAAGTGGCGCTTCCTGACTTTAGGAGAACAACTTACCAAACCCTAGAACAAAGAGTGTCAGTATAGCTGTTTTGAAGTCCAGAAAAAGTCTGGGGAATTGGATGTGGTGGAAGAACGCAGCAGGAGATTGTCTAAGTCAAATGTAGAAACTTTTGGGTTTCTCAATAACTTTCTAAGGTCTCGTTTTGGGGCTTAACAAAAAAAATGTAATTGAAAATTAAATTAAAATGCGTTTACAACAACAGAAATCGTCTGGATCTTTCAGGTAAGGGTGTCAGGGCGTTGGTTAGAGCGGGACATGATGTTTACAGAACATTGACACCGGCATCGGCCCTTATCATCAAAACCTTTTGAATCCCGTCTTTCCAAGTTTAACATCTTCGTTGGCAGGATAATGTCCAGACTTCAGTGCCTGTCTGAAAGCAGCTTTATGTCTTATGATATTCCATCAAACTCTGAAAAATACATTCTATTTTCCACCTTTAAATTAAAGATGTACGAGTAACAAATAAAACACCAAATGATATGTTAGCCTGAGCTGCCAGCCTAATGGCCGGGCACAGGGATGTGGAGAGCTGCTCCTTGGAATTCATTACCCTGAGCTACTCACACTCATTGGCAAAGGATAAACTATTCCTTGATGCAGTAAACAAATATTATTCCATTCCAGTCTCGAGGAAGAGGGGCGGCCGCCTGCTCATGAATGAGCCTGTTTGTGAATGCGAGGCCCGTGTCAAGGATGTCAGTCATCAGTAGTAGTAGCCTGCAGATTGCTATACCCTACCCTACCTAGCAACTGTAGAAGGAAAATGAAGTGACCGTAGAAGTCTAAAATTGTATTACACTACCCCAGAAATAAATAATATAGTGTAAAACAAGGCAATAAGCCTCCTTTTCAGCACTCGCATCAAATCTAAACCCATAGAGGTTGACCTGGGTCAGTGCAAAATGAATTTGTGTACAACGGCACATAACGGTTATCTCCTGTAATAAAAGTGCTGTTGTGCTGGATCCGCGATGGCCTTGTGTGTATTGTTGGCATTCATCAGCCGCTGCATCTTGATGGTGCATGAAGATTACACCATGTAATCTTGGCAGGGAAGGAGGCGCTGGCAGTAGAGGAGAATGACTGAGATGAATCAGGGGAATTGGATGCTCGGCTCGGGTTGCAGCGGGAATTAGAGTTCATTGACAACAACTGTGATTGTAAAGGATATTTGCATCATGCCCATTCATAAAAAACAAACCATACGTCGTATGATTCATTCATTCAACATATGATTTTCTCATATGTTGAATATGATCTCGCCAATCAGACAAAAATAATAATCATCCTCCCGGGTCAGTAAATGTTATTGTTCAAGGAAATGAAACACTGAAACAGACAATCATACTGTTTTATTGTCTTTGTTTGAATAAGCTCAGGCTGCAAAGTGAAACCAGTGGTGAGGGTATTAATCAGAAGGGTTCCATCTTGTCGGCCGCGGCTGCCAGGGCCAACGAGATGATCATACACATAAATAACGGGCCAAACAGCGGGGCGAGTCAGAGGACACACAAGGGCGGGAGGCAAGAGGCCAGACATTGAATTAGACAGCAATTTTGAATTAAATGAAACCCATCTTCAGCTCAGATTTATGGCTCCACGACAAACTGACATCGCAAAACATAAAACTCCAACTGGTGTTTGTTACGAGGGACCGTGTTGGGTTTCACGTTAAGTCGGAGCCGAGCAGACTGAAGTTCTTCAGGTGCAGAAAAAAATGCTTCATCTTGAAACTATAAACTTGAAAAAAAACCTCAGTTGTCACTAATGTTATAAACAATGGCTCCATTCTATCCCATAGCCACTCTGTGAAACAACCCATTTATACTGTATTTCCACACGTTTCTAGTTAAATCCCACATTTATAGTCTATAAAAGACGTAATTTTAGAGGTACTCTAAAGACTCTAATTATCACATTATTACTTCACAACAGTTGTGGATGAAGTACTTTAACTTTGCTAAAAATAAAATGACCAATTAAAGACTTTAAAATACTCTATTATTACAAGTAAAACCCGTGAATTCCATGAAGTACAGAAATATCACAATTTAATCAAATCTTTTTATTCGTTTTGCTAGTTTTAGGCTTTTATATAAGTCTTTGTTTTATTGCTAACGTGTTGTTATTGATACATTTTATTTCACGTCTTTGGTTTTATTGTAAAGCACAATGAGCTGCATTTTATCTATGAAAGGTGCTGTATAAATAAAATGAATTATAATTATTATTATTATTTTTATTACTTTGCACAATCCAGTCTCTAGTGTTTACTTACAATGAATTTGCACAATCCCTCCCCTCGTGCTTATAGTATTTTTTATATTTACACTTAAATTTAAATTCCTTGCATGTTGATTGTTATAATATATTATATTATTATACATAATATATATATATTATATTCTTATAAATAATCAAAAGAAAAAGCAGAAAGTGGTTGTAAATGAATTTATACTGAATACTTTCATCAGCACCTGCAGCCAATGGAATGTATTTTATTTATGACTAAAACACCACATTTGATAAGTTCACATGTTTTGAATAAAGTAGAAAGTATCAGAACAATAAAATACCACTCAAACACAGTAGTTAAGCAGCTCCATGTACTTTTCTGAGTACATTCTACCTCTGATACTTCAGATACTTCAGATACTTCTCACTGCTGCTGCTTCCCTGCAGCTCACAACCCGGAAGTGCTTCTCCTGCACCCAACGAGGTCAAAATGGCGGCTCGCTGCATGTGAAGGGGACCGGACGGGAGCCGGCTGAATGATCGGAGAACATGTATAAAACGCCGTGTAGCCGGCTGTCAGGTACCCGGGGGTTTTCTGCTTCTTCCTCTGACGCCTCGTTGCTTTTTTAAAAGACGTTTTACATGTTCGCTCGCCTAAAACAGCCTTTGAAGCTAAAGCCGGAAGCTAGCAGGCTAGGCTAGCATGTGGCTAACCGGTGTGGATGTTTGGCAGAGAGGCAGTGACCTTAAGCAGAAGTCAGCCACATCTGCAGAGACTGAAACAACACGATTACTGACCCGGGTTCCACTTCTTCAACGCGTCGGCTGTGTTTATAATCACGTTGTGTTTACTAACAGCAGGAAAAGTTAGCTTCAGGGTCACGGATTTACAGTAGTTTAGGTTGTTATTGATGCTGTCGATATGCTAAGGTGTTGTTTTCCTCCTCTGCATTGAACTGGTGGGACATTTCAGTGCGTCCTCACTATTGTACATGTTTTATGTGCAATCATACGAACATGATGTAGAAAAATGAACTGAGTGAAATGACCTTTCACGTGAAATCAAGTCTTTTTCTAAACAGTTTCATCTAAAGCTGAACGTTATAACCTCAAGGAAGATGGTATTTATTCAAATTAGTGGTATAACCCTTGTTTGAGGTCAATACTCTATAGAAAACTACCATAGGCGTGTGTTAAGTTTGATAGTCAAGTAGTTTGTCAACTTTATAGCCACTTAACTCAGTTGTCAACAAGACAACAATCACAGCATAACACAAAACAAGAAAAGAAACAAAACACACAACCCCCCCCTCCCCTTAAAAACATGACATACTTCTGCACTGCTCTGTCTTCACTGAGGCTTATTACTGTCAGCTACCCCATGTTATTATACCACAGCAAAATCAAAGTGAGGAAAGAGGAAGAGTGGAGATGTATTATTATCAATTATCATCATCAAAATGAAGTTTATTGCCAAGTAGGTCTCCACATGCAAGGAATTAGCTTTAAAGAACAAGTGTTCTGAGTGTAAAGCGAAAGATAAAGACAAGAATATTTAGTACAAGAGCAGAATCAGAACATTTTAAATATATACTGTCAATTCAAGAGAACAGAAAATGGGCCTGATTCAAAAGCCTCCTTCATGTTGCCATGATTTTAATTTGGAAAGGCCAGGACCATCATGGGAATCAGTATTCACATTGGTTTCTATTTTGTTTCATGCACAATTAAACATGTTTTTTATAGAACTGAAACGAAAGTATTGACTCTGTTAACAAAGCATCCTGTCTTGTGTGTCCTGTAGGTTTGATCGGTGCTAGTGTGAAACAGAAATTAGCTCAAAATATCCCTCGATGTGATCAGACGGCCCGGGGCCTTATTCAGCTGCACAGAAGAGATCCATCAAAGTGGTCGACCTATCAGCAGCTCAGCTTCCTTAAACGCCAGGTAGCTTTCATTGGACTTAATATTTCATTGTTTTTAGATTTTAGTAAAAGAGTACCTGTTGCTTGTTGTTAATACAAAAGTTATGTATCCCCTGTTTTCCTTTCAGTATGTAGCAAAGAACAACACTGAGCTTCATCAACGTGCCGTCCCGAAACGGGCACCGGTCCTGACCATTGTGGATGAGAGAGATGACAGCATTGAGAGGCAGGTGGAGAGAATACCAACCATTGCTCCTGTGGTGACAGGCCCTGTGCCACAGGTAGAGGATGTCACCAGTCAGACGCAGCCTGAAGCAAACACAGCTGCAGCAGATGTGGCTGCGCAGAAAGATTCTGTGTCCGGCACAGCTGCGATTTCAGATGAGACTCCACATATCCAGGTGGAGACGGAGGAGGCGAGGGAGGCTCGTCTGGACAGACAGTGGAAGCAGGTGAAGGTGGATGTGGCCGACTTACCGGATATCTACGCCAGACTGGCCAAAATCAAACTTACAGGTATTTTGCATTGTACATTTTGATAACAGGACATGATATGAACTATTTAGAGAGATGTTGATACTAGGATAATATGCTTCTACAGCAACAGAGCATATCATTTAAGGTGTTCTGTACTTTTTTAAGTTCCCTCTATAATATTCTTGCTTGATGGTTTCAGCTCTGGTGGTTACGACTGCAGCAGCTGGCTATGCAATGGCTCCGGTGCCGTTTGACCCAGTCACCTTCTTCGTGGCCACTCTGGGAACAGGCTTGGCCTCTTGCGCTGCCAACTCCATCAACCAGGTCAGTTATCCTCAGAACAAGGGCTTTCATGTCTACCTCAGCATGTTTTTAATTAGTTTGTGTTTTGTCTTCAGCTTGTTGCTCACCACATGTCATGAATGCAATTAAACCCTCACTATTCGATCATGGAGTTTAAATCAGCACCTCTTGTACACAAAGTCACCAACGATGGAACATTATAGGCTTCACATAGATGGGAATTACGGCAGGATTATAATAAACCCTGTGTATCTAATAAACTGTCAACTTTGTATAAATGTATGATTAACAACAGCTGATTGACTCAAACTACAAAGACGCCATAAGCCAAGAAATATTAAACACTCGGCCTGTGTAATTGTTTCAAGAATTGCAGTAAACACTTGAAATGTTTCTGGGCTTAAATCTGTTTATTTTTAAGAACCAATTTCCTTTTGGAAAGAGCGAAACGACGACTAGTCACAGAGCTGGCGAGATGTCAGTATAACAGATTTTTGTTGACGTGTTTTACAAATATGAACATTCTTGTTGACAGACACACCCACCCACTAGAAAGAGCCAAGAGACCCAGAACACATCAATTTTTTAACCACTTGACATTCCTCTTTTGCTGCACAGCTCAAAAATGCATTGAGCTAACTGTAACGCTGTTATTATTTCCCTGCTGAAAGCTTTTCTTGAAGCTAAAGACAAAGGGGAGCTCGTGCACCTACACACTTAAAATACCTGGAATAAGTAGGGCCTCCCTCTGCAGTCTAGTGTTGACATTGTGCGTTGGAATTTGCTCCGTGACTTAAGAATATTGGTATAATAGGTGACCTCTCCCTCAGCCGTGGATTGAACTCTTCTTAGTTGTGTCTTTGGCCTGTAATTTGGCAACGATCATGATTACACTGCAGGTTCCTGGCCTCGGGGGCAGCCCCAAGCCTACCATCAACGGGCATGTTCTGCACTTTGTGTGTTTTTGTTTTACAACAATGAAGTGCCTCACCAACCCACGCATAGTTTGTTCAAACAGCGATCATTCTGGACCTGAACTTGCATCTGTCAAATACGTAGGTGCATTCAAACCCACACCCCCCCCCCCTGTGCTTGTCTCTATGGATACGCATGTGCAAATGTTTACACGATGGTGTTTTTGTTGTCAGGTCTGAATAGTGTCAATCAGTGCTCAAGTTAAAATTGTGTGGTCTCGTCCGTGGCGTTAAACAGAGCTCTGCCCCGATTCCTCTGAGCACCTCTACTGCACACTGAGCAGGTGTGTAAATATTCTTCAGGTATTTGAAAAATGTCCCCTTCTCCTCACGCTGAGGAGAGTCGCCCCGACTCAAGCTCCAAGGCGTTCAGAGCGCTGAGTGATGTAAGAGGCGGCAGCCACTGTTTGTACCCTGGGTGTTCCCTAATCTGTGGGCCCACCCTCACATCAGGCCCGTCACTCTTCATTTTGTCCACTAACTCAGCCCGAGCTTAGGGTATGACATAACTTCATTTTTCATAGAAACGGTGTTATGTGGCTTTCAGTGCCTCTGTCTTGGTTTCCTCCGTCCAGGTCTGGTTACACGCCTACAGTCAAGGTGAAGCGTGGGCAAAGTTCACCGCAGATGTTGTCCCAATTAGACAAGTGTGGAAACCTGCAGGGGCTTCTATCACTTTGAAAGAGTTAATCTTTTCCAGACTTTTTGTAACGGGGCCTCGCATTTTTAGAAAAGCCTTTTCTAAGACAAAAAATGTATAATCACAATGGAATTTAGAAAAAATATAACAAATGAAGCTGGTTCAAATCAACGATAATATATTTAAGTGATTTTATTTTATATTTTCACCTTATAACAGTTATAAAAAGTAGGATTGAAGTCATGAAAGCCCTCAGATGATATTAAAGGGGCAATATGACAAGTTTGAGGGTGAGTGAAAAGACAGAGATTGAAAGTTTATTATACATGTGGCTAAAGTTTGCTTTGGTAGGATTTATGGTATTTTCGGGAATGCTTCACATGGTTACTGCAGATAAATGTGGAGTGAACAGAAAAGAGATCCTGATGGAATATCACTTCAACATTTCTCTTTGTTTTCACAAATGGCCTTGTGTCTCCTTGGCTGAAAGTCATCAGCGTTTACGCCGTTTGAGACCAAGAACTCCTTTTTTGTGGCTAGTAGCTGGTATGCGAGCCCGAGCATTCACACAAGTCAGATCCATTCTGCTTCCTCGTTCCCTCTTTCTCTGTGGGTACGTGCTGTGTGTCATCATGGCCGTAATTGACAAGAGTTTGAGATGGGAGTATTGTTTCAGGCAAATTAGCCACATGTCTTCAAGCAAGGCCGACTTTGAAGTAGGTTATAAGACAAAGACACGCAAGGGCTCCATTCTTTCATTAAAGAAGTCATACGATCATCACCATTAACAAAGTAAACTTGTGTATTGTTGGTATTGTCCTGTCTCCCTCTGCTTGTCTGGTATGGAAAGTATATGTCTGTAAACATACAATGTAAGAGAAGTTGTTCGTGTTGCTTTGTTTGGAGAAGAATGTCATTTTCCTCAGTGTAATTACACACACAGAAGGACAGGGGCTGTCATGTGTGACAAGTAATTGCCTGTTGCGCTGCCTCTGTGGCAGTACTAACACATCCAGGATCGTCTGTCAGGTCTTCTTGTCAGAGACACACCCTCACCTGTGTGTGATCTCAACACTTTGTTCATCCATTTGTTTTTCATAATCCTGTAAAAAAGTGGAATGGTGAAGAAAAACATCCGACCTTCAGATCTGATGCCAGGGTTTTTTCCTCTCTTTCATCTTAAAGAACTGGTGCATTAGTGTGGCTGGTTTTGATCAAAGCTAGATGTCTTTTTATATGAAACATCTAACGGAACCTTGACAAACGAAGATCACTGCCTATGGATTGTACCGCTCCTCCCTAAATCCATAATTCTCGGCATCTAAAAGGGAGTGTGCAAGCTTGTGACCACACAACTGTCAAATTACCTTGAGGAAAATGTCTTGAGGGGGTGAAAAATACTTTGGCTCTTGAAAGTGGCAGCCAGGCCATCAGTGGAGCTGTCAAAAGCCAAGGCTGCTCTTTGTCCCATCGGGAAGTGCCCATAGGGCAAACAGAAACGTTGTGGTTTCTTTTCAAAATGTTACTCTACTTAGGAAACTGTCGGAGAGATGTAAGCACTTGGAGTCACGTAACAATGGCAAGTCAACATCTAGAGTTTCACGCCACAGTCCAAAACCGTAACGCTGTCATCTCCGTCTTGCTGTCTGCAGAAGATAATCAAGTCTAACAGCTAAGGGATGTAATTATTTCATCTCCCAGTCCAAGTGACTCTCATGCATTGAACGCAAGAACATTTTAGCCTGTTAGTTTTAGTTTTTCTTCTGCCTCCATCTTGCTGCTCATCCAGCCTTAAAAGCCTGTGTAGAGGTGTTCGAGCGTAAAACGGTTAATACTCTGTAGAGAACCTAGAAATAGCTCAGCCTGTTCAAGGCCATACCTAAGGTTTCAATACAGAGTTCCCTCTGTTCCTGCAGGACAGAATTGAACTAGGTAGCATTAGATGAAAAAAGTGCTGGTCTTTATGCCCCCTGGGCCCCACACCAGGCACAACCTCTGCAGGTGTTCCAGCCGTCATCACCTTCCAGTTTGGCCACTACTTCGACTAATTGGATAATTGGGTCAGATGAGAGTTTTAGGCTGGAGCCTTAAAGACCCCGGGGAAGTCTGAGGTCCCCTGCGGTGCAAACAAGACCCGATGTGGCCTTTTACTCTCAAATAAGCACCGCTCGGCTATTTTGACAGCAGCTGGTAGTGTAAGTCACACCGTGTCTGCTCGCGTGTTGGTTCTGATGAACTCTCAGGCAGTTTTTTTTTTGTGGCTGCCTCGTGTCATTTGTATTTTCGTGACGGTGACAGCAAGCTTGTGTGTCTGAGTATCTCCTGTGGTGAGCCGTCTCGAGGCTGGCACGCAAATGCGAACCCCCACAAGCCCCCCAGCCCGTCCTGTCCTACCACTCCGAGCTACACCCTTCTCTCCTGTCCTGTGCAGGCATGCATTATTTACACTCCTGCATGTTTCCTTCTGAGTTCATCCTGCTCATGATCATCCAGTGCACAGGTACATGACTAAACATGGGTACAGGTTATGCAGACCAATCGTGTGTTATCAGAACATGATGATAACATGTTTGATATACTTCTTTTAAACCTTTTTAAAAGCAGAAATACTTTGGTTTACCAGGTTTCTTTAAAATCCTAGATCTCCTGGTAACCAGGGTCAATCATCACCCACTTGACGGGAGGTCATTAACCAGTTGTGACATATTGTTTCTTAACTTGTGTACAGATGATCAGCAGAATAATAGGAATCGCTTCAAATTCATAGCAGTTGAATATTATTTTAATCTGACTACACAGTGTAGTATTTAAACTCTCTACTCTTAGCTGAAGATCATATTTTCAACTTTAAAAGCATTGTCAAACCCTGCTGACATCACAGTCTGCTGTCTGAAGCACATGCTCGTACAATGCAGGCTTGTTCTTGCAGCTGATCTCTTTATCTCTGATCTCTATCTTTATGTTGTTTGCAGTGGCAGTCATCTTGTTAATCATATTTACCCAAGTGTTTGGAGGTCAGATTGGTTCGCTGCCATGTGAACTTGGTTCTAAATCGAGACTGGAAATTCCCTCATGTTGTTATACATATTAAATAATCCCTTGAGGCATATCTAGTTTTCTACATAAATCTGTGTGTTTTTGAACTGTAGTGATGCTAATTTATAGGCCGGTCTCAGTGAAAGTCACACTTGGTTGAATTACAGTGGTATAGCAGTGTGTTTTTATTACTGCAGTCAGAAAGTATTAGGGCTGCGACATATTTTCTTGTTTTATATCTGGACTGAAGCGTGTCTAATTGGAAATGGAAGTTTAAAAACTGACTCTGTGCTTTGATGACATCTACTATAGAAGGAAACTAAAAAGTAATCGGACAAATTCACAAACTTATGTTGAGTCAAAGAGTTCACGCAGTAATGGAAAGCTCCAAATAATGAGCCAACACACAATTAACAGGATAGCATGCACTTTCTATGTAACGTCACAACAAGGGCAGCAAGACATACAGTGAGCTTTGTGTGGAATACTTTCTTAAATTGATTTATGAGATTCTTTCTGCTGTGGATATTTGTTTCTAAATCATGTTGTCAAGTCTGTACTTGACCACTACAATTTCCAAAGGTAGTAAGTATGGCCATAAGCAGACCTTGCCTTCTGTAGGTACTTTTCTTCAGTGTACATTCCGTGTACTCCTCTTAGTTCTAAGATGGTCGTCCGTGATTATGTTGCTCTTTGCCGATGACGTCTATATTTCTGTTGCTGTCTCGGTAGTTGTCCTACTCGTGCTGGGTTGGCGGCAGACTCGATGGTCCTTCACAGTCAAGGCTGCCTAAGCAATTTTCCAGAATTGGGCTCCTCATGTTGTACTTTGGGGTACCTCACAGGGCATGGTACCTCTGGAGAGAATCATTAGTTGTAACAGGACCTCATAGCCACTGAAGCCCCTCTTACCATTGCACTCTTCAAAGATGGTGAAATCCTTCCACTGGATTTGTATCTGCCGCCTGCTGAGAAGCAGCGACAGAAGATACGGGTTCAAATGGACACCGTAGAATACCTCCTGCGTGATGACATTGCTGTCTATTATGTGCAGTTTATTTTTATTGAAAATTACCCCCCCGCCACCCTTGAATCCCTTTTGATGAATTGCAGTGGGTGTCTTTCAAAATGGCCCCAATATTGAGGGGGTACTCTATTTGTTTTTCTTGTGTGGAAAGCTTCAAAGATACCGTCAGGCAGTTAGACTTTTCAAAGGACGACATGTTGGTCATTTTTTGTGGAGTGCCTTTTTTGAGTTAAAGGTCAAACACATTAGAAACTAAGCCCAATGGTCCATTTGACTCGAACGTGATCCCTCCCATTGTGCAGATGCTGCTCTCAGGATCTTGTTTTCCAGCAGCTTAGTTAAAACAAAAAAGGGCCGAGCTGATCTTTGACACTGATAGTTGTCTCACGTTTTGTTTTGATTGTCTGTACCGAGCGCGGATGAAGAGATGGAAATTCCTTTTTTAATTGCCCATCAAGATGGCACGAAAAGGACACGATGGGTATCTCTCCTTTTGGTGCAGGATTAAAATGAATATTTAACCAGACAGCCCTGTTTAATAGTTAATTTCTTTAAAGCCTTTTGTCTCTGTCAACCACGGGGTGCCAATCCGTTTCAAACTGTACAACTGGGTCTCTTGCAGCCTCAGATGGGAGACAGATGCTTTCCTCTGATAAAGTCATGAAGGGTAAATCCAACGATTGAAACCCCCAGAGATGATGCCTTTGGGGAAGCGAGAGCAAGGACTGTTGCCAGGCAGGCTTAAATACTGGGATGTTAATAATAATGAATTTGTGTGTGTGTGTATATGTGTGTTTAATTTACAGCCTTTTTAAAAGACTTGCATCAGTGTTGCACTTGAGTGGCTCCTTTATTCATTATCTTATGTCACTAACACTATTAACTTCAAGTGCTTAGTCAAGTACATTTAGAGAAATACTGGTAAAACACAGCAAAGAAAGTTCTTTCTCAGTATCTGCTTTTAATAATTGGTCACAAAATTCATGGATATGTTTTATCAAGCAATGTCAAATATATAATACAATGAGCCACCGCTTAGTCTTTAACACTCCATATATAAAACAGGTTACTCTAATAAAGAAATATATGCTATTGAAATCAAGAATCGTGGACATTTTACGGTGTCTGTATTGGTTACTACTAAATCTTTTGTCTTGGATCAAAATACAATATGTACATTACATTTCCCCTTAAACTACATATTCCTTTTGATCCCAAACTAAAGCCTTTACAAGTACAGGGTGTCCTTACTTCAAAAGAAGAGGAACACAACACAGCGTCCACAACACGTCTTCATCTTTGTGTTAAGATCACACTCAGGAGAGATGCACTTCTGCTCACACGCAAAGTGTCTCTCTGAGCTTTCAATGTCGTGGCTTGTTTGGGCAACCACACCTCACCACAATGGAGTTGCCTTCACCCTAGGGAAGGAACATGACTGACTGATGGGCAGGTGGGGCCCCTCCTCAACACCTCCCTGATTAGCCTTTAGTTTTTCACAAAACACTGTGATTATGGGCTTCAGTGACCTACAGGGGCGAGATGCAGACACTGTTGAAGCTTGAGTCAGAAGGCTGAAACCACCCACCTCACTGTCTGGCACCAGGGAACCTTTCTACACCTCACTCTGCATTGGGCAAAGACGCATGCAAGCTGAGTTAGTGCTGTTACATCAACCTGAAGTATTTTTTCTGTCTTGCTTGTCACTGGTTATGTTTTCACCAGGATCACACAAAACTACTCAGTGGATTTTCCACAAAACTTGGTGGAAGAATGGAACAAACGTGGCACATTTGGTGTGTAATTTAAAAGGGCTGTTAGGAATTGATGGACATATGATCTTTACTTGGTGCCATTCTAGTTGTTGCTAGTGTTGCTAGAGTTTTCAGCAGGTGAAAAGAAGGAGATATTTATGGCCAACAGGTTAGGACTGTGTTTCTCTGAATCTGAGACACTCACAACACCAACATAGGCAGTTTTTCTCAGTTTCTTCTCAGTGTCCTTTTCCAGTTTAAAAAGAAGCACGTCAGCACCTCCAGGATTCACCGTGAAGGTATCAGTGAATAGAGACACTCAGTCTAGAGGACAAACCGTCTCTCTGGTACTAATGTCACGCTGAAGTAGAATGTGGACGGGGTCGCTGAAGACACACTCATCTTGGAAGTGGCCCTCTCTGTTTGTCATCAGCCCTTAGCACTGTTTGAAATTAGCAGAGTGGTGCCAGAGGTTTGCATGCCTATACAGTGGATGTAATATCGCTGTGTTTTGCCAAGCCTCAGCCCCGAATGTTTTTTTGTTTAGTTGAGCAGCTCAAAATGACCCATTATACAAAATAAGAAAGTTAAAGTATTATGACAGAAAAACGCAATGACTGGGCAGTAACGCAGAACGTCTCTCGTGAGGCTAACGATAGTCAGATGAACACACATTGTGTTTTGATTCGTGGCACTGTATTACATTAAAGTCAGCGACAGAGAGGTGGACAACAAATTTCATGAACTGACCCGCTGTCGTCTGTGGAGCTGAAACTTCATAGTCACCTTGTTTTATACGTTTTTGACCTGCCTGCCTCTGTTAAGAGATAATTGTACATGTGGGCTTGTTTTACAGTAGCTAAACAATGAACGAGTGGAGAAATTAATGTGCATGCAGGGATGATTAGAGAAATACTTCAATTTCATTTCAGGAAAGTACATCTGTTAAGGGTATCTACATTTTTAAGAAATCCCATTTATGTAGTTTGTGTAAATTGTGCAGTTTTTTTCCTCTCTCCGTGAACTCAAGCAAGTTCTACCCTCTATCTGAAGGTAACTTGGCCAAAGGCAAGTAAGGAACACTCTTTGTAATACTGAGATCCGTGGATAATTAACAAAAGCAGCCCTGTTTATGGCGTGCCCGTGAGCCAACACTGCATGCTAATTTTATTCAAACCGAGAAGCTTCGGGGGCAAGAGCATCATAGCCGGAAAACAAAATGGTTACCAACGAGGACCAAGACTTTTCCCGAGCTTTGGGTGTATATCACATACTCAAAATATAGGTACAAAGTTTAGATTTACTTGTTTGGCCTGAAATGAAGTTTGTCTCATTGGGGTTTAGAGTAAATTCTATGATATATATGAGTTTTAAACTTTTCAACTGATTAGCAGGATGAAGGGTTAATTCATTAAGCTTTTCATCTTCTCATTTGCTGAATGAGGGACTTATTATCTTAAATCTTGCTTGTGGCGGGATTAATTAAACCCAGATTAGCATTTCATGTGGTCAGCTGGTCACATTTCTTTAGGCAAATTGACACATGAAGACAATTTGACAGTTTTGTTGTCTATTTGCCATAACGTCTTTCTTTCTACTTGAGTATGGTTTTCTAAACCCCTCTAGACTGTAGGTAAAGGTTCTTCTGAACAAGTATTCATTGTAGTTCATGTCATCCATTGAAACTAATCCTCAGAGATCCTTCTGCCACACTGCTGAACAGTTCTCTGTCTTGTCAGAGCGTTTTGAAGACAGACTTCATATGTAGACTCATGTCTCACTCCAACTCCTCTTGTAGTTTGAGTAATTTTCTGTGCTTCTCTCTTATAACTTAAAATTTTAAGAAGGGATCTTGTTTTCTTTTCCACTCATTATTATACAGACAATATGTCCTTAATCTTAACTGCCAACCAAGACCTTCATTATGCTATAACACGGCTTATCTCAAACAGTTGAAAAAAGCTCATAATAGTCTCATTAAAGGCTCTGTTGTCGTGACAGTTATAACCATTTTAAAACTGTTCTTTGTTTGTGTCAGGAGACAGTTTTGGGCATTTTTGAATACTCTTAGAGGTGATTTTGTAATATTTTTGTACGGTTTTGCTTTATCTCCTTTTGTACATTGACTCCTGCACACTGATCTGATTCTTTAACATCACATGAAGCTTTTTAGTGTCTTACAACATCTATAGTGATGCCGCCACTTCACATGCACTGAAGTAAGTCTGCCTTTGTCTCTCTTGTTGAGTATAGTATTACTTGTGCTCTGTCCACATGTCGATTCCACCTGTTCTTCGCCACCACTCATTCCTTTCTCGTGTCTGAGAAAGTCTCATCCTGCTGGATTGGTTCTGAACACGCCTGTCTCGGGTTTAACTGGAGAAGCTGCAGCTAGTTTAAAAGATTTTCAGACATACTGTGTGATGGCACGACTTAAACTGTACCTATTTGTGTCTCCTCTTTACACGAGGTAATGCTTCTGGATCACTTAGGGATTGTAAAGCCTCACTTTGTTGTCTTTCTGTGTTTATGCTTGCATGTCTTAATAACTGTTTTCTGTTATTGCCATGGCTCCTGTAAGCCAGGAGCCAGCAGAAACATCGCAGCATTGTCAGCCCGTAAACAAAACTGACGTATCCCCTTTAAGTGAGGCTGTATAACTTGACACTGCTTTGAAGCGGCTTCTGTCATTAAGTCCTGTGTTGTTGTTTTTTTTTTTTTACATTCCCTAAATTACTGGGTGAAGGTAAACTGCATTTTATTTTTCCATCTCATAAACATTTTTTGGCCGTGATATAAAAGAGAACCTGTGTGATGCTTTAGACCCAATTCAGCAAAGACTCACAACTCACTCCTTGTGGTGTTATCTGCCTCCTACACAACAGCCACGCTCACACAACAAAGACCTCGAAGGCCCCACATGTGTGTTTTCACCCTGAACACAATAATGTCACTGTACAGTCACTCGTTCAAGTAGCAGGAAGTAACCACGGCTGTGGACCCATTCATTTTACACCCACACAACTTTAATCAATATGAAAATGTTAAACAGCTGGGTGCAGTGGTTATACTGGTGGGTTTGTGACTTTTTCTCAACCTGGGGGTCCCGACTCCCACCGGGGTCGGTAGATAATGTTTGGAGGTGGTTGTGGAGGGAAAAATAACATAATATATATTTCTAATAAGGTCACATATTTTAGACTAGGAATTAATCACTCAAAATATATGTGCACATGTGATGGTGCTATAAAGACTTTGGCAAAACAAGCCTGATTATAGTGGTGGGAAGTGACTCAAAGGTTGAGTTCCACTGGTCTGATTTACCCAGATCTGAGGGATTAAACATCTCTACCGTCTGAGCTGTGCTTGTCGCACTGTTGAGTGGGGGGTCCTCATGCTTTTGCACTTCTATCCGTGCTTCTGTTGTAGTAATTGCCTATGGAGAGACAGGATGGTGAGGAAAAGAAATGGCTCCAATTCCACTATCCCACAGTTTTAATGGCACTTAACCACGTTCAAATGGCTGTCTGTTTAAGATGCAAGGCTTTTATGTAGTATACTGTAAAGCAAATATAATACTCTCTTGAAGCACATGCAATAAGGTTGAGCTGTTCTCTCAAAATGTTAGTCCCCCCATTTTTTGTTCTATAACAAATAAACCTATATATGATGACACATCATATATATTTAGATGAAAGACGTAAACACTGTGCTTCAGTGTTTTGTCAATCTCATGCAAAGCAGTGTCGTTCCTTTTATTTGTGCCAATCCTCGCGACTTCTCTCGGAGGAACTGTGCCAGCACTTACTTTTCCCCCATTCAGACACACTGGAAGCTGTGACTTGCCACATCCTGACAGAAAGAATTTCTGTTACTTTCGCGGGGACAGATGGTTGACAGCTCACTCCTGGAACCCGTCGAAGAGCTAACTGGTTGCTTTTCCACTTGAGAGGATAGCGAGGGAGGCGAGAGGATATACGGAGAATATGGCAGAGGAAAGGGATGGGTCTCGGGGGGCAAAGCTCTGGCGGCGGAGGACGACTGACTCTGACAGGAACTTTGTTACCCTCTTCTTACAGTCTCCTCCCATTTGCTCCGACAAACAAGATTGAAACTCATGGATAAATTATTTACCCTGCTGCTTTTTTGCCACTGTTTACCATCTGCTCCCTTGTGTTGGGTTTGTCAGCAAGTGTTCCGCCTCCATATAAACATTGTTCAGATTTTTCCCTTATTCTGTTTCCCGTCAAGTATGATACTAAAAAGAGAGGGTTAGCACAACAGGAGATGTTTTAAACCGAGTTTACAGGCTGGAAACCACAACTCTATAGTTTATAATCCGGAAATCCAACTGTTGGAGTTTTTGGTTGTTTTTGGTTTCAAAACTCTCACCCTCTTCTTCTTCTTGAGGTTAGATCAGAGCAGACCCTCGACATTAACCCTGTGCTCTTTGTCTTTTTGTATTTGGGTCAAGAAGAAGTGACTTTGAAGCTCTGTAGGATGTGATTCAATCTTTTAGTAGGGAAAGAGACAAAGACTCCATATCTACATAAAATGTTTTTGCATTGGATTATAGGAAGAAAGCTCAACAGCTTCCCTTTTTTTTTTTTTTACCGTGTCCCTGAACTAAACAGCTCTGCACGGCACCACTTGAGCTGCATCTGTTATCAGACGTCCGGTTTACAGAACATGTTTGAGTGGGAGAACAAAGATGCTGATAGAACAATGTAAAGCCGATAATGTATACTATAGAACTATGTTAAACTCTCTTATCCAGATTCACACACAAATTGAATGGGTTCCTCTGTTAAACATACTGCACCTTTTCCCAGTTTGGTGGAAAAACCCATCCGGTAGTGTTTTATGTAATCTTACTAACAAACAACCAACAAATGGACAGGGGTGATAACATGACCCTGTGAAAGCCATTGGTTTTAAACATTGAAAAGGTCTGTTTTAGTCTTTGCTCTACATGATATGATCGGCATCTTGTGGTAAAGCTATTTAGAAAGCGTTTGTTTTTCCACCAACTTGACTTATTTGATTAATAGGTAGTTGACCTTCTTCCAGAATTGAAATTGTACTTCTTTATAAGGTAATGCTGTGAGCGAGTGGCTAAAACACTGGCTGCACACAGATCCAGACCTCACTGCGCTGTCGTCCTCTTCTGGGGCCCTCATTTTGATTTGAAAGGCTTGTTGAAGGAGCCTGCCGAGATGAAGGGGGGGATTTTGCTATGGGTCACCGCTGCAAATACAAATATTCCAGAGGTGCTGATGGCTGCTGTCATGTTTGAGAGAACAGTGCGGGCCTTCATAAGCGTCTGCTGCTTATCACTTCCAACTTCCACGGGCTACATTTCTTCGAAATCTTCACGAGCAGCCCTATCGGAGCTGTATTGAAGCTGACACACATACATACACACTCATTCCAGTCTCCTTGTGGTCAGACACAGCTGCGGACCAAAGAATCTAAACACCCACATTCCCTCGAACATACACATCGACATGCACATGCCTCGTTTTCAACGGCACCTAAACTGTTGAGAGGCTTTTCAAACTGCTTGTCATGTCAGTCGCACCCTCACAGTTATTAGCAAATGCCCACTGATGGCGGAAAGGACTGTTTATTTCTCTTAAAACAATTGGCCACACACACACACAGGCCGGTTCTATGTGTTCAACATTTCACTGATATGGTTTTCCCACAGTATGCGAGAATGAATAGAAAGCACTTAAGTGTGTGCACAGTACATGGTGATCAGGAACTGGAGGGGAAATACCCTCATTAGTAAGAGCGTTAACTTATCAGGCTGAGACTGGAGATATGGTCGGCCAGCTCTCCAACAAAGGAATTTGTCTTGTTTGCACAGTTGATGTTTACAGTGGAAGGAAAATGAACGTGTCAGCCAGTGTGACCCAATGTCTGGGTCTCTGGCAAATTATATCAAACCACTTTTTAAAATTAGTCTCATTATTTAAAACCCATTTCACCAAAGGAAAAAATTATAATAATTAAAATAAACACGCCCTGGAACGAAATATATTTTTAACGTTTTTTATCGACATGAACTTGAAAAAATTGGGTCCAAATATTCGATGGAGTTTGTTCTTTACATATGAAGAACGCAGCCGGAGATCGTTCCGATCAGACACGTTGACAACAGCATGAAAATGTCTGGAACACTCAGACGAGGGGGGGGTGCCTGTGTAGAGCACGCAGGAGACAGGACATGACGTATAAATCCCCTGGTTTTTGTTAACAGCTTTCAAGTTTCACATCGGTTCTTATCATCAAAAGCTCTCCAGTCTTGTTGGCGTTCCAATTTGACTTCCAATACGGCGTCTTTTTTACGTGCATGGCACCTTTTTCATCCTGAGGTATTCTGGTAGGAAAAACTCTGTCAGGAGAATGTTAGGAGCAACCGACTCGGACATTTGTGTTCCCACTTCACAGCCCCTCCGGATACTTTCAGGTCAATGTTCAGACCAAGTGTCCTTGTCCATAAGTCTATAAGTTCATCCTCTCTGCCATCTACCAAGAGTTTGGCTTGTAACCTGACTCCTCCCCCACACTAGGAGGCACTGTTGCTCGCTCACAGTGTGGCATAAACGATGAAAACGGTGATGTGATACGACACTCAAGGCATGCGTGATAAACTGCGGCATCACTTTTAAACAAAAGGCACATATTCCCCACCAGACTCCCCTGCATTAGTGATTTAAGATGTTCCTTTGTGCAGAACAGAAATAGACAACGCTCATTTATCTTAAGTTTCGCACCAGAAACTTTTCTTTGTGGAGGTAAAGCAGCAGCTGCCAACAGCCTCCTTTTGATCAGACGAGCTGGAAGAAAAACACGTAAAGCAAAATGTAAGAATGATGCTCTACCTTTCGCCTTTTTTTTTTTTTTTTTTCTCCATTTCATACTTCATCCCTCTTTTGTCCCCCCCCTCTTTGTGGCCCGGGCAGCGAGAGTGAAACATGCTCCTGCCTTGCGGTAAGCTTTCCCATATCTTCACAGGCAACGGGACTGATTATCGGCAGGGCAGAGGTAATGCGGCTCTGCACGGCATTAATTGGCTGATTAACATGAGGACAGTTTAGCGCTTCACTGTCTCACTCTCAGGCCATTAATCAAGAGGGAAGCGGTGCCAGCTGAACGGCTGCCAACAGCTCCACACAGCCCACTATAAAGAGATGGAGAAGAGGTGTGGGTTCAGCACACAAGCTGAAAGGGAGACGTGATCCACTCTTTGGCCGGACGGAGTACTGCAGTCTTTACACCGCTGCCTGGAGGGAACGACGGGAGACTTTAATATATAGTAGTGGGATAGAGAGGTTCTGGAATTTTAGAAGACCAAGATGTGGTGGTTGCTTCAACTTGGCTACTTGCATTCGACCTTTGAAGGTCTGAAGTAAAATGTAATGATCACGTACACATGCATGAGTCAGCGTGGACTCCCTCAATTGTGAAAAGATGTCTGGCTCGGAAGGTTTTTTGATCTTAGTTTGTGCTGTTTTCTTTGATTTCTTCCCTCCTTGAATTCAGCAGTGCAAACAGTCCTGGCTTTTCATGTCTAATCACCCACCAGCTGATCCCCTGTCATTTCATCACAGCACAGGAATCGCAGAGGGCAAGAATCCACAGCATCTGCCAGCTGTTCATACTCAGCATCCCAGACTCCGGCATGCTTCCTGTTTTTAACTATGGACTATAAAAGATGAACAATGCATGTTACCTTCCTCCCATAACGCGCAAATGAAGCATCCCGGGTACAGACGCTGCCACCTTGTGCTGTATGTGTCATTTGGAATTCAGAGTCTGTGCAGTAGTGATTGTGGCGTGGAGCCGCGGTCTCAAGGTCCTGCCGTCATGTAGTCGTCCAATCGCAAATCAGTGTCATATAGCTTAAAGTAACTAAAACTGAGCCCTTAAATGTTCCTCAATGTAAGAAGAACAGAAACCATCTTTGAGAAATTTTTATTTAACCTTTATTTTGACTTTATTGTTTGGCCCATGTCCAATCTGCTAACATGGAGGAGGCTGGGTTTTTGACTGGCCAGCTACCAGGGGTTAGCTATGGCTTGACTTTTTGGGGAGCTGTCACATTACAATGCACAGTGTTTGATGACTGTCTACATTCGACCTCTGCACATTATCCCATGTTTCCTCCTTTTTGAGTTAATCTACTGCCTGTTTTTTATCATCTCTGCCATCCACTCAGGTTCATTCTTACAGTTTAATGAGTACTTTGCATGTGTTTAACAGGTTCTTCAGGGAATTGGTGTAAACTCTCAGCATTGCTCACATAACTCCAAAACTACTCATTTGACTTAAGAGACATCAATAGCATTTTTGGAGTTCGAACAGCCGCCCAACTTCCACTGTGTAAACACCTTGAAATAACGTTGATCTGCTCTACCAGCGTTTTTTTGGTGTGTTATGACTAGTCAGGTTGCAC
The DNA here is from genome assembly GCF_009819705.1 of Hippoglossus hippoglossus. NCBI lineage: Eukaryota > Metazoa > Chordata > Actinopteri > Pleuronectiformes > Pleuronectidae > Hippoglossus > Hippoglossus hippoglossus. Next base: position 4,327,775 of record NC_047169.1, on the reverse strand, counting down.
GCGTTGTCTGTTTTGTTCCATTTCTTTTCTTTGTCATTCGACTTCAAAACGTTGTGAACGTCTGCCTGAACCATCGACTTGACTTCTGAGGGCGGCCTAATCTATGTAAATCTGCGCCTGCTTGTTTGTCAAGTGGCTGATCAGAGTCTGTTCACAGTTGGAGTTGAAGGGGCTTTGAGAGCTCTCGAGCCTTTTTTCAAGTAGACTTGGCTTCGCATGCGTCGGAGCACCACCCACCCCCGTGGAAGTCTTGAGTCTGCCACTCTGCTCGCTGTGTGCAAACAGTTGACAAGCCGACAAGTGATGACTCGGTCGTATTTTTGGGTTCAGCCCGCGCACCTGGGTTTCCCTCGGCAGAGTGAGAGAGACGCGGTGTTTAGGCCAGCTGATGTTCCTGTGAGCCAAAGCCATCCAGCTGCTCGGCTGTGTGTATTCCTCTGCCTGTGTTGAGGCACACTCTTGCCTCTCGAGTAAACACAGTGAACGCACCGTGTGTAGTTGCTGCATCGCTCCTCTCCGACCTTCACCTCACTTCCCGTTGTTGTTTTTCCTGGCTGATAGGAGGTGTGCTTATCGTGTGGGCTCTGTCAGGCACAAGCACTGAAGGAGGGCAAAGATTTTAAATTACACACATTGCCAAAATGTACAAATAAAGTCCTCCTAAATGATTGTTTATTTGCAGATACATTTTATGGGTAAGCGTCACTATAAATCAAACCAGGATACAATGCCAAGTTATCCTGTTTAGCTTCAACTGGAGAGTAGGAAATGGCTCCCTGCAGCCTGTTATCAATTGAGCCCTGGTGGTTGGCACTGGATCACGCTCTGTCTTTGATAGCTCGGAGGATCTGGCAACTAAACACTCCCACCTCCTTGCTTCACACTTTGGTCTTGCCTGTTTTTAGCCCTCATCATCTGGCAGATAATTGCCCCTACGGTTATGGGGTTTGTGTGTGTGTGTGTTTCTGTCCGTAATTGAGAGCAGCAGCCATAACTTCCGGTTTCATTCTCTCCAACCTCTCTGTGTATATCCAGAGCTGATCCATAAGGCTGGGATTGGTATTGTTCCAGGCAGTTTTTTTTAATGGATCTGAAGCACGATCCATTTTCAAAGCTTTGTTTGCACGCCACCTTTTGAAAAGTGCCACACTCGGCTCTACAAACACTACAGCCTGCAGTTTCAATAGGCTGTCATTGTGTCAGTGATGCGAGCACACAAATATATCAGGAACAAAAGTCTGTTTGCCTCTATTTCCTGAACATTGTGCACATTCATTGTGTTGTTCATGCTGAAGATGAAGGCTGTTGAAATCATGTCCAATCCCTCCTTCCACAACCAGCCCCACTGACGCTCCCGGCCTATCTCTCTTTTTACCAATAATATTCAAAATATCAAAGCCTAGATCAAAGCTGTAATAGAGGCTATATTATTAATGTAGAGTTGCTCAGCTGTCAGACATAAACTACTAAGTTTTATATACAATTTAATGAGATTTGTTTACATTTGATATTCAATATACGAGAGTAAAGAGACATTTTGCCATTTTGTTTAATTTTGTATTTTGTTTCTTTGTTTTAGCTTTTTTTTTTATATTGGAAATATAGTATTTATATTACACAGTGTAAATACTATATATATTTGCCTATTGATAGTAATGGGGTCACTTATTAAGTATATTAAATCATTCCCTATTAATTTATTCAATTATTAACACTTTATTGATGACATGTATAATATACTGGACAAGTTTCCCTGCTGGAGATTGATTTTATTGCCAAACATCCACCAAATGCTCTGTCAGTCAGTTTCACAGTCAAGTTACTTCAAGTCAACGCAGGTGACGACCTGTGAAACTCTCATCAACTCTAAACAGATCCACTCTGAACCTGGAGACCTACCTGTTAGCAGCAGACGTGCACGCACACAAACGGCCCAATTATTTAAATGCCATCACTGTAACACCGTGGCCGTGTTGGGGCGGAAAATAATGACAAGGGCTGATGCGAACCAGATGAGGCGCTCTGACTTAAAAGGCAGAGAGACGGAGGAACGCGAGCAGAATGTGACAAACTGAAAAGAAGGGGCAGCGCGCACACAGTGGGAAGGACTGAGTGACTTCGACGTTCACATCAAATCATCCATACACACTGACGACAGGTTCACCCAAACAATGGCAGTGCTGTGGAACTTGTGTTTTGAAATACTCGTCTCTCTCCTCTTTGTTCTTGCACATGGTGCAGGTGCCTTCTAATCCTGTAGGGGCACAATGCAAAGGTCCTTTTTTCTCACATGTGGAATGATGTTCTTGGAAACTGAGTGGATCCGTTTTATGTGAGCCGAGTTGCAGCGAGCTTGGCCCTCGGCCCGCCTGCGCCCTGTTTCAGCACTGCTCTGGCCACAAAGTGCATTTCTCTCTCATGCGGCCCCTGACCTCCTGACGCATTTCCTGACCCAGGAAATAGAATTAACACCTCAGCCGGGGCCTTGGGGTCCCACAGCCGCATACACAGCTGCGCTCTGCCCTCGCCCAGTCCACTCAGCCAGCTAGTGCTCCATGACAACTCCATGAAGCCAAGATGGAAAAGGGAAGCGGGAGATTTTCTTTGGAGCATGTGAAGAGCTTATTCCACCGCTATTTTTAATATCTTTGGTTGGTTGAGGAGTTTTAGTGCTGCAACTTCAGCAGTAACAAGAGCCAAATGAGATATATTTACCTACTTTATAATGTGTGGCCGGCACCACCATGAAAGGCTCCGCTTCTTTTATTACTTATGCTAATTTTGTCCTCAAAATAATGTAAAAAGTGGAAGGCAATTCCTCTTTGACTAAATGTCACTGTGATCCATTTCTCGCCTGAAATGAAATCCTGAGAAAGGGCAATAACAGCTCATGCAAACCACGGTAAAATATAACACCAGCAACGACCAGCAACACATTCGACCCGGACGGAGATTCAAGGTTGGAATTTGGAAAGACGTGGAATCCCAGTCAGGTGACTCTGAGCAGCCCACTCTCCTAATGCTCTTCAAAATAAAAAATCTATATAATATGAAATGCAGTGCCTTCCACCAGGGGTTTTCTTAATAATGTCCAGTGTCATAAGTGCAGTAAATCTGAGGACTGGGCTTTAAGGAGAGAAAAGTGGATTATCTGTTTATTAGACATTTTATGTGAACCATATATCAGAAGAGATGGATCTTGATATTCTGAAGCCTTAAGAGCTTTATCTGTTTTCTTCATTAGTCGAAGGCTCTTATGCAGGCAGGCAAATGCACACACTTTCGGTCGCTAACACACACACACAAAGAGGGAGAGGGAGATTAGCCAGTTCCTGCATATAAGCGCCCCATGTGTTTGCATTTAAGTCACACATTGCCAATCTCATGGGAGCACTTTGAAGCATACTCCTCCAGAGCAGATCATAAAACAGGAGTATAAGTAGTTTTTCACATAGTTGTATCCCAGAACACCCCGCCACCAGCGCCACCTCCCACCCAACAGCTCGCCGCCACCGCCTCCACCTTCCACCTCCAGTCCGTTTACTCTCCCGAGTGGTGGGGCGAGCGTTTGGCTCAGAGGTTCGGATGTGACCGTGCCCCGAGCCGCTCCTCTTCCGTTGTTTCTCTCCACATGTGGCAGGGAAACACTCACAGAGCCGGAAGTGGTGGAAGTCTCCCATCTTTGCTTTGCCCTGTACATTTTATGTGGCTCTTAGTGAATTTACCAAGCTGACTAGTGTGTCTGTGCTAACATCAGAGAGCAAGGAGGCAGAGAGAAGGTGTAATGTGTCATAATGGCTGCTTGCTTTCAAAAACTGATTTAAAAGAGAAAAAGAGAATGAATGGAAGAATAAATTATCTAAAAAAAGGAAGGACAGACGTACCTTGGTTAATGGTCCCTGGTTTTGAGTGTTGTGAATATTGTTGTTAAAGCAAAAAGCTGCAGATGAGTTGCAAATATATAGAATATTTGTTTATTTTGATTATGTTCAAGTAAATAAAGATGCTGTAAATATATTTCAATAAGTAAATAAGAGTTAAATAATAGGTAATAAGTAAACATTTGATTTTGAGAGCAGGTGTTTGTGTACATTATCTTTTTGTTTCTTTAAAATGTTTCAAACTTATCAACTCACTAAAACCAAACTGAACTGACAAAGACCAAAGCAACGTAGAAGTGGTCTGAAAAGTAGGAAGTGGTCGTGTGTGTACTTTCGGGTGGACCAGGCTATTTTCAAGTTTGTGCAGGACTTGACATTTGTTTTTTATTTGTTTGCATCTGCAGGAATATTGCAACACAAACATCTGTGTCTTCGACCTGAACAGCTCATTGTTGAAAACAGAAAATTAGCATCTGTACCTTTTTTAACTTTTGGTGTAAGAACTGCATATAAAACACACACCCGGTTAAAAAGTGTTAAATCTAAATTCAGCTTTAAACCACAAAGTGATGAGTTTTCATTGCTGTATTATACATAATGTGATGTGTGGGCATGAAAAGAAACTGAGTACGTTTCCTCCCTTTTCTTGTCTGAATGTGTCTGGAACAGCATCTGACCTTTTAATGTGTTCCTCTGTCTCTGCAGTACTTTGAGGTGCCGTTTGACTCCAACATGAACCGCACGAAGAACCGTCCACTCGTCAGAGGACAGATCAGGTACAGCTTTCTCCCTTTTGTGCTTATTTAACAGCATTTTTCCCATGATGTTGTGTATCAACTATTTAGCGTAGCAGGCCCATCTGCACTTTTTTATTGCTAAAAAAAAAAAGAGCGTGACGACGGACTGGAGAGTGCGAGAGGCACAGAAACAGCTCAGCATGTTTCGAAATTCAGCTCAGTGCAGACGAGCAAACAACACTAGCAAACTGAATTCATACTGCAACGAATGACAAATTCTGTCACTGCTGCCTTGCTCACTGACAGATAAAACACTAGTGAGCACACATCCAGCACTGATTTAGAGTCTTATTCTTACTTTTGCATACATGTTGCAGCTTTAGTTATTGAGTCATTATGACACTGGAAGACGAGGACTGTAGCTGCCAATAACAGAAATACATGGCAGCAGTGAGGTCCCTCTGCGTTACACCTGTAAGATGTAATGTGAGCTTGTTACCAGGCCGGGGGGGAGGAGGAGGGGGGGAGGTTGAGGTTACTTGAGCACAATTCGCTTTGTTACCTCCAGTATTTAGATGAGAAATTAGCTCTGCGTTGGTACTCGATGAACTGCCTGCATCACCGTGTCGATACAAATCTTTGTAAAACTGCCACAGGTGTTTCACAAATGCCGTCTTCACCCATCGTCAGTGGTTGTTTTACTTCTCTTACAGGAAAAGCTCCACATCTCCTCTTTCTTTTGTATTCAGGAGCAAACAGCTTATTATCTCACATGCAGCCAGCAGGATGCTAAATACCCGTGTTGCCTGCTAATAGCAACGTAGTCACTTTATGACTGAACACTTTGTCAGTATCATAACAGCTAACTCATCCCAAGTTCAGGGATTCTCCCCTGACGTGCTGTTTAAAAGTGGCCTCTCCTGCTGCTGAGCTGGTAATTGAAGATGTTCTCTCACTGTCTAAACACAGCCTCTTCTCCCCGGCTTTTAGTGTGTCGCTGACAAAAAGAGGTGTGCGTCTGTATGTCTGCGAGACACATGGAGACTCTGTGTCTTTCGCCCTGTCTCCTTCCCTCTCTCACACATGCGGTGTAGAGTCGGCGAGCAGATGGGAGGCAGGGACCGACCTGTCAAACAAGCCGTCAGACGGCCGTATTTTACACATTTTCCATGTTGTTTTCAGGACGAGGCTTTTTATGAGCCAAATGATGTTCCTCCACTACATCTGCCTCCCCGCGCGGGACTCTGTCTGCCCAGTGTGATGTAGCAGCATCTGAAATAGTTTCTCGTTTTTATGTCGAGACTACAATAGTGTTTCCCCACCTTTTATTGCTCTTCTGTAAAATGTGAAGTACAGTTTCCCATCCTCAGTTGTGGTTTTTTTTGCAGAGTTTGAAGCTTCCACATGTGGTTCGATGCTAAATAGCTTTCAGATTCTTAAAAGGAAGGAAACACAGAAGATACATTTTCTTTAAAGACAGACTGTGACACACAAATCATGAGTCACGACTGTTGACCTTGCTGGATCAGGTCATTTAGTCTGGAACAGTTAGTCTCGTCAGTTTGGAGATAAAATGATACGTGTTGTTTTGAATGATTCTTATCGTTTGTGTTCTCATGAACTATCTGTGTTTATTAACCTTTGTCTTCTTTTACAAAGATAGAAGAAAAAACAACTTTAAGGCATTTGATTTTCATGACTGCAATCGTGATGGTCTGAATCATTTACCAGGAGAAATAATGATGTTTTTTAATGGCTGAAAATGGAGAGCAAACAATGAACCAGTGCAGCGTGCTGTGAATAAGTATTTAATTATCCAGCTCTTAGTGCAAATGTATTAACTCACCTTCAAGTCTGGGATTTGAATTTCTTTGTCTAAAGTTTCCAGACAAATCGCTGCAAACACTAGGCAAAGGAAAACATTTTCTAGATGGATTCACATTGCTGCTGTTTTTGGTACTAGTGAAAAACAAATGATGTGTATTTTGCGACATAGCAGTTCAGGATACAGTACAAGTATTTTCAGGTTTCTAGAATCTATAAGTTCTACATTAGTCCCTAAAGGCAGCTTGACGTAGTCCAGACGAGTTAGTTCTCTGCAGTTTCTTCACCTCGTCCTCTTTTACCTCTTGATTATTTAACAGCTTTAAGTGGATTCATCCGGTTTCTTTAAGCTAATGGGTAAAAATCCCTCACGTGTCACATTTGGATCCAAGTCCTTGATTGTTTTCTAAACAGCTGCCGACTTCGCTGGCGTTCTGTGTTGACTTTACCCACCTGACGTTATGACTGCGGCTGCGTCCGACTGTAAGCAGAGGACAGTAAACCCACCTCAGGCCATGTGACACAACCCCCCCCCCCCCCCGCCGAGCCAGCCCACAGCCAGACTGTCAACAGCCCATAGCCAGCCTGCACGGCCCCACCTCAGCCCACATAAAACAGACATAACACCACTAATCACATTAATGCACCAATCTCTCTGCTCGGCCGCGCCACCAAAATAAAAGCCCCGTTTGCTTTTTGAAGAAGAAGGCCTGCGTTTGGTCAAGATTTTAATCTGCCCTCTCTTTAATTTATGGAGCATTTACTGGTGAATTTGAACCAGACCCGACCATCACTGCTTTCAATAAAAGATGAGGGGAGGAGGAGGAGGAGGATAAAGGAGGAGGAGGTGGAGGAGGAAATCTTCATCCGGGGTAAAAGCCTGAGCCACAGCGGTTTTCTTCGGCTAGTTTTGATCTCTGGTGTGTGCACATGCTATTCATCTTGCAGGGCTACTTTTATCCCCGACAAACTCTTATCAGATGAGCTTCCTCTAAGCCTCCCGTTTTGAGATGCAGCCATGCAGGGCGGCTCACTGTCAGTGTGTGGCCTGGGTGTGTGTGTGTCTGTCTGTGTGTGTGTGTGTGTGTGTGTGTGTGTGTGTGTGTGTGCGAGAACAGGTTCGACTATCTGGTGCCTGCACAAGCCCACAGACGTTCATCATTCCGTAGTTCCTTTGGAAATCAGAGGCTTTTGTCCCTGCCTGTATTTTGTGTACTGTAACCTGTGTATATATGTATATATATATATATATATATATATATATAAAAACCATCAGAATCTCATCTCATAAACCTGCTTTTGTAAATATTGAATGGTTTCTTTGCTGATTTAGCTGATTATCATATCCTCTCTCCCTCCTGTCTTCCATCAGTCCCCTCCACGCCGTGTCCTTTGCTCTCGCCTGTGGGATACCGGGAGTCGCTCTGCTAACGCTGGCTGTGAACCCGCTAACAGGCTTCCTGGGCGCCCTCAACATCTTCCTCTACACCTGCTGCTACACACCTCTCAAGAGGCTCAGCATCACCAACACCTGGGTGGGAGCGGTGGTGGGCGCCATACCTCCTGTCATGGGCTGGACGGCTGCCACAGGTTGTCTCGGTCCAGGTACGACCACATATAGATGATGCCACTGAAACATTAAGTCCACTGAAGCATTTTCAACACATTGAAGTCATTTATGAAGCAAAGAAACCAAATGGGTGGATTTGCTGCTTTTCTCTGTTTTACATCACTGTAAATTAAACATCTTTGGGTTGTGGACTTGAGATGAAACAAGCACTTTGAAATAAGACACCACTCAGGACTATGAAAATGTGAAGTGGGGCTTTTCAAAGTATTTAGAAATTCAATTAAACCAAATGGTGGATTAGAACAAACTGCCAACATTCAAAGTGAATGAGTAGCGTTTGGGTCGGAGCCTCCAAACCCAAACCTGTAGAGTCCTGAGTTAGTGGCAGGTTTCGTTTTAATCTGCAGCTGAAGCCAAGAATCCATTGAATCTATTGAAAATACTTTTTTCGATTTAACAGGTTGTAGCTTTTCAAAGGAGAATAATGTGCCATCTTATTTTTCTTATACGATAGTACATCGAATATATTTGCGGTTTTTGAAGCAAATAATTTCAAAATGTTACCATTAAACAATTAGTAGAGAAAATGAAGAGCAGATGAATCGATAATGATGATAATTGTTGCTGCCCCTTGTTTTATCTCACGTCACTGTCTCCCTGCTCAGTGTGAATTGTTGTTCTTCACTGGGTTCACTGGGACGTGTCGAACCAGGCTGGATATCACACCACACAAAGTTTTATTTACACACAGGCCAGAATCCCTGTAGTGCTGTTAGTTGTCCTTGTTCCTGCAGAGTTCGACGGCACTTATTCTAAGTGGCTTTGCACAAAAGCATCTGCCAGATGAATGTTAGGTTAAGTGAAGAGACGGAGACTTATTCAGCTTGTTGGTTGCACACATTTAAGTTTTCTGTTATGGCAACTGTATGAAATGTGTTTTCTCATGTTGCTGCCATTGCCCAGGGGAGCACTCGCTCAACTTAATATTTATATTAGTGGCCTCATTCAACATCATGTTTATTGAGTTTACTGGCTTTTCATCTATGAATTAAAATACTTTTATTCCATTCCATCACTGTGTTTATAGGAGAGCCACTAATTCCATAGCAACTGGTCTTCTTCATTAAAGCCACAATCTAGTCTGCACCGAGGCTCGGCCTTTGACATGAAGTCGCCCTTTTGAATGAACTGCATGTTATCAAATGATTAACGTCGGTGGAGGAGGGAGAGAAAGAGAACGAGAGAATTTGAATGATACGGAGCCGGCTGCGGTGCACACGCAGGATAGTAACCGCAGTAACAGACGAGACCAGAAAGACAACACGCACACTGAAAATTCACTAATGCAATAACACAACGCTAACCACCAGTAATGGACAAGCTAACGTTAGCCCGCCTGTGCTATGCTACAAACTGAATATAATAATGGATGAACAAAGTGAAGCCAATGCGGAATTTCCAGTTTTATAAAATATGCCACAAAAGGTATTTTATTGAAGCAAATGTTCCCGACTGCACCTTTTTAAATATAGGAAAAGTATCTTCCTGTCACTCTATGCACTGATTTATTTAATAAATAGTAACTGTTGTAATAACAAATAGCATCAAATAACGAATTAAAACCAATGTGCACTTAAACGAACGTCAGTGTGATGAGAACAATCTAAAACGACAGAATCCATCTTTGAGAAAAATGAATGTAACCTGACTATTTAGTTTGGTCCATGTCCCAATCACTAACATGGAGGAGGTGGGGTGTATGATTAATACTGCAGCCAGCCACCGGGGGGCGATCAACATGCTCATGTTGTCCATCTTTATATACAGTTTATGACTGAGACAATATTCGTAGTAACTGTACGTGTTGGGAGGTTTTTCAAAAGTTTTAACTCCATAATTGAATTTCCATGAGTTAAAATTTGATTCAGCTACTTAATCAGTAAATCAATCATTAAATAGCTGTGACACCGAGTTTTAAATATGAGATTATACATGAAGACGACCTTTCTGGCTCTGAGTATTATTTTGAAATACTTGTTTTTCCTTTTTAAAATAGACCAAAGTGTTGATGTCTCCCACTGGATGTAATCAAACTTGTTTTCAGAAAAAGCCAAAGCACTTTGCTAAATATTGTTTTGTTTTTTTTAATAAAAACAAAGTTTTGCAAAGTGGTTATTTTTGTGCTTTGAATATATAAATGTTAAAGTTCTGTCTTTTATTGCATTGTGAGATTAATAAGAGGAACTTTTATCCAGACATTACAATATATTTCAGCACTCGGTGTAATATTTGGCAGCTGAGTATGAATTAAAGAAGCGGCACATTAGTTTGACTCCCTCAGACTCTGCTTCATTAATCCTCTCCCCCTTCCTCCTCCTTTTATCTCCCCCCCCCCCCCCCCACCCCAGGTGCTTTGTTGCTGGGTGGTTTCCTGTACAGCTGGCAGTTCCCCCACTTCAACGCCCTCAGCTGGAACTTGAGGGAAGACTACTCCCGCGGCGGCTACCGCATGATGTCCGTCACCCACCCTGGCATGTGCAAGCGGGTGGCCCTGCGCCACAGCCTGGCTCTGGTGGGCCTGTCCACCTTAGCACCCGTGCTGGACCTCACCACCTGGACCTTCCCCCTCATCTCCCTGCCCATCAACCTGTTCATCAGCTACCTGGCCTTCCGCTTCTACCGCAAGGGCGACCGCAGCAGCGCCCGCAAGTTGTTCTTCTGCAGCCTGTGGCACCTGCCCATGCTGCTGCTGCTGGCGCTCACCAGTAAGAAGCCTCGCAGGGAACCGGAGGAAGTGGCGGCTCTGCCTGCGGCCGCTGCTTTAACCGTCACCCTGCAGAGCTAACTCCTTTAACGCCCCGACGCCTCTGACTGAACTGAGCTGCTCCCTCAGTGTTGCTCTGACCACTCGTCCTGCCGAGTCGGGGGCCGGATGGTGGCCACGTTATCTTACCTGTTTAGTGGCAGCCAGTGGTGCTCACTGCAGATCAGGAATGATTGTGATCAAAAACAGCGGATTTACAGAAAAACACACTGAATCATTGCACCAGTTTGTGATCATTTCAATGTGTGTGTACTGTGTATATTCTGTATTTATTTGTGTAGGGGCCCGACAGTTCCTCTGTGTTGTACAGCGTAAATTGCTCCTATGGATCCACGCAGCAGCTGCGTCTGCAGATTTATCCAATGCATCGTCGAAATGCAATTAAGAAGATGGACATGAAACCAAAAGATTTATGTTTGATTTAAGAAAATGGGGGCAAATATAATCATGTTGCAGCTCATGAAGCAGCTATATCTTCGCACCAGATGTGTGTGTCACTTGATCCCAGATACTTGACAGTTATAAAAGCCTCGTCGCATTTGTCGACTCAGCAAATGCACCGATGGGTCTTTCTTTAACGTAACGGTTCATGTCAACACGGTTCACCGGCACCAAAACGAAAGGGAACAGTTCCCTCCTGTCGGAAAAACAAGGGCAATCGTTCTCTTAACAATAAACAAAGTGATGATTGTGATTCTGTCTGTTGTGTCCTCATTGACTCGTTCACTGTACCTGAAGTGTGAGCCTCGCTCTCATCAAACACACAAACCTTGTTAGGTGCTGCTGAACCAGATTAAAGTTCACTTATAGCCTTAGTGGATGTGTTCGCTTTAAGCACAAACGGCCATCCGTCCAATAAGCGCCGCACCTGTCAGTCAACATGTGCTCCCCTTCCGCACTTCACCCCTAGTTTTGGTATTTGGTTTCGTTTGCGTCGCTGCACTTGAGAGAAGCAAGCGTCCCCCCGTTCCCCTCGCCGCCATCCTCCCTCCATAAAAAGGGCTGAGGGATTTAGTCAAGGCCGGGAGACCTGAAGCGGATCGACATCCTCGTAAAGTGTCTGACCGGACACGGCGTTTCATATCGGAGGGCGAAGGGGGGAGAGATCCAGCCACCTGTTGCAGTCGGGCGGAAAAAACACACATGCACCAAACCTGTGTAGAATGATGTCACACTATCTGCACCTCTGGACCTGCAGCTGGAACTGCTGCCGTCTTTTTAGGAGTTTTAGGAGATTAAATATGCAGATGAAGCGTCCGAGTTAACTGAGTTTTCAACCGTTGAGTCTGGTTCTCGAGGTTTCTTCTTATTAAAAGAGTTTTTCTCAACAGTTGCCAAAGCGCGTCGTTGGAACTGTTGTGTTTCTCTATAATATTGTGAGTCTTCGACATTACTATGTAAAGTGCCTGGAGATTGTGTCTGGTGCTATTTGGAATAGAATTGGAATGAAGACACAATCTAAATTCATCCTTTTTGAAATTCTCATTATTCAAAGTTAACTGTGAAAGTTTGGGGCAAGTTTATAAACTCAGGAATTATCCAAAAACTCCAAAACAATAATTACTTCATAACTTGGCTTGGACGTTATTCTCCAGTTTCATGTGCTCACCCTAAATCTGAGTTTATATCTAGTTGTATCTCAACTACTTTGATAGATTCTTCACTTGTGCTCATAGGAAAATTGGTTTGCAGCGATAATGACATAACCAACTCTTACGTTAAGCATTTAACATTTTTGCAAACATCAATTTAAGTTTTGGAATGAACATCTGCATTTTTATAAAAAAAGAAATCTGGACTTTTCAGTAGTTTGAGAACTTTTTATTCAGGAGGAATATTTTAACATATTTATCTTCAGAAGAAAGTATTTTAATGACTTACATCATCAGCTAATACACAAAGTGGCAGTTGACCACAAAATAATTCGGCATTTTGTACTTTAAATTTATCGCATGAACTCTCGTGCAGGGTGAAGAAAAACTTGAGAAAGTTCAGTGTGTTATTATTTCATAAGCCAACAATATTTCACGAGCTCTCTCTGGTTTCCGTGCACGAACACATGGAGCTTTCTCTCTTTCCCACTGATATCAGCCATTAAATCATTGATGTTATTTGCTCCGTCTCCGAGTCTCTGAGCTTTTTTTCACGCCAGAGTCAACAAAACTGAGGAGGGGAAATATGCATCTGTAAACAGGGGAGAGGGTCCCTGAGCGGCAATGAGCACTGGAGGACCACCACCACCATGTGCTTTCATATCCGCACACATCAGATGAATGTGTGGGGGGGGGGGGGGGGGGGGGGGGGGAATAGTGAGGAACAGATCAGATTCCAGGAGTCTTCAAAAAAAAAAGAAAAGAAACCTATAGGCAGTGAAACCTCAGGATGACGGATGACCTCTGGCCTCTCCTCAAAGGTCGGCTGTTGCCAAACAGGATCCAAAGAGCTGCAGTATAATCCTGAAGCAACATTTAACACAAACTACACAACGAGACCGGCAGCAGCAGTAAAACACCCACAAGTTCCTGCAGGATGAAGGACAGGAGGAAAACTCTGTGGTGGGAAAAAACGGATAAAGACAAACTTCAGGAACACAAGCAACAGCAGCCCTTTATTTTGTACGTGTTTCAAATTAAATATAAGAATATACACCTCTGATTAAAAACATGCTTTTCTATGGGACTCAGTGTTTCAGGTTTAGGTTTTTACATGTTCATGCTCGTGCACAGTCCCAGTGGATGGCGTGCACGTCTTAAACATGAACACACACTTCGTCAGTGGATCTATTTTCCTTCAGAAGATCCCGAGGTTGAGTCATCTCCATGTTTCCCATGAAAAAACCTCGCTTTATATTTATTTCTCCTCCACATTTGAACATCAAGTGCATCTTCCCACTTTCTCTCATTCCGGAGCTTTGCAGGACTCGTCCTCAGATATGTGGGGAAAAGTTTAACGTGTAAAAGTTTGAATGACGAGACAAAACTATTATTTACCAGCTATTAATCTGATTCTATTTGTTGTCACAATTTTTAATGTGAAATAACCTCAGCGGTTTTAAGAAGAATACAAATTAATTTACAGCCTATTAATAATTAAAAGCTCTTAAAAGCTTTGTTCTGCTTGTTTGCTGCAGAACTTCTTCGAGTTTAGAATCACAACACTTAATAAATAAAACAATACAAAACTATAAAACCACGAGACTTTGTTCAGGGTTTAAGTTTTAGTTTGTTCAAGTTCAATTTGAAGTAAATTCCAGATCCACGCGAGCACGGAAATGGATTTAACTTGTTGACGAAGTGATTTCAACTTTACACTTTTACACCAGAACACTTTCATTTATTTTAGCGCCGAGAAACAGAAGAACACTCATATGTAAAAAAGTACCTATAATTATTTATAATAATTATTATAATAATAATAATTATAATCATAATCAATTAAGACTAAATGAAATATGAACCTAAATAAATAAATACATTATGAACAGTCTCTACTATCGCAAACTATTATTATTATTATTATTATTATTATTATTATTATTATTTAGGCCTGTTACTGTTCCTCCAGTCGATTCTTCAGCCGTCAGGGTGAATAAATACAGTAAATTAAATGATTATAAATTAATTAAGTAATTACATAATTAACATTAATTAATGAATCATCTGTCTGACTTTACTTTGACTCGTTTGAATGTAAAATTATAAAAGTGAAAGTCTTGACCTTCGCTTCAGTGTCAGGAGTAAAAACTCAAACTTTGTTTTAACACATAAAAGAGACAAACTCGTGATGAACGTGTGTTTGTGGGGAAATGATTTAAATTCTTCTGATGTGTTTTCATGTGATATTTTATTATTTATTTGTTTGTTTTGTTAATTAATTAAAAGTTTGTCCTATTCAGCAGAAACGCGTCAGAAAAACTTCGCACTAAAACCTGAACTCAGTCTAAATTAAACCGAATCATCCAAACGCGTTAAACTTCACTTTGTTGGTTTTTACGTCCAATAAGAAACTTTTCCAAACTTCCAGTCGCACGCGCCTCTTCCACGCTCCCACAGCCGGGCCCCGCCCACACGCCTCCCTCTGATTGGCCCCCTCCTCCCAACACTCAGCCGCTCGTGCACCATCCTCGCGGTGCGATTGGCCGCCGCCGCTGTCACTCTCCCTCCCTCCCCGTATAAAGCCTGGATCTCCATCAGCGGCTCTAACGAACCTGAGATGATCCCGGAGCAGCGCAGCAGCAGCGGCGCGTCTGTCGCAGCTTCCCCCGCGTTACCACCACAACCCCGCTGAAGAGTTCCTCGATGCGTCTCCATCCCTGGATCTACCGCGTCCTCAGGTCCCACGTGCATTAGTGGTGCTTATTTATATATCGTCAGTTTCAGGAGAGCATGTGCGTAATTGCGCGCGGGTCGCCGGGGTGCCACCGGGAGTGAGTTGGGCAATATGCGCCGCTGGGATATGATTTTCACCCGAGAGGCTTATGGAATATAGGCCGGTGTGTCTCAGCCTGCATGCCCTGTGCTCCAGCCCCGTGAAGAAGAAACTAATCCTGCTCAGCATCATGTTTTTCATCTGGGTGTACATGCTGTACTCCTGCGTGGGCTACTGCTCCACGATGCCAACTTTGGCGGTGGACGGTTACCGGGGCAAGGAGGCCGGCCCCGCGGTGGGCAGGAGGACAGAGAGCGGCGGGACGGACCTGGTGTCCCGGCTGCTCGCCAAGCCGCAGCCGTGGGAGGACGTGGAGAGCGACTACGAGGAGCCGTCCGTCCGCACCGGCGCGTCCCGGGACCTGCTCAACGACGAGCCGGACGCGGACCGAGCCGAGGAGTGGGACGAGACGCGCGGCGAGCAGCAGAGAGCCCCGGAGCCCAGCGCCATGTCCAGCTTCTCCAACGGCTCCGGGAGCAAGAAGCTGCCGCAGGCGATCATCATCGGGGTGAAGAAGGGAGGCACCCGGGCTCTGCTGGAGTTTCTCCGGGTTCATCCGGACATCAGGGCCGTGGGAGCGGAGCCGCACTTCTTCGACCGCAACTACGAGAACGGACTGGAGTGGTACAGGTACAGACTCATTTAGTGGCTGATGGGTGAATGAAATAAGAGAAAAGGCTTCTTGGATCATGATGGATGATTTTATTTCTTTGATTAATCGATTTATTTGGCACCGCAGAGCTGCAGTTTATGATCCAACTTGTATTGTTATATTTATTTGAGGGTTTTTATAGTTTTCTTCAGTCGATCACTCAGTGACATTAACTCCAGATTAGTTCACAATGAAAATCATTTTAAACTCGTAAATGTACCGCAAGTTTATTTTATTATTTTTTCATTATTATCCAGCAGGAGTTTGAGTTTATTCCAAACGGATCCACGAAGCCAGTAAACACGGTGTGGACACTTTGTGCGTATTTACGCACCAGGCTGATGTCACAGATTACGCATCATTAACTAAACATCTTAGACGATTTTTTAACGTTTGATTGCAGACAGATTTTTTTTGTTTTAATCATGTGTGTAATTTAATTTAAAATAATCCTGAAACGTGTCAGACTGAAGCAGCTTCAGATCCCGGTCCTGTGTTTCTGCGACGTGCAGTGATCTCTATTGGACACAGAGCAACACTGCACCTTCACCGTGACGCGTCTTCCAACGGTTTTCTGTCGAGTTAAATTCCGATCCTTTTTAATATTTCAATTCAAATACGTTAAATTTGTATTAATTATATGATATTTCTTGCAACAAAATAAGATTTCGCCTTCTTCTCGAGTTGTGCTGATTCCAGCTCTTATAACCTGCTGCGTTTATTTTGACAAAGACCCAGCGAACCGTGTTAACTTCAATTCATTTGTAATATGAGGTTTTGCGTAAATTGTACATTTGGCACAAATCTGACTGATCCAGGTTCGATAAAATCCAAATCCATGAAACCATCCAAACTTTTTCGTAGCCATTTTTGATAATTTAAAAAAGACAAATATTATATGCTACAGTTTCCTTTAGTAGAATGTTAAACTAAATGGTTTTTACAGATGTGAGAGGTCTGTTCTCATGTCAATGGGCTCTCGGGCCTTTAAACGCAGCCAGAAGCGAGATCTGCAAGACAAAGTGCGGATCCTGCTCCGAACAAAACCCGTCAAACATCCTCAGAGGTCGACAAACTAACATTATCCTTTTCATTAACATCACAAAGTGTTGCTTTAACGAGCAGAAGGACAGTGATGGCTGCAGGTCACAGACTCGTGAAATGAAACGAAAGTAGCCACACGACAGTTATTTTATTTTGTAAATGTCCCACCTGCTTTTTTTTTTTTACTGTTTCTAGTGATAATTGTGTCTGAGTGAGGTAATTGTTTAATTGTTTCTTAATTGTTTTGGTTGTTATGGCTCATGAATTGCAGATTTATTTGCCATAATTAATTTACTAATTACTTTTATCAGCCATTTCCCTCTTTTAACAACTTAAAATATCAAGTCTTGTGCCTCTAGTTTGGTTTCAAGTTTTCACCAACTTTTAAAAGTTGATTAAAACTTCTAAAAGTTACAAATTCATGGGGGGGAAAAAACTGTGTCTGGAATTAACGGATTTGGCCCAATTTTCTCCTTCTGCACGTTAAATATGCAGAAACCTTGAAGAGGGCCCCAGCAATGTTGGACATGATGAAAAAAGAGGAACCCCAGTGTTGGCAGCGTTCAAAATAAAAGACTGCTTTGATAGAAGCAAAGATTTACTGCAGGTCTTTTGTAGCTTTGCTGTTATTTAACCCGACTTCCACCAGCAATTCCAACTTTTTTCTGGACTGGATGAGGAAATCGTGGAAGCAATTTGCCGTCTTCTAGTTTTTCAGAGCGTGAAATTTACTACTTCTTCAGCCATGTCAAGGAGTCGTGACTCAAGGTTTTCTGTTGGGATAGAGCTGAAGCGTCTATGCATCAGAGTCTGAGGCTAAAATCAGGTTCAGTCATATTTTCTGTCCTGTTGGAGCCAAAAACTGCCTCCTCACAACTCACACACAGAAAAAAAAACACATGGTGGAGTTTAACTTTTCATTCTTCTGTGAAAACTGAAAAAGATCTGAAAGAAAAATCCACTCGCGTGCGATTTTTGGTATTATATTCATTTTATGCTGCAGCAGGATATGTAAACAGAGGCGGTTATGCAATAATCGATTAACTATAGTGTTTGGTAGAGGTGCACGCTCAGAATGTGAAATGTGTCTCGCCATGCTTCTCTACGGAAGAGCTGCAGTTAGAAATGTCTCAGTGGAACAGCTGGTGGAAGCAGTCGCTGCAGTGGAGGGAAAGTAAAACGTTCCCGTCGCTTCATAGTTTGTGAGGATGGACAGAAACCAGTCAGAGCTGATGGTCCAAGGTTTCCCATCAGGACCAGAAACACAGAGACGACGCTGGAATGTCCTAAATGAGCAAAACATTGCAGGGCATTGAAGTTTATTCTGTGGGAACATGATGGGACCGCAGTGTGTGTGTGGGTGTGTGTGTGTTGAGCAACTTCACCTCCATGTTTGTTCATTTGCACAATCTCCCTGCGTTTCAATTGTTGTTGCCAGCTTGCATCATGTTGGCCTCTCCCCAGTGGACACACATTTAGAGCTGGAGCTCCACCAGGGAGCGAGAGAAGAGCCGAGGAGGCAGCAGAGAGAGAGAGGGGGGGGGGCGAGAATGAATGGAGGTGGTGATAACAAGTTTTATTGTGGATTTCTGATGTTCTTTGACAGTTTTTATTTGTGCCAAAGACAAACACATGATTCATGCTTTTGACCGAGGGGGTCCTTGAATCAGGAGGTACACATTTTCACTGTGAGGTCATGCATGAACGTGGGCCCGAGGAACACACACACACACACACACACACACACACACACACACACACACACACACACTGAATGTGAACAGGAACTTTGTATTTGTTTGGTGGTGTGGTGAGAGTGCAACGAGGGTTATCTTCAGCACATACGTTTGAATTCCTGAAAAGATAAATCCCACTAGTCGAGCAGGACGAGCACCTGGTGATGAGGCTATGACCCAAGTCCTGTTGTATTTATATATTTTATTTTCATTAAAATTAATGTTACAAGAAGATCTTTGCACTTTTCAAACTGCAGAATACAAACCGTTTTACAAAGGGAATCAGAAAATTAAAGGTAGAGAAGATGAAGGAAGACGATTATAAAACAAAATCACAAAAAACACCCCAGAGAAAGTAAAATGGGATTTAACTTGGTTTGAGTTTAGCAGTTGTGTGTATATATCACTTTTGAAGAAGTTAAAAGTTCTCTCTTTTCCCTGTTAAACACGAGGTATTTTATTTACTCCTAACCCTTGTTGACTGCGGCCCTCGTCTCGTCCTGTCAGTCTGTGGTGCACGTCGCTCCCTTCATATTCCATTTAGAGCTATTGGCTATGAAGGGGCTTTGATATATAATGACTGTGCTGTGGTTTTGCTGTCGTGTCGCGGGGCTCTGGTCTCGGCTCGCCGTCACTCCTCCCTCGGAGCGGCTTCGGAATTAAACAGGAAGCTTACAGGAGCATGTTGGATAGAGAGCTTAATGGAGTTTAATGCCATATGGTGTTGTGTTATATTATGGTGAAGTTTGTTCAAGTGGAATCCACGATCGTCCGTCATTCAGTTGATCTCCGTACTGGGAAGTTTGTAAAAAAAAAACCTCACAAAGCAACTTCAGTTAAGGCTCCTTGAAGTTCCACACGACCAAAGAACAAGTGGAGCATTGTTAGAACGAGGACTCCCAAAAAAATAAACACATTTATCAGACTTGGGATGTTTGCGGAAGTTGTTTGAAAGCCGTTATCTAAAGTTCACGCCCAGTGGTGGTTTCTTGAGTCAGTCTGCTGCTCCCTGTCAGGCACAGTTCTGGATGGCTGCACGTCCCTTTATCTGCTCACCACAGGGGCGCTCCTGTTTCCACGCAGGTGACCCGTCCACTATCTGCTGCCACTGACCTCGCCCTGCTTCCTTCCTCTGAATGGCGAGAGAGGCCACCTGGTTCTTTAGGACGCCAGTGAAAGGCATCAGACCGAACAGAGCGTCGACACACGGGACGCTGCGTAGGAAGCCTGTAGGTGGAGAGAAGTGTGATGTGCGCACCAGGCTCAGCTGCGGACTCACAAATCATTTTCACCTCCTGCCACAAAAGAAGGAAACGCTCAGACGGCCTACGCAAATGTCGCCATGGCCCCGGCTCCTCTGGGAGAGCTGGTATTGATTGGTCAGGCCTGATTGGAGGGAATGCGGAGGGATGGGTTAAGGGCCTCCGGCTGGGGTCAGGCCCACGTCTGTTCGCTGACAGGATCTGCGTGTTGACCATCTGCAGAGCTGCAGAAAGCTGCTGGAAGCTACAGGCCCCACTGGGGATTTTATGGCTGTTCCTTGAAGAAAACAATAGTATGACAGGACAGTTATGTAAATGAGGACGATGGTTTGGTTTTGTCTTAAACACGTCACGGAATCACTGAAGCTCTAAGTGGCTCTAACTCGGTTAAACTTCTGGAGAGGACCATGTTGAATTTGGATGATTAGATACTCTGGCGCTCTGATTGTTGCCTGATTCCTGGAACTCGGCAGCTCCTCGGGGACTGAGCGCCCGGCCGGCCAACCGTACAGCTGACAGCAGGTTCACATCCTCCGCTTAAACCCTCAGCTGTAGCGGGCCAACATAAGAACAAGCATTCTCAAGCCGCGCCTGTGTGTTGGCCAAACTCGCTCCCTCCCCACTTCTCCTCCTCCTCAAATCCCTCCCTCGTGAACCGCTTCTCTCCAGCTGTGCATTTACGCTGTATAGTCGCACGTCATGCTCAGATCGTCCAATCCCCGGGTCAAGCTCCCTGCAGGCCTCGCTGACCACGAGCGGGCCCTCTTTTCCCGGAGAGGCCTTTGGTCAGCGTGCAGCGACGGAGGAACTCTCTCCCTGCTGCCTAAGCTGCCGTGGCCCATGTGAGAATAGAGAGTAACCGGGGGGTGGAGGAACAGTGAAAAGGCGGCTTTCATCCCCAAATTACGAGCGGTTAATTGTGAAAGGGGAGATCCGTGAATAGGGGAGTGGCTGCGATGCACTGTGGCCTGCCCCCCCCCCACCCCCCGCTCCCGCCCGCCACCCCTTACTCCTCCTGACGGTGTCCAGTGAACACTACCCGAAGCAGCGAAGACAATATGGCTGCCACAGACAGGAACCTCCTGCTGGAGCTGAGCACAGAAGCCACGGGGCTTCACAGGAACTTGCTGTCACACACACACACACACACACACACACACACACACACACACACACACACACACACACACACACACACTCGTGAATTAATGCGGTCGATGGAAACAGAAAAACACGAGCACACACACTCGTTTTAGAAAAAGCTCGGACTATTGTTTGTGCCCGCTCGCACACAGAGGACTCTGCTACAGTACGTCTTCATCGCTTTATGCTCTCATCCCTATGACAACAATGACAGCGAGAGATCGACAACAATGAACGACTTACAGAGGAGAGTGTGTGTGGAGGAGGAGAGGAAGCGTGGGACGGAGAGAGCCGGGTACAAACCCCCCCTCTGTGCAACCTGTGAATCAGGCCCTTCTTTAACAAGGTGATAATTTGTTGTTCCACAAGTCAGAACAAAACCAGACGTCCTCCCTCCAGAATTAATGGTCATTCATTGCCGCTACACAAACACGCTTTGGCGTATTGTTAAAAATGTTCCACCCCCGCCGGAGGCTAGGAGAAACAAACACTGGAATTATGGCTTTGTTAGTCATTCTGCTTTTAAAATACACTCATAGAAAAGAAAAGAAGGAGAGAGTGTTGTGGCGGAGGAGGAGGAGGAGGAGGAGGAGGAGGAGGAGAAAGTGATGACAGTGATGACAGTAAACCTGTAAATCCTCACTTGTCCCAGGTATTAAGTCCCAGAGGCAGCCATTAGAGTGCTGAGGAGTGTGCCTGCCTCTGGGAGAGAGGAGGACACACACACACACACACACACACACACACACACACACACACACACACACACACACACACACACACACACACACACACACGGTGAGAGAGAGAGAGAGAGAGAGAGAGAGAGAGCGAGCGAGGTCTCCTGAGGTTTCCATTAGCCTGGCGGTAAAAGAGCAGAGCTCATTAGAAGCCCCGAGTTGTCTCACTGCACCACGGCGGCTCGACACTAGTCACTCTCTCCATTTAGATGCACTCGCTCCCCGAGCGGCTGTAAGAGCTGTGAGGACACTTCAGCTCAACTCGGAGACGACGCGGCCCAAACTCCTCCATTCCAATTATTTTCCACCGCCTGTAGTTTTTCTCTCACGTGTTGCAATCAATGAAATCGGGAGGCAGTCGAGGGAAACTACACCCGAGAAACTTCCATCAAACGACGGCCCTGACTTTACATTTTTACAAAAACAGCAGAATAGATCGCAAACCTTTTTCCAACATTACCCTTATATTCAAATTTCACACACAGATATCAATTTGTTTTCCATCAAGATCCATGAATCTTGCGTAATCTTGTTAACAAACAAACATTTCCTTGGTGGAGTTAATTCAACAACCCAGTGACAGTTATAAGTGAACTTTGGTTGAAACGTCAGATTGTGGGTTTGAGTGAACATCTGTCGACACATGTGTCCGCAGGCTTTTACTTGTGCCTATAATCAAATCCAGGTAAGAATAAAAATAGAGATTGTGGAGTTTTGGTGGAGTTCTCTGGATACGAGTGGATATCTTGTGAAAAAGAGACAAAAAAAAAACCTGTGGTGAAAACAAACTTCTTCTGAAGTCCTTTGGCCAAGTGCAGAAAACTCTGGCATTTCTCAAACATCTTTTTTTTTTTCACATGCTTTTTTTTTTTGCGCCTGCGTTCCATTTTCTGTCGGCTCCCTTCGCAAAATAGCTTGTCTTCCTGGCACGGAGTTAAAGCAGATCCTGTTTCACTCATAACCAAGAGGCTCACTGATAGAGATACAGCGGAGGGGTGAAAACATTTGTCATCGCGCTCTGCAACTCGACTGAAACAACGCATCCCCGAATCAAGACTTTGAGCTCGGGGGACGTCTGTTTGTTTGGCAGCAGAAATAGTTAAAACTGAGCCTTGTTGTTCTTAACAGCAATTATCTTGTCTGTGGGACAACGGGAGGAGATATTGCAGAAGACAACATCTAGGCTCGAGTCCAAAGAAAACAAAAGGGCGGCCTTGGGATCGCTCGCTGCCGCTCTAACTTTCTACGACTTATCGTTCCTCCTTTTAGCTAATGACACGTTAGCGTGGGAGGGGGGGGACGACTTCGGGAATTTGTAAATCATTAACCTGCAACAACAGCTGCAGTGTGAGGACACACAGGAAGATGGTTTTCTGCTCAGTGAGTGACACACAGAAGAAGAGAGGAAATCCCCCTCGTTCTCTCTCTCTCTCTCTCACACACACACACACACACACACACACACACACACACACACACACACACACACACACACACACACACACACACACACACACACACACACACAACCACAGACACACACACACACTCTTTGTAGTTCACCTGTCTTCACAAAAGGTGTGCAGGCAGTTACGGATGACAGCAGATTCAAACAGGATGCAAAGCAGCTTGCTTCTCATTGTGTGTGTGTGTGTGTGTGTCTCTCTGTGTGTGTGTCTCTCTGTGTGTGTGCGAGTGTGTGAGTGACTGTCTCTGCATCTTGGGAGTGGGGGTGGTGGCATGTATGTTCTTCTCGAGTCTGTTTCATCTTTTATTCATCTTTTCGCTGTAGATAGATCAAGGAGTCGTGGGCCTCTTGGTGCGTGTCAAGTGTCAGGAAATCAGTCAGAATGGCTGATTCTGCCTACACACACACACACACAGACACACACACACACACACACACTGGCCGAGTCCTCACCTGTAACACCTCAATATCTGCTCGGCCTGTTGTTATTACTTATTTATCTATTCATTGTTCTTCATCCTCTCACGGTTCGTGGGTTAATTCGGTCGGAGCTGTCAGCCGCTCACGCCCTGATAGACTTCTGATGGAGCGCTGGAATGTGGGGCCAGCTCCGAGGCTAACACCCTCGGCAAACACCCAGAGCAAACACGCTGATTAGTGAGGATTACTAGCGCTAAACAAATTCTGGGTGATATCATCAAGTGTGTGTGTGTGTGTGTGTGTGTGTGTGTGTGTGTGTGTGTGTGTGTGTGTGTGTGTGTGTGTGTGTGTGTGTGTGTGTGTGTGTGTGTGTGTGTGTGTGTGTGTGTGTGTGTGTGTGTGTGTGTGTGTGGCACGCAGAGTGACTACAGCCTGGTCGCCGGGGACGTGTCAGGTGACTCCTCTTGTGTTGTGGTGAGAACTACGGGAATCTTTTGAGCCTTAAAAGTGAAAATGAAATGAAGCCTCTTGGACGCCATCTTTGAAAAACCCTTCTCTAGACGGACTGTTGCACATTCAGGAGAAGGAAGGGAGGAGGTGTTCCTGCTCTCCTCCATTCCTTTCACCAACTCCTCTGCTTTATTTATACCACATGGTGGGCTCCCTCGCTCCACTGCGGGGTTAGTAGCACTCGGTAATTCCAGGCAGTCGCATTTGCCACGAAGATCCAGGCTGCACACATTCCTGTTTGCCAAAAGCTGCCAAAATCTCAACAAATATACTCAGAAGCAGATTTTTTTTTTCCCGGTTAGGAAAAATGATAGTTGCTTATCGAGTTGAATAATGTGCGCCGGTCATGCCGGTCACGCCTCGGCGACGCTGCCCGTCACCGAGCGACCGCAGTGACAGGACGGGCAGAGCGTCTCGGGCCTCGCTCACATATTTTCAAAACACCGCAGAGGGGGGCTGTGGCTGCACGGGTGTGAGAGGCTGTTGGGGTGTCTGACGTGTCGTCCATGACTTTATCCGCAGTGGTTTCTTCTCTATTTATTTATTCTACTGTACTGGGGTCTGATGTTGCCTCCAAAACCAGGCTGGGTATGAGCCTGAAACCATTCTGGATGGTCTGTGACCGCAAGGCGCGACTCCCCCTCTCTCCCTCTCTCTCTCCGTCACTCACTCTCCCTCTCCTATGATTGACGCCACGATTTAAAAAAGAAAAAAGTGCTCAACGACTCCCTGATTCCAGTGGAAAGTGATGAATGGACGGGTTGCAGCCGGTCGGGTTAACTGTTTTGTTTACGTGGAGGGTCAGTGGATTCCCAGGCTGCTCTGACATCGCGCAGCTTCATGATGGAGTTAAAGGTCTGGGAGTCGGCGTTTATCAACCCCGACCAGGACTCCGGCGCAGAGCTGCGGTGTCAAAGTGTCACAGAGCGAGAAACAAGACAAAGGCTCCGAGCAGTTTGACGAATCTGCTGAGTCGGTGTTGCTCTGGAGACGCTTAGAGTGGAGTTTTATTTAAGCTGTGAGCAGTTTAACCACGGCCTGATATTCTGGTCTTCTCTGCAGGTACAAGTATTTCACATGAAAAGGAAACGCTCGTGTTGCACTAATGGGTTTTTCTTCATCTTTCCTCTCTTGTCAATCATCTCGTAACGCCTGCGATTTATCTGTCTCACCACAGGTCAAGGCTAATATCCAGAGATACGAGCTTCTAAATGTGAAGTTATTCATCTCTTTTGCACCAGAGGATCTATAGTAAGATTCCTCTTTGAATGTAGTTCAAGTAGGGGTGTTGATTATCTGCATTACTGCTTCCATCCTTCTACCAAGTTTCATTGAAAAATAATCAAGCAAACGGGCAAGAAAAGTGAAAGAGACTTTCTACCATAGTTTATTGAGTCAAGAAACGAAGGTGCAGTTGAAAAACAGGCTGCAGGCTCGTTCCACAGCAGCATTCCCAGTAATCTAGAGGATGAATTCATCTCTCCTCCCTCCTTGCTGCATGGGATGTGCACTATCCCATGCAGGACCCCGCCATCCAGGTCAGAGTGTGTGATACTAGGCCAGCCTGCATTATTCATCCTTCTTAGCAGACAGATGATTCAGAGGGGCTTCCACTCAGCCACCTCCCAGTGTTCCCAGTGACACCGTTACCCAGTGAAGCCTGTTAACGTGAAGCCTCAGTCTCCTGAGGTGCGCCGTCGGTTGACTCCGATCAGGTGGATCACCGCGTGGTACGTTTTTTTTAAAAGTTTGAGTGAAAGATGCAGCTCGCGCAAAAAGCTGTGCATGTTTAACTGCACCCAGACACACTGCAGCACCAAACCAGAGACGTGTACAATACAGATACACAAAGAACCCCCCCCCCCCCTTCAGCATACGCTCCTGCAAGATCTCACGTTTAAGCAGCGATCTCTGGCTCTTCTCAGCCAGGAAATGAACTGTCAGAAAGCTCTAAGTGGCCTCACACTAACACCTGGACCCGGCTCCGAGTGCTCCAAGCAGAGACCAGATGCAGCTTCTGTAGCTGCAGCCGGAGCTCGTCTCCTCTCCCTTTGCATCTGAGCGGCCCGACCGACTGCGTCATAAACCATCGTCCTTATTCTTTTAATTTACAGCCAAAGCCATGCTCTGTGGTTGAATATAATGTCAGGGCTGCAGGCTCACACTGGAGTATATTTCAAAATGTCTGGCTTCTGTATGTGCTTGAATGCTGCTTTGAAAATACCCAGTGAGCCGGCAGATGCGTGCATGCGTGCCTCCCTCAGTAGCAGCCGTGTAGCATGTGTGTGCCTTTATTTATGTGCATTACATAAATACGTTGGTTACTACAGATCCATTTGGTGCATGTAGGCTCCTCCTTTGAAACGCTGCTCGGAATCCATGCAACAAACCTGAGACATCTGCATCCACCACCATCTCAGAGATTCGTTAATGAAATACAAAATGCATGTGTTCCGTTTGAATACACTCCTGCTTCCTCGAATTCAACCATATGAACGAGTGGAGCTCAAGATCCTTATCATCAAATAAGGAATAAAGATGTTTCTTTGTGTTTGCCCTAAAAAAAAAAAAATAAAAAAAAAATGCTTCTCACATCGGTTCATGCGGAGGGCTCGGCTAAGAGGCCCTTGGAAAAGAAAGGCAGCCTTTCACTGCTTCATCCCTCTTTCGCTCCCTCTCCTTTATTCCCACTTGTGAAGTGTCACTTTGCTATCGCTCCTCGGGGCCTGATTGCCGGGGGTCAGAGGAGCTTGAGGGATCAATGGGGGGAGAGAGCAGGGTGAAGAGTGGAGTGGCCACTGTGGAGTGTTTTTAATGTAAAGGAGCGAGTCGCCGATAGCGAACGTCTGCGGGATTTTTTTCCCAGAAGAGCTTATTTGTTTGATTTTCTCTTCCTGGTTCAGTCAGGAAGGTTCAATCATCCTCTACTTAGAGCGACTTAAAGGGCTGTTTAGTGCATGTTGTTGTTTCAGGTGGTGTCGCCTCCCACGGGGGGGAATAACGCTCGCTCGAGGGTCCTCAAACCTCAGATACCAGACATCTTCAGCTTTAAACGCCCGCGGGGGTTAAAGCCGCTCCCTCCCCTTCAAACGAAGATACAAAATGCCCCTCTGATTTGTCTGTATTCAAATAAACAAACGCTCATTTGCGATTCAAATCCTTTCAACATCCAGACATGGGAGACAATTGACGAACCTTTTGTATCAAACAGGAAATCGACAGGCACACGCCGAGTGCTTTTTTGCCCTCTTTTGTCTGCGAGCAAACTAGACATTTTTGTCAACTGCTCAGCGGCAGCCCGTTATCATCAGATCAAACGTGACAGGAGCATCAGACAGAAATAACCCTTTTCCTGCCTGCCATTTATCTCCAGCAGGACGAGGGCTCTTTTAAAACACAGGCCAAAGGGCCACGCGGTCGGCCCCCGTTTGATGCCGTCACGTGACAAGGGCCTCTGCTTAGCGTCTTATCACTGGTTTTTTGTCCTTCAACTGGGAAATATCCTCAATGGACAAAGGTGCAGGGGGGGAAAAAAGCACTCGGATACGAATCGTAAAAAGGAGGAGCGAGCGAGGAGGCAGTTTTCTGTCGTTATATCTGAGGTCAGGTTAGTTATTTACAGTTTTTGCTGTTGCTGCTTCCCACACATGAAGGTTTGAGGAGTCCTCTGGTATCCAGGGGGGACAGGGGGGATGTTTACAGGGCGCATTTTGGCACAGGTTCCCCCTCAGGATCTCTCCAAAAGGCTTTTCTCCCCCTTGAGTTTGAGAGGGACGGAAAAAGTGCTCCACTCAGCCCTCGATGAGCACCCCCTTCTTCCTCCATCCTCCACCACCCTCCTCCTCCTCCTCCTCCTCCTCCCTCCGCCCCCGTCCCCGCCTCCTCTGCCCTGACCGCTGCCCTGCTCACCCCTGCGCTCGGGGACAATGGCTCACTTTCAAAGAAAAGCAGGAAAAAAGGGGAGCGCGGTGTCACAGAATTGCCTGTTTGCTGACGGAATCTTTAAAAGCAGCACCTCATAAATCAAAAAGGAGCATAATGGGCATTGTTTCTCCAAGAGCCACTTGTCCCACTAAAATCCCCCTCCTCTCTTTTCGCTCTCTTCCCTTCTCTTATCCCTCTTCCTGCCTTTTTGGCTGGAGCACAGTCAGAGGTGGAGATCTTTTTATTAGGGGGGGGTTCTTGCAGATTCTCTCTCTCTCTCTCTCTCTCTCTCTCTCTCTCTCTCTCTCTCTCTCTCTCTCAGTTCTCTCTCTCAGTTCTCTGCACCACTTTCTTTCTCCCTCGCTGTCCAACCATCCCCTTGTTTTATGCGTTCTTTTTTTTTTTAAAACAAGAATTCCACGAGCTCGGATCAGCATAATCTATCACTATGCACATTGTAGCTCGGGCCTCCTCCCTATCTGCGCGCTCCATTGTCATGTTGAAATCGGATTAGATGGGAAGCCATTTGCCTCCTCGGTGTCGGCTCTGGACTCTTTGTGCGTGTTTTCAGCGCGAGGAATGACAAAAAAGGCAGTATCGCCATTGTGAGATGACGAATGGCATGCGGGTTTAGTTGGAGCGTGTTGGGTCCGTGTTCCTTGAAGACATCCAAGAGATGCTGTATAAACAGTTTTGAATGTGCGTGTGCTCCCGATGTGCTGTTTGCGTTTGCACTCTCCAGACATGGTTTGCTGGCAGGAGGATCTGTCATGCTCTTGCATAAAACCACATGCTGTATCTGTTTTGATTTCAATAGGCTATTAATGAGGTTTGGGAAAGGGCCTTTCTTTCCCTCTGTCTGCTCCATGCCCGCTGACGTGCAAGCAATCAAGAAGATATTATCATAATTAGATCACTGGCTCTTGCATTAGGATTACACAAATCTGCCAACGCCATTTCCATCAAGCATTTTATTGGTTACCTTAACGCTGGTTCATGTTCTCTCTTCCTCTCACCATTCCCTCCCTTCTCGCACACAAATATGGGCATTGATGGAGAGACGGTGTTCCATGAATTAGCCATGAGCCGGACGGACATGAACTAGATTCCGGCTTTTAGAGAATATTTTTTTCCGAGGAGCGGCTGAAGCTCAGGGGAAGATTTGAACGTTGCAGACTTGTGACGATACAGAATGGGTCCGACAGTTATCGTTGCCTTTATCAGTGCGTGAAAACACATTATTTGAATGTGCTCCAGTACAATAGAAGTGTCCACACAATGGTGTATCAGTGCTCGAACAACAAAGGTACGGTTTAGGGTACAACCTGAGTGTTATCTGCGAGAGCGGCTTCACCCTGACAGATCAGTGTCCTCGGTTATCTCTGCCTTCCATTGTTTTTTTCCAACTTTAGTGCTTTAAAGTGCTTATCTGCTGTTTTTCCTCAAGTGTCACTAATCAGCAATCAACAGTTTGAGCCGTGAAAGCCTCCGGTAATTAGTCCGATCTCTTCCCATCCATCCAGCACCAGAAGCGCATTCGATCCAACGTGCATCACACTCTTGGCTGTACTTCCTGGTTCGGGCCCCCCCCCCCTCCCAACGTCAGTCAAACCACTCTTATCGCCTCCACGATAATCTAGACGCTGCGGTTGGCCACCAATTTTGAAACCCGATACCCGGAGAGCAGAGCGCATTTACTTTTCCCTTCAGAACCATTTGTTCTCGAGTGCTGCTTGATTATACGTCTGCGTGTAACATATCTGAGCGAAGGACCATCAGCCAACCCCCCCCACACACACACAAAAAAACCAGAACCCACTCTTGTCAGAAAACAGATTCTCTTTCTGAAACAAGCCTCATCATCTTTCAGCACCATAGCACTTGGTACGGCTATGCCGAGTCAGCAGGGAAGTGTGTGTGTGTGTGTGTGTGTGTGTGTGTGTGTGTGTGTGTGTGTGTGTGTGTGTGTGTGTGTGTGTGTGTGTGTGTGTGTGTGTGTGTGTGTGTGTGTGTGTGTGTGTGTGTGTGTGTGTGTGTGTGTGTGTGTGTGTGTGTGTGTGTGTGTGTGTGTGTGTGTGTGTGTGTGTGTGTGTGTGTGTGTGTGTGTGTGTTATAAAGAGGGAGGTGGATTTAACCACTTTGAAACATTACATCCAGCATTTGAGGAAAGATGAGCCCAGGGACGACGCGTCACACAATAGGATTCGTACTTACCGAAAGCTAAATCATAAAAAATGCAGAATTAGAATAATCCATTATGGAAATTATTTAGGGGAAGCAGTTTGAGCGGTGCAGCTGCAAACAGAAGAAAGGGGGAATTCTGGAGTCTGAGGTGGGAAAACCCGGCTCCTAATTCCTAATATGGTTAAATGAAGGGTTTGTTCATGTTTGGAATTTCCTGTGAATGTCCCCCCCCCCCCCCCCCCCGTGTTTGATTGTGCTGTAAATAAGGGTTTTCTGTTTTCTGTCAGCGAGACATCACATGAGTGAGTGAGCTTGTTGATGTTGGAGAGCCGCCCGCACTAATAGGTTTTCAAGCCCTGTAATAAGGCCAAACGCAGGCAGTGAGTCGATGCGTACAGAACGCAGCACACTCCATCAACTTGATCACGTTATGTAAGATCTCGCTCCACCTTGCCCTTCTCCTCACCTCCATTTTGTCCTCTTTCTGTTTCTCCAGGGAGCTGATGCCCAAGACCCTGGAGGGCCAGATCACCATGGAGAAAACCCCCAGCTACTTTGTGACCAGAGAAGCTCCCGCCCGGATCTCCGCCATGTCCCGGGACACCAAGCTGATCGTGGTGGTGAGGGACCCCGTCACCAGGGCGATCTCCGACTACACACAGACACTGTCCAAGAAGCCCGACATTCCCTCCTTCGAGAGCCTCACCTTCAAAAACAGGACTACGGGGCTCATCGACACCTCGTGGAGCGCCATCCAGATCGGCATCTACGCCAAGCACCTGGACAACTGGCTGCAGTACTTCCCCATGGGCCAGATCCTGTTCGTGAGCGGCGAGCGGCTGATCAGCGACCCGGCCGGAGAGCTGGGCCGCGTGCAGGACTTCCTGGGGCTCAAGCGGATCATCACGGACAAACACTTTTACTTCAACCAGACCAAGGGTTTCCCGTGCCTCAAGAAGGCCGAGGGCAGCAGCAAGCCCCACTGCCTGGGGAAAACCAAAGGGAGGACCCACCCGAACATTGACCCCGAGGTGGTGCAGAGGCTCCGGGACTTCTACCGGCCCTTCAACATGAAGTTCTACCAGATGACGGGACACAACTTTGGTTGGGATTGATGTGAAGGTCCCGAGAGACTTGGTTGGATTTGTTGAGAAGTTTTTTTTGTTTTCCTCTGTAATTCAATGGCAAGATGTGGAAATATTGCTATATATATGTAAAATGTACAGAAATCTATTTTATAATAATTTATTTTTATTTCTAAGCAATTAATTCACTAAGCTGCCTAACCATATTTGTACATAACATCTGACCCATGTTTTTTTAACATTCCTCATTTTGATTTGGAGTTCTCTCGCTCCTCGTCCTGTAAACTCAGTGGATTTACTGGTGCTTCATGACGAAGACTGTCAGCGATGCCTGGAGAAGAAACTGGGGTGGAACATGTAAAAGCACCATATTACGGGTACAGAGTGGAGAACACATATCCATTGTGCGTCCTCATTTATATATGCATCACAACTTCATCCTGTTCGAACCCTGAGTGTGATTCTTCTACAAGTTGTTTCACTAAGGCTACGTCCATACTACCACGCTTTCATTTGAAAATTTAAAACGAATACGCCAACGTATACAACGTTACTCTGGAGTTTTAGAGCCTGTTTTAGTTTAAAAACTCTGCGTTTTAGTCTGAATGCTTAGAAATTGTAATGTTTGATAACACTGACGCTCACAAACGCTTGATGATTGGATCCTTAGTTCCCATCACATGACGGCATGAGCCTCGGATGCATCTTACAAAGCTACAACCACTTGCATGTGTCCAACCCGGTGTACGTTGGCGGTCACGTGATTCAATTTCAGTATGAAACGGGATTTAAAATTGATCGGAGCCAAAATCCTTATGTTGACAGAGACCGTTTTAGTTTTTCAAACTCCATTTTCAAATGAAAACACAGTAGTGTGGCCGTAGCCCTAAAATACAGACCTTCCACTTTCTTGTACCACAAAATCTTTGTTTGTCTTCGGCCTGAGCTGCAGATCTCGTGTCCCTTTCCTCTCAGTAACAGGTAGATCAATAGTCCTAATTGATCCTCATTGTGTCGCTCATACTTAGAGAATACAGCTGCCCTTTCATCCTCAGTGCTCCTGCTGCCTGCTCTAATGAATGACCCGTCCGTCAAACGTTAAACCCCATCCCGGGCCCCATCAGTGCCCATGTTAACATTATGCTAATTGCGTAAAGGTAACTGGAAGATCAATCGAGCCCCCCCGCCCCCCCGCTCTCTGACTCCCCCATTAGGAGCAGCGTTGACTCGGAGCCAGACTCCTGCTCTATCCGTCCGGTTCAAAGGTCACGCGAAGTCTCAATCAAATTTCCTTGAGCAGCATTTGATTTGTTGTAAGAGAGCAGAGCAGCGGGAAAAGGAAGGGGTGGGGGAGGGGGGGTGCGGTGGGTAGGTGTATGTGCCTTGTTTTTTCACGGTAAGATGGAAAATCTTTTGCGTGAGGCAGCAGAGGCGCATCTCTCCGAAGTGGAGCTTGAAGATAGAAAAGATGAGAGACGGACGGCAGAGTCGGCTTCACCTCGGCGAGTCGGCGCTCCTTCAAACACGGATCCGCACCGCGCCCCCCCCCCCCCCCCCCCCCCCGTCTCAGATCTCCTCACTGATCCTCACAGATCAAAGGGAGAGGAAAGGGGTTTTTAGTGAAGCAAGAATGGCCTCAGGCGGGGGTTTCATTGTCTAACCTCTCCAGTGTCATCACAAATCCTCATGTGCCGCCGATATACTTTATGCCTTACTCACCGCCGTCATCCTCACCCGCTGCATCCCCTCCCTCCCTCCCTCCACCGCTGATCTCACCTCCCAACTTGTTGCCAAAAAAGACAAAAAAAACACCTTTGGGTTGATATCACGTTTCCATCCTCCTCTACCCCCCCCCCACCCCCCCCCCCCCCCCCACCCCCCCCCCACCCCCCCCCACCCCCCCCCACCCCCCCCCCACCCCCTCCACCATCGCTTCTGTGTTTTCGTCTTTCTGCCTGAATTCTTGATATGCAAGAGGGAGAGTTAAAAAAAAAAAAAAAGAAGAGAAAGATATCGTTCTTTGAAGTGCTGCTCCATCTCACTGCAGCGGGTGGCACGCTATTCCGGGAGAACGAGCTGTACGCCGCGCTATGCACGCTCCATGTGGCGGCCTTGATGAAAACGCAGGGAACACGGGAAGGGATTTTTTTTTATTTAGGCGTCATGTGCTCGAGACTGAATGTACACAAGCCGTCCTCACGCAGGGGACTTTCACACGTGGGATTGTCACTCAGCTTTAGTTGCGTTTTGATTGTGCGTCTTTTCCTTTTGAAGTTAAAGGAAATGTTGTGCCTCTTTAACTCCCCCCCCCCGAAGCATCACAGTCAGCCTGCTCCTGTCATTGCAACGCACGGTGACCTTCAACCTTCATGGTGAAACCAGCTGCCTGGTTCAGCCTCAGACCGGCGGTAGCAGGGAAGATGGAGGCTCGTGACACTGAATTTTTCTTTCGCTCTGCCTGTGCAACCGTTCTTAAGAATTTGAAGCCTTCACCCCCCCCCCCCCCTTCTCATTAGTGCAATGTTTGAATATAATAATAAAAAAAGCATTTACGCTGTTGCATTGTAGAAGGAAAGTAACTGATGGAGTTCTGCATTTGAATTTGGGTCAGGTTCACGT
The DNA here is from genome assembly GCF_009819705.1 of Hippoglossus hippoglossus. Classification (NCBI taxonomy): domain Eukaryota; kingdom Metazoa; phylum Chordata; class Actinopteri; order Pleuronectiformes; family Pleuronectidae; genus Hippoglossus; species Hippoglossus hippoglossus. The sequence goes on along the minus strand of NC_047169.1, from coordinate 4,293,724 downwards.
GACTGAGGGAATATCTGAGAGCAAAGTACAGAACCTGCACTCGTGGGTTTACTCCACGTTGCTGCGTCTGTTACGGTTGAGTTTTATTCAACCTGTTCTGAGAATCCAAGGCGTTTGAAATGTTCGTCTCACCCACAATATAATATGTATTTAGACTAGCAGATCTGTATGTACAGAGAAAGGACATGTAAATCAAGTATTTTGTGGTATGTACAACAAAGGAATTAATTTTACACAATGCAAACGCAGAATGGAACAGATGTTTCTAGATGATTAAATACTGAACATTCATAATATTTCTTTGTATGAAGAAATAAATAAAAAAGTATATATTTTACCAAAAAACCTTGTGTGCCTGTTTTGTTTTTATTCTCTCTGTCGAGTTTTATCCCTCAAATGAACACAACCTCCGAAGGGTGCGACTCAGTTTAGATTTCATGGATGAGAATTTCAAATAAAAGCTGTAAAAATAGATTAACAGCTCTGTTGTTGGGGTTTGGAGAAATCACAGCGACACATCATCAAGATGCTGAGCGGAAATCTAACACATACACAGTAACATAAATGACTTTCAGAGGAAATGTGCCGGTTACTCTGTCCCATTGGAATCATCTCCTCCGTATGAACCATGAGCAGGAACGAGATGTGAAGTTACTGAACAAGGAAGCAACACAAATCAGTGACCTTACAATTATTTATCTTTAGATTACAGGGTTCTGTTAATAGATACTGTGGACAGTTCGGGGAAGATAGGAAATTTGAGTGTCCATCTCTTGATCTTTATGAAACCTTAAATCATTTTTTACATATGTAAATAATATCTCTACACACGTACACAAAACCTTCAGACATGCACACAATGTGTCTACAGGCACAAAACTATAAGAGAATTTACTGTAAAACATAGTTTTTTTTACTTTCCTGCACTTCCTGAACTAAACAGAGGAAAATTGGTCTCTGCTGTAATTTAGGTGAAATGACCCTTTAATCTGGTGAAGACCACGTGGTTGATCAACCAGCTGCTCCAATCAGACAGGAAGTGGAGGAACATGGCTGCTGCTGCTGTTACTGTGGAGTTTTACACAGAAACTAACTTCAGGATAAATCTGTGCAGGAAATCTTCATATGTGTGTACTCAAACTTTACTGCTTTACTTTTTATTCATGTGAATGCACAGTATGTACTTTATTTTAGATTCTGATACTAAAATAATCATTTGAGGTTTGGAATGACGTGTTCTGGTGTCATGCGCTGATATAACTCATGCTGAGTGATAAGATACAATTAGCAGGATATTCTCTCTTTATTCTGTCGTCAGCTTCTGTCTCTCGCTCAGTTTTGTTTGTTATCCTCCTTCTCTGCTGTGCTCGGTTTGCCGTGTGCTTGCTTTGGGGGGGGAACATCAGCTCTGTGCTGTACGTCGTGTACGTGATAATTCAGGTTCTCGTACCTTGCCTGGTGAATTGTGCACGAAATCTTTCACGAGTGCAACACTGATGCAACGGGAGGTAAGCACAGTTTCACCGTTCAGTTACTAAAGTGCTTCACAAAAGAGAGAGTAACTTCCGTACCTCAAATAACGAGCTGCAAAACTTTTCAGAGTTGAAACAGTTTGCTTGCGTCTGTCTGCTTCGCACTGACGGTTCATGTGAAACGTGTTCAAATCCAAACATTTGGAGTCGACCTCGTGTTAAATACATGTTGAGAGATTCTGTGTGACGTGCACAGCTGGCCTTCAGGATTTCGGTCTTTTTTGTGTTTGTGTTTTTCCACCTCCTGCTCAGCCTGCCTCCGTGGCTGTGGGGGTGGGGGGGGGGGGGTGGTCTGTGCGGTCTCAGGTGACCCCGAGCTGTGTGGGAGGTTCGGTGGCTGGTGGCTGGTGGGTCCGCCTGCCCATCGGAAACGCCTCCTCCCTTCACCCACACCCTCGCTCCCTGTAAAAGCAGCGAGTGTTTCCTCGTGGCTCATAATGAGATACACCTCCAGGGCTGTTTATTTACACGGCTGTGAAACACGGCTGTGTATTAACAGGACGCTCATTCACAATATGAGAGGTGATGTGTTTACAGACCTGAGCCGGGACGCGGATGTTGACTTCCGGAGCGAATTGTGGGATTTGTTTTGCGGTGCTGTATATCCCAATAGATAAACACCACAGCTAACATCAAGTTGTAAGAGTTGGCACCAACGATACTGAGAAGACATTGTCCTGTTTGGTGCAATTTAATGTTTATAGACACACAATTTTCTAGATATTTTTCTTTCAAACATTGTAAAAATTTGCTAATTTCCATTTAAATGTCCTTAAACCTGCAACTAAACCAATTAAGTGAAGATAGGAAGTGATTCAGCCACAACTAACAAGACGTATGCGATTCAGAAATCTAATTCTAAACCTAACATTGCTGATTTAATATTTCAATATTCAACAGCGGCCAGCAGACACTTGGGACTGATCTAGAATTCTTGAGTTGAAATAGTCTCTGAATCGTCGTCGCTCTCTTTGCGTTCTCTGGGGTACAGACGCTCTATATCTTGACTGACACATCCTGCTGCTTGTTTGTGCGTCTTCGTGTCAGGTCGCGTAAACAAAACCAACAAAAGAGTTAAATAAGTTCAACGTATGCAACAAATCTGAGTCTGTTTGTCCGAATTCACGTTTATCGGGGCAGGATCAGACGGAATTAAACATTTGTAATCATCCCTAATGTGTAATGGCTGAACACGTGAAATGTGTTTGTTCATGATTTCCTGCCCCTGAGGAAGAATGGGGGTGTAATGAGTGGAGCAGAAATCCCCACGGTATGCACGCTGTGATGTAGAGGCAAATAAAAAAAGGTGGGTAATTTCCCTGCTGTCAGTCACAGACGTAATCCTGAGGGAGTAGAAAAATATACAGTCAAATAAAAAGTATATCGGGGGGGTATATCTGCATAGGATATTAATTAAAGACGAGTTGGGTTGGTTTTCCGTATTTGGATCCATCTAGTTCTAAAAAAACAGCAGCTGGTGATGTGACAGTAACATCGTATGTACTGTATGTTTACACAGAGACAAAGAGCGAAGTCTGCCACAACAGGCGCTGATGATGTCCAAACAAGGACATATCGGATAATACGTGTGTGTGTGTACGTGTGTGTGTGTGGGGGGGGTTCTATGCGACTGGCACTTCTTCTCCACGGAGCCACTTAACCTCAGTGGAAAATGTGTTGCTCAAAGTAAACAACGCTCCGTGTTACAGCACAATGTGCAACAGAGCTTTCAGGGTCCTGTGGAGCGAAGCAGCCTGTGTGTGTGTCTGTGTGTGTTTTCAGTCTACACACACACACACACACACACACACACACACACACACACACAGGTAGCGACTTGCTCCCCATCAGAGATCATTGCTGATATTTACAGGTCTGGAGCTGGATAATTGCTCAGCTGGAGCATTGACAGACAAACCGGAGAGGAGGACAAACAGGATGTGGTGTGATGATGGGGAGGAGGAGTGGGGGGGGGTCGAGCTTGGCAGGTTGAAGTGGAGCATGTTCTCTTGGCACCCAGCTTGCCCCCCCCCCCCCCCCCCCCCACACCTCCTGACTCCATGCCACCTGTATTAACTTGCGACTAACCTGATTAACCTGTTCATAGATCTGGACAGATACTGGAATGATAGATTTCTGGGCCGGCAGCCAAGCGAGCCATCTTGAAGGAAATGGTTTGTGTAATTAACAGAGTGACGGGGGGGGGTTAATTGTAGCGTTGGCAGATGATGTCTTATTGTCATCGCCGGTGCCTCCCGGGTCTGTGACGGGTACAGGTGGCTGCTGCTCTGGGCTCGGGGACGTGAACAGACACCTGGCAGCGCTAGACACGCGAACCCTGTATTGTCTCCTAGCGTCCCACCGCCTCCTCCCCTCCTCCCCTCCTCCCCTCCTCACGCAAACTCCTTCTCCCATCCCTCGACACGGGGGCATTAAAAATGTAGCCGTCTACCCTGCTCTTCGTTTTTGAAGCTCAACATGGAGCTCGCTTTCAGGAAGGAAATGGTGGACAGCTTCACAAGTGAGCTTTTTGCACATCTTATTCAATCTGAACCTGTTCACCTTCAGATGCTCCATTCAAATAATAAAAAAAAACTCACTATAGCTGTTTGATCCGGTAAATTGGGCCTGGACCTTTTCCAGAGTTTTATTCATTCATGACGAACGCAGCAGGAGATGTTATTCTTTCATTCTTGTGTCCGTTGAGTGTTTGAAACGTCATCGAGACGCCCACAGGACATTTTCCTGCTGTATTTTTCTTGGACTGGCAGGTAGTTCCAGAAAATCTATCAGGAGCAACTTTCTCTTTCCCCAAGTTTTGAGTTATTGATCCGGGGTTAATTATATTTGACATTTCTGAAGCGACGTGTGAACGGTGAAGCTGTTGGTTCATTTCCGGCATTGTGCATCCACCAGTGTTCGCCCTCTGTCAGGGTCTGAACCAAACTGGAACATATATTTAATATTTTCATCTTTTACGTGACGCGACCCTTTGAGATAAATGCTGGACCGGGACCTCGTGCTCTGCAGATCCACAAAGAACAGACTGAATCAACATTATCCTTCTTTATTGTAGATATTCGATGGGTTCAGTGTAACTGGCACGAGAATAAATGATCCTACTTCAAATAATAGAAGTAGGATGCAATAAATCCAGACGTGCGTGTGTGTGTATATGTGTGTCATTGGGTTTAGATGAGAAAGGAAGATAAAGAAGGAAGGATCGTCTCGGTGGAATTCCCCAAAGTCTACAAAACAGCAGCAGACATCAAAACATGACCTACTGCTACACGGAAAAATACATTAAGTCGGTTTTCAGAGGAATTGGTGCATTTCTTTGATGGATACTGAGCTTAAATCCGAATTTAGATCATAAAGACACATGAAAGAGTTGACGAAACCGATTTCAAGAGGATGTAAGGTCCACTCTGCCAAATATAGCCCCTCCTGTACATCTGGGGGCCTCGTTGGATCAACCTCTCCTCCCCTCACCCTGTCTCCCTCCTCCCCTCACACTGTTTCCTCTGTCTGACACATGTCAGACATGCTGCGACAGGCTCAGCCCCTGAGATGTTGCGGCAAGAGGAAACACGGGGATCAAGAGGGAGTCTATCTTATCACCGCAGGTATAAAAGGAGATTAGTCGTCACACCTGAGGAGAGGCCCGTGCTGGTTTACACGGCGGGGGGGGGGGCAACGATCGGTTAAACAAAGGTGCTGTGGCAGCCGAGCTCTGCACAGCTGCTCTATCAGTTCTGCTTTCCTCAGATCCAAGCCAAGATCAGGTTCGGACTTGTTCTCTCTTATAGAAAGACGAGGTGACTGTAGATCCCTGCTCCCAGGATCCTCTGCTATCAGCTTATATGTGAGACATGATCTGTTCCACTGATCGTAAATGCAGTGATGGAAAATTGAGCTATTGAGATCAATTTGTATTTGCGTGCCTGGAAGACGAGGAGGAGAAGAGGCTGCCGAGCTTTTCACGTGTTACAACAGCACCTGTCCCCCCCGGTCGCTCTTATCCTCTTAGTTATTAATGCAGATTCATGTTTGCCTGTTCCACCTCATGACAGGATATCTGACAGGAGCATTGTGTGCTACACCAGTGCTTCCCTTCTGGTCACATGAAGCCCCGGCTGCCTCCATAGCTGTGTCTCTATTACCAGAGGAAGCAGCAGCAAGCTGTCCAACTCATGGTGGCTGAGAAGGGGTCATTTCTACTGATCAACATGTATAAAGAATAATATAGAGAGTAAATAAAGTGTATGTAAGACAGATGCATCTCCAAGTCTGAGGCCATGATTCATAAAATGGTGGATTAAGGTGAAGATGGACAGGCGGGTCGGTGCAGTCGATGCTACAACCCTCACCTACGAGATTTTGAAATCAAGTTGCCCAAAAAATGTGTTTTCTGTGTTGGGTGTCCTCGTGGGCTGAGCCTTGGAGATGGGATGTGGAGTTCAGACATGCAGAGGGAGCTCAGAGTTGAACCGCTGCTCCTTCACGTCATAAGGGGACAGTTGAGGTGGTTAGGACATCTAGTTGAGATGCTGGGGTACCGTCCTTTGGAGGTTTAGCGAGTACACCCAACTGGCAGGAGACCCCGGGGATTACACATTCCATCAGGCCTGGGAACACCTCTGCATCCCCCAAGAGGAACTGAAAAGCATGGCCAGACAGAGAGGGCCGTCTGGGTTACATCTGCAGGAGCTCTCTCAGTAGGAGCGATCAACACCGCCAGTGATTTTTTTTTGTCTGGGTTTTTTGTGAATTTACGGCTCCCGGCTCATATGTGTAGCTTCATTGTTCCGACTGCTCCAGCTCCAGAACAAAGGATTCCTCCTCCGGTGCATGATTTATTTGCCCTCAAAGCATTTTACACCCGCTACCTTGTTTGTGTCAGTGCTAGCGTGCCACTCAAGTCTATAAGTACTGTTGTTGTTCAGTGTGAGTTATGTGCTGCACACCGGCTGCATGCTGCATATACAGATGAAGCAGCGAGTCTGCCTCTTCACTGTGTGGTTATAAAATGCTTCTTCGACGTAAAACACACAAATGTTTATGCGCGGACGCAATAAAATAGGAATGAATTACGGGAAAAACTCAGAATAGATTTCACAACTTGTAGAATATATGCAACAAATCAAATTTATGATAATTTAATTTGTTTTTAAGGCTGAATTAATCTCTATGTTTCTTATGAATTAGCTTTAAAGCTTAAACTAGTTTGAGATGATTAAAGTGGCGACTGCTCATTTTAGTCATCATTTTATTCTTATTCTAAATTATATATCAAAACAAGACATTTGAATGCTTCGCTTTGGGTTCTGGGAAATATAGATGGACATTTTCATCACTTGTCGCTCACGTTAACATGGTAGGGGGGGTGACGGGAGGGGGGGTAAAATGGCTACATTCCTGGTTCGGGTTCATGCAACAACGGCATCATCACAGCAACAGTCTCCTCAAATCTAAACGAGCCTTTTAGCTCCATGCCACAATGCATCAGAGTTAAATTATTGATTTCATCGTCACATTCTCTTGAATATATTTGCATTAAGGTCGCTGATGGGTGCACACACTCACTTCCACTTTTACTTTCCGGATGCAACACTTTATTGGACGCATATCTTGAGATAACATGCGGGAAAAAAGAAACAGAAAAAGGAAATTGGCTCATCTTCTTATAGCAATGTTGTGCTTGCAGTGCAGTTAAATGGGTCAGCGAACGCATCACCGGGGGGGCAGCGTATCCTGTTTCCCTGTGTGTGTTTGTTTGCATGAACACATCACTTGTGAGTGTCAGCTCCAATGTGCCGATGCGCACGTGACGACGGACTGTGTGAGAGGGTGTGAGCGAGCAGGAGAAGGTGTGTGTGTGTGTGTGTGTGTGTGTGTGTGTGTGTGTGTGTGTGTGTGTGTGTGTGTGTGTGTGTGTGTGTGTTGATCACTGCACCAATGCCCCCCTGCTGAGGCACTTAAATGCGGTCAGACACACGCCGACTGATGGCCATCAATAATGCACATGGGGAGGGGATCCGGCAACTGGCGTTATCATCAGGGACAATCGGTCTGTCCCTGCTGGAGGCCCCCCCCCCCTCATCTCCACAGACGGATGGCTTCAATTTCCTATCTGACCGAGAATCCTGGGTTGTCAGAAGAGCTCGGCCCCAAGTCTGTGAGCGAGTATCATCATCCCAATGCTAATGTGTTGTTATTAACATCAGGTCCCTGGTGTTTGTGCCGGGTTGCTCTTTATAATGGTTGAAGCATTAACTAACAGATGAGGCGATATCTCACAGTTACAGTCAGTGTGTGTGGGCGGGGCGGGGGGGGGGTCCTCGCCCAGCTGTTGGCTTGAAGTGTGTGTGGGTGAGAAGTTTTGTGTGCGTGTGGGAGGCAGGGGGACGGAGACGGGGGGACGTGGGGCATCAATCTGTTGGTGATCACAGCGTAGAAAATCTAAAAGGATTCTGTATTTCAGCCTCAGTTTCAGGAACTATGAGTTTTATCTAACGTCCAAATGGAAATAAAGATCATTTGAAAGGGGGGTGTGGGCGTCTGGGAAGCTTTTAAGAGACTCTGTGGCAGATTTGTCTTTTCTCTGGAAGATGCGCATCAAGGAAAGATGTTGGCATGCCGGTCTGTGTGTGAGTGCGCACGTGTGGGCTCACATGCATCCGTGCACAGCAGCGTTTCCCCATGCGGCTGTGCTGCCATCCCCGTAAAAAAAAAAAACGCTGCCTTGCCCCGGGCAGGACAGAGAAACATTTCGTCTTTGTTTAGGTGATCTCACATTCAGACCTCAGCGGTAACGCTTCCAGCGCTGCACTGTCAATAGCTCCCACCCTTCAGTCTGGAAGCCATTTCTCTGTCACTTCCTGCTGCTGGTCCATGACCGACGGCCCACTCACATCCCTAATCACGCCCTAATGAGAGCCGCCTGCCGCCTATAGTGCATCATGGCTGTGGGGAAGTTGTTTGAGGTGGTTTGCTGGTGATGGAAACTCCTCCGCCGCCGCCGTGCCTTCCTCGCTCTCCCATGGAACGAGGGCCCCATTTTGGGTTTCCTCTGGAGACGTGCGGACGAAGCAGACGCGTGGAGAGACGGTCAATGAGAAAAGAATGGAGACGTATCGCAGGGCGAGACAATTTCTCCTGCATATATTCCCCCCCCCCCCCCTCTCCCTAATGACTCTTACATCAATTGCCTGCATCGCCGCGGCGTTTGAACGTCAGTTACAGTTTTAAGGTCAGTACATTAGTGTAATAAATTTATTCATAGCCTTCTCCCAGCACCAACGGCTGGTGGGCATCTCCTGTAATAAGGCACTGACATCTGTCTGCTGAGATTGCCCACTGAGCGTCTTCTTCCACAAATGGGGGCCAGAGACCCCAAGTGTGTGTGTGTGTGTGTGTGTGTGTGTGTGTGTGTGTGTGTGTGTGTGTGTGTGTGTGTGTGTGTGTGTCATTGTTTCCTCAAACTACTCACACACACACACGTACAGTGAGACTCACAAATATTTGGCCGCATGCCATCAATGCAGCATGAACACGGGAATGAAATGAACACATTAGCTCAGGTCATTTAGCAGCTTCCCACCCACACCGGAGCCGTACCTGTTTTCACCGTCTCGTTTAACATACGACCGCTGATTCCTCCCATGGTGTTGAATACTTACACGTAACTGTCCATCAACAAGTTATATGAAACACGCGATCACGATTTCATTTCCCCCTTTTGTCTTTCCCCCATCCTCCATCTTTCCTCTGCTCCCCTCCAACATTATAATTGCATCGACACTGGAGGCAGTGTCTCCTATAGCAGAGGCTCGTAGCCCATACGTGAAGTGTGCAGATAAAAGTCCATTCTTCCTCCCCCCCCCCCCCCCCCCCCGTTTCGTTAGTTACCATTCAGAGCAAGTGATGAGAGTCATGGAAGGTTCACCAGACTAAATTTATCCACTCCAGTGTTGAAGGCTGGATTATTATTTTTTCTTTTTTGTCTTCAGGGCAATGGCTTCTTCACACTTGTTCAAAGACAAAAAAAAAAATCATGCGTTTGATGGTATCGGCATCACAGAGAATCGAATCATGTCATCGTGCATGTGTGAGTGTGACAGCTGAGAATATATATGCAAGTGTGAAGCAGGTCACGTGGTCAAAATGAAGCCGTCGAGTTGCATTTTTAGGAGCCTGCTAAATGTTTTATGTGCTTTTTTATTTATTTTTTAAGATTGAGGAAATGGATTCATGTCAATAAAAAAAAAAAATCGAAATTTGCGAATGGATCCGAGATATAACGGTTGAGTTCAGCAGGAAAACTCGGAGAGGACGGCGAGGAGGACAGACTCACCTCAATGTCACTGAAGTCCATGTCCTTTTTTAATGAGCGCCAATAAAAGCAAATGGCCGCCTTCCATTGGGTTGTCCTCGAGCACGGCTGCAAGGGTGAAGGGGAGAGATAGAGAAAGTGTGGTTGATCTTTTTTTTTTTTGTGTGTTTTTTTTATAGGTGTCAGAGGCTGGAGGAACCTGCATAAAATGTGTCTCAGGCTGAAAAAGGAAAAAAAGATAATGTTCCCATGCATATTTTACAGCTGCTAGAGAGTGCATAGAGTTTACAAGGGTGAAAGTGGTGAGAAGACGCGGTCGAGGTGCCTCACGACGACTCCTTCCCTCCTGGGTGAAGTGGATAGTATGAGAGGTGCTCGAAAGAAAGGGGACATTACATAAAATGCAAGAAAAAGAGGAATGGGAAATCGGGGGGGGGGGGGGGGGCGGGAGAGTTTGGAGGAGGAGAAAGTCCGCAAACCCTTTTCCCCCTCCCGCTCTCCCATATTCTGTCCATTAGTGTGAGTGGTGCTTTTCCACATT